>NC_056680.1:41525740-42140561 GCF_018350215.1 Panthera leo
TCATTTCTTTACATTTCCCCTAGTAGGCACTAAGATAATAATTAAAGAACAAATGATAGAAACTCAGATTTCCTGAAGACCTTTAATCTCTTTTTGAATAACTTATCTTACAGATGAAACAAGAGGGCTCCATAGGGCTCAGGCTGTTGATTAAGGTCACAGAGGTAGCTATTAGCAGAGGCAGAATGGAGACCAAGGCCTTCGGAGGACCAGAGCTATTTACATTTACAGGGGCAGAGGAAAAGGATGATGGCTTATAGCTACCTCATCTACTTCCATTCCTTTGTTCTCACATTATTTCACTTAGCAGATATTGGAAAATATTCTGTATTTCTGGCCTTCAAGTAGGTCATAAGGACAGAACTCTCATCAGACATGGTCTCTACATTTGTGGAGAGTGTTAATTATGGCATAAATTTAGGTACTCATTTGAAACTTCAGGATGTTTTCTATCTTTCAGGCCTTGGAGACTTTAAAATAAATGCTAGTTGGTGTTAGCACCTTTATACTCTAAAATCAATTTTATTCTTCATGCTCAAAAGAGCACAAATGCTTCTTTAAAATGGATAATGTCACTCCAGGTTTGTTGGGCTGTTTAACATTTTACTCTCAGCAAGACTTCTGAGACCCTCTGCCCATCGCTGGGTTGTAGAATTTTCTGGATTTGAACCAGTAACCCAGAAGTGATAGGATTTATATTCTGTGTGTGACCCAGTTACAGTCTCTGGCACCTCCTGTTTTCTCCAAAGGGTTGATTTATTATTGCACAACAGATCTTTATACATTTTTTCTGTTACAAGGTATTCACTGGGGGTTGCTCATGCACTGGTTGTTTGAAGACCTTGCTTTCTGAATTCTTTTAATGCTAAGCCATCTATCTTGAATGCTCGGTTTAAGCAAACTTGACTCCCTTTTGCTATCAGATACCCTATTTATAAGGGTAATTTCATGCCATTTAGACAGGAAAAGCATGGCATTTGCTTTTCACATAAAGAATTATGTTTTGTTCTTAGTGCTCCAGAGATCCAGAGATTGTAAAAATGTACCCGGTTGCCTTGGAGGATTTTTCCCCTGGAAAAAAATTAAATCTTAATCTATTTTATAAAATTCTGTCTTATTACTTTGACCGTATTCACTCACAGTAGGTTTCTCCCTGTGTTCTGCAAGAGAAAAAATAAACCATCCTCCAAACTAAAATCTATATTTCATGAGAAAACAGACAAAGGAAAGGAAGGCTGTTAGTAATGTGTAGTATATCATGCATATCTCTTCCTGAGTTTTGAACCATGCATCAGTTACATAAAAGATGTACAAGGTAGCTATTATAATTACTTGTACATAGACCATAATTTATTCTCCAAAAATATCGCATCATTTGGATTGAAAAGTAAGGCATGCAGTGTATTGGATGCTGATGTTGCCCCACCTACAGCCTGCTTTTCCAACCCAGTATATGCATTCATCAGGGGCTGTGAATGATGACAACTCATGGCTCACTACCCCAAAGAGTTGGCCTCCCTTCTCCAAAGAACTGCCTGAGCTGATAAAGGCCATGCCACCAAGGAGGTCACACAGTGAATCACTGATCTGGAGGTACTGAGGGTCACCACCTCCCCTCAATGTGACTTATCTCTGTGATGCAGTTTATGTTCACAGTGTGCATGGATCCGGCAAAGGTATACTTAACTGAGAACCCATCCTTTGCCTGTCTCCTTTCTTTGCCCTATCCTTGCTTCCTTCTTTCTTTTTGACATCTTACCCCTGCCAAGGATGTAAGGCTTTTAAGAAGGTTTTCCTTTAAGATTGATCTTAGAAGGCATGGAGAATGTGGCTGAGGGTAAGATGATGGCCTTCTGTTCCTCCCAAATTCTTAGAGACAGAGAGCTATAGGGAGAAAATCTGCTTGATGGCTAAATAATGGAAAAAGGTCACCGAGGTGGCAAGTCCACATTTCTAAACTGACCCTGGTGATGGATCAGATTTATATAAATTTATGACCAGTACTGATTGCCTATTTTGTTTATTTTAAAATTTTCATTCATTGTTTTTTCAACTGTAAATGTGGCATTCTTTTAAAAGGACACATCTTCCTTGCAGAGGAATACCAAATAATGTATGTAGATACTTTGTCCCTTCCAGGAATGGGGAAGTGATTCTCCTCTCCTTGAATATGGCCAGACTTCATATCTTCCAAAGAATAGGACATGGGGGGGTGGGGAGGAGAATAATTTTACAGTTGAGAAACCTGGGAAATGCAGCCTTCTCAAATGATCAAGGTTAGCATCCTCCGTGGTAACTCATGTTGATATCATGTACCCACCAATAATGTATCATGAGCGGAAGCTTCACCTCTCTGATACTATTCACCCAAATCCATAACCCTAACCTCATCCTGAGAAAACATCCCATAAACCAAAACTGAGGGGCATTTTACCACATACCTGATCAGTGTGTGTTACAAATGTCAAGGCCATGGAAAACAAACAAACAAACAAAAAAAAGATTAAGACTGTCCTTGATCAGAGAGGACTAAGTCTGATGCAATATCTAGACTAGAACCTAGTGCACAAAGAAGGCATTAATGAAAAAAAAATCATAAACTCCACATAATGCGTGTAATTAAGTTAACAGTGTTGGACCAATGTTGATTTCTTATTTTCGTCAAGTACATTATAGTTCTGTAAGACAAAGGGGAGCGGGATAAAGGGTGTACAGACAGGTATTCTCTGTACTATTTTGTAATTTTTCTGTTATCTAAAATATCTAAATAGATATCTAAAATAATTCCCACATGAAAAAAAATCTACGACAGAGAAAGAGACAGAACACCATTTGTACAATGCAGAGTTCTCTTTCTGAAAATCAGTGATTCACTGAAAGTAGCAGAACCCCTGGGAGTTATCCTAAATATAATTAGTTACTCTTAATCTAGGAGCCCTCACTTTAGGAATTCCAGATTAATTTGAGGAAAAAATTATCTTTTAAATTATTTAAAATCCTTTCATCGTTCAAAGTAAATTTTGAGATCTCACCATGTTCCAGGTACTGGCAATATTAATAGCCATGTGTCTACATTGTATAGTATGTGCTTTAGAGGCTGGCTGTTTGAGCCCAACTCTTCAGTTTCCTTTGAGTAATTTAACTATTTTTGGCCTCAGTTTATTTGACTGTGAAACAGAATGATAAGAATAGTACTTTATAGAGTAGGAAGACTAATGGGGATAATGTACACGCAGCAGTTGGTAGAGAGCTGGGAGTAAGTATATGTTTGGTGTTGTATTATCATCATCATTATAAGGGTCATTCTAACTTGGTATTATTAGCACTTCCATTATCAACTATCCTTGCAGTAATTCTGTCAACTGTAAATTTTATTATGTATGCATATATATTATTTTTATTTTTTAATGTTTATATTTGAGAGAGAGAGAGAGAAACAGAGCATGAGTTGGGGAGGGACAGAAAGAGAGGGAGACACAGAATCGGAAGCAGGCTCCAGGCTCTGAGCTGTCAGCACAGAGCCCGACGCAGGGCTTGAACTCATGGACCCTGAGATCATGACCTGAGTTGTAGTTGGATGCCTAACCGACTCAGCCACCCAGGCGCCCCTATGCATATATATTTAGCTTGAGTCTCATAACCTTCATATTTCAAAGTAAATATATTTCAACTTGTCTTTCTGCAGAGGTGAATAAATATTTGGGGACATTTGAAGGAAACGTGTTGCATGGTTTTGCCAATATACAAATCAATTAATAGTGTGAACATCATTTGCTAGAATTTAAATCATTAAGATGAGTAATACATTTTTGATCTCTAATGGATGTGATTTAAAGTGCCATCATAGTCATTTATAATACTAGTTTATTATGACCATTTAAATAAGAAATTGAGGCCATGTGTGAAAGCTACATTTAAATACATTAAAATAGATGGATAAATGGAGTTATGAGATTATATAAACAGATAGCATCCGAACTAGGGAGCTGAGACCACACTGGCACACAGTAGAAGTCATTTCTTTCTTTCTGGCAGCAGGATTGTTTTCCCAATCTTGTCTCTTGCATTTCACCCTTTACAGTCAGAACCAGATAAAACTACTTTGGGCCATTTGTTTACTGACATTAAAGTGGATTTACTGAGACTGAAAGCCTTTCTATTGTCCCTTCTGGGCTGAATCAACTTTATTTAAATGGTAATTCACTCACATATTTCTAATCCCCTTCAAATGCTTTCTTTGTTTATAACAACCAAAGATACTGAGGATTTAGAAAAACAGTTTGCAAATATTACTGAACATATTGGATAATAGAGCCTCCTGCTGTTACTTAGTAAATTAGACATTCCTAAAGAAAATGGAATATTTCCATTTTCACACTAAAGATTTAATATATTAGACAAAGGATTTAAACATAATCCTATATGTATAATTAATCGCTAATTCTAGTAGATAGTTAATAACGACTCTTAAAAAATAGAGTCTGTTATCAGAACTTCCCAAAAGTCATTTCTATTGTGTTACCCCAACCATTACCTTTTCCGCTTAGTTAAAAATATGTTCCACTGGTAGTAACTTATTTTTTTTCCCCCAATGAGGTCTTTTACCTCTTGCTTTATTACAAAATTTATCTTTCCTTTTAAAGGATACTTTTAAAACAAAATCCTTGGAGTTTAGTTTGACAACTGTATCTATTCATTTGGCTTACAAACTTTGCAGTTTTACAAATGCTTTCTATTTCTTCTCTTTTTTAAAAAATGTTTTGAAGATTTTATGTTCCTGTACTTCATAATGAAGCTTTGACACCATAATGCAAAAACCAACACCTATTTTTATGAACATTTTACTGCTGTCTTTGTAACCACCTGATGGGCAAGAATACTAATTTGATATGTCAGTGTGGTCAGAAAAGGTGGATGGTATACAGGCCAGTGGATGTGGTCTTGGTATATTTTCATACATTTATCAGAATTAGATTACAGGGACCTCATCTGTTGTTGTTGTTGTTGTTGGGTTCAAAAACATTTTGAGGTAACATGCTAATTAAAAATCATAGATTGTCCACCAGGTTTATCTAATATATTGGATTCTGCATGAGGTAGGGGAAGGAATGAGGGAGGTCTGAATAACTATTGAAAATGAATAACTATTAAGTGAATAACTATTGAAATGATGACATTTACTGGGTTAGGAAATACTGAGGGAGGAACAGGTGGAGGAGAATTCAAAAGGGTATATACCAAAGTATCTGATAAGGATTGTGGCTAACACTCACATATGCTCTTGCTTGCTCTAGGCCAGGCATTATAACTGCCTAATGCTTGTGTTCACTTGTTTAACTATCACAGTAACCCTTTGACTTAAGTTACTATTACTGCATTTGGGAATACGATTTACTTTGATGTTTATCTAAATATGCTAATTTTATTTACAATGAACGTGTCTACCTGACTTAATAAAGTAAAGTGTCAAAAAAATGTATATCAGAGATTCTCTGGCTGGATACAAAGGCAAGATTCAACTATGTGCTGTTTATAAGAAACTGACTTTAAATGTAATCAAATGGAAGATTGAAGAGCATGATCTACCTGTATCAAGGACTGATACAAAAAGCATTACACTGAGAGCAAGAAGCCAGACCCCCCCGCCACCTCCAAGTTATATGTAAGTTATTCCAATTATAAGAAGCTAAGAACAGGCAATTAGAAATTTATAAATTAATTAAATTAATAAAATATTTATAAATTAATTAAAAATGAAAACCTAGTGTACTACCTGCATCAGAATTATCCAAAGTACTTGTTAATTTCCCTGGCAAAATCAGGATATTTGAATATTAGAATATTGGAAATAAGGACTGTGAGATATTAAGAAAAAAGGAGCATCAAACAGTAGATAGACAAATAGAGGTAGGGAAGGCTAAGTGACTTATCCATGGTCACACAGTAAATAAGTTGTAAAAATATGTTCCTAACTCCCAGTTTATGGCCATTCATATTACATAGCAAGTGATTCTTAGTTCAGGTATGGGGTCAGTTAAGGGGATGGGATCTAGGAATACATTTTGATGTTTACATCACAGTTGACCTTGTATGCATGTCTACTTCCAATTTGAATCCCAGGAGGAATGTCACCATCATGCATTTCCAAGTGTCAGTAACACATCACATTCAGGATCACATGGATAAGTTGATATGGGACTTATCAGTGGAAGTGCTTATCCGAGGGAAGCAGGGGCATCTGGGTGGCTCATTCTGTTAAGCGTCCACCTTCTACTCAGGTCATGATCTTGTGGTTCGAGCCCTAAGTCAGGCTCTGTGCTGACAGCTCAGGGCCTGGAGCCTGCTTCGGATTCTGTGTCTCCCTCTCTCTCTCTGCCCCTCCCTGCTCGTGCTGGGTCTCTCTCTCTCTCTCTCTTTCTCTCTCTCTCTCAAAAAACAAAACAAAACAAAAAACAAAACCAAACAACAACAACAAAAACAAAACAAAGAAATAATCTTTTAATTTCTAGTTAAATAGATCTATATCAGATAATAATTCATGGACATAAGTCTATTGATACATTTACTAAATGGAAATTTAAATTAAATATAGTGCCATTAAGGAAGGAATTTTATAATTAAAATTTTTGACAAGAATTCCAAAGGGTCTTATTATCATTAAGACAGGTGATATACTCAGAAGAACATTGACACCACATTCCTTTAGTTTTCTGGGAACGAAAGACTGTTTTTAATTGGAGCGCATTAAAGATAGGACTGTAAAGTTTTGGAGTGATCAAAAAACTTTGATCCTTGATTCTGGTAGAAACCAATTACTTTATAATAAAACTTTTTTTGTGAATCTAGTTTATTCAAGATTAATTCATCTAAAATTAGCTCTTTTTTTGCTAATTGCCATGAGGAGTATTCATATACATATTTAAAAGCTAATATTCATAGTCTCTTTTATTAACATATATACCGGTAATTTAGACACAAATTAGAAACAAACCTCAGGTTATTTCTCAGAAGCAAGCCCAAGTCTATGAAAAGGAAAAAGGTATAATTCATTGAAATTAATCAATTCAATTCATTGAATCCACTGAATTCATTAAAAAACATGAACTGCTTTTCATCAATGCTTTTGAAATCAGTATTGCTCAAATCCACAATTCAAATATAACACTTGGAATTCCTAAAAGGACAGGTTTGTTAAAATAGGTGACTGAGGGGTAACTAGTCTGCTGAGTCCATTTTTTTTTTCTTTTGAAAGCCAGGGGAAACTTTGCAACACATGCATGAACAGAAGTGCAAACATGAATATTATTTGGATCTCAGTATTAGTATCAGTAACCAAATCAACTCCCCAAGTTTTGAAAATGGGTAATAGAATGCTCTGTAACTTACAGTAATACCTTCCCAGCCATTATGTCAAATTATCTTAACAAAAACTATGAGATATAAGGGAGAGGTTTCTTTTTTTTTTCTTATTTATTTACTTACTTATTTTAATATGAAATTTACTGTCAAATTGGTTTCCATACAACACCCAGTGCTCATCCCAACAGGTGCCCTCCTCAATGCCCATCACCCACTTCCCCCCCCCCCACCCCCATCAACCTTCAGTTTTTAAGAGTCTCTTATGGTTTGGCTCCCTCCCTCTCTGTTGTTTTGTTTTCCCCCTTGCCCTCCCCCATGGTCTTCTGTTAAGTTTCTCAAGATCCACATAAGAGTGAAAACATATGGTATCTGTCTTTCTCTGTATGACTTATTTAACTCAGCATAACACTCTCCAGTTCCATCCACGTTGCTACAAAAGGCCATATTTCATTCTTTCTTATTGCCAAGTAGTATTCCATTGTGTATATAAGCCACAATTTCTTTATCCATTCATCAGTTGATGGACATTTAGGCTGTTTCCATAGTTTGGCTATTGTTGAGAGTGCTACCATAAAAATTGGGGTACAAGTGCCCTCATGCATCAGCACTCCTGTATCCCTTGGGTAAATTCCTAGCAGTGCTGTTGCTGGGTCATAGGGTAGACCTAGTTTTAATTTTTTGAGGAACCTCCACACTGTTTTCCGGAGCAGCTGCACCAGTTTGCATTCCCACCAACAGTGCAAGAGGGCTCCTGTTTCTCCACATCCTCTCCAGCATCTATCGTCTCTTGATTTGTTCATTTTAGCCACTCTGACTGGCGTGAGGTGATATCTCAGTGTAGTTCTGATTTGTATTTCCCTGATGAGGAGTGACGTTGAGCATCTTTTCATATGCCTGTTGGCGATCTGGATGTCTTCTTTGGAGAAGTGTCTATTCATGTCTTCTGCCCATTTTTTCACTTGATTATTTTTCAGGTGTGGAGTTTGGTGAGTTCTTTATAGATTTTTAGATACTAGCCCTTTGTTTGATATGTCATTTGCAAATATCTTTTCCCATTCTGTTAGTTGGCTTTTAGTTTTTTTGATTGTAGGGAGAGGTTTCTTAAGCACAGATTACTACTGAACTTATTGAGGCTTGGCTGGTGTTGATGGGGGTAATCAGTGTAGGGCATTCAGGTACTTAGCAGTTATTAATTATCTTCTTTCTTGAACCACTGAGGAATGTAACAGTTAAGAAAGGTTGGATTGGACCCCAAGTATTGCCGTCTTGTCAAGGTCACCTTGACACAGGATTGCACTGAGTTTGGTTAACCTCTCACATGGAGAGGGCCAGTGTTTGATCATTTCACCTTATGCCTTGTGGGTACAGACACAGAATTAAACTTCCAGTGTTTGTTGTTGTTGTTCTAACTTCACCCGTGTTCCATCTTCATGTCTTCTCTCCTGTGAGTGGCTTCTTCTTCTTTTTTTTGTCTTTGATTAATGTGTCACAGAGAGGTGACTGAGATCTGAAGGTTGCTGATAGTAGCATAGATAAGAATGGCAGAATATTCTCAAAGAGGAATATGAAAATTGGATTTCGCACACATGGGCATTTCTCTCATTTCTGAACAAGAAAAAGTCTCTAAGGGAGAACTCATGTAATACCTGTATTATTTGCCTCCTACAGTAAGAATAAAAGGAAACCACATGTTAATGGAGTTTGGAAAAATAAAATGCCCTACACATGCAATCTGTTTCTGTAAAACTCCATTTCTATTAGAATGTATATAAATGGAGAGTAAAATAACCTCTCTTAGGTATGTGTGGGTATATACATATATTCTGTATTAGCATCACAAAAAAAACAGGCTTGGAAGGATCCTTAATTTATTTTAGTTCAACCACCCCACTGTTGCTTAGATACGTTCAGCATTCATGGAAATTATATAACTAATGAAGGTATTAGATCTCATATCCAGATATAGCACTGTAAGGCAGTCTACTTAATTTTTATACATAGTATTGATGTATTAACATGGAAGTTTTGGAATCATGGAGAATATGAAGATACATACAAAGGAGTTGTGGTCTTTTTGAGGATTAAGTTAGAAAGTGAGCATTAAATAGCTCACAGTGACTTGGACCAGGATTGTTAGAGGTTTAAGAGTCATAACACTAGCTCATTTTGTTTCTCTTCACTGATGTGCATTATTGGGGGGCTGAGATTTACCTGGGGGAGGTGGTTGAAAGTGGTGGGTGCAGGTGGCAAATATAAAGGAATGGTTCCCTCTTTCTGCTGACTTCTTCAGGTTTAATTTGCTCATGTTATATGTGCATATTCTGGGACTCAACTGGATCTAACTTCATTTCTAATGTTGTTAAAAAGTGCTAACTATAACACTGCAGTCTGGTGCTCACAGCCACTGTGAATGCTCAGGTTCATGTTCACACCCCCTCCGTCCTTCTCTGAGTTTTCTTTTATTTTGATCATTTTTGTAAAGCTTCAGCAACTTCAATTTAATATAGCATGACTGAATATTTTAACCTCTGAAACTTGGTCTTGACATTCTTCCAGATTAGGACCAGCTCCCTCTCCTTTCTTGGTTGACATTCACCTTCAATCCTCAAGTTGAGGTAGAGATCATAGCCCTGATGATGCCTATATAAAGTGGCAGTGCCTGGAGGTCTGGACAGTGATTTGGTATTTGTGGGAGGATCAGGCACTCTGAGCAGTGGTTTCATGTGACAGTCATGTTGTCTAACTCATTTCCTATTTACTTGCTCCAAAATCCAGACTTAGATTTTGGCAGACAAAAGCAATCGATTTCTTGGACATCTCTTCAGGAATTTTGGATAGATAATAACGACATAAGAAGTCAAAATCTCAAGTTATGTATACACATAGAGGCATGTTAGTATACATGTGTATGCACCTGTAGGAAAAGCTCACTGTTTCTCCTTTACCTGCAAACTGTTGACATTTCTGACCACAGATGCATGGGTTTTTCACACCTAGCAATTCTGACATTGCCTATAGTTAAGGCAGACCCCACAGGTTAAGGGCTCAGTACCACAAGACTGTCCCCCTCCCCTGCTTAAGATGCCACTTCTAAGCGGTGGATCCCCAGATCACCCACAACTTCTGTCTGACTTGGCTACAAATGGAAGGTTCCCACAATACCCTCCTCATATTTGATAATTTGCTACAGGAGTCTACAGAACCCTAGGAAAGTCACTTATTATGGCTGATTTATTACAAAGGATATTTTAAAGGACACAAACAAACAGCCAGACGAAGAGGTACATGCAATGAGTTCTGGAAGGGTCCCAAGCATAGGAGCCTCTATCCCCAGGCAGCTGGGGTGAGGGGGGCATCACCATCCCAGAACATGGATATATTCACCATCGTGAAAGCTATGTGATCTCCTGAGCTCAGGGTTTTTTTGGAGATTTCATCACATAAGCATGATTGATGATTAACTATAACTTCCAGCCCCACTTCCTCTCCCGAGCATGAGGATGAAACTGAAAGTTTCAGTCTTCTGATTATGGCTTGGACTTTCTGGTGACCAGTCACCCTGATGAAGCTATCCAGGAGCCACCAACAGTTGCCTCATTAGAACAACAGGTGCTGCTATCACCAAGGAAATTCCAAGGGATTTCGGAGCTCTGGGTCAAATGGGGTCAAAGATCAAATATTATAACAAAAGATGCTCTTAGCACCTGTATGACTTAAGAACACTTTACAAAAGTGTTAGGAGCTCTTGCCAGGACTGGCAATTAACACCAAAATATGTTTCTTATTATATCATAATGTTACAATGAAAATATAAAAATATTTATGTATCATGAATCTTTTTATGTTTCTGCCTCCGTAAATGAACATTCATTAGCTCACACTCTCTATTCTTCTTTGAATTTTGTGCTACTCTTATTAGTTGTCAAGATGCCCCCAGGCTTTTCTTATTTTTTTAAAAAGAGAGAGAGGGAGAGAGAGAGAGAGAGAGAGCGAGCGAGAGCATGCACGCACACATGTCGGGGAGGGGAAGAGAGAGAAAGAGAATGAGAAAATGTTAAACCAGCTCCAAGCCCAGCATGGACCCCAACCCGGGCCTCAATCTCACCACTGTGAGATCATGACCTGAGGTGAAATCAAGGGTCAGGCACTTAACTGGCTGAGTCACCCAGGTGTCCTGTCCCCCGAGTCTTAGTGCCTGGGTGTATATCTCCAAACAGGCTGTATATTCCCTAAAGGTAGGGAATAAAGATAAAGGACTACGACTTAGGACAAATTATATAACCTTTCTGACACCTCAGTCTCCCCATCAGTAAAATCGTTATGGCAGTTACACAGATCTCATAAGATTGTTGGGGAATGTTGAATGCCTATTATAGGCATCGTATAAATAATCGTTAGGGGCACCTGGGTGGTGCAGTGGGTTAAGTTTCAGACTCTTGATCTTGGCTCAGGTCGTGATCTCTCAGTTCATGGAGTTCCAGCCCCACATTGGATTCTGCATTGATAGCATGGAGCCTGCTTGGGATTCTGTCTCTCCTTCTTTCTGCCCCTCCCCTACTTGTGCACGTGCTCACTCTCTGTCTCTCTCAAAATGAGTAAATACACTTAAAAGCAAACAAAAAAAAATCATTAATCATTAAATATTAGCTCTTAAAATGTAGCCTATCTATGTAACATATAATGAATATATACCTATCTATAATTAATATAAAATATATAAATGGTATATAATATATAAAATGTAATATAAATTATATGGATGTATTTATATGATATAAAATTAAGTATTAATTTACATATACTTATATTACAAAATAGAAAATGTATAAAATACATAATACAAAATTATAATATAACATGATTTATTATATAACATTATATTACAACACATATGTATCATATAATGTAATACATAAGTATATGTAATAGAATATTATATATAATGTATATATATATATTCATTGTATATATAATATTATTCAGCCATAAAAAAGGAAATCCTGACATTTGCATCAACATTGATGTACCTTGAGGCTAAATGAGTTAATTAAAACATGGAAAGGAAAATATTGTAAGATCTTACTTTTATGTGGAATATAAAAACATTGAACTCATAGAATCAGTGAGTAAAATGGTGGTTGCAGGGGCTGGGGGTGAGGGGAATGAGGAGATGCTGGTCTGAGGATATAAACTTGGTGTTTTGAGATGATTGTGTTCCAGGGATCTAATGCACAGCATGGTGACTGTAGGTAATACTATGGTATTGCATACTTGAAAGTTGTAATGAGAGTGGAGCTTTGGTGCTTTCCCCATAACAGCAACAAAATGGTAATTACGGGAAGGAAAGGATGTATTAGCTAACCTTATTGTAAACATTGTGCAGTAAAATAAATGTATCAAATCATCACAGTTTTACACCTTAAACTTACACAATGTATGTCAATTATATCTCAATAAAGCTGGATGAAAATAGCTTATATTACTTTCCTTTTAACCTTTTTTTTTGGTTTTGTTTTATAATTTGTGTATTCACCTGATTTCCTCATCAAGATAGTAAACTTCTAAGGAGCATGGATTTTATCTTCCCTGACTTTATTTTGTAATGCTTATTATCTTATACAATGAGAAACTGTGTAGCTTTTAGTAATAAATGTGGGCTTTGTGGTCAGAAAGACATGGGTTCACATACAAATTAAAATCTAGGTTCTGATACTTAAGGGCAAGCCTCATTTTTCATATACAAGTCTTCAATAATAAAAATACCAAAGTCAAGGTTACTACTGAATCTTGATAACAAAAACTATACAAAGAATTTAGCTCAGTAATGTCCACACTGTACAACATCTGTTAATGTGGTGACAGTATCTCTATTGTCATCACCTTGGTCGGGGTGGGGAGAGTGAGAACTCATGTAAGTGTTGAAAGTGATCAAAACTCCTAGAGAGGAAATGTACAAGAATGTGAACTGATTACATATCATATGCTAAAATTCTTTCTCATGCATATGGTGAAATTAGTTACACTATTTAAAATGGGCAGAATTATATTCTAGAACTGTAACATCTTAGAGGCAGCACATTTTCCCCTCAATCAAGCAGATCAGAAAATGGAGATATACGAAACAAAATTAGTTTGTTAAAGAGGATACAAATTTTTAATGATGTTTCCTTGATGACCCCTTTTAATATTCTCTGGCCTTCATTTCCTCCATTGGTAGTCTCTAGCCAACATAAAAGTAGTCATTTGGAAAAGATTTCTAACTTACCTTATCTGCTCTCTTATACTTGTTATTCTTCTCTTTCTTTCCCTCATATCTGGGACAGGAGATCTAGCTCATCCTTTAATTTGAGCTCCAAAATATCTTTGTGCATTATATAGGGCAGGTATAATTATAGGCAATTTAAAATGAGAAATAGTCCCAGATAGGTTAAGTTAGTTGCCCGTGGTCATACAGCTGTAGTCACTGGTAGGCAGGACGCAGACCTCATCTTTGAACTCCAGATTCAGTGTTCTTCCTATCACACCAGTCTGGTTTTGACTTTCAAGACTGCTTGGGCCAGCCCATGGTGGGTAGTTTTAAATTTTGGATACAAAGTATGCCTCATGCCATCAATTCTTCAGTCAGTAGATAAGTGTCAACTTTGTCATAAGCATTGTAGTGTTTTATAACTAGCTGAGGAGAACAATTCAACCAAATGTAGCAAGAAAAGAAAAAGGTTTATATATAGGAAACATATTAGCAAAAGAACATGCTTTGCAGATATAGCATTTTATTTGTATTAAAATTTTTTTTGTTTTACTTTATTTATTTAGAGAGAGAGCACAAGCAAGCAGGGGAGGGGCAGGGAGAGAGGGAGAGAGAGAATCCCAAGCCCTCTGTGCTGTTAGCACAGAGCCCGACGCGGGGCTCGAACTCAACAAACTGTGATATCATGATCTGAGCTAAAACCAAGAGTCAGACGCTTAACTGACTGAGCCACCCAGGCACCCTACAAACCACAGCATTTTAAAATAAGAGTCTGTTTAAGGTGAGTACCATGTGTATTTGGTTCCCCCTTGGAATTCCTAATTCAATGGTGATTATTTGCTTAGCAAAACATTTTTCCAATGATAAACCCAATTTAAAAGGTGCAAATCTTTTCTATTACACATCAGTCTATAAAGACACTATTCACTTGTGTGAAGTACAGGAATTTTTGGTGCTCAATTATACTTTGAGCTTGTTCCTAGAAAAATAAACCTCTGAGTTTCTATTTTTATTTTTATTTTTGACCTCTCCCCAAAATGCCAAGTGTAAGTTCTCATACACAAAAAACACTGAGAAAATATTATCCACTGACTTCTGGAAGGTAAACCTTATTGAACAAAAACACTGTCCCATTTCTTGGAGGTGCTGGAGTCATAATTCATCTCCTTGTAGACACAAGTGAAAAGCAACTCTCAGCACAGCTGCCTCTGCTTCTGGTCTGTGTGGTGATTGATGGGACCGGAAGTAGGCAGTAAGTGCTCCTAAGGATTTCTCGCAGAGTTCATAACCTGAAGGACATGGATGACTTGGGACTTCAGTGATAAACTCTGCATGGTCTGTAAACCCCTACCATTAGTATGCAAATATTCCTACATACCTTTATATATACACCTTAACTGAAATGTATATAAACTTGGTCCTTTATTAATAATATCTGGTGTAAGCTACTCATGTGGCTAAGGAATTAGATATCATGAGTCAGAAGAGGACCGCATTGCCCACTGGTGCTTTTATACACTCAGAGGGAAAAGCTGAAACATTGAGGCATTGCGTTTGTGACTTCACTCCCCCAGTCTTTGAGAACTACGGGTAGGATGAAGTATTGAGATAATGTTCTTTAGCCATAAATTTCAAATGGAGAGTGCAAAGATTAAGAAGATTATATTGACTACCTCTGTTAGATGCCCAAAAATATCTCATTAGATTTGCTGAAAGTGATACCCGTGAAGAATCTGGAACGAACAGCTATAAAAGGAATGGTAAAGTGCTGGATGAGCTGAGAATTTTAGGATAAAATAAACTAGATATGTTGGGAGCAGCATCTGTCTCCAGAGAAGGGAATGGATGTCTGATTGTATTGCAGGCATTAAGGTAGTCATTTATTAAATGTTAGGCTTCTTAATGTTCCAGAAGTTGTTTTATTTCCAAAAGTTGAGTCTTCTGTACTGTACTTTTTAGTAGACTCGAGATTTAATATCTGCCTGCATCACACACACTTCCTTCTTTTCTTTTCTTACCATTAGGTTATCTTTTTCATTTTCTTCATCTCCCTTATATTCCAAGCTCCACAAAACATTTGTTTTGTCAACACACACTCACACACACACACACACACACACGCACATTCTTCTATATGCAAACATCTGTGTTGAAAAGAAGGTGATAAGAGAAAGTATTAACTTCTGTGCTGAATGTGACTAGATATCTCTTTTCTGCAGATATTTCAAGACTACAAATATCTTTTGTATTTTTTCACTATCCCTATTAAATGCATGTGATTCATAGTGAAATTTGCAGAGGTACATCAGTATCACGGAATAGAGAATACTATAAACACCATGGTTCTATGATTTAAAAAAAAAGGGAGGGGGAAGTGACATCAGCTGTTTTGGCAAACATTTCTTCATTTCTACTCTGGGAAGATAATAGTTGTCAGTTACTTGGAATACTTTTCCTTGTTAGTGGATTCTATTTATGATTTATACTGAACTTCTAAAGAAAAACATATTTCATTTGGTTGAGACCAAGAGTGTAGGGAAATTACAGAAATGCCAACTCTAGATAATTGCCAATGTAGAGAGGCAAACTCTATTGATTGTGTTTTTCTGGATTTGACACCATCTTTTCATAACAAGGTTTTATGGACCACAGGGTTTACTATAAAAGAAGTTCAGTGCTTTATTGTAGATGCTCAAAGGAAGAGAATTATCCCCATTATTAAACTGAGAATAGTCGGTAAAACAACCATATTAATTTATGCACACACTTCCCATTGCTGTCATAGAGGTGAGAATCACATTCTTAGCAATCAGTCTGGTCAACCTGTAATTACTGTGTCTTGGAAGGATAATATTTATTGCAATGTTTTAAAATTGTCATAATATGTAATAAGAATTACTAATTTTTCGAGCTTGTCATGGTTTGGAGTTAACTGCTTGAGAATTAAATATTATGTTGGAGACCAAAGCAAAGTTGAAGCTTAGTTAATATTTAAACAATTTTCTCTTTGGTTTAAAAATGCATAAACAGATGATATAGATACAATAAAATACCTTATTTTTATAAGAGAGAACCTCAACTGTTATCATCAGATTAGTTTTGTGGTTTTCTTACACTCAACAAGAATAGTTGATTTTAACTTGATGCCTATTTCTAAATTACTAATGAGGGAATTTAATAAAGGTTCCCACTGTTGGACTTCAAACTTGAGATTATTCAAAGTATATTCAAGTTTGTTGACACTTTTTTTTAACATTTTATTTTATTTATTTTTGAGACAGAGCATGAACAGGGGAGGGGCAGAGAGAGAGGGAGACACAGAATCTGAAACAGGCTCCAGGCTCTGAGCTGTCAGCACAGAGCCCGACGCGGGGCTCGAACTCACAGACCGTGAGATCATGACCCGAGCCGAAGTCAGCTGCTTAACTGACTGAGCCACCCAGGCACCCCATGTTGATGCTTTTCAAATAATAGAACCCCTGGTTGCAATCTGGAGGTTTATAAAATTTTTAAAATCCAGTCAGTAGATTTCTTCCTAGGCCTGATGAAGAGAACTAACAATTATTAAACTCCCAAATTATACTAACCTGGGTAAGCTTGGCTTTTTATGAAGTATATTGACATTTATGGTAAGAAACAAATAGCTGATTGGGTCATTTCTGCACTGGAAAACAAAAGGTTTTACTTTGAACCAGGTAGGCTCGGTGTGTTATGCTTTTTAAATGTATCACCAATTAAACTTCCCTCTGTTGCCTGAATATTGCCAGAGGCATTTCATCTTAATGTCTGCATAGTTTCCAGTACACTGTGACCATTTAATTGTACTGTGGGAGATGCAAATGTGTTTTTACAGTTGCTTATTTCATGTTTTTTTTCCCCAGTAGATCTGATTTCCGTGTTGAGATGGTGCGCAAAACTTGTCAAAATTTTAGACCATATTGTGTTTTATATCCGGTTTGTTCAACTATCGTATAGGATTCTCACCACACTCTTCCCTCTACCTTCCTTCTTTCCTGATTTCCTTCCTTTCTTTTCAGTGGAAATGAGAGGAAGGCATCTGATGTACTGTTTGTTTCTATGATGATTGCTAATGTTAGGATCCAACTTTTGGTAACATCTTCTCAATTATAAAACTCAAAAGACATTGACTTACCTTCAGAGCCTTCTCATCCAGGGCAGCAACCTGTCAGAATAAGGTGTTGGAATCAAAATGGGAGGATTGTTGCAGACAGAGGTCTTCCCCCCTACCCCCACACCCACACAAAAATAGGGACAGAACGTATCTTTTCTTATTTTTTTAATGTTTATTTATTTTTGAGAGAGAGAGAGACAGACAGAGACAGAGACAGAGCACAAGTAGGAGAGGGGAGAGAGAGAGGAGACACAGAATCCGAAGCAGGCTTCAGACTCTGAGCTGTCAGCACAGAGCCTGACGTGGGGCTCGAACCCACAGACTGTGAGATCATGACCTGAGCCAAAGTCAGTCATTTAACCAACTGAGCCACCCAGGCGCCCTGGGACAGAACGTATTTGATTCATTATTTTTAATGATGAAGTCTTACCCAATTTTATTTTGTTAAATAAGCTAAACAATAATGTAGCATGATCTAAGTAATCAGTTACAATATTTGATTACCAAAGATCGATGGAGAACTTTTTAAAAGCTGAGGTTTTGAAAGTCATGTAGTCCTAAGACTCTTGAAATGAGGGGAGTTTGCAACTTATGCACAGCATTCAAGCCCCCTCCTCCTCATTTGAACTCCCCAAAGCATCTGCAGTTTCTCTCCCTTGCTTGTCCTTAAATAATATGCTGTCTCTTTTCCTCCTCTGCTATTCCTTAGCTTTTTCTCAACCATCTCTGTGACTGGAATGCCCTTCCCCAGAATCTACAAGGCTAACTTCGTCACCATCCTCAAGTCTGTCCTGAATCATCCATCCTGACCATCTATTTTATCCCAAAACATTTGCTCCCACCCCACTGCAAACTCCTGGTCCTCTCATTTTGCTTTCTTTTTTCTTTTATATATAGTACTCATCATCTTTTACCCTAGGTAATTTGCTTATTGATTATATTTCTCATGGATTTAATTCCCATGTTAAAGTATAACCCTCAAAAGGATAGTGATATTTGTTTGAACTGTTCATGGGTACATTTTAATCACCTAGGACAGAGTTTGAGACACAGTAGGAGCTCAGTTAATATTTGTTGAATGAATCAGTCATTTCATATGACCTAATTGATGTGGTAGATTTGTTTCCATTGCAGAGCAAAAGATACCTAAAATTTTCTTAATTATTTTTAATTAGAAGTTAGTATGAAAGCATAGAGTTTGGCGTAGGGCATGAAATAATTACTGAGGACTAAAGAATAGTTATCACAAATGTGATATGGTAGCTCGGTTTGTATTGTTAGCCCCAAATCATAAGAACATTTAGATACCTGCTTTGTTCTTTAGAAGGAATACCATTAGATAATTGTATTTATTGCAGTAAAAATATTCTAACATTTTAGCACCAATAAAATTGTAGATCATCGAAATATTTTCTGAGCAGAAGCAGGTGTGTTGTGCAAGTTTTGTAATGATACACATCTGAAATAAAAGGCAGATTGTGATTCCTTAAAGAGCTGGAGTGTTTCAACCAGCATAGCAAATAACTTTGGTTTCCTGCATTGCAGTCTTTTACCCAAATTGCAGATGCTGTTGAAAATGAATGTATCACATTTTTAAAAGTTACTGCTGTGAAACTACTTTTATCTCTCTTAAACTACAGTCTAGTGTATATATTCACATGAAATCTAAATAAATATAAACTTTTAACCTGAAAATAAATTAAATTTATAGTATTATATATTTTGTTTTATTATTTTGAGAGAGAGAGAGAGAGAAAGTATGTGCACGAGTGCATAAACTGGGGAGGGCCAGAGAGAGAGAGAGAGAGAAATTCCCAAGCAGGCTCCATGCTGTTAGTGCAGAGCTGACACAGGGCTTGATCCCATGAAGGCTGAGGTCATGACCTGAGTCGAAATCGAGTGGGACGCTTAACCAGCTGAGCCATCCTGGTGCCCCTAAAATGCTGTTTTTTGAGACATAGTCATTTTCACTATAAACACAGAATTAATAAGCATTCTCGCAATAAATGCAACTTTATCTGTCATATTTGCTGAATGAGACAAGAATATTAAAGAGCTATTGACGGAGGAGAAGTGTTCAATAGCAACCTCAAGTTTACCTTATGGAAACAAAAAAATGGTTTTCTTTGAAGAGTGGGAGAGATTTAATTAAACATAAATTGAGGAAAAGGTTACTTTCTATTAAAATTTAAAAGGTTAAGAAAGTAAGTACAAAGCAATCCGTGAGACCATTTTTCCAAATGCTCACTTCCATTTGCATCATACAAAGCAGATAAGTCATGTGTCCCTCCACACCCCAAAGTGGAAAACGGAGGTATGTGTGTAACATAAAAGAACACCTGTTAGTAGGTCTCACCTGAAGAAATGGGAAGGGCAAAAGCTTCCTTCTTTCAGAATTAATTTGATAATTAGAGTTCTCTCTCAAATCTCAGATGACTCAACACAGAATAGCACAGAATGTCAAAGCGTAGAGGGAATTTCCAATGTAAATTAATAGGTTGATGGTAATGTGTAGAAGTGGCACTAATTCCTCCTTTTCTAATTGCTAATATAATCATAATACAGTAAGACAGTATGGGAACACACAAAAGTTAAAGAAGGAAAAAGACAGGTCTGCTTATTATTATTTCAGTATGAGATGTGGCAGTAAATTTGAGGCTGAGGGAAAAGTCAGTTGTGGTGGTGGTGTTTTTCTTTTTGTTTGTTTTTGTTTTTTTAATCATCCTTCCACTGAGGGAACTGCTCTATTTCCAAAAATGAGTTCTTAAAAAAAGAAAACTACAGTCTGTACTTTGAAATCAGGTGCAATTATCCTATTAGCAATTGAAACCTTCCCCACATCAGGAGAGGCTTAATTTAAACTACTTAAGTCTAAGGTAATTGGATTGACTACTCCCTAGTAACTAGACTGCATTTACTGGGATGGTCAATTCCACAGTCCTATGAATGTAATCTCCAATTCAGAATGATCAGGGAACATTTGTGGAAAATTTCTGGCTTACAATTATTTTTTGTGCCAAATTTAAATAAATCCTAAAAGGAATCTAAAAGTTGCTCTGGGTTCCCTAACATGGTGATTGGAATTAAGGTACTCCCATTGATAGAAATATCCTTTTCACAAAGATTCTTGTGGTAATATGTAAGTATCTCAAATAAAATAAAGTTAATCAATGTTATTCAAGGATAATGGGAGGTAGTAAGTAGAGGGAGAGGACAGGAGTTTTTGTATCTTGAGTTGCTATTTATTCATAAGCCTCTCAGTGCCTTACTTTTTAACTAATTGTAAAGAAGAAAGAACCCATAAACTAAGTCATTTTAAGATATCAATGACTAAAATTGTATTAAAATTTTTGTATTACTCTTTCCAAGATTGTCTGCATCTTCAAACAGAATGTCTATAGGTGGAAATATTTTAATTTAGATAAAGAGGCTCTAGCTGGTGGTACAAGTGGGAGACACATTTGACTGGATGCCACCTTTCAAGTCAAACACCAAAGTACAATTTCTATTATGTTCCTAACGAGTCACTTTCTTGGATTTTAAAATGAAACTTCTCATCAGTTTCTGGTTGTTGATAATATGGAGTGAGAATACGCCCTCCTATCTCTGTCACCAAAATCAACTGTAAAACCTGAACAGTATGGATGGATCAATTACTTGAGGATTCTTCAAAGTAAATAGATTCACAGTAGCCAAAAGCTGAAAACAACATAATTGTCCATTGATGGATAAACAGATAGTGAAGAGATGTTATATCCATACAATGGAATATTGCTCAGCCATAAAAACTAATGAAATTTTGCCATTTGTGACAACATGGATGAACCTGGAGAATATTATGCTAAATGAAGTAAGTCAAACAGAGAAAGACATTTTATCACATCTATCACTCAGTCCTTTCCTCCTTATTCTCTTCTCAAGAATTTTCCATTTGGGATCCTGTTTGTTCTGGGGAAACGGATTCTACCTCTGGGACCTGGGACCAAGCCTAAGCCAATTACCATTTCCCATTCCTCTGGCCACAGAATTGGTGCAGTGAAAGGTATGTAATTCTAATCTGATCTGACCAAAGTGAACCTTTGGATGTGTGCTCAAGTTTCTGGGACAAAAACACCCTCTCTACTACTGATATGAAGGAATGATTTTGTATCTATGAGATCTATTAACTACCATGTTGGGATCATGAGAGGGGTGACATCAGTGCTGAAAACAGCAGAGTAAAGAGATTGGCAGAAACCAGTCATTTGAAATTATCAAGCCTATCGTAAGTCCAGCTCCTTCTTTTGCACTTACAGTTCCATAAACCATATACATTCCTTAACTGCTAAGCCAATATTACTCATTTTTTTTTTTTTTTTTTGTAATAAGTAACAGTATCATACCTGCTACTGAAGGAAAACTAAGCTTTTTGTGATGGGCAGAGTAATGGCCAACAAAAGATTTCCACACCTTAATCCCTGGAACCTATAACTCGATTGTTATATGGCAAATGGGAAATTGAGATTCTAAATGGAACTCAGATTGTAACCATCTGACCTCAAGATGGGCTCAAAGTAATCACCAGCATCCTTAAAATTGAAAGCGGGAGACAGAAGATGAGTTAGTGTCAGTGTGATTCAACTTGAGAAAGAGTCAACCAGCCATTGCTGACTTTGAAGATGGAAGTCTGGAGCCAAGTGCCAATGAAAGTGACTGATCCCTAGGGATTAGAAACGCAAGGATATGGACTCTGCCCTAAGCCCCCAGAAGGAACACAGCCCTTATATCATCTTGATTTTAGTCCCATTTTGGACTTCTGATCTCCAAAACTTAAGATAATAAATTTAGGTTGTTTGGAGCCATCAAGTTTGTGGTAATTTGTTACAATAGTGATAGACAAGTAAAATGCCGTTAAGTTAGCTGTTCCTGTGGGAATCTCTCCATCATGTCCCAAGCTTGTTTAGTTGTCCCTCTCATACACTTCTTCAGCTCCCTGTCCACAGCTTTTATAATCTGTATATACTTTAGCATGTTTTTCTTTCTTTTTTTTTTTTTTTGATGTTTATTTTTGAGAGAAAGAGAGCAAGCGTGAGTGGGGGAGGGGCAGAGAGAGAGAGAGGGAGACACAGAATCCAAAGCAGGCTCCGGGCTCTGAGCTGTCAGCACAGAGCCCGACACAGGGCTTGAACCCACAGACCTCGAGATCATGACCCGAGCCGAAGTCAGGGGCTTAACCGACTGAGCCATCCAGGTGCCCCCAGCATGGCTTTCTTAAAAATAGTAACATTCATTTGGAGAGAGAGAGCATGCACATGGGTGAGGGGGAGGGGCAAAGGGAGAGGGAGAGAGAATCTTAAGCAGGCTCCATGCCCAATATGGAGCCTGTCGCTAGCCTAGATTTCATGACCGTGAAATCATGACTTGAGCTGAAATCAAGAGTCAGACACTTAACCACCTGAGTCACCCCAGTGCTCCCAAAACAGAGACATTTTCTTACATAATCACAGATAGTTATGAAAATCTAGAAATTAATACTAGGACAATATTAACACAATATTTCAGTCTGTAGTCCTTATTCAAATTTTATTGTCTCATTAATGCCCTTAATGTCAAAGCATGCTTTTATTTATTTATTTATCGCTGGTCAAGGATCCAATCCAGGATCACACATTGCATTTAGTTTTCCTGTCTTTCTCATGTGCCTTTTCTGCAACATTTTCTCGTTCCTTTGTCGTTTGCATCAATCATGTTTTTGAAAAGTACAGGCTGAGTATTTTTCTGAAAATCCCACGGTTTGATGTTTCCTCAGGATTTGATTCAGGCCATGCATTGTTGGCAGAAATACCACAGATGTGTCCTCAGCACATCCTGACAGTAGGCAGACGTTGTCAAGTTGGGCCAGTTACTGGTGATATTTATTAACTTTGACGTCACTTGGCTAAGGTGGCAACTACCATTTTTCTTTACTATAAAGTTATTAATTCACTGTTTATAATTAATAAGTGTTTCATAAAGAGATACTTTTAGACTCTTGCCTGCTAGTTTTAACCTCTATTTGTGGTCCTTGCCTGAAAAACGCTTACTATGGTGGTTGCCAAATAGTGATTTTCTAATTTATTTTGTCTCTCTTTATTAGTGGAATTCTGTCCTAAGGAAGGTTTTTCTTTCTTATCTATTCATTTAGTTTTCTCACGAGATACTGTTTATAATTAATAAGTATTTCATAAAGAGATACTTTCTCACATTTATTTTTATTAGTATGGACTCATGGATTCCTATTTTGTTATGTGGGTTGTAACTCATTACTATAATGATTTATTTGCCTCTACCATCTCACACTAGGCCAGTGGTAGTCTTTTCAAGCTGACTCCAGTGTCATTTTGATATGTCCCCATGAATCTTTGAATGCTTTCTTGCAGTCTGGCACTCTACGTTTGTCTTTTACTTTTCATATCCCAGCTCCAGAATCAGCCATTTTTTTCAAGGAGCCCTGGTTCCCTTTATTGGAGATGGTATTTTGAAATCAAGATCTCAGTGCTAGGTGTGTGTGTTTTTTGTTTTTGTTTGTTTTCGGTTTTGTTTTTGCTTTTTTTTTTTTTTTTTTTTCTACTAGAGTTTCACTGCTTTCAGGTCTTTTCAGCAAACAGACCTAGCAGGTAGACAGGAGACTTGAAATCTTCAGCTACAATTCTGGATTTGACTACTTTTATTTTTCAATCAGTTTTTGCTTCATGTAATTTGAAACTCTGTTGATGCAGCAGTTGGGATGGCTGTGTTTTTTTGGTAACCTGCCCCATTTATTGTTATAAAATGTTCCTCTTTGCCTCTGGTAATGTTTTTGTTCTGAAGTCAACTTTGTTTAATATTAAATAGAATCACTCCAATGTTCATTTTGTTTTCTGTGTTGAAAACAGTATTAGATGTAATTCAGACATCATACAGCTCATCCATTTAAAGTGCTTTTTTTAGTATATTCATTCACACATAGGGTTGTGAAGCCAATACCATAATCTAATTGGAGAAGGCTCTGTTTACCCAAAGAATCCCTGTATTTATTTATTAGCAGTGACCCCTGTCCCTGATAGACCCCCACACTCACTTCAAGCAACCGCTAGTCTACTTTCTGTTTCTATAAATTTGCTTACTCTGGACATTTCATGTAAGTAGAATCATACAATATGTGGTCTTTGTGACTGGCTTGTTTCACTTAGCATAGTGTTTTCAATCTTCATCCATGGTGTAACAGGTACCAATGCCTATTTATTTTCATAGTTTGGTGATATTCCAGTGAATAACATATTTATTTCCTATTGCTGATGTAACCGATTTAGTGGCCTGAATCAACATAAATGTATTGTCTATCAGTTCTACAGATTAGAAATTCAGTACGAGCCTCACTTTGTTAAAATCAAGATGATGGCTAAGCTGCATTCCTGTATGGAAGCTGAGGAGAATTCATTTCGTTGTTTGTTCCATCTTTTAGAGATGTCCCCTGGTCCTTGCTTTATGGCCCTCTCTCTCTCTCCATTTTCAAAGCCAACAAAAGCAGGTGGAGTTCTCACATGGAATACTGTGACTGACTCTTCTGTCTCCTTCCTCAAGTTTTAAGGAGCTTTGTGATTACACTGGACACCTTGATCTTTCAGGGTAACCTCCCGTCTCAAAGCCCTTAACTTGCACATCTTTGGAAAGCCCCTTTTGCCAGGTAAGGAAACATACTCACAGGTTCCAGGGATTAGGACATGGTCATATTTGGAGGCCTTTATTCTGCCTACCCCATTTGGATATGCCACATTGATTTATCCATTTATCTATTGGTGGACTTTTGGGCTGTTTCCACTTTTTGGTCTTCATGAATAATATACTTGTGCATTTCATGTACAAATGTTTCCATTTCTGTTTGGCATATACTTAGGAACGGAATGGCTGGGTCATGTGGTGACTCTGTATTTAACTTTATGAGAAATTGCTACACTGTTTTCCAAAGTAGCTGCCTCATTTTCCATTCCAACAATCTATGAAGGTTCCAGTTTCTTCACATCCTTAGCAACAAGTATTATTTCCAGTCTTATTTATTATAGCCATCCTCACATTTTCCTTTCTAATTAGTGTTTGGATGGTAAATTTATTTCTATTCTTTGACCTTTAACCTGTGTATTTATATTAAAGCAGATTTCTTGTGAAGTGCATAAAATGCATCCTACATCATGTTATGTGTATGTATATATATATATATATATACATATATATATATATATGTATATATATATATATATGTATGTGTGTATATATATATATATGTATATATATATGTATGTATATATATATATGTATATATATATATGTCAAAGCCCTTTTCATATTAATTTCTATAACGCTTTTTTAGAGCCAAGTTTTTTAAAATAGTGAACAGTTCACAAATTTGCCTGTTGTCCCTGCTCAGGGACCATAGTAATCTTCTCTCTATCATTCCAGTTTTAGTGTATGTGCTGCTAAAGTGAGCATTCTTATAATAATGTTCTTCCTTGATTATAACCTTACTAAATTATAGGCCTTTTGAGGGTAGAGATAATGTCTAATCTACTTATAATTGTCTTTCCTAGCCTCATGCCTGAGGTATTTGTTGAATGAATATGTGAAACTTAATAGATTTTCACTGTACACATCTTATTCAAAAGGCTTATCTCATAGTTGTCAATACACTTTCAATTATTTCCTGTTGGAGGGACACCTGAGTGTATCAGTTAGCCACTTGAAAGGGATCTGGATTGAACCTACTTATTTCCCACAAGGTGTTTATTAACCTTTTGATTCCATCGGTTTACAAATGTTTAGTAATCCAATAATTATTCTCTTCTTTCTCCCAAGTCAAAGTTCTTTTTTAGTCTTATATTTATGTGGTCTTTTTCTGGACTGGCTTGACATCATGCCCCTTTAATATTATACTATTCCGCTCTCCAGGATACATTTTGATCAACTAAACGTTCCATCTAACAGATGTGTCCATAAAAGGATAGATCTTTACTTGCAGCAGAAATAAATTTGGCACATGATTGAAACTGTTCGTACACAAAGGACTAAGTATCGAGTTAACTGGAGTGCCATGGCATCATAATGCAAAACAGCAAAATATTTATTAAAAGAATACATTTAAAAATTTAGAGATAATGGCAGTATCTGAAAAGATCCAAAGAACATTTTGTAAATGTTAAATCTCCTGCATGTTTGTTGCTTTGATGTTTTAGAGTTTGCTGAAAGATTTGTCCAAAGTAATTTACGGTTAGAGGATCTATTTTTGTATTACCATGGAAGGAAATATAATGTAGTTTTAAAAATTAAAACTATGGACAAAGCATAGACTCTTAATCCTGACTCATTAAAAAAGACTTAAATGCAAACAGCCAATGGCTTTTAATTATAGGAGAATATATTGCAAGCTTTAGTATCATCTAAATATAAAATCTGTCTTTAATACCCTAAATTAAGTGGAATAGATGATGCGTTTTAATTGATATGGACTGTTTTTTAAATAAGAGAAATTACTTTGAATTGTTTTGTAGTTCTTTTCTGTTTCTCACACTTCTCACCTGACTCAAGTTAAAATTCCTGGAGGGTAGGAATCATGCCTTTTGGTTGTTTGGTACTTTCACAGCAGTGAAAAACATAACATACATACATAACACGTGCTGATAAATATTATTTGAAAGCATGCATCCTCTCTGACAACTTCTGTTCTCTCACCCAGGTGCCTCTTCCAACACTCTGCTTCCTGTATGGCTCTATTTCTTGTTCCGTTGCTTCTCAGATGTCACCTTGTCACAGAGGCCTTTCTCTACCACGTTGTGTGAAATCTCAGTTACTTTCACCCTGGTCCATTGTCCTGCACAACTTTTTTCCATTTATGGAAAATAAAAAAATTATTATTTTTCTGTGGGCACAATAAGAAAGTGTGCAAGAAATTCTAACATATTTTTTTAACACAAGCTTAATTTTTATTATGATAGTAATACAAGCTTTTGTGGAAAATTAGAAGATGTATAGATAAAAGAAAAATGACTTTTATCTGCAGTGACATAAACATTTAAATTTAACACTTCCCAGGGTTTTCTTTGTAAATATTAATTTATTTTGTTTTCTACTTTCATTTATGAAGTTTCAAACACAAATAAAATATATATCATTAAAATTTGAATTTAAATGACAATAGAATGTAATAAAGCATTAATTTTAACTATTTGAAATTTGAAAAAAAATGAAAAGCTATGTAATGTGAAGACAATTCAACATGATATATTAACTATGTTATCAATATACATTTGTTTCCGTAAAAGAGTGAAAATAGCATCAAGTTTCCCAATAGTGCATTAAGAGAATTAAATATTTTAATACTTACTTGATATTGATGCTTAGATAAATCAATTTTAATTTTATTTCCTATCGACTAAATAATGATAAAACATTTTGTATGAAATTGAGTTTTGCCATATTTTTGCTTCTCTCTTCCATAAAGTATGGATTTCATAATTTCAATTTTAAAAATCCGTTGGGTAAAATTAACCTGTACTGTACAAGTTGACATTCTTAAAGTCAACAGATACAGAGGCCAAAATGTTTTGTGGCATGTTTAATTACCAAAACTGAGGTAGTAATATTCTGATTAAATTATTATTTCTGTCTTAGCATTGGTTTTAGAAGATTTAGCTTAGGCCCATATGGAAGTAAGAGTGAGAGAGAACAGTTATGATGATGTTTTGCCTGTACGGTGACAGTGAGCACTTCGGGATTTCCATAATTGAACTCCTTTTCTTGTCTCATACAAGTCTGGGTGTCTCATATTGATGCCAAGGCCTACTCTGCAGAATCGTTATGAAGGCTAGGAATATATACCAGTCAGGAATTGAGCACAATGCACAGAGTAGACAACTCAGCACACAGGGACTTATTATCTTATGCATTCATTTGCAAGTTAAGTTTTATTGTTTGCTCCTACTCTACACAAAATTTGATCTCTTCCCTTCTCTTCTTTTCTCTTCTCTTCTCTTTTCTAAAAATGTCTTACCAACACAGGGTCTCGGGAATTATTTATTCTCTAGAGGAAAGTCGAATACTGGCTATTATGTCTAGGTTTTCTAACTGGATATGTGACAGAGATTGTTCTTCATCTATTTTCCTCCTGTGAAACAGCGATAATATTTTCTGCTTACCTAGAGTGATATGGGTGGGTGATAAAGACAGAAGATAACACTTGCTACTAGCTTTCAAAAATATAAAATATTTAAAACTGTCTTTTGGTTTTACACATTTTATCAGAGGTCACAAATTGGTGGCCCCAACTTGGACTTTAAGACTTTTTTTTTGGCATGCGTATACAATTTCTTTCAGAAAGAGCCTTTGTGCTCCAGCTTACCATATTCTTTACAACTCCTGTGCTGTTAGACTGTTTTATTAATTTTTATTGATTTGCATTTCCATTTGAATTATTACTAATGTAAAAAATGAAAACTGATTTTGTGGATTCTTCCAGTCATTTCTTTGTGAAAACAAGTTTGGGTTAGCAGATCTTCAGGGTTCTTTTTTTTTAATGTTTGTTTTTGAGAGAGAGAGAGAGAGACAGAGTGCAAGCAGGGAAGGGGCAGAGAGAGAGGGAGACACAGAATCCGAATCAGGCTGCAGGCTCCGAGCTGTCAGCACAGAGCCCAATGATGGGCTCGAACCCATGAACCATGAGATCATGACCTGACCGGAAGTCGGACGCTCAACTGACTGAGCCACCCAGGCACCCCTCCTCAGGGTTCTTTAACACTGTCATATACTGTCAGGTTTCTTTAACACTGTCATAACACTGTCAACCAAGGTCGTATTATTACTTTCAAACAGAACCTAGGAGGTTTGTGAATTTGATTAGTAATATATACAAATTGGATCTTTATTTCCAGCATGTTCTTTAATTATGAATGTAGGCAACAAACCACAGCAGTATTAGAACCTATACTCCATCGCTACTAGAAGGTACACATTTTGTAGTCCTATTACCCTTTCTGCAGATGTCTTGAAGTATTGCTCATCTTTACCTTGAAATTATAGTTGTTGTAAACCCACTGCTAGATTGTGTTATCTTATTGGAATTCAAGAGCATACATTGCTCTGTCACAAATATGTTCTAATAATATTTGGATAATTGTATTTCAGAATACTTTGTTTCGTTTGTATCTTTTATAATCCCTTGTGTTTTAGTTCATACACTTAACATCCTTCTGAGAAGTACCTTGGCAAGAAAGAAACAAAATAAGAAAGAAAACAAAACAGAACAAAAACTACAGCTCTAAAACCACGTTTCTTTATGTAAAGAAAGTACTTATTAGTTCAAAACAGCATATTTGGCACTGTCATCAATTCGGTACTGTCATGTAATATTTATTTTCAGTGAAAGAAAGCATATTGGAAATTATTATCTCCCAATTGCAACATTATTCCTTTAGTGAATGTTTCTTTCCTTAACAGCACCTTTCTCACTAACACATTTATATGCACATTTTATCTTTTAACACATTAGCTAAAAGGAGCACAAAATGGTTTAAAATTATGTATTAAGAATTTATTACACCCACCACTGTATTTGCATAGATTTGAAAACAGCAAAATAGCACCGTGCAAATCACATACAATATGGGTTTTGAAAACCTGGACAAAATGAAAACATTCAACTGTGAAATTTTAAATAGTAGGCCTGGACTTTGATGAGTCTTTTACTTCAAACGTACACAGTTGTTCTCTGCTGTAACTGCCCAAATTATGTTTTCTACTTGTTGGTATACCAACCAGTGTTTTAACCTTCATGTCAGCTGTGAGTTCATACAAAGAAGCAGTCACTCCAAATATACCAGGTGCTTCTGTGTGTCATCGAAATGATCGGTGTGATGATATTCTGTACTGATGTGGCTTTCTTCTGATCAGAGTGTGAGTAAGGATTATGCCTCTGCTGAACAAATTACATTTTTTTCTTACATGCTTCCCTGAGAACTGATTATCAGAACTCTGACTTTCAAGACAGCAGTATGGCATTAAAAAATAATCAAGCCATTAAAAGGTAAAATACCAAAGGATATTATTTAATACTGTTATAGCATTACCTTCTCCTACCCCTGCAAGAAGAAAAAAAAAATCAATCAATATGGAGCAAGTATGCCGATACCGTAATTTCATATCCCTAGCCTGCATCTCTCCCTTTAACAGAAGATCCTATGTAGTGTCTAAGAGAATAGTGATATTTTATACATTAATAATCATGTGCACATTAGTAATGATTTCCACCATTCACATTAGATTATAAACTCCAAAAAGTGGTGATCTTTCTTTCAACCCATCCAAAAGTGTATCATAGGATGAATGGACACTAGAGAGTATCGTAGGGGTGTGAGGGATTGAGACGGTAAAAGAAAGGAAAGGGAAGGGAAGGGAAATAGGGTACACAGTGGCTCACTACCCCTGGAAAATTCTGGAAAGAGTGTGGGAAACACGTCAGAAGCTTGGATAGTTATTTTCCAGCTTTAATCCGTCGTTGGCCTAGAGCTGCTATGGAGGCATTAATGTGCTGCAGTTGTCACTTTTCATAGGTCCCATCCACAGGTCAACAGGGGAAGAGGAAGCCCTCAGGTACAGAGACTCAAGTGATCCCAGGATAAGGCCTTCCACGCCTGCAGGACTGATAAGCACAAAGAGATATTGGGGAAACCCAGTGTGCCTCATACAACTGTCATACTAGGTCATGGTGATGACAACTTTATATGACTCATAAAAAAGGAGTTACATGAGACTAGGAGAGAAAATATTATAGCAATTCTGAGAAAAGTGGACTAAAAAGTAAGAAAATTTACCTGCCAGTGCTTCTTGAATTTTTGCAGTTATGATCATTTGAACTTGTTCAACAGAAACGTGCATGTTATTTAACAACAACCACAACAAAAACAAAAAAAACTTGGGGGAGAAGGTAGGTAGAAGTTATGCGCCATATTCCTGAAAGGAAGAAAGAAAAAGAACAAAATTGCAATAGTGAAAGAAAGCGAAATGTGCTCAATCTCTCACAGTATTTCAGCACAGAAGGCATGAAACAAAAATCAAGGGCAGATATCTCATCCTTCACTCCCACCATGCAGAACTTACACTGTGAAAATTAACAGTCTTTTGCCTCATCAGAATTAAAATCATACAGAATTTGCAGACATACACTCACACCATGGATATATATGTATAGATATATAATATATATCTACACACACACATACACACACACACATACATATAATTTTGGAAGAAATTATTCATTCTTATAGCCTCCGTTGGAAAATGCCTCTGAATTTTGGAAAATTTCTCACTGTGAGGTAATAGGTGGTTTTAATTCTTTTCCTCTGACTAGAATATAAACTCTGAAATCAGGAACTTACATGTGTTTTTTAAACACATGTGTTAGTAAATACTAACACAATGCCTGTTACATAATATTCTGTATGTGATAGTTTAATGAGTGAATTTTATTGAACTTGTTAAATGAAGTTTTTTTTCTATAATCTAGTGGTTCTTGAAAGGGGATAATGGGAGATGACCCCCACCACCACCATTTTTCAATGTCTAGAGAGATTTTTGGTTGTCACAGCAGGATGGAGAATCTAGTGAGTAGAGGCTAGGATGCTGCTAAAAATCATACAATGTCCAGTACACTGTCCACGACAAAGAACTGTCCATGTCAGCGTGTCAGAAGCGACAAGGCTGAGAAACGCTGCTACATTTCCCCAACATTAGTCTCACTTAACTAATCACACATAAAGTTATTTGATTCGTTTTAGAGTTAATTTGTGCCCAGAATTTGGGTTTCTCCAGAAGCCATCCCAAAAGGGTCGTCTTACACAAGTAATTTGAGAGGTGATCATTGGAATAGCAGTAGGAAGCAGGGAACTGAGACAGGGAAAAAGGGTAAGCTAGTCCATAGTGTAGTATGATCAAGATATATACCACTTTGACTTACTGGAGCTGTCATACTGGAGAACCCTGGGAGACAGAGTACAGCTCGAAGTTCCCCCAGCCGAGGTGTGAGGATCCTAGGGTATGTATCCACCAGCTCCCTTTCATCATTGGCTGAAAGCTGCTTTCACGGGCTCTAACTCTCAAGTACTTACGGCTTGCCCTCCACCCAGGGCAAGTGTACTCCACAGCTAGATAAAGACTTTAGGTAGAGAATCACAGGTGTTCATATTAAGCAGCCTTTGGTGTGACAGGGTAAGGCCCAGCAATTATGGCAGGCAAGAACAGTAGCTACTTCATCATGATATAGTTCATGTGTGGAATTGTATATTTAAGATTGTTTACAGTGAGTTTTTATTAAACTTTTCTTTCTGGAGACTCAGTACTCCTTGATCCTTATCATTATCCTTTTGATACTTTAGAATCATAGAATCCTGAAGCCTTTCAGTATGTCTGACCCAACCTCATCCGTAACTTGGACAAACAGATGTTTAGCTTCAGTTTAAGTATTTTTTCCCCACTACTTTCTAAGTACTTGATAAATCTAATTAATGCCAAATGAGAAATAGTGTGTTCTCTTTTGTATTTTTACTTTGATTATGGATTAATGAATGTCATACTGTCCTTGACGTATAGATGTATTGCTTTCAGAAATACCTTGACATTAATTCTTGATTTATTTTTAGAAAAATATATTAAACCCAAAAGAACTGGCAAAATTTTATTCAGAAGATGGTGACTGTTTGAAAGTCTCCATATTTTGTTTACATTTATAATTTAAATATTAATTAAAGCTTCCCATTAAATACTCATTCCAAATAGGTGTGTGATACTAAATTATAAGGAAACACAAAATTAGTTTTATAGAAACTTCTAAAACTCATATAAATCAACTCTCAATGCAATATTCATCTCTGTCCACACATTATATTAAAGTGTGCTAAAATGTATAAATTTAACCCTGATACATAGGAGCTGAAGGCTCTTTTACATGATTTATGGGATATCTGAAGGATTTATTTCTCCTCCCCCATCGTTTTTCTACTATCATCTCAAGATTTATATTATCCAATCAGGTAAAGACCACTTTCAACCCTATTTGAATAACTGCTGATAGGTCATAACTTTTCTAGAAAGGCATATCAGATACTCTAGTGATATTCTTTGATTTGACAAATCTTGAACAGGAAAAGTTTGCCTGCTAAGATTTTGAACATCAATCCACTCTTCATGTTCTTACAAGTCTTTTTTAAGTCTTGGAACACAAAAAGGAACTGTGTATGTCAACTTCTCAAAAAACTATTACCGCCCCCCCCAAAAAGTTACCAAGACAACCATTCAATTTATTTTAAATTTAATTTCGGGAAGAATGTTAATATCAATGATTTCATGATTGCTACAACAATTTACTGTCATGCCATAAATGCATTGTCTTTCATTTTATTTTTTTCTTCCAAGTTTAATTAGACGCAGTGTAATTTTTGTGCACAGTAGCATCTATCTCACATTTTATGCACTGCTATTGTTTATGTCACTCTGTAGAGAGTTAACAAAGGGCAAGAACAGGAGATAGAGACTTCTACACACTTTACATGTTATCTTATAAATATTTTATACAAGGTTGATTTCAGATGAAAAGTTCGGTACTATTAAAAACATTAAAAATGTTATTTAGAACATTTAGATCATGCCATTGGAACTATTTTTCAAATAATTTATGCCAATTATGTTACAGAAGAGATTCTAACACTATGAAAGACACCCGTTTTATTGGTATTTTACAGAAATCTATTTCTTGAAGAATTAATTTGTATATTTAGACAGCGAATCTGGCGTGAGTATGCCCTAGTTCCATTTGTGATATATGGATTCCGTTTGGTATCTGTGACAAAGTGCTATAGCAATCAACCTGGTTTTTATTTAGCATTTGAAAGGACAATCAGCCAAATTCTAATCTCAGATGTGTGAACTTATCGCATATTTCATGAAATATGCTGCTTTGCAGTATCAAAAATGGATGTGAGGCGTTTATGGCAAAGCACAGTACAAGAGAGGCACATGAGGCTGGATGAATTCATTTTCAGGGAATGAACTTAGGACTTAACTCGTGCCTTCGAGAACCAAGAACGCATGACTTTTATTTCTCTCTTGGTGTTCCTTTCAGTTCAGGAAATCTTATCAGTGGGCAGAATAGAGAGGCTGAGCATTGTATTTTGGAAGAGGAGAGCTGAACAACTTAGAAGTCATAGATTACCTGAGACCTACTCAGTACACGGATGGTTTTGTTTCCCTGCAGTGATCCCTGACTGAACCAGCCATCGGTCATTTGTATTCTCCTGTATAGCTCTTGATGAATTTCCCTTATGCTTATTTTTACAGTGAGTTTATATACTGCCAGATCTGACTACTGTTTTTTATATAGGCTATCTTGATTTCATTCTTCCCTCTTACTTTCTACACCTCACAATGAATAAAGCTGTAACATTAAGGAGGTGGCAAAGAACCTTTAATATTTATACAGTTCAATCAATGTTCTAAATTTCTGGTGTTCCATGAAAGGCAATCCAAGATGTTTTATCCTTTGTGGCTTCTCCACTGAGTATGAGTTTAACTTAGCTGCATCATTAAGAGAAATATTTACTACAGGAACTCAAGTCTTGTACATTTTAAGTTTTACATTTTGTAACCTGAGCGTCTATTCTATACACCATATTTCCACTCTATTGTATATAATTATGTTTAGTTAAATGCAGATTTTTGACAAGTTCTAATGAAATGCCCACTTGTCAATTTTTACACTTTTTTTTCTGGAGCTATGGCTGTTAAACATTATTATTTAATATGATTAATAATAACTTTTTTGGATGCAGGGACATTCTCATAGACACTTCACTATTCTGAAGGAGTTTGCTTTATTTTTAAAGATGGAATTCAATTGAAACTGACATTATGCAGCTTAAATATATATATTTAATCTCCTTTCACTTTGAAGAATTAGAGTTCTTGAATGCATTTCTTTCCAGTATTAATGGCAACTGTACCTGAAGATCAAGTCCTCTAGGCAAACCAAATGCCAGCCTTTACCATATGCTACCTATTTTAAGTGAATAAAACATACACACTCAAATGTATTATCTTTCTTTCCTCCCAGATACTGTTTGAATATCTCATCTACAAAAGAGTTTCAAGCATATATATTTGGTGTGTTTTATTTTAACTCACCCTTTTCACTCTGCAATATGATGCTGTTTGCGTCATGTAATAAAGACCGCAAATCAAGGAATGAGCTGTGTGAGAGGGATTAACCTTACCTTCTCAGTGACTGGGGAGATTGGGCTCTTTAGTCTCAGCCCGGACTGTTACATTGATTTAATGTGTGACAGGGAAAATTGTGGGTGTTTCTTCTCATATTTTCTAAAGGGGTCCCACATCTTTTAGGAATATTTAGAGTTATAATGTAATAATTTCATTTCCATAAGTAATGCTGCCTATAAACATTAAACACTGAAAACACATAATGTTTATTTTTGGGAGAGGGAGACAGAGTACAAGCGGGGGAGGGGTGGAGAAACAGGGAGACACAGCTTCAGGCTCCAAGCTGTCAGCACAGAGCCAGATTTGGGGCTCGAACTCATGAACCTCGAGATCATGACCTGAGCAGAAGTCGGAGGATTAACCGACTGAACCACCCAGGTGCCCCAAACACTGAGAAACGTAATTTTCTGGCTAGACCAAACTCATTCATGAAGCTGTTGTTTTAGTTAATGTTTTTATTATTCTTGTTCAGTAATAGGTTTAATTCGTAGCTGTACCATGACCCTTTTAAATTGTGTTTGCATTCTTGCCATTTAACATCACAAAAAAGAATCTCTGAATATAATACATGGTTACCTAACAGTTCATAGTATAAAAATCCAGTGTGTACAAAATTAGTAACAATGGCAGTTAGATTATTCAGTGACTGATAAGGACTCCCAGAATATTTCAAAATTTAGTATAGATATTGAATATTTTCCTAGAGTTATATATTTAATATGTTCCTTTTGTTGATGAATACTGCCTTCTCTAGTCAATTACTTTAGCCAGGTTTCTTTTAATTTTTATTTAGCATAACACTTCACCAAACTATGAAAATTTGCTAAATGATTAGAATTCTCCAAATACTTATTGAGCTCCTGCTGTATGCCTGCCACCACGGGAGGCACTGAGTAAATGCCTACTCATAAAGATACCTGTAAGAAACCATTCCTGACCTCAGTACCTCACAGTTTTATTCAAACCCTCACAATCTATGATATGACAAGAGCCATGACAAAGGGGAAAAAAAGGAGAGAAGTACTCATGTCACGCTGTCACAATAAAGAATAAATCATCAAAATTCTCTGTGATCCGTTTTTCAACAAATATGGATTGAGTACTTTCTATGTACCAGGTCTTATTTGAAACACTAGAAAATGTGTTTAAATCAGTGTTAAATGTGTTAAATCAGTGAATAAAACAGACAAAATTCCTGTTCTGATAAGGCTAACATGGTAGTAGGGGGAGATAGATGGAAAATAAATGGTAAGTATCATAAATAAGTAAATTATATAGTGGACAGTATTTGACTGTTTTCCCCCTTCTAGGCAAATAAACTTATATCCTGGTGAAGGGACGTATTTGGGGCAATTTGGGGTGCAATTAAAAAAATAATTCCTATTATTCATGTTGAATATGCAAATATATTTGAAAAATACAAAATAAGTTCTAGGTTTATTTCCCCAAATTACATACTTTATTGCTCCTAAGATGCACATATCGTCACGTGTTTAGTGGGTCTGAAAATGCCATATAAATTAATCAAAAGGATATAACATTCATTGTCAAGGGGTGGCAAGTACAATGCAAGCTGTCACCAGCTGTGAATGCACAAACTTGGACTTCATTCGTTGGAAACCATTACCGTTGGTCTTTCAATTAATGCACCATTAGTGAACCCTTAAAGAAAAAATATGAATCCTGGTTGTAATCTGAAATATTTCATTGTTTGCTTATGTAAAGGCGAGAAATCAGCAACTCAAAACTTGCATAAAGTGTGTGATAGTATGTGAAAGGGTGTGAAATAGTATGTGAGCGATACATTAAAGAAGTCAGCTCAGTCTGAAAGAGCTCTGCAATGTTTTAAAATAAAACTTTCAGGTAGTTTGCATATAAAATCAGTCAAGTTGGCAATGTTCTCACTTTTTTTAGTAGAACATGAGTTATTGGTTTGTCTTATAACTAATGGTGTCCTAGGTTTTATGGAATCTAGTAACTGTCTGAGCAATATCTAGATTTTCCCTTTTCGTGAAAACAATTATTTTCAAATGAGGGAATCTGTTTCTGATATTTAAAAGCCATCACAGAAAAGATCATCTGTTTGGATTTTATCATGAGCATTCCATGATCAGCAGGTGAAAAAGACAGAGACCATCTGCTGCAATTAAACAAGGAAGGTTTCCTTCAAATAGCTAAATAATTCCTGTAAGCTATCAGCAGGAGAATCAGATAAGTAAGTGTATTAGCTCCTTTTGTCATTCAGAGTAGTTCAGTCAGGTTTCCCAAGACCAGGATACCTTTTTTTAAACATGCATTTTAGCATGCTTTGGAGTTTTTTCATGTCTACCATTTTGATTTTTTTTAAAAAAGTATTCAAGTTGATTTATAACAATAATGTAAATTTTCTCTGTAACTTCAATTATGTTTGCACAGCTACTGCTCTTTTATGTGTGCCAGATAGACTTAAATATTTCAACCGCTGTCATTAGGATACTTAACACAATTGTCTAACGGCATCATTGGAGATCAGCAGAAGGGGAGGTGAAGAACTGAATGCATGCCTCAACTAGTGCTTGGTACCTGCCACATTTCAGTCTATGCAACCTTCTTAGTCTCACCTATTACCCTCTTCCTCCCTCTTCTGCCCTGTGCCAAACCACACACACAGAGTGAGCAATATTGTTATCTTAAGAACAAAAGGGTAGGGAACAGAGGGAGTTTTGCTGTAAATTTTGGTGTGTCAGGAAAGGAAAGAATTCTTTCTGGTACTTCTCCAAGAATCCCCAGTGGTTTCTGTCTTTAGAGTTTTGGCAAGCCTTGTGAAGAAAGTACAGCTGTTGATGGATAAGTTATTTTAAAAATCAGATAAAAACTGGACTTTCAGTTACTTTTTTGCTTCAAGAATGTGATGCGATTTTATTTTTATGCGCAAACGTCATTTATAGAAACATAAAAGTATTATTTGTGTATCTTATAGTGTTAAACATATTGTTAAAAAAATAAATGGTCTACATACTATATGGTAAAAATAACATTAAAATTCCCAATGGAATTTCTTCTTAAGCTTATTGGTAGACTTTTCTCTTTTTTTTTTTTTTTTTTTTTGCTACATAATTTCCGTTTGTACTTGAGAATGTTGGTGAAAATCTAAGATCCTTATCTCAGCCACGGGGTTATATACTCTGATGTATTCTTTTTCTTTTTTTTTTTTTAACCTGAGAGTAATTTTATTTTATTTTTTTCATTGAATTTTTTAGAATAGACTTTATTTTTTAGAGAAGCTTTAGGTTCATAGCAAAATTAGGTGGAAAATGCAGAATTCCCGTATATCCTCTGCTCCCATGCGTGTATAGGAGCTCCCATGCTCCTCCACTACTGACATCCCACAGCAGAGTGGTACATTTGTTACGGTCCATGGGCCTGCATTGCTTTATTGTTGTTATCAAAGTCCATAGTTTACATTACAGTTTACTCTTTTTTTTTGTCTTTCAAGTTTTTATTTCAGTTCTAGTTAGTTAACATACAGTGTAATATTCATTTCAAGAATAGAATTTAGTGGTTCATCACTTACATATAACACCCAGTGCTCATCCCAGCAAGTGCCCTCCTTAATGCCCATCACCCATCTAGCCCATCTCCCACCCACCTCCCTTCCAGCAACCTTCAGTTTGTTCTCTATTATTGAGTCTCTCTGATGGTTTCCCTGCCTCTCTCTTTTTTTCCCTTTCCCCTATGTTTTACTGTTTTTTTCTTAAATTCCACATGTGAGGGAAATCATATGGTATTTGTCTTTTCTCTCACGTATTTCACCTAGCACAATATTCTCTACCTCCATCCACGTCATTGCAAATGGCAAGATTTTGTTCTTTTTTATGGGTGAGTAATACTTCAGTGTGTGTGTGTGTGTGTGTGTGTGTGTGTGTGTGTGTGTGTGTTTGTCCGTGTCCCACAGCTTCTTTATCCATGTATCGCTTGATGGACATATGGATTATTTCTGTAATTTGGCTGTTGTACATAATGCTGCTATAAACAATGGAGTGTATGCATCGCTTGGAATCTGTATTTTTTATGCTTTGGGTAAATACTTAGTGGTGCAGTTGCTGGGTTGTAGGATAGTTCTATTTTTAACTTTCTGAGGAATCTCCGTACTGTTTTCCAGAGTGGCTGCACCAGTTTGCATTCCTGCTAACGGTTTAAGAGGGATTCCTTTTCTCTGCGTTCTCACCAACATCTGTTGTTTCCTGTGTTGTTAACTTTAGCCATTCTGACACGTATGAAGTGACATCTCATTGTAGTTTTGATTTGTATTTCCCTGATGATGAATGATATTGAGCATGTATCTGTTGGCCATCTGGATGTCTTCTTTGGAAAAAAATGTCTATTCATGCCTTCTGCCCATTTCTTAACTGGATTATTTGTTTTGGGGGGATGTTGAGTTTAATACATTCTTTATAGATTTTGAAAAACATCCCTTTATATCCCTTTATCAGATATTTCATTTGCAAATATTTTCTCTTATTCCAACGGTTGCCTTTTAGCTTTGTTGATTGTTTTCCTTTGCTGTGCAGAAGGCTTTTATCTGGATGAGGTCTCAATAGTTGATTTTTGCTTTTGTTTCCCTTGCCTCTGTAGATTTATAGTAAGAAGTTGCTATAGCCAACGTCAAAGAGGTTGTTGCCCGTGTTCTTCTTGAGCATTTTGATGGTTGTGTGATGTATTACTTCTAATGACATGCCACATATACCAGAAATTGGAGAACAATGAAACTTCTAGGTAACTGAGCATTGTATCTTTAATTGGCATAACTTTATTTTTAATTTATATTATTTTTAATTGGCATAATTTAAAATCTTATCCTCTTGGATGAAATTTTTTTTCTTTCATTGTATTATATTCTGTTGTGCCTTAAAAACATGACACAGTCAACTTTACTTGAAAGGACCCCAAAATCAGGGTCATCTTTATAAACATTGATTCCTTAATGGAAGTTGTATAAAGAAACAGTTTTGAGGGGACGCCTGGGTGGCTCAGTCGGTTGAGCAACCAGCTTCGGCTCAGGTCACAATCTCAGGGTTTGTGAGTTTGAGCCCCAAATCGGGCTCTGTGCTGACAGCTCAGAGCCTGGAGTCTGCTTCAGATTCTGTGTTTCCCTCTCTCGCTGCCCCTCCCTCACCCATGCTCTGTCTCTCTCTGTCTCAGAAATAAATAAACATTAAAAAAACAGTTTTGGGGGCAGATTTTTGGGGGCAGTTAGTTACCATATGAAAATACAGTTACAACTGGTATTTTCTGCTTAAAGCTGTCTCTTCGACCTCCTTTTTTTTTTTCAAGTAATTTTTTGCAGCCTTTCTATACCTCCACTGGCCACGACTACTGGCTTTTTTTACAACCATTGTTTTCTTTACATTTTGTCCATTGCTTTTTCTTTCTTCCATTTTTGTTTCTTTCATGTTGTCACTTTTTTTCAGACTCTTTTTGGCTTTCATACATTTCATATTTGGCTGTTAGTTATTATTAGACAACAAGAGCAAGTCTTTGCTTGGATTAACATTTCTTCTTTAGTTCTTCTTGGCTGTATTTATTGGTAGACTTTTCTGTTCCTTCTCTTATTGGAACCATTTCAGAACATTGGCCATGCCTGGCTTTCCAAGTGCTGAATATACACAGTGTTCCTGTAATGAAAATGAGAGCCTTTGGATACCAATTTTATTAGCTTACCAAAACCCGAATTCTCTATGCCAATTTTATGTAACATGGCATTTGGATACATAACAATATTTTATGAAGGACACTATGTGCTGTTGCCAGAGTTTGTATCTGATCTAATGTCTATGACTGCTGTGCCAACAATATGGCTAATGAGTAGATTTAAACAAACCAAATCTGACCATTACCTGCAAAGACAGGGTTTAGTCATTACAGATTATGATTTACATGACTGCCTAAGATAAAAATAGCATTGCAAGCTCTTTCTTGAAAGTCTAACATGTCTGTGTAATTGACACATTTCTGTACCGTCTCACTTTACTTGGATGAGATCACCAAAGTAATCACAAAACCCATAACTTAGAGTTTTTACCATTAGTCTCTGATATAATAAGGACCTAAGTTTCATGATGACTTATGCTCTGGCCAAATCATGTAACCAGGCCCAGGCATCTTTTATGTAATCGTTCTCTATCGTATAATTGCTGATACGTGGCTTTGTTTCTCATTATGTATATTTCTCAGTTAAAACAATTTTTTTTGGAATTTTCATCTCTATTTCTACATGTGAAGATATGTGAAAGGATTTTGTGAATCAAGCCTATGTCTCTCTTTTGCTGTGACTTTACAGCTTCTACTTGATTCCAAAACAGTTATATTTACAAAGCAAGAGATAATATAATGATATATGTGGGCTCTTTCAAATGAATAGTGTGATATAAAAGCTAGGAGTTTTCTCTGGAGTTACACTAACTTAGATCAGGTCTCTATTGGACAAGCAAGACTTTAAATTCCTGAGCTTCATTTTCCTCATCTGTAATATGGGATGGATTGGGTACTTACATTATAGGACTGCCAAAAGCATTGTAAGATAAAATACTTAAATATACCTGGCCTATGGTAAACACTTGAAAATGTTAGACCTTATAAATATATTTTCAGAGTAACTACAGCATTTAGACATGAAATGTAGGAACCAACAAGAATTTACAGATGCATCTACTGAAGAAGCCATGATTGCATATGAAAGTCACAAGTGAAAGGACAGCATGATCTTTACTTTTACAGGTTTACCCTGGTATCTGAAAGCAGAGTGTTTCTATGTAATCTTCTGTAAGCTGAAATGGTATTAAAGCAAAGAAGAAAATTACCATTGATTTATATGGAAAAAAATTGAAGCATTCCTAGACCCAAAAAATAACCTCTGTTAGGCTTTTTTTGATAACTAGGACAAATGCACATATAAAACGAGATACAGCACACATGTTCCAGACACAGGCCAGAGCTGTGGTGGTCTGATGCTGAGGTGCTGAGTGTAGTTCCCAGGGAAGGAGCTTAAACCAGGCCACTCTAGCTGCTCACGTTATGCGCTGCCTCTATAACAGGCTCACTGCAAAAACAAATGCCAAATGCTGTTTTCATTTTCCTTCTTTTATAAAAGCAAAACTTCCCTTTGGATTTCTATCAGTGAGCAAAAACAGGTACTGATGTAAGTCTTTCATAAAAGTAAAGTGGCGTAACGCAAACTTTGGATAACCAGAGGTACTTGTTGTAGATTTCATTGAATAATCCATCCTTTACAGTGTGCAGTCTAACTTAGTATCACGTGCAAAAGCCTTCAGAATGCAGCCAGGAGCCTCAAGTTTTGCTTTTCTGAATATTGCCACTGTGCTGGAGAGAAAACATGAAATGGTATAGAGTAGATTTCATTTTTTACTATCTGGTAGCTTACTGTCTAAAATGAGTTTGCAGAAACATGAGTTGATCTTCTAGAACGTATGATACAGAAACATGATTCAGTTACAGACAAGTGATAATATCTATTACATATGACGACTACAAATGACCCAATTTAATTTTAACACAATATTTAAAAAATCTGTTGTAAGCCCTGTGTGATGCTAATGTGGAAGATATTTTGGAAATATTGGAGGTATTTTTAATGCTTAAAAGTAATAAAAATTATAATGTCTGCTATTATCTCTATGCACAAAAATAAAAACAATATAGGCTTTGAGACGTAGTTTTTGAGAAATGTCTGTTTTATTAATAATTCAGTTGTCAAATACAGAATACAGCAGATGCTTTTGACATGCTTCAACTTTTTCTCCTTATAAAAGTGAGTTGAAGTGTTTTGTGAGTTTGTGTTGTGCCGTATTTAATAATAATTCATTTTGTACTAATGCGTTTTTCTGTTACAATGGGATAATGAGCCATTTAATCAATGGGAGACTAAAACATATGTACATATTCATGTCTCAATTAGTCATCCAAAAATTTATTGAGGGATTCTAGAAGTTATGGTGAATGCTGCAAAGGGTATTAAATATGCTCAAGAGTTTACAGTAGAAATAGGGGGGCATGCATATGTCACAAGTAAAAGAATAATTAAATGTACCTCACAGACTACAAAAGCTGTTTCTCAAAAACTCTAAAATAGCAGGTAAGTCTATAGTGCTGTCAATATTTCATGCACATCATGCTACTTTACAATGCCATACAGTATCCCAGAACTGTAGAGACTGGCTTAGTATTTGAAATTTTTTCGCTGTATCAGCCAGGTCTTGCTATGCCAATGCAGTTCATGGAGATTATCATCCCTACTTGCATAGAGGTTGGTTTGGCAATGAGTGTATCAGCATCATATTTTGGAAGGCTTCATGGAATAATACTTCATTTCTCTTGTGCTATGCAATTTCTACATAAAGTTATAATTTTGCTAACCATGAATGCATAGTAGCATCTAGTGCATAGTAGCCCCTATAAAATGGAATGGAGAATCAGCAGTCATTAGTAGATCATTTTCTATTGCCAAGGATATGCATAGGGCCACTATGTGTGGTTGTGTCATTTGTGTACTGCACAACTCTAAGTGTCACCATCTACATTATCATCTGTGCAGAATGTTGTACACAGGAAAACTTCCACTACCATAAGTCGTAGCCCTGTGCCAGTAACTATTATTTGCTTACTCACCTGGGAACATTTTTTTCATTACAAATGTTTGATAACAGAGAGGGATTCCCCAGACCATGCAAATTCAGTACGAAATAAATGAGGAGGCTTTTCAAAATGGGAATGACTAAGTCAGTACAAGTGATGGTGTTGATGTACGCATATTATCAGTTGGTTATGTATCCCTTTTGGATCGTGTAACAAGATTCTGACAGAATTTTTTGAAGAAACTTGAAAGAAACTTTCCACTGTTTGTCTATATTCTGTATTAGCTGCTTTTGAGAACCGACTTGGTGAAAAGAACCTTAGGTTTTTATGTGTCTGGTTTGTTGAAGAATCTTTAGTGAGGCTGTAAGCAAATCTCTCTGCCTAAAATGTAACAACTAAATATTAGCTTAACTCTGCTATCACCTCCTGAGTCTTTACCAACCACCCTTAAACAAACTCAACAGGAATTAAGAATATTTCCAATGACTGGAGACAAAACTTATTTTATTTGTGCATTCTGGAAAAATGCATATAAGTTTATGGTGTATGGTATATTTAGGTACCACTTCATAGGCTGAAGAAGTGTGAACAGAGAAAGGAATGTTCAGGTATGCTAACATATGCTGTATTCTGATGCAGATGCCATTGTTTTCCCTCACCACATTTCTGCACAGAGCAGGGTATACATAGATGGGGCTACTGTCATGGAAAGATGAAGCAGAAGGAAATCTTTTCTGGATTGCATACTAGTTACTTCTTATCAGTTGAATCATTTAACAGGATTAAAATGGAGAATGTGTTATGGACATTGCAAACTCAGTTCCCTGATCTATAGTGACAAAAAACAAGTGTGGTTGAATAGGGCTGGGTATTGGGTATTAGATGGTAAGGGATAGACAGGACTTTCTGGGGCAGTGAATATGCTATATTTTGAATTTCATGGGAGTTATATGGGCATATTCTTTTGCCCAAACTCACTAACTGTGTACATATAATAATTGCATTTATTATATGCAATCTATAGTTTAATAAAAGTGATTTTGAAATACTAGATGCCTGTCTTGAAAGAAATATTCAGGTAGAAAACATTATTTTTCTGTGTTCAGTAAGGAAAGTATCACATTGTGTATATTTAAAAACCAAAGGAAAAGTCTTTTGAGAATTAATTCCCAAAGAAGTGAAAATATAACTAAAATAAAACTGACAACATCATTTAAAAGTTTTCCAGGTCATTACATCTGTGGGTGTGGAATTATGTGTGTGCCTGAAGAAATAATTATCCTATTGCTAAGTAATCTAAAAATGTATAATTTGTTTGCTATAAACATTAGAAAGTTCTTTCTTAAAAATCATGATTTTTTTTTTTTGTAAATTAAGGTATTCTTTTGAAGTGTTTGAACAATATGTAATACTTCCTCCTTATCCTTCCTAGCATCCTAGTACCCACTGTTCAACTGGGACTTCACAATTGGGAGCTCACACTTGTACTTTGGTATCATGTCAGATATTACTCAAAGATTTTGATATGAATGGATTTACAGAATAGATGTATGCGTGCACACACACACACACACACACACACACACACAGCAACTTAATCTTCACTTGGGTATTTTTTAAATATTTCAAACATTACTAAGTAAGACTATGTCCAGATTCAAATTTGGTTGGCCAATGGAAAATGTTTGTCTCCAGCGTTCATCCCAGAAGGCTTTCAGTTGTTAAACTTTTAAAGTTGTTGATTACAAAGCGATGTTCTAGCAAATGTTTTAAGACTTTTAAAATACATATAAACGAAAAAGATACATCTTAAGTTCAGGGAGTTTTGACAAATGCCTACACATGTATTCCACACTCCTATCTAGAAACAGAACTTTCCCATTTTTCCAGAAACTTCTCATGACCTTCCTCAGTCAGTACCTGTCCCACTGCACCCCACAGAAGCATGCACTGTTCTTATTTCATTCATCATAGATTAGTTTTGTCTGTGGACAAAGGACTTGTTCCAGGACTTCATATAAATACAATCAAACTGTGTTCTGTGTCTAGTCTCCCTAGCTTATCAATGTGTTTGTGAGCCTCATACACATATAGGTAATCATTTTTTTTTGACTGCTGAATAATGTTCAATTGCACGACTATATTACAATTCGTTTATCCATTCTCCTGTTAATGGATATTTGGGTTATTTCTAATTTGGGGCTATTATGAGTAAGTCCTTAGGGTCATTTTGTACAAGTCATTTTTATTCATGTATGCTTTGTTTCTTTGGGGTAAATATTCAGAAATGAAATTGCTGGAGCCTATAGTTTGTGTATAGTTAACTTTTTGAGAATCTGCTAGACTTGCTCCTAAAGCAATGTATCATTTTATACTCCCACCAGCGATAAATGTGAATTCTGGTTAATAGCCAATATTTTAAAGCCATTAACTTCAAAAGGATTTTGGTACCCAGTATTTTACAAGAACCATCGGTCTAAATGGACAATTTGGGCACTGCCATCAGGGAGTTACTTTCAGCTTTAAAGGGTCATTTTGTAGGGCAAGAGTTAAATGTCAGAAACCAAAGAACAGTTTGAACTTCTGCTAATTGTCATGTATATTAAGTTAAAGTCCTTGACTTTTCAGCTGTCCTTGGCAGATTATATAGATTATATAATCACCACATGTGTTTCAGTATTAGATATATTTTGAAATATTATATAAATTTTTAGTTGTTTAAAACAGAACATAATTTCCTGTGTTTTCCTTCTCAAAAGCCTGCATGAGCTACCATCTCCTGCTGACTTAACTGTAAAATCCATAACCCAACACAGAAATAAGCACATACCCTCAATTTTTTCCCAAAATTTTGAGTTCTCACCAACTCTGTCATTTTTTTATACCTCGTAAAGTCTTCCAGGGAGGGCCTTGAGGTCATATAGACACCAAATTCTCTACCCTTTACTCACTTTAGAGTGTGGGTGAATTAGTTAACAGAGAAAGGGACAATTGATGTCCATAAAAACTACATAAAGTGATGCAAATAAAGCACTTAATTAATAGATGATGGCAGAGCTGGGTTGCAGTCATCAGCAGGTTCAATTAGACTGTGTCTAGCATGGCTCACTCAGCTGGCTGGCAATAGATGCTGGCTGTTAGCTGGGAATGCACATGGCCTCTCCAGCATGGTGGACCCAGAATAATCAGACCTCTTAATGGCAGCAGACTTCCCCCAGAGTGTAGTGAACAGCTGCTCAGCACTTTGTCAACTAGTGATGGAAGTTCCACAGTGTCACTGCTGCCATGTTCTGTTGCTCTTTGTCTATGACATGGCATTCAGGAAAGGAGTTGTGACTGCTACAATAATTGATAGCTACAAATTCCTGTGGTTGAAATGTAGTTTGTTTCTTATCTTTATGGCAAGTTTGGATATTGAGTGGTATTCTAAAATCACCGTATTATATTGGCTTTGTATCTGCAAATTTGCTGAACTTACTACGTTAGCTGTGATAGTTATTCCGAGTTCTTTAGAGTTGTCTATATATGAATATATGTCATTTGAAAATAGATAACTTCACTTCTTCTTTTCCAATATGGATTTGTTTTTTATTGTATCTAATTTTCTTTTCTGCAATTTCTATTACAATTTTGAATGGAAGTAAAGAAACAAAGACATCGTTGACTCCTGATATTAGTGGGAAAGCTTTTAGTTTTTGATCCAAGTATGATGTTTACTGTGGGTTTTTCATAGTGGCCTTGTATCAGATTGAGAAAGTTCTATTCACAGTTTGTTGAGTGTTTTTATCATGAAAAAGTTTTGCATTTTGTCAAACCTTTTATCTCCATATATTGAGATCACACAGGTTTTCTCTTCCATTCTGTTAATATGATGTATTACATTTTTGTTTATCATCTGTGTTTTTTAAAATCTCCAATCTGATCTTTATAATTTTGTCATTCTGCTGTCTTTGCATTTCAGTGTCTTCTTTTTGCTTGTGCTTTAAGGTGTACAGTTTGGTTTTTATTTGGGGGATTTTTTTTCTTTTTTAATGCAGAAGTACCTAGCTATGAATTTCTCTCTGAGCTTGGCGTTTTCTGAATCCCATAAGTTCTGGTACGTTGTGTTTTCCTTGTTATTCATCTCAAAGTTTTTTGTAATTTCCTTCCTAATTTCTTCTTGATTTATTGGTTATTTAAGAGTGTGTTTATGTTTAGATATTTGTGAATTTCCCCAATTTGTTGTTATTGTATTTGATTTCATTAAAATTTTGTTAAAGAAAAAACTCTGTATGATTTCAGTCTTTTTAAATTTATTGAAAGTCATTTTAACGTGTAGTTAGTTTATTATGGGGACTGTTCCATGACCACTTGAGAACAATGCATAGTCTCCTCTTGTTGGGTAGAATGTAATGTAGATGTCTGCTAAGTGTAACTGGTTTATAATGTTGTTCAAGTTCTCTTTTTCATTATTAATCTTTTTCCAGACGTTCTATCCCTTATTTGAAATGGGATATTGAAATCCCCACTCTTAGTGGACTATCTACTTCTCTCTTCAGTTATGTCAGTTTTGTTTTGTGTATTTTCAGACTCTGTTTCTAGGTGTATATATGTTTGTAATTATTTTATTGTGTTCATGGATTAATCTTTTTATCATTACATAATGTCATTCTTTATCTCCTAATAATTTTTGTTTTAGAGTCTGTTTTGTTTGGTATTAGTACAGCAACTCTGACTTTCTTTTGGTTATCGTTGGCATGGCATATCTATTCTTTCCATCCATTTACTTCCAACATATTTGTGTTTTGAAACCGAAATGAGTCTTGTAGAGCATATAGTTGGACCATGATTTTATATCTTTTCTTTTCACTTCTGCTTTTGAATCAGTAAGTTTAATCCATGTAAATTTAATGTAATTACTGATAAGGAAGAACTTCTGATATATTTTTATTTATTTTCTATATGCCGTATATTTTTGTTTCTCAGTTCTTTCACTACTGCCTATTTTGTATTGAATAGTTACTTAGTAGTAGTGTACCATTTTAATGCTATGATCCTTTCTTGTGTTATATATTTTTTGAGTTATTTTCTTATTGGTTGCTAAAGATTATAATTAACATCTTAATTTTATTTATTTATTTAAAATTTTAACATTTATTTATTTTTGAGAGACAGAGAGTGAGCAGGGGAGGGAGAGAGGGAGACAGAATCTAAAGCAGGCTCCAGGCTCTGAGCTGTTAGCACAGAGCCTGATGGGGGCTTGAACCTGCGAAACGTGAGATCATTACCCGAGCTGAAGTTGGCCGCTCAACCGACTGAGCCACCCAGGCACCCCTAACATCTTAATTTTAAACAATCTAGTTTTCATATATGCCAAGTTTTAAGCTGGCATTTCTTTTAAGCTGTTGTTGTTGCAAATTTCATCTTTATACATTGTGCGCTCATCGACATAGATTTGTATGTATTTATTTATGTGATTGCTTTTTAAATGAGGTAGGAAAAATGATGTGCTACAAACTGGAGTTTATATATACTTACATAGCTATATACATGATCTCCATGTTGTTTTGTTACAGATATGAGATAGACTTTGATCAAATGGCAATAGAAATATCAAGAAATACCAGGTACCACTAGGATGGAGGGAGGGAATACTAAACATTATTTCTTATGGAAGATGTTTTGGAGGAAGACCTGATCCAGCTGACAACCTGGTGCTGATGGAAATTGGGGAGATATCCAGCCTTTCTCTATTTCCTTTCACAGAGTGCCAGTGGTTACTGATGGAGACAGGACATGTTCAGAATAGACTCAAGTCCCAAGAGAGGAATTCCTAAAACTTGTTCCATAGAATTCACTGGTACCAAAGTTCAGAACTGATTTAATCTTTTAAATCCAGGCTACAATTCTGCCTTTGACAGCTGGGAGAACAAAGTCTCCCTGAGCTATGACTTCCATGATTTCTGATGAGATACCGTTTGTTAAAATTATTGAGTATATTTTTTATGGATGAATTGCTTCTCATGGTTTTCAAGATCCTGTCTTTGTCTTTGATTTTTGACAGTTTGATTTTAATGTATTTCAGTGTGAATTGCTTTGAGTTTATCCTACTTGGGGTTTGTTGAACCTGTTGATGGAGTAAATTAATATTCTCATCATATTTAGGAATTTGGGACCATTCTTTCTTCAAGTATTCTTTCTTTCCCCTTCTCTTTTTTCTGTCATTCCTATTGTATAGATGTAGATATAGATATAGGTATAGATATAGATATAGATATAGCTGATGTATAGATATATAGATATATAGATATACAGATATATAGATATATAGATATACTTGATTGTGCCCCAGTTGTTTCTTTGGATCTGTTCATTTATCTTAATTTTTTTTTTGTTTATTCTTCCAACTGGATAGTTTCAAACAACCTATGTTCACTCTTGCTCATTCTTTCTTTGGTCTGCTCAAATCTGTTGTTGAGCCCCTCTGGTAAATTTTCATTTTAATTATTGTACTTTCACTCCAAGAATTGCTGTTGTTTCCTTTTTATGATTTAAATGTTTTATTGATATTTTCTATTTAGTAAAATATAATCTCCATGCTTTCAGCTCTTTTGATGTGATTTCCTTAGTTCTTTGAACATATTTAAGATAGCTGATTTAACTTCTTTGTCTCATAATTACAATGTCAGGATTTTTTCAGAGACATTTTCTGTTCATTTTTTTTCTCCTTGTATGGGACATATGTTTTCGTTCCCTTCAAGCCTCATAAGTTTTTGTTGAAAACTCAACATTTTGAATATTATAATGTAACTCTGGAATAGTTTCTTCTCCTCCTACAGAATTTGTTATCACTGCTTGTTTGTGTTTTATGTTTTAGTGACTTTTCTGAACTAATTTTTAAAGTCTGTATTCTTTGCTGTTTGTGGCTCCTGACATCTGTTCTGTAATGTTATTAGTCAGGTGATGATTAGACAGATAGTTCTTTAAATACCTGAAACAAAGAATGTTCTAGTCTTTGTAGATCTACTCCATGTGTTTAGGGTACATCTCAAACTCTTAGCCAAGAAGTTTCCAACTCTGTCGTAGCTCTCACTTCCTGTTTGTCCAGATTCTGAAAGTTATCCAGATATGAGACCTTAGACCTTCTCAGTTCTTCTCTGAGCATGATTTTAACCCTGAACATGCATTTGGTCTCTATATTCCCTGGAATGTCACAGAACTTTTCAAGGCTCTTCTTTTTCAAAGCACCACATCCCCCCAGCCTTAGTCTGTTGTTTGTCTTTCCCACTGTTATCTTTTGCTCTGGGAAGCAAAGACTGAAACATTTTCCTGAAAATATTTTCCACAAATGTCCCCTGGATAGCTTTATCGTTAGAGTTAGTCAGAAAGAAACAGACCTTTCTGAGCCAGTCTTCTAAGAAGTCCCCCGGACAAAGAAACTAAGGACAAATCTTTGGAAATGACATCAGTTGTGGTCCCTTGGACACTGGTAGAATGCAAGCTGTTACTTTCCAGGCTACTGATGAACTGGAGCACAGAACTGGGTCAGTGGATGGTGGTGGTGGATGGGGATAGGGTAAGTTATACTATCATGGTACTTGCTGTCCTTACTGAGATTCAGTGAGTTCTATAAGCAGTCCTTGAATTGCTGCAGGCTTTTTGTTCATTTTCAGGTTCTGAAAAGGGTTAATGTTGCCAGTTTTCTAGTTATTTTTATGTAGGGGCAAATTTTGGAGTTTTTTACCTCTCTCTCTTTTTTTTTTTTTTTTTTTTGCAAACATCCCCCTACCCCCGCCGTCTTGTATGTTCTTGCATGTTGTTCACTGTTTCCATTAAAGCCCCTGAAATTAATCATACTTACTTTAAATTTTAAACTTATCTTCTGATAGATTTCACATCTGGGTCGTGTCTGAATCTGGTTCTGTTGTTTACTTTGTCTTTCAGACTGTGTTTTTCTTGCCTTTTAGTGTACCTGTAATTTTTTTCTTGAAAGCTGGATATGTTCTATTAGTAATAAATACTGACTTTTATTTTTATATTTATTTTTCACATGTAGCACTTTATTTTTTGTTTGTTTTATTGAGGTATAATTAACATATAGTACTGTATAAGTTTAAGGTGTACAGAAAAAATAACTTGATATATGTATTGTGTAAAGATTACCATAGCAAGTTTAGTTAACATTGATCACCTTATTTAGTTGAAAAAAAAAGATAAACAGGCTTTTAATGTGAGGATTTACGTTCATTTGGCTAGGACTTGGGTTGTATTTAGTGTTTGCTATACCCGTAGGTGACAGAGACTTTAAATTCCTCTAGTGTCATTTTTGGCTCTTCTGTTGACTTTGAGTTTCCTAAGTATTCCCTCTCAGAGACACTCTGTGTCTCTCTGCTCTCTTAGCTGTAATCCACATTATTATGTGGAGCCTGTTAGTGTGGTGGTAATATACGAGAAAGGGGAAGCACTGTATAATCTTATGATTAAATCTGCTTTTAGTTGACCTGTGTTTCTGGGTTTGGCTTTGACCTTCACCAGTGTTTCTTCAGTGGTAAAGGTCTCTCCGTCACCCTAACACACACACCTTAAGGAAGACAGGAAAACTGGAGGGAGCCAAAAGGGTCTTTTATCAGCTCAGAGAAGGCTCTAGTAAAATCTCCAGCCTTGGATAGTACACCTTTGTTTCGTAGAATGCTCTGGGCATATTTCACTGTGATGAATCTTTTTTCTGTCCAGAGCCATTAAAAGCTCTTTCTCTGAACTTCACCCATCAGAACCCAGCTGGGACCCTGGTAAAGCCTCCTAAAGTGTCAGGACTCCCTGATTGAGGCCCCAGGAGTGCTTATTTCCACACTAGTCCACAATGAGCCCCCAGCAATTCTTTAAAATTACCACTTAAGTTTTTGTACCAGTTTTGTCTTCGTCTCCAAATGGGTAGATGCTGGCTATAATTTCGTTTAATTTCCCTTTCTCTCCAGATTGTCTTCAAGCTTGGTTAACTGATGGGTCCAGGAAGCTTCACTGATTTTCAGTTTGTTTAGCTTTTGTTGTTGTTGTTGTTGTTGTTGTTGTTGTTATTGTTGTTGTTGTTATAAGCATAAGAGTGATGACTTCTAAGCTCTTCACATGTCAGAACTAGAAACAGAAGTTTGTGCATTTATTTTTTAATATCTTATCTTCCCATGCTTTTATTGGGGGTAATTTCTATCATTTTCACTTCAAGTCCACTTATCTTTTCTTCAATATCTTGTCTGATGGTGAGTCATCCTGTGAATTTAAAATGTGCAATATTGTGTTTTCCACCTTCAGAATTTCCATTTGGTTCTTTTTTATATCTTCCATTTTTTCATTTACTATATAAATGCTTTTGTTTAAATGCTTGAGCATATTTAGGATATTTATGATTGCCATTTCAAATTCGTTTTGTGCTATTTCCATTATCTACGCCAGTTCTTAGTTTATTTTTATTGACTAGTTTTCCTTGTGATTATGAATTAAAATGTATGCTACTGTCTTGCACATCTGTTCTAGAAGTGTGTTTAGTCAGACCATTCATTTATTTGCTCATGAACCCATTCCCATTACTTCTTCTGAAAAGCCGTCTTTTTATGCTTTGTTAGAGATATTTACAGTAGTAACCTTTACATTAGGACGAGTTTAATCTTAATATTAGGCTCTAACTCTGTCTCAGTGTTCAACAAGGTCTTTGTATTCTATGTGAGTTCTGGAAGTTTCTACATATAAATTTCCAACGATTTTTGTTTTGTTTTACTTCAGCCAATAAAATATTTCCCTTTGACAGTGGGATAACTAGTATTTATCTGAAGACTCAAGAAACTTCCTATAAAGACTGCTAGAGACCTTTTTCACTGTGGTTCCCTCCTATCCAGTACGTTGTCCCATAGATTACAGCTAATTTTTTTAAATATAATTTATTGTCAGGTTAGCTAACATACATTGTGTACAGTGTGCTCTTGGTTTTGGGGGTAGATTCCCATGATTCATCGCTTACATACAATACTCAGTGCTCATCCCAACAAGTGCCCTCCTCAGTGCCCATCACCATTTTCTCCTCTCCCCCATCCTCCCCATCAACCCTCAGTTTGTTCTCTGTATTTAAGAGTTTCTTATGGGTTTGCCCCCTTCTCTGTTTGAATCTGTTTTTCCCCTTCCCTTCCCCCATGGTCTTCTGTTAAGTTTCTTAAGTTCCACATATGAGTGAAAACATATGATATCTGTCTTTCTCTGACTGATTTATTTCACTTAGAATAATACCCTCCAATTCCATCCACATTGCTGCAAATGGCCAGATTTCATTCTTTCTCATTGCTAAATAGTATTGCATTGTATATATAAACCATTATATATACCATTCATCCATTCATCAGTTGATGGACATTTAGGCTCTTTCCATAATTTGGCTATTGTTGAAAGCGCTGTTATAAACATTGGGGTACCTGTGCCTCTATGCATCAGCACTCCTGTATCCTTTGGATAAATTCCTAGTAGTGCTATTGCTGGATCATAGGGTAGTTCTATTTTTAATTTTTTGAGGAACCTCCACATCGTTTTCCAGAGCAGCTGCACCAGTTTGCAACAGTGCAACAGTTCCCCTTTCTCCACATCTGCACCAGCATCTTTTGTTTCCTGACTTGTTCATTTTAGCCACTCTGAGCAGTGTGAGGTGGTATCTCAATGTGGTTTTGATTTATATTTGCCAATTTACAGCTGATTTAGCTTCCCTAAAGTCTAATCACTATCCCTTCAATATATCAAGACCTTCTTTCTCCGCTTGGCGCCCTCCTTCTCATGCTGTTGTCCTGAAGTTGTCTTCAGATGGGAAGTCGTGTCAATTTTAAGGTGTATCATTTATTTTTCTTCCCTCAAGGATCACAGTCCTTCACTGCTTCTTGTTCAAATGTATCAAAATAATTGTTTCCTGTTTTCAGTCAAGTTTTCTAATTATTTATTGCAAGAGGGCAAGTTTCATACTAGTTACTCCTTCATAGTCAGAAGCAAAAGTTCTAAATTATGCTTCAGTGTCACTGGATTTCCATAATGTAAACTGCCATAAATTCGGGGGCACCATGGAATTGCACAGTAACTTTAACTTTATGGAGATTTATTGGATAAGTTCTAAGGAACTTGTTAGTTTCTTTATTCTCCGCCAATTTTATTCCTAAAAGTAATTTCTTAATTTTGTGGGTGTTGGAGTTCTGTGCACATTCACATAATACTGTTTTTAATTATTCAATTACTTGGCAATGGATGGCTTTCAGTCCTGACATTTCTTAGCATACTTTCAAAATTAACAAAAATAGATTGAAGTTAACAGGAACAATAAATTAATGGATATTTATGGAACCCAAATTATGTGCCAGGCAGTGAGCTTGACTATTTACATACTTTATTTTATTGAAACTCTACACTGTCTTTAATGGCTGTTGTTATAATTGTACCTGAAATCACATATGAGAGAACAGTTAAGGTAGGTATTATTTTTACAACCACTTTACCCACAAGGCACAAAATGCTTAGAAAGATTGTATGTTCTCTAGGATAAGGATATGAACTGAGGTTTATCCCAGGAAAGTATAAATAAATGCTAATTTATCTTTGAAAAAGAAAACAATGTGAATTTAATATGTATGACTTAGGACATTCCTGAAAAAGTAACCTTAAAAGCTAAAGCTAGAAGCTTTTTCAGGAGTATGAAAAACATTTTTCAGTTAAAATTACTTTCAATATCCTTTTGAGATTTCAAAGGCTCATCTTAGAAACATGTAGCCTATCTCACTGTCTTTTATTTATTTTCATTTTATAGTTATTGACATCATTATTTTGTGAGGACAAATATTTCTTCATTTATAATTCCTTTATATATATAAATATTTATTTATAATCAAGCTCACCACCATTTGTATTTCTCCAAAGATCTCCCTATCATTACAATCTGTTCTGTTTTACTCCAGACATGGATTTATTTATATTCCGGCACCTCCCAATTCACTTTGCACATACTGTAGTGGTATTCATTATGCATTTGTTGAATAAATGAGTAAATGCAATAAATAAGTAATGAAAGCCCGAAGTCCCTTGTCTGCTCTCCAAGTTCCCTATGCCAATTACTTACTCTTTGCTCGCCACAGAATTCAACATCACTAAATCACTTACAGTGTGAACGAGTTATTGCACTTCCATAGAGAATCTCAATTCTTACATTTATTCATTTTTCCTCCCCTCTTTTCTTTACTCTTACTTTTCTACATTACAGATGTGCACACACATACACACCTAAAGCATACATATGCTCACAGTTTCCTTGTAATTGTGTGTTATAAGTTTTTATTCACTCTTTCATAATGGAAAACTCCTTGCAGACGGGAAACATAATTTTCTCCATCCAGCACTTCACTCCTTATTTACAATGAATGGAATCAATGTGTTCAGCAAAGACTGCCCACTCCCAAAGAAAATGCTATCTAAAATGATTTCTTGATTGTTTAGCAGAGTACTATATACTACCAATATGTTTGTGTTTAAGGATTTTTGCTGCAACTCTTACTGCTGAAGTATTTGTACATGTGTGTAAATACATAAACACACATATATGTATTCATATACTTAATTATCACCAAACACTGTCTGCACATTTTACTTTATACTCACTCTCTTTTATAATACAAATAAGCAGACACAATCCCAATTTCTAGAAATGTAAATTATAATATGAAGAGACTTTCTGTTTAACTCTGACATAATGATGTAATATAAAGAGAGAACATCCAAAATATTGTTCACATAGTTCAGAATAGAGTGATTAGAACTAACTAATGTTAGTAAAATATTCTGTTGTAAACTATTATTTTAATTATATATTCATATATATGTACATATATATTTATATATTTTGGAAGCATAATACTGGAAATGTGGAAGAGGTTGTACATAAAATTGAAGACATGAGTTTGGATACTAGTCCTGGGTTTAAATGTTACCTCTGGACATGTAAGCTATAGAGTCTTGGGGAAGTTACAGAAACTCTGATCCTCAGAGATAATACCTTTTTCATGGCACTATTTTGATGATTGAATGGCAAAAAGCAATTTCCCCCCAAATATTACTTCCCCCTACATACCTCCCTAGTCGTTACCTTATTTTCACATCACCTGTTCATAATTCTATGAATGTACTCACATTTTTTTATTTAAAAAGAAAACTATAAAGAGAAGCAGTATTTTTCTAATTCATGTGGAAACACGTACATATTAATAGAAGAAATGTTTGTGTACCTTTGATACACATACAACTGTACTTGGGTTACCCTAAGACAATACTAAATTATAATGACTTGGAAGTAAATATGACATATTAAGCTACTGCTCAGTAAATTGTGATTGTAATTATTATTCACAATTAAAATAGTACAATAATGATAAATTCTATTGTATTAGAAATATTTTTAGAGAGATAAGATTTCACTCTGGTTGTTAAGTAGAGAAATTTGGTAAATTGGTGCCAGTGATTCAGGGAGCATTCTGATTTCATTTAATCAAAATCTGATGTAATGTTGTGTCCCAATTTTGGCTCTAAATTATATCAGAAGGGAAATGGGTTTGGTCAAAGGAGGTGAGCAGATTGCATTTCTAGTAAGTTTCTAGGTGGTACTGATGCTGCTGGTTCTCAGTTCACACTTTGAGAACTACTGCTCTAAGTAATTTAGTCCATCTTTCTCTGTTGTTCATTTGCACAGTTATTTTTGTCCTTTGTGTGGGTGTAAATCTACACCTAGAGGTATTAAATCCACAGAAAGTAATAGGAGACTATTTTACGGTAAGGGACTTCCATAAATAATCTACACTAGGTTAGTCCTGTTTTTCTTGACTTTGGCAATCCAGCTTACCCACCCTAGCTCACTAGTCCTAATGATCTTGAATCTCAAGACAAATCTGCTAGATCTACTTCTACCTACAGGAGTTATAAAATTACGAGTCCCTTATCATTGGGAAAGACCAAGTAGCATCACGTTTATGAAAGGATGGAAATGTTTGTGTGCTGCAGATGGTTTAGGCTTTGATGAGACTCTGTCACTAAATAACTTGTCCACTGACACATAAAGGTCTGAATCATGTCCTCCCACCACCCCTTTCTCCCCCCACCCATTGCAATACATCATGAAGCCTTCCCTGCTTTTAAATGTATTTTTTAAATGTTTATTCATTTAGTTATTTTTGAGAGAGAGAGAGAGAGAGAGAGAGCGCCCAAGCGGGGAGAAGCAGAGAGACAGAGGGAGAAACAGAATCCGAAGCAGGACCCAGGCTCTGTGCTGTCAGCACGGAGCCCGATGCAGGGCTCGAACCCAGGAACTGTGAGATCATGACCTGAGCTGAAGTTGGATGCTCGACCAGCTGAGCCACCCAGATTCCCCTTTTTAATAATGTATTTTTTAATCTGTCAAGGGCTTTAAGAAGATTGAAGGACACCCTGGGGAATGATGACTTTGACTCCTGGCCTGAGCCCTTTACTCAATGCTGCCTCCTGCCCCATCTTCCTAGTCCTCACTACTGGTTCTACAAAAAATATTCTATTTGAAATTTACATGTTTTTGTAATACCTTGCATTGTGTTTTTAAATCCATTTTTCCTTAACTGATCCCTTGATTTCTGGCCCTTGGGATATTGGGAATTATTGCCATACAAATGCTGTTAACTGTGTTTCCAGCCTTTCTTTACCTGATCTTTTTCTAATGTTTTTATGTCTTATAATATCAATTGTCTCTAGCTAGCTATCATTTTTCTAAAAATCTATCTAGTTTTATATTCTCTAGTAGTGATCTAGAGTGAACTTCTGCCATTGATTCTTTCAAACTAGGTCCATATTTCATTGTCACATTTGATTTTTGACTTATATAATGTTTGATAAATTTGTATAATGTTTTTGCAGGATTTCTAAAATTTTAGCTAATGATTATTCTTTCTTTCATTCATTTTTTCACTTTTTTCTTAATAATGTTATCACCTGGATTTACTTTAGTTGGTCATTTGAATTGACTTACTTAGCTTATAATTTTTGTATTTGTGATCATCTGAATACCCTCTTTTAAGTTTTTTATTTGCAATTATGTATTTGTTTATGTTGGCATGTAATTATAATTTTTTTATATTTTAGTACATGCTCTTATACTATATGCTTAAATAGCCAGGTCTTCAGTTTTTCCAAAAGACAAGACATACAGACAACTGTATGATGGTCAGCAACTAAAGTCGTTACTAACTTATGAGTCTTGAGCAGTCATTTTTTGTAACCACCACTGATTTAATAGTAAAAAGAGTAATTGTGTTAGATGCATTGAGAGCTTTTACTTGCAGATAACTGCTGCCCCTCGTTTCAATCTCTTGTCCTCTCTTCTAGGTCTTCTTCCTTTCCTTAACTGTCAGTGCCTTCAGAAGACCCTCTGCTGTCAAGCTTCCTAACTCCCTCACCAAACCCTGCTGTCTCACGGAGTTGAATCCACTTTTAGGAACTTTTTCTGAAATTCGTTGATGCTTCCATCAAAATCTATCAGTCCTTTGCCTTTCCTCTTGACTGTGCCAGTGTATCAGTTAAATTATCTGATGTATATTTTTGTAAGCAAAAGTAGATGCTTAATCACTTGGGCATAAGGATGCCATTTTATTGAACACAAGGGCAAGAAATGTGACAGGACTTCTCAAGGACTGGCTAGAATCAGGAACTGAAAAGCTATTGATTCTTCAATAACATAACATTTTGTTATGTTTAGAAAACATGGTCAAATTTGTTCATTCATGTCTGTAGACAACTTTTTGTTCCTGCATGCATGTGTTCACACCAGAACTCTCAATTTCATGTTTGTTACACATCAATGGGATGCAGACTTTGGCCCTTGTTTGTATTAGTTGTCTGGCCTTTTATCAATAAGCCCTTTATCAATAAGGGGAAAAGGATGTGTAGTCCAACTGTCATTGTCAAAAGAGTGATCCCTGAGGGTAAGGATAAGTCAGATGATTGTGGATTTCTCAGTCATGGAAAACAAATGGTATTTAGGTTCTATTTTTAAATGTACATAGGAATTTTAATATAAAAATAAAACTTGCATCTGATAAAACATATTCAGGTAGATCATTATGATACCAAATGAAAATAAAATATACCATTCCTAAAGTAACCACTTTTAATTTTTTTTAATTTGATTATTTTCTTTTTACATATTTTATAAACTTAACATAGAGCAATAAGGCTTAGTGTTCAGCTTAACTATTTTCCCAGAGTGAACATACCCATGCTATCAAAATCCAGATCAGGAATTAGAACATTACCAGCACCACAAAAAACTTCCTTATAGTTTTTCTCTGTCATCACAAAATGTAACTACTACTTTGTATTCTAATATCCAAGATGAGTTTTGCCTGTTTTAAAATTTTTCATAGATGGAACTATACATTTTTGGTTGATTGGTCTGATTCTTTGACTAAACATTATGTCTTAGGGTTTTGTCTGTATTATTATGTAATTGTAATTTGTATTTTTAATGCTGTAAAAGTATCCAGTTTTTGATAATACTGTATTTATGTGGCCTAATGTCCATGAGCATTTACATTTGTTTCCAGGTTTTGGTAATTTCTGATAACACAGCTCTGAACATTCTCATGCATTTGATTCCCTTTACATATAGACACATTCTTGTTGGATGTTCTTCTAGAAGACATACTGCTAAGTAATAGAGTATGCATATATTAAATAGTGGCAAAGAGCTTTCTAAAATAGTATACCAGTTCACACCCATACCATTAGCATATGAGAATTCTTGGTTTTCTACGTAGTAGACAACATATGGTATTGTTAGCCTTTTTTGTTTTAGCCTTTGGTCTGTATAATCATATTACCTTGTGGTTTTAATTTATATGTTCTTGATGATGATAATAATTGAACATCTTTTCATTTATATGTATATACATACATATACATGTAACATATATGTACATATATACATATATATGTATACGATGTATATATACGTTACACGTATGTATGTATAGTGAAAGTTCAAAAATTTTGCTGATCTTTAATTTGTTTCCCTGTATTTATATATATATACATATAAATACATGTATATATACACATGTATGCATATACACATATATTCATATATGCAAGTGTGCGTGTGTGTGTCCATATGAAGGAATGCATTCCATATATAGATCTTATGTCAGATAGATGTATGGAAAATACAACTTGTAAATTTGTGGCTTGCTTTTTCACTGTGGAGATTATCCATCCTTAAGTTTACAAAATTAGATCTTTATCTTTCATGAAGTCCAATTTATTGATGTTTGAACATAATTATGGTAGGTTCTTTTGGTGTCTTGTTAAAGAAACTCTGACCACCCGGAGTCATGAGGATATACCCTTTGGTTATCTTACAGATGAGTTTTATTTTAGTTTTCATGTTTAGGTCTATAGTTATTTTGTGTGTATTTTGTGAAAGGAACACAAATTATTTTTTCCACGTGAATACCCCAGACCCAGAATCACTTTTAAAAAGGCAATTATTTAAAGTTTATTTATTTATTTTGAGAGAGAAAGAGAGAGCAGGGGTGGGGCAGAGACAGGGAGAAACAGAATCCCAAGCAGGCTCCACACTGTCAGTGAACTGTGAGATCATGATCAGAGCCAAGTTCCAACTGAGCCACCCAGGTAAGCCTAAAAAAAGCTATTATTTTATAGTGCATTGCACTCTCACCTTTGTTACGAATAAAGTGACCATATATGTGTGGATCTGATTATCAGATCTGTTCTGTTTTGTTGGCGTATTTGCATATCCTAGTACCAATACCACATTGTCTTAATTATTGTCATCTTAAGTATTGCCATCTGGTACCAAAATCCCTTTGTCTTTGTTTTTAACAACGTCCTTGGCTATCCTTGCCTTTGCATTACCATATTTTGGAGTCTGTGCTCAATTTCTTTCATAAATATCTGCTGAGATATTGAGAGATTGTATCAGAATTGTAGGTAAATGTCAATAAAGACTTAGATTTTATCATACCAAGTCTTGCCATCCGTAAGTATGGTATATCCTTCATTAACTCATGCCTTCATCAATGGCTGATAGTATTTAATCAATTTACTGTCCAAGAAAATATTAATATTTGAGTGCTAAAACTGGCTTCATACACCTCAACCCAAACAAGATTGTGAAATATGGATTCCAGATACCTAGTTTAGCTCTAGTAGAATGGGATTGAAAGTGATGGTAAGGAGATGAAGAGGACGAGATTTTCCACCTTTTTCTTACCATAACAAATAACTAATTTTCTCAACTGCTTTAATTTTGTAATGTCCTTAACTTGATGTTTTGAGGTAGTTGTTTTTGTATTTTCCTAACTGTAAAACAGATTTATATTCCCTCTTTATCCTACATCTGGGATTTTTTTTAAGGCTATGTTTAATGTATAAATCACAAAAATTCATGTTGGAATGAAATATAGAGTTTGATTCCTGTGGTAACAAGGAAGGGGAGGGAAACTCTGTTTCTCACCAAATACTCATGTAGCTAAATGGATTAGGTTATGGTTGATGGAAAAATGTTTTTCAGGCTTCCAAACCAAGAGTGACTTTTTTGATAGATCTAATCTCAAAGTGAGAGATTTCAGGAAAGAGAAAATTATTTTAGGCATGAAAAGAAGGCATTACATATTAGTTTGTTGGATTTGATTTCCAAGTGAGGATTTTCACATCAAGAAAAGTAAGATCTATGTATATTCATCATCAGCGTCATCATTATCATCTCTCTATCATCATTCTTTTTAATATTGGGTAAGGATATTTACAGTATATTTCTATCCCATTATCTTCAGTTCGCTGTAAGATCAAATGTGTTTCATAGTTGACACATCTGAGAAAAAAAGACCGGTAACCTGGGAGCTAAAATACATCTGAAAATATAATTCTAAAACAGTATTTGTCTTCTTTTATAATAGAATCACCAAGAGTTATAACAGAAAAGAAAGTGTTCATTGACAAAGAGTTCTTGATTCCCTCACATTTAGCAATTTTGGGCAAATGATGGATTGAAGGTTTGGGTAGCTTTAGATCTAAAAGATTTATGTAATGAATAATTATTCTGACTTTTAGCTTTATATATAGTCTTCAGGTCAAGTGAAATGGCTGCTTTCACAAATGTTATACAACGCCAAATTGTTTCATGGTGATGGAAATGTGTTTAATAAATACATTGTCAGGAATTATTTAGATATAATAATAATGACAATAACAATTATAATAACTAATATTCAACTAATATTCATAACAGTTATAATAACAGCTAATCTACTATATTCATGTTCATGATGGGCTATGTACTTTTCTTGCCCTATAAAAAACTTATGAAGTAGGTACAAGAGTACTACTTTTAATGTTTGTTTATTTTTGAGAGAGAGAGCGCGCAAGCAGGGGAAGGGCAGAGAGAGAGAGAAGGAGACACAGAATCTGAAACAGGCTTCAGGCTCCGAACTGTCAGCACAGAGCTAGACACGGGGCTTGAACTGAAACCATGAGATCATGACCTGAGCCGAAGTTGGACCCTTTACCGACTGAGCCACCTAGGCGCCCCTGTACAGGAGTATTTCTATTTCACTAGTAATGAGCAGGCCAGGGTTTCAGTCAGTAAAGGGCATAATGACAAATTCAAATTCAGGTTTATCCCTCTAAACGACTATGCTTTTTAACATTCTACTGTATTCCATGGGCACTAACACCAAGTACTTATCTGACTTCTTGTAGTGAATTTCCAAGTGACAGCATGTTTATACATGTAACACACATGTCTTTTCACCATTTGAGAGGCAGATTCCTTTTGTTTTTCGTTATTAAGAGCAAAGCTGCTGTGAAAAAGTATGTACAAGTGTTTGTGTTAACATATATCTTATTTTCTCTTGGGTAAATATCTAGGAGTAAAATTCTTAGTAATTAGGAAAATGCATATTTTACATGTTAATATAGTGCCGGACTGTTTTGCAGAGGGGCTGTACCATTTAGCATTCCCAGCAGCAACACATGAGAGTTCCTGTGGCTCCATATTCTTAGCAACATTTGATACTGTCATCCTTTTAAAAATTTTAGCCCATTGAGTGGGTGTATAGGAGTATTACGTTGTGGTTTCACCTTTGAATTTCACTAATGACTAATAATGTTGAGAATATTGAGATGCCATTTGTAATTGTATTTAGTTTGTGTGTTCAAGTTTGTTGCCTATATTTTATTGAGTTATGTGTCTTCTTACTGAGTTTTAAGAATCTTTTTATATTCTAGATACAAGGCTTTTATCATTTATGATTTGCATAAATTCTTTTCCTCTCCCATTCTGTGGCTTGTCTTTCCTTTTTATTTATTTTTAATTTATTTTTATTTGAGAGAGAGAGCATGGAAGTGGGGGAGAGTAGCAAAGGAAGAGAGGGAGAGAATCCTAAGTAGTCTCCACACTAAGGGCAGAGCTCAACACAGGGTTGGATCCCACGACCCTGGGATCATGACCTGAGGTGGAATCAGGAGTTGGACACTCAACTGACTGAGTCACCCAGGTGTCCCTGTCTTTTCTAAGAGTGCCTTTTGAAGAAGAACATATTTTTTTCATGTTTATTTATTTTTGAGAGAAAATGACAGGCAGAGAACAAGGGAGGGACAGAAAGAGAGCGGAAGACACAGAATCGGAAGCAGACTCCAGGTTCTAAGCTGTCAGCACAGAGCCCAACACGGTGCTCGAACCCACAAACTGTGAGATCATGACCTGATCTGAAATCAGGCACTTAACCGACTGAGCCACCCAGGTGTTCAGAAGAAGAACATATTTTAATTTTGATGGCATCTAATTTACCATTTTTATCTTTATAGTTTGGACTTAGCATGTCCAATCTAAGAAATATTTGCCTAAACCAAGGTCATAAACACTTTCTACTATGTTTTCTTTTGGAAATGTTCTGTTTCCACCTGTAATATTTTAGTTTATGGTCCATTTGAAGTTAATATTTGTCTATCATCGAGGGTAAGGATCAAGATTGAATTTTTTTGTATATGGATATCCAGTAGCTCCCACACCATTTGTCAAACTATTCTTTCCCAAATGAATTACCTTGTCACCTTTGGGAAAAATCAAATGACTTATTTCTGGACTGTACCTCTGTAGTAAGCCTCATAACCACATAGCACAAGTCCTTCACCTCTGTTATTCATTTTTCAAATTTGCTTTAGCTGTGGCTTTTACATTTCCATATAAAATTTAGAACTGATTTATTAAGTTCTACACAATTCCTGAAGGGATTTTGATTGATTTAATGTTGAATCTATAGACCATATTGGAGAGAGTCAACATCATAATACGTAGCCTTCCGATCCATGAACATGGTTCACTTCTGCATTTATTTAGGTTTTGTCTAATTATTCTTAGCAGTATTTTGTAGTTTCAGCATACACGTCTTGAACATGCCTTGCCAAATTTATTTCTGAGCATTTTAGTTTTAGGGTCCCCAAGAAATAGCAATTTTTAAATATATATCTAAACTTTGAATTGATTTTTTAGGACACAGAGATATAATTTATTTGCATATTGACCTTATATTTTGAGCTCTTGCTAAACTCACCTTACTTTTCTTAGCTTTTTTTTAAGGGTCCTTAGCATTTTCTGCATTGATAAATGTATTTGGATATAGTTAAATGAAGGTATATCCGTTTCTCATGAACCATTACAGGCATTTTTTGCTTAGTTAGGTTGCATGGAATATCAGGTAGGTTTTTCTTGCAGATGTGAATGGACATGCAGACTGCAGATAATAAAAAAAAAGTGATTCATTTTCCTATTTCTTAAAGAGAATACTAAATAATTTAGCTGTAACTTAGCTGAGTATTCTTACCCTTCTTTGTCTAAAATGCTATATATCATCCCACAGCCAACTGCTTTTGTTATAGAACGTGATTAAGTAGACTGATATCAGGAAAACTCTGCTTGTATAGCAATGTAATGTATATAAAGTACACAGCCCTGCTCTCAATATGGATCCTGTAGAGCAGCATTCATGTGATAGGCTATTTTACACAGATTCTTCTATTAAATGGGATTTATTAGCACTGTGACTTTCTTTATAAATACTTATTTCAAACTGAACTTTTACTTATACATGTAAGCACATGTAATTATATTTACATTTACATGCATAAACTAAGTCTACCAAGGTATGTTCTATTGTAAGTTTATAGGTTCACAATTACAAGACACTGTAAATTATTTTCAGTTTATCAGTTAAAGTAAAACATAAGATTCTACTTGGGAGATTTGAGAGATTTTGTTCATTCTGTATTAACAATAGTTACTTTTTGTTTTTTTTTTAATTTTTTAAATCTTTTTAATGTTTATTTTTGAGAAAGAGTGAGAGAGTGATCAGTGGAGGGACAGAGAGAGAGGGAGACGGAATCCGAAGCAGACTCCAGTCTCTGAGCTGTCAGTGCAGACACTAATGCAGGGCTCGAACACACAAACCATGAGATCATGACCTGACCTGAGTTGAAGTCAGATGCTTAACCAACTGAACCACCAAGGTGCCCCAGTTTTTGTTTTTGTTTTAATGTTTTTATTTTATTTTTGAGACAGAGGGCTAGTTAAGGAGGGACAGAGAGAGAGAGAGAGAGAGAGAAAGGATCCAAAGCAGGATCCATGCTGTCAGCACAGAGCCCAATGGGGGGTTCAACTCATGAAAGGTGAGATCATGACCTGAGCTGAAGTCAGACGCTCAACCGACTGAGACACCCAGGCACCCCAACAATAGTTACGTTTACTGATTGCTTGTCATGTGCCAAGATCTGTTCTAAGTTGATGTTGTTGTTTTTTTTTTTTATATTCTTTCTTATAACAGAAGTGTTAATTATTGTGCTGTTATTATCTTCAGTTTCTATATGATGATTCTCAGGCCCAGAGAATTCCAGTAATTTGTCCAAGGGTCACACTGCTAAACAACAGTGAAGCAGGATATGACACTTGAGGTTGCCATCTTTAATTCTACACTATGTTTTAATTGGGTAGACTTAATTATAGGCATCATTCATGTGCAAATGGCTCATGGTGTCTTCATAATGTGTCAACTTGGCTCAGCTAAACCACATCTCTCAGAATTCCATTTTTTGCATGTTTCCAGTTCATGTGGGCCATAATGGAGGTTCTTATTAGAAAGCTGAGGAGCAAAAGTAAAGCAGTAGCCATTTTGACATATTGTCACTTATTTGCTCCTTCAGCTCTCATCCTGAAATAGCAGATGGGCCCACAGCTGCTCTTCCTTCTCCCTGGTTCCTCCTTCACTTTCTCCTACTCTGGGCTATATCTATGTGGGTTTAACTCCGTGATGAAGGGTTCTGGCTTTTGCTGGACACCCACACCATCAAAATCAAAGTCAGCAAGAATTTGTGCCAACCTAGTACCAGTCCTCATGAGCTACAGCTCACGCTTGTGGATCTCAGCTTGCTAGATTTCCCCCATTTTACAATCTTCCTTTCCCAGCGGTCTCCATCAGACGTCAAGACGACAGCCTTATGGAGTTTGCTTACCCAGCTTCCACAATTAAGTAAGGTCAAATGCCTTGAGATATTATCATTGTTATTACATCATTTCTGTTGTATAAATTTCCATTATAAATATTATATATAATCATTGTTAGATGCATATATAATTTTATAATGTATTACTATAATTTTATACTGGATAATTGTTATATGTATGTATAAGTGTGTGTGTGTGGGTGAGTGGGTGGGTGTGTGTGCATGTGTGTGTGTATGCCTTAGTGATTTTTCATCTCTGATTAAACACTGACTGATAGATTAATCTGTAGCAATTTAAAAAAATCAACGAAAATTTTTATATCAAAGGAATTATATCAAGTGTCCAGTTAAGTGCCAGTGTTGTATACTGGTTAGAAAAAGTAGAACAAGGGCTGTGCAGTCAGATTGGTTTCAAAAACTCAGACTTATGTGCCATGTGACCCTGGACAAGTTATATAACTGCTCTGAGCTTATTTTCCTCATTGCCAAAATAAGATCATTGTAAGAACTACCAGAGATAACAGATCAAGTGCCTAATACTTACCCAAGCACTTAAAGAAATGATAGATACAATTACTTGTATTGTTGTGACTGTCAGAATTAGTACTAAAGACATGGGTAATTTCACCTCTATAAAATCATCTATCCATATAACAATATTTAAGGAGACACAATGATAACAGTATTTTCTCTCTGGCAGAATCATAATAGCACTTTATTCCAGTCAGGGCATATTGTTACTGAAGGACTAAAAATGCTTTTAAGAGGAAGACCAATCTGTATGCGTAAATAAAATTAATAATAGAATTTTAAAAAGTAACACTTCTTAAATGTCTGTGAAAGAATCCCATTCACATTTTAGAAGTGAGTTATAGTTCACATGCAAGAAAAGAAAGATACAGATGTCAAATTTTGCTGCATTTAACAGTTGTATACACCCAAAAACAAGGCAAAGAACTTTATGATTATCCTCCTGCCCTTTTCTAGTCGGTTTCCTTACTGAGGCCACCCAGTCTAATTTTTCTCATGAAAGATTATTGATGCCAGCTCTTCAACTTCATAGAAATCACTTATTAGAATATGTATACTTTTGTGTCTGGCCTCTATCATGCCACATAATGTTGCGATTCTTCCATTTTGCTGCATGTATCAGTCATTGTTCCTTTTTATTGTTGACTAGTATTCCACTCTATGAATATGCTACACATTGTGAATACCATTCTTCTGAAGATAGACATTTGGATTGTTTTTAGTTTTTAGCTATTATATATAAATAAGGCTGCTAAGAACATTCTTCAGCAAATTATTTCTGGATGTGTCTTCATGTCTGCTGAGTGAAGATCTAAGTGTGGAGTTTTTGTGTCATAAGGTATGGTATACTTTATAAGAAACGTGTATCTTAAGTTGTTGTAATATTTTATGCTTCCGTGTATGAAAGCTTCTGTTACTCCACCTGCTTACCCACATTTGTTATTGTCAGCCTTTTAAATCCAACCATTTAAGTGTATACAAAATGGAATCTAATTCAGGTTTCGGTTTACATGCGCTTGATGACTGATGGTGTTGACCATTTTTTTCACTTGTTTACTGGACATTTGTACATCTTCTGTTGTAAAGTGTCTATTCAGACATAGGCACCGGTTTTTTTTTTTGTTTGTTATTTTTCTTCTTATAATTGATTTCTAGCAGTTTAAAAAATACATACTGTGGACATAAGTCCCTTGTCAGATGTATATATTGGAGATATTTTCTGTAAATCTGTATCCTCCATTTTTATTTTCTTTTTAAATTTTTTTTTAACGTTTATTTCCTATTGAGAAACAGAGAGAGACAGGGAATGAGCAGGGGAGGGGCAGAGAGAGGGGGAGGCACAGAATCTGAAGCAGGCTCCAGGCTCCATGCTGCCAACGCAGAGCCAGACGTGAGGCTCACAAATCATGAGATCATGACCTGAGCCAAAGTTGGACGCTTAACTGACTGAGCCCCTCAGGCGCCCCTATTTTCTTAATTGTATTATTTTGATGAAGTGCTATTTATCCATTTTAAACGGATTTCTAAAAAACAATTTGTTTGTTTTAGAGAGAAAGAGAGAGTGTGGGGGAGAAGGGCAGAGGGAGAGAATGAGAGAAGAATCTTAAGCAGGACCCACACTCAGTGTGGAGTTCGATGTGAGGCTGGGTCGCACGACCCTGAGATCATGACCTGAGCCGAAATTAAGAGTAGGATGCTCAACCGACTGAGCCATCCAGGTGCCCCTCCAGGTGCCCCATTTTAAAAGACTTTCATGGTTAGTGTTTTATGTGTCCTAGAGATCATAAAGATACTTCCAAGAGACTTTATGGCTCTAAATTTCATAATTAATTCATGATTCTTCTCTTTTTTTAAATGATCTAATTAAATTAATTTTGGGTGTAAGATAGCGATCAGTGTTCATTGTTTTCCTTACATATATCCATCTTTTCCAACAGTGTTCATTAACAAGTTGTCCTTTTCTTACAGAAAGGATTTGGAGCTTTGTCAATAGTCACTTGGCAAAATATGTGTGGGTATCTCTGTATTCTGTTACATTGATCTGTTTACTTACACTAGTAGAACAGTATCTTCATTACTAAATCTTCATACACAGTCATGAAATTGTTGGTAAAAGTCAACATTGTACTTCTCTTTCAAGATGCTTTGGGTATCTTGTATTGTTAGCATTTCATAATAAATTTTGGAACCAGCTTGTCAATTTCTTTAAAAATCCTATTATGATTTTGGTTGGGATTCAGTTCAACCAGTTGTTGGTTTTGGTGAGAAAAGTAAGTGGTGTGTTTTAATCCATACTATGGTATATTTCTCTGTTCATTTAGATCATCTTTGGTTTTTCTCAACAATGTTTTGCAGTGTAGAGATCTTAATTTATGTCTAGGTATTTGGTATTTAGACATGCAAATGGTATGTTAAAATTTTATTTCCCAGTTGTTCACTAATAAGATATAGAGCTATGATTGAATTTTGATTATTGTCTTTAGATCACTTTGCCTTGCTAAAGTCACTAATTCCAGTATTTAAAAAAACATTATTGGTGTTTTCTATATGCAAAATTACATCATATATAAATAATAAAAATCTTAATGTTGACTTTCTTTTTTATTTCTTTTTCTTGTTTTATTTTAGTGGCTAGACTCCTAGTACAATGTTGAATAGAAGTGGTGAGAAAAGTTATCCTTGTTTTTTTTGTTATGTTAGGGACAAAGCCTTCAATGTTTCACATTTAAGTAGAGGTTTAAGGTTTTTATCAGTGCTATTTATCAGATTCAAGACTTATGTTTCTATTTATATTTTCCTGAAAAGTTTTTTCATTCCAATTATTATAATGATGTTATGTTTCGCTTTCTCCTTTTATCTGATAACAGTGTTATTTACATTGATTAATTTTCTGATGTTAAATTAACCTTGTATTCTTGGAATAAATTCTACATATTTATGATATATTATGTTTTCATATATTGTTAGGTGTTATTTACTAGTATTGCCTTAAGCATTTTGTATTTATGATCATGAGTGATAAACAGTCTACCATTATTTTGTCAAGTTTTGATATCAGTTATACTAATCCCATAAATCAAGTTGAACTATTTCTTCTTGCTTTTAATTTGAAAGAGTTATGTAAGATTGGTATTATTTCTATCCTAAATGTTTAATAGAATTTATAAGTGAAAGGATCTAGAACCAGAGATTTCTGTGGAATTATTATGTTTTTATTTTAATTCCACTTATTTAGCATATAGTGTTATAGTGATTCAACAATTCCGGGCATCACCTGGTGTTCATCATGACAAGTGTACTCCTTAATCCCCATCACCTATTTAATCCATCACACCACCCCTGCCCCTATGGTAATTGTCAATTTGTTCTCTATAATTAAGAGTCCATTTCAGGGCACCTGGGTGGCTCAGACGGTTAAGCATCTGACTCTTGGTTTTGATTCAGGTCATGATCTCATGGTTTGTGAGTTTGAACCTCAAATCGGGCTCTGCACTTATGGTGCAGAACTTCCTTGGGATTCTCTCTTTCCCTCTCTCTCTCTGCTCCTCCCCTACTCATGCTCTCTCTCTCTCTTTCTCTCTCAAAAAAAAAGAGTCTGTTTCTTAATTTGTCTCTTTCTTATCTTCTCCTTTGCTCATTTGTTTTCTCTCTTGAATTCCACATATGAATGAAATCATGTGGTATTCATCTTTGTCTGACTTATTTCACCAATTTCACTTATTTCTCTTGCTTCATCCATGTCGCTGCAAATGGCAAGCTTTCATTTATTGCTGAGTAATATTCCATCATATATATATATATATATATATATATATATATATACACACACACATATATATATATATACCTACACACACACACACATACATACATACATACATACATACATACAACATCTTCTTTATCCATTTGTCAGTCGATGGTCACTTGGGCTGTTTCCATAGTTTGGGTATTGTAGATAATGCTGCTATAAAGGTGCATGTACCTAATTGAATTAGTATTTTTGTATATTTTAGGTAAATACCTAGTAGTACAATTGCTCTATCATAGAATAGTTCTATTTTTAACTTTTTGAGGATCCTCCATACCGTTTTCCAGTGTGGCTGAACCAGTTTGCATTTCCACCAACACTACAAGAGAGTCCACCTTTCTCCACATCCTCATCAATACCTGTTATTCCTTGTGTTGTTGCTATTAGCCATTCTGACAGGTGTAAAGTGATATCTGACTGTAGTTTTGATTTGTATTCCCCTGATGATCAGTACTGTTGAGTATCTTTTCGTGTATCTGTTCGCCATCTGGATGTCTTCCTTTGGAAAATGTCTATTCATGTCTTATGCCCATTTTGTAATTGGATTATTTGATTTTTCGATATTAAGTTTTACAAGTTTCATACGAAACTTGTAGTATTTTGGATACTAACCCTTCATCATATATGTCATTTTGCAGATCAAGTATCATGATACACCACATTAATAAAAGGAAGGATAAGAACCATATGATCATTTCAAAGGATAAGAACCATGTGATCATTTGACAAAGTAAAACCCTGAACAAAATGAAGATAGGTGGGACATATGTCAAAGTAATAAAGGCCATATGTGAAAAATGTACCACTAATGTCATCCTCAATGGGGAAAAACTGAGAACTTTTGCTCTACTGTTAGGAGGAAGATAGGGATGTCTGCTGTCACCACTGTTATTAAATATAGTACCGGAGGTCTTAGACCTGCTATCAGACAACAAAAAGAAAAAAAAATTCATCCAAATCAGCAAGGAAGAAGTAAAACTTTCACTACTTGTAGATGGCATGATATTCTATATAGATAACCCTACAGACTCCACCAAAACACTGCTAGAACTGATACACTAATTCGCTAACATCACAGGATACATAATCAACATACAGAAATCTGTTGCATTTTTATACATCAGTAATGAAGCTGCAGAAAGAGAAATTAAGGAATCTACCCCATTTATAATTGCACCAAAAACAGTATGATACCTAAGAATAAACCTAACCACAGAGGTTTAAGACCTGTACTCTAAACACTATAAAACACTGATGAAAGAAGTTGAAGAGGACACAAAGAAATGTAAAGACATTTTATGCTCATGGATTGGAAGAAAAAAATATTGTTAAAATGTCTGTACTACCCAAATCAATCCACACATTTAATTCAATCCCTATCCAAATACCTACAGCATTCTTCACAGAGCTAGAACAAACAATCCTAAAATTTGTATGGAACCACAAAAGACCCAGAATAGCCAAAGCAACCTTCAAAAAGAAAAGCAAAACTGGAGGCATCACAGCTCCAGACTTAAAGTTATATTACAAAGCTGTAGTGATCAAACGCTATGGTACTGGCACAAAAACAGACACATACATAGATCAATAGAACAGAATAGAAAACCCCAGAAATGAACCCACAACTGTATGGCCAATTAATCTTCAACAAACCAGGAAAGAATATCTAATGGGAAAAAGACAATCTCTTCAATAAATGTTGTTGGGAAAACTGGAGAGCTACTTAAAAACTTAAAAAAAAAAAAAAAGAAAAAGAAAAGAAAAGAAAAAGAACTTAGTGCCAAAAGCGTAGAAGGAAGGAAACTTGGAGACCTGAAAAGTTAAAAAGATACTTGCTAAATGAAATGTGTTGCAGTGTAATGTGAGCACATCTAGTAACTCTAAGACCTTGGTAAAGGCTATAAAATTTATGAACGAAAATTAATATGTTCAAATTTCTTGTGGAAACCAGTGAGAGAACTTGTTTCCAGGTCATAGCTGAGGCAAGCGCAAGGTAGAATCAGTTTGGGCAGACGAGAAGACTGACTTCTCTCTGACATTGGACATTGCTATTTCATAAATATACAATCAGCCGTTAATACATTTTGTGATGAAAAAGTGGGGGGAAAACGTCTTTCACTCCTTTCTTTCTCCTAACCCCTTCCTAGCTGTATTAGGTTAGCATAATGGCTCTTCCACAATATTTTGAAAACATTTAGCTATTTCATGAACTATTTAGAAGCTTAATTGTAGGAACAATTAGCTGCCGAAAGGAGCGTTTCAAAAATGTTTTATTTTATCTAAATTCTGAATATTTACAAAGTTAAGAAAAATACATGTAACAAAATAAACATGATCCATATTTTCCATTGCTCTGGAGATCTCATGCTATTTGCTTTCTTTCTTTACCTCATTTCTCCTTCTTCTCCTTTTTTGCTCCTTTCTGCCTCTGAACTTACAACTTTATTGATTTTATTAAAATTATACCTGCAGAGTGTAAACAGTTAAATAATTAAACAATGATACAGTGATTGCAAGATCAAAATAAAAATGACAATAAATTACATTATAAACTCTACCCACCACTAAGAACATTAGGTGATTATCATTTAATATTTTACCTGTAGAAAGGTAAATAGATATTAAGCAGGCATACAATTACTGTTGTTTTTAATTTAGGAGCACTAATTTTAAAGTTAATAGCAGATAAAAACCTCTCTTAAAATTGAGTAAATAAATTAATTCCAAAGAATTTGTTTTTCATTACCGGAAATATTTCACAAATGATCCATTAGATTTAAAAAAGAGATTATAGGAGCAACTGGGTGGCTCAGTCAGTTCAGTGTTTGACTCTATTTCAGCTCCGGTCATGATCTCAGGGTCGTACGATGAAGTCCAGTGTTGGGCTGTGCTGAGAATGGAGCCTGCTTAAGAATCTCTCTCTCTCTCTCTCTCTCTCTCTCTCTCTCTGTCTCTCTCTCTCTCTCGCTCTCGCTCTCACTCTCACTCTCATTTTCTCCCCCCTTCCCAGCCACTCTCCCCCTGTTGTGTGCTATCCTTCTCTCTAAAATAAAAGAGAGAGAGAGAGAGGGAGAGATTATAAAATGCATTAGTAGTTGGATTCTATTCTTTACCTTGTATTTCCCTATCATGAACAATAAAGACTTAGGTATTCCCACAGGTCTCTTTTTCACCCACAACTGTTTTTGTTTTTGTTGTAAATAACTGAATGATGTTTACAGTGCAGATAATATTCTTGGTTTATATTTGCTTTCGCTCAACATTTGTAGATGTCGCTCTTTTATCTTCTGGCATCCAGTCCTGCCACAGATGTGATAGCCAGCTTGCCTGATATTTCTCCATTATAATTTAGTTTGTTTTCCTCTCTCAGTGCTTAAAGAATTCTTTTCTTTTCTTTCTTTCTTTCTTTCTTTCTTTCTTTCTTTCTTTCTCTCTTTCTTTTCTTCTTCTTCTTCTTCTTCTTCTTCTTCTTCTTCTTCTTCTTGTAATCTTTGGGATGCTAACTAAGCTATTTCTAAGTGTGAAGTATCTGCATCAACTTTCTCTGAAATATCATGGGTTATTAAGTTTGTAGTTTTTCTTCATTGAAAGAAAAAAAGAATTCTTCCATATTTCTATCTCCTTTGCTGACTTCTTTAGTTTCCTATTAAGTAATGTCACTGTAATTCAAGCCCTTTTGACTTTTTCATTTGTGTTCACTTTGCTTACCTTAACGGTTCCTTTTATGTCAACAATCCAGTTTTTTGTATGGCTTCTATTTGGCTCCTTCCTATTTTTTAATTTATTGATTAGCTCTGCTATGATGACACCATTTTACCTTTCAGTGTTTGCTTGGGGGGGTCTGAGAATATGATTTTAATCTCATACTGTCATTTTATTGTTGTTGTATATGCTCTTTTATTAAATTTGTGTTCTTATTAATTTGTCCTCTTTTTGTGAAGCACTTGTGAGGAACTTCATTCTGTTTGTTGAGATTTTAATTTTTGCTCTATCAGGTTACTTACTTTCCTACTATGTCATACTTACCCTCTGTTTTTATTTCTCTATCCTTCCTTCCCTCCCTCCGTTCTTTTTTTTCTTTCTTGCTCTCTCTCGCTCTCTCGTAGTGTATTTGCTTTCTTGCCATGTTTCTTTCATATTGTTTATGCTTAGGATATTCTGTCCATAAATTCTTTTGCTCGTAGTTAGAGTGAATGGATCTTGAGTCCTCTCCTCTAGTATCTAGTTTATGTTCCCCTCCAAGCTGGAGATGAAAGTTGGAGATTGTGTTATCTTAACCATGTTTCTGCAGATTGAGATGGAGCGGTAGGATAAGGGATGTGAAGGTGAGGGGAGTCAGGAGAACTCAGTGGAGAATTTTTAGTGTTTGTTTTTTGATTTATTTTGATAGAGACTGTGAGCAGGGGAGGGGCAGAGAGAGAGGAAGAGAGAGAATCCCTAGGAGGCTCCATGCTCAGTCCGGAGCCCGATGCAGGTCTCAGTCCCACTACCATGAGATCATGACCTACATGGAAATCAAGAGTCAGAAGACTGAGCCATCCAGGTGCCCTGAGAAGATTTGGGCTGAAGTCCTGAAGCACATCTCCATCTATCTAATTGGATGTTTTTCTCATGGCGGGACTACCCTTGGGTTTGGACCTTTTTCTCATCTGATATGTACCCCTGGAGTCTTTAACTGATTGAATCATTCTCTTTGTTTTCTTCCTCATGTCCACCATTAGATTCATTACTCCTCAGGACAGAAAGAACAAATGGCTGTCCACTCACTTGCTTCATTCCAGATTTTGGAAAGAATTTATAGTGAATAGTCATGGGATTTTGTTTACTCATTAGTAAAGGGGCTAAAGCATGAGAGCAGTGTTAGGAATCAAGTGGCCTTTGTCCTGTCACCAATATTATCTGCTAAAGAGCCTTCTGTGTTTTTCCCCCTTGTCTACAAGTTGTTCAAGCATATTCTGCTAGGTTATCCCCTTTTTCTTGTTTGTATTTTTGTTTTGCTGCTATTTTTTTTTTTGAGAGGGTGGTAGTTCATTTTTTGTGTGCACATTAGAGAATGGTAATTCTGTGTAGCCCTTTTTTTTTAATACTCATCACTTACATATAACACCCAGTGCTCATCCAAGTAAGTGTCCTCCTTAATGTGTCTTGCCCATTTAGCCCATCCCCCCACCGAACACCCCCCCCAGCAACCCTCAATTTGTTCTCTGTACTTAACAGTCACTTATGGTTTATCTCCCTCTCTGTTTTTATATTATTTTTGCTTCACTTCCCCTATCAGAACCTAGAACTACTTAAAACATTTGTGAAAAATATAGGTTAATTTCTTTTTAAATTTTTTTTAACGTTTGTTTATTTTTGAGACAGAGACAGAACATGAACAGGTGAGGAGCAGAGAGAGAGGGAGACACAGAATCTGAAACAGGCTCCAGGCTCTGAGCTGTCAGCACAGAGCCCGACGCGGGGCTCGAACTCATGGTCCGTGAGATCATGACCTGAGCCGAAGTCGGACGCTTAACCGACCAAGCCACCCAGGCGCCCCTCTTTTTTTTATTTAAAGAAGTAATACAGCCGTTTTCATCTTTTTCCTTTGATTTCTGATAGTAATTTTCAGAAAAATGAAAGAAACCATAAAATTGCAGGTGAAAACTTGAATGAAGTGGAAATAATAAAAATAATTATTCCAACATACAAATACTTCATTCTCACTTGTCCAATTTTATTTATTTTATTTACTATTTTATTATAAAAGACAATTTAAAGTCTGTTTTTATATTACAGGGTGTCTTTTTTATTAAAAATCTTTAATGTTTATTTGTTTTTGTGAGAGAGAGAGAGTACAAGAGAGGAAGGGGCAGACAGAGAAGGAGACACAGAATCTGAAGCAGGCTCCAGGCTCTGAGCTGTCAGCACGGAGCTTGACATGGGGCTCCAACTCACAAGCCGTGAGATCATGACCTGAGCCAAAGTTGGACACCTAACTGATTGTGCCATCCAGACGCCCCACATGGTGTCTTTTTTTTTAATTTTTATTTATTTATTTTGAGAGAGACAGAGTGTGAATGGGGGAGAGGCAGAAAAAGAGGGGGAGAGGGAGAATCCCAAGCAGGCTCCCCACGGTCAGTGCACAGAGTCCTATGCAGGGCTCAAACTCACAAACCATGAGATTATGACCTGAGCTGAAATCAAGAGTCAAACACTCAGCCAGCTGAGCCACCCAGGAACCCCTGTGTTACATGGTGTCTTGGTTTGATTTCCCCTAGAGCCAGAACTTGAGATAATTATTTGAGTGTAGGTAGCTTCTTTGGGAAGTAACAGAAATATTAAGGACATTAATCATCTGAATTATGGTCCTAGAGGGAGAATTAAGAAAATAGAGAAGAGAGAATCGTCAAAGAAATTTCACAAGAAAAATCTCCCAGAGAGGAAGGGAGTTAGGTCTTTAAAATGAAAGGGTTCATTGATAAATGTGGAAAGAGCTATACATAGTCACATGTGATATCTTTAATGACAAGAAGATCCTACAACTTAAGTTTAAAATACCAAAAGACAAGATAGGATCTGTACAAAGTAAAGGAGATAGGAATCAGAATATGGAATGAGAAAAGTTAATGAAGCAATGCCTTTAAAGTTCTGAGAAAAAAAAAATTATATCGAATCTAGAATTCTATAATCATCCAAAATATCAGTCAATTGAGAACGTTTAAAATATTCAAGACTCTTAATATTTACCGTTTGTCAGCATAGGGTTTGCTTGAAATATACTAGCAAAATAAGAAAGAAAAGCAAAGGAACAAAGCTCTTGAGATCCACAAAGTATGGATGTGACTTAGGAGAGCTGAGAAGTTGTGGGTTAATAGCTTTTGACCAAGTGACTCTCATCTTAAATTGGAACAGATTAGAGCACTTTGGAATTTGTGTATTTGCAGGAAAAGACCTTATATATGATATTTTTATCAATATTTGTGTGATAAACTGGAGCTATGGCAAAGCTTGTAGTTGTTTTGTTTTTTGGTCAGGAAGAAAAAGGAAAGGCAATTACAATGGCCAGGCAAAATCAAATTTTGTGTAAAAAAGTCATGATTTAAGCAAATATGAAGCAAACTGATAGATGGCATGGTTTGGAGTAAAGGAGTATAAGAAAAGCAGTTCTGTTTACCTAGGAATATTATTCTCAGAGGTAGTTGGGGATCATAACATTGTAGCAGTAAAGTAGAAAGTTCTTTATCTGTAAAATCCTTAAATGAACTGAACACATTCATAATAATGTTTATACAACTTATTGTTTTTCAGCTTTATTAATAAATCTATACAAAAGCTCAGGTAAGATTATGAACATAGGATGTAATGTTAGTTTTAACCTTAAAAATATTCATATCCTTGAGAAAAGGTAGAAGGTGAAAAGTAGGGGGAGAACATGGATTAGAGGGCTTACCTCAACGAGCTGCCATGTTAATAACTAGGAGTGATGGCACAAAAAAATAGAGCTGTAAAAACATTGTTCAAAGTTACAAAAGAATAAAAATAACAACGATGATATAAATTGTGGAATTGGGAGGATGATTGCTCATCATTATACATTTGTATGCATTCTTTAATTTTTACTTTAGGCCTATATTCCAATAAATATAGTAATTGTACAATAGTGAAGAAGCAATAGTTTGCTTTTTATGTTACTTTATCTCTTATGTGATACTTTATTCAAAAGCAGTATTTTTTCTGGGCATAATTATTTCATAGATGGAGGATGGTTCCATTTCTAATTGCTTGGAATTTTTAATCCCTTCCATTATCAAAAAAGAAAATAAAGGAAAGATGACAGACAAAAATCAAGGCAGACTTAAACCTTAAAACTAATTCTGAAAATAATTTAATAGCCTGAGGAAGTGGTTGAATAAACTTATAACCAATGTGAATTCTGAGGCTCTCAGTAAATCTGTTAATTATTACACAATCAATTGTGAAATATTTAACTTATTTCAAAGAAACATTTCAACAATTACTGTAATTACCAATGGTTTTCACTCTGTGGTTACAAGTGTCATTTCTTTGTTGCTGTTTTATCTATGATCTCTTTTCATAGGTACTTTGCGGATTCTTTTGACTCTTAAAAATAGATTATTTGAAAAATCTACACCTCTTGATATACAAAATCAATTATAGTTGTATTATGACTGAGCATTTTCCATATCTGTATGAAATTTATAAGGTTATTCAGATAGGGTTATCAAATGCACTCAACATTCAGGCACAAATATATCATGTGAAAAACTCTGCAGGAATCTAACATAACTGTGTTTTATTTCAGCATGCTGTCATCAGGTACTATGTGACATAGTTTGAGCTCTGCAGCTTAAAAAAGATATGGGAAAACTGGAGAGTCAATGAAAGAATTAAAAGATTGACAAGATAATGGTTGGATATAGAAATTGGGATTTAGTTTGGCAAAAATTGTTTTCTGAGAAATAACTAGTCACCTGTGCCGTTTTCACTGGGTGCCCTTGTACAAATCACACTGGGGGCGGGGGTATAGTTTCTCCATCCTTAAAAGTGAAGGATGATTTTAGAAGATTTTTTAAGATCTCTTAAGCTTCTGAATTGTATAATTTTAGGAAAGATTTGCACAGAAAAGGTATTGTCTTAAAATAGTTTAAATTGAAGCAAGAGAAAGGCTACATATTGCAGAAAAAAGAACGTTAACTCATTTATATTCTTCTGCAACAACCTCTTTCTCCACGTTTTATTTTTTTTTTAACAATAGGAAGCTCATTTGTGTGGAAAAAAATCTTTGTCTGCTTATGTGTTGGGAGAGAATAAAGTAAGTCCATTTTAAACAAATACCGTCTAGTCTTAGAAATCTCAGTTTTGAAAAATACCAAAACCAGCTATACCTTTAGCCATAGTACCATTTACTCTAACTAGATGAGATCCACAGAGCATCTCGTGGTCTTAAGTATTGTTCACAGACCCTCCCACCTTCACAGGATCTTTATATATTCTGTTGCCTCAATTTGGACCATTTTCCCATCCTTTTAAGCACCCTCATCCTCAGAATTTCAGTTGAAGCATCATTTCACTCAAGGGCATTCCTTGGCTCTCATTACATCAAATCGCGTTGTTATGAACACATTCAGCACCAAAATATCTCCCCTACTTTGTACATGCCAGAATTGGAATTTTCTTATCACTTGTGTACACCCTGGATATGTTCTGTCTCTTTCTCTAACACTGTGAGGGCAGGGGCCAATTAGGATCTGATCACAGTGTGTCCCCCATGTTCGGACACAAGCCCTGGCATGAAGAAGGTAGGAGACACACATATGTTGAATGAAGAAATGGATGTTTTCAAACTGTATCCACACTCTTGCAGGTCCTGGTTCTTTTTTCAATATCATTATTTTCTAGGTCTCTAATTTTGAGCATTGATCATCTTTTATAAACTCATAATTTCTTCTTTCACTCTCACATGTAGGTAATTTTTATTAATATCCTGGAAATAAATTTTTAAGACAGAGAGGGTTGAAGCACAGTGTCATGTTATATTACCAAATGTTAACAAGTCATGGGTTCTAGTTTAATATCTGATTTTGTCCCTTATTCCTTGCTTTGTAAAATATGAGTAATAATATTTACATTGTATGCTAGGCTGGATAGTTTTATATATAGAAAATGAAATATTTCCTGATTTTGTTGTTTTCCTGCTATCTGTTAAACTGTGTACATCTATTTAAATACAGTCAGAAGAAAATAATCAACAGTAGGAACAGTTATATATTATTGGAGCTCTTTCAGTTGTAAGTAATGCAAACAAAATTCAAGTAGGCTTAAGAAAAAAGGGACTGTATTAGCTTACACAAACAAAAAAGTTCAAAAGAGATTCAGGTATGACTGAATTCAAAGGCTTAGATGTCATGAGCTCTAAGGCTTTAGCTTTATTCTGCTTTTGCTTGTGTTAGCTTTAGTTTCAGGAAGGACTACCACATATGGTGGCCAAGATGGCAATACATAAAAACTTTTCCTACCAGATTAACATCCCCAGCTAGGAAAAAAAAAATCCTTTTTTATTGCTGCCTCCAATGCTCCATCCTTCATTGGCCTGTCATTATGCATGTACTATCCCTGGACCAATCGTTTTAGGATTTGATTATTTAGGCCTGAATAAGCACCTTATTTTTTTTTTTAAGTAAAGGGTAAGGTAAGTCATATCCACACTTACACTGCATTTGGAGAATGAGGATTTGGAAGTTCCCAAAGGGAAATATTATGTTCTTTAGGAGGACTAAATACTAGGAAGGCAACATAAAGCATGATTCCTGAAATGCTTATCTTGATATTTAGGATTACCTCTAATATGCTATCCAATTTTTGCTTCTTTATATCTTTCACTAATTCTACAATGATCACATACTGTGTGGGCAATAACAAAAACATAAATGAGATACTGTATACAATAGGGTACTCTCAACCCTAGCTCTGTAATGAAAGGGATTATTAAGAATGACTGGAATTTTTTTTCAAACAGTAGAAATAGGATAAGCAAAAGCTCAACCAAAAACACTTTTTATCCTCAGCATTTTAGAGTCAGAGAGAAAGAGAGGGGAAGTGTATGTTTTAATGTGCTTGACCTAAAGAAAGCGAGATTTTTTTGTTCAGCATAAATTTGTCATTGCTTCTAAAAGAAGATTTGGTCTGTTTGCCGCAAATGCCAGTGAATAACTATGGCTCCTTACAATAATTCAGCACCTACTTCTCTCCACACTTTATGGCTTAGGAGAACATTGCCTCATTTGTTTCATTTTCCACTTGTGTTCTATTTATTTTAATCTTTGGCATTTTAGACTGGTAGTAGACTGATCCCATACAGTATCTTAGAGTTGATGGAGTCTTGATAGAAAGCAGGTCTCAACGCTATCATTTGCCTTTCAACACAGTTCCGTGAATGTGTTTTATTTAGCCAATCATACTGAGAAAAACAATGTAAATGATTATCGTCAGCTGAAAATTCCTCTGATGTGTGTTCTTTCCTCGCCCCCTCACCCTCATAGTTTTTTCAAAGGACTCAGCTTTCTAAGGCCTCTGTATATGTTAAACTCCTTTAGGACAAGTTACCTGGGAAACAGACTGGAATCAGAGATTTGCATGCACAGAGTTTGTTGGGGAGGGCCCTTTGGAACACATCTACAAGGGAGTGATGAAATAAGATGATGTAGAGAGATGTGGTGTGATTAGAACAAGGGCTATCAGCTGATTGTGTGGAGAGCTGAGGGGCTGAAAGATCAGGGTTGTCCCAAGTTGAGACAAGACAGATGGGGTTTTATACCCCAATGTAGACCAGTCATTGAATGTGGGTGATCCGTGGGAAAGGCACATAGTGGATGAGGCAGCTTCCCTTGAATGAGGGCATATCTTGAGTACATCTCACCTGTGATACTTTAGTAGCCAACAAGCCCTGGCAACTGGAGAAATGAGTCGTTCTATTCTAAAAGGAAGCATCTCGGTGACACAACACATTTGACCAATCTCAATCTTGAGGGGCAAACATCTCACGTAAGACTTTTTGATATTTGTATCTAGCTATCAAAATCAGCCAGTTGGATTTTTTCAGGACACATCCTCTTACAATTTTCCCAGTCTCTTCATTCATTCCTGGAGATTCAGTTTTTCCTCCGATTTCATTTTCCTTCATCCTGAAGAACTTTCCTAATTTTTTTTCTTGTAGTTTGGATTGACTGGCAATGGACTGTCTTCATTTTTCCTTGATGTGAGATATTTTCCTTGATGCTTTCATTTATCTTTTATTTTTGAAAATATTTTAGTTGGATATATAATCTGGGTTGAAAGTTATTTTTTGTTTTTCATGTCAGTACTTTACCAATGTCATTATACTAAATGTTCTTGGTAATTTTTGATGAGAAATCCGTAGTATTTAAATTATCACCCTTCTCCGTGTAATGTGTTTAGTTTTGTTTGAAATACCTTTGTATTTTGCAGTTTGCTTACTATGTATCTATGCATGATTTTCTTAGAATTTATCCTGTAGTATTTACTGAGATTCCAGATGCTATAAGTTTATGTTTTCCATCAAATTTAGGATATTTCCAAATGTTGTTTTTAAATTTCTATTTGTGCCCTAATCTTTTTATCTTCTTCTTCTGGAAATCCAATGCCACTCACTTTAGATATTTTATCATTGTTTCACATGTGCCTAAGTCTTGTTTAATTTTTTAATCAATATTATTTTTTCTGTTTTCTTGAGTTTGAGTAGTTTTTATTGATCTATCTTTGAGTTTGTAGACACCTTCCTCTGTTATATATCTTCTGTTATTGAGCCCATCCAGTAAACTTTATTTTAGGATATTGTACTTTTAAGATTTAAAACTTCATTTAGTTGGTTTTTTTTATATTTTTTGTGTCTGTGCTGGTATTTTCTATCTCTGTATTCATTCTATATGTATTTGTTATAAAAGTTATAACAGTAGTAGTTATAATAGTTACTGTAAAGTCCTTATCATGATAATTTCAAAATCTGGGTCATCTTGGATTTCATACCTGTTGTCTTTTTTCTTAAAAGGGAATTAATTATCAATTAATTTTGGGTTTTATCCTAGTCACTGTTGATGTTATGTTTTACAGATTCTCTTGCTACTGTAGTCCTCATGGGGATGTAGATGGCTTTGTCGTAGGAGGGAATCAGTCCAGTTATGTTCAGACTATAAGATCTGTCTCATCTTTTATGGGTAATGGTTTAAATTTCAGCTCATTTTTTTCAGCCTTTGCTATGCTGGTTTGGGCATACATTGTGCATATATATATATATCAGGGGTAAATCCAGGCATTAAGTAATCATAGCATCCTGTTTTATTCCCAGTAAGTTACACTTATGGGTCACACCTGCCTTGTCATCAAGCAAAGTCTATAATTACCAGTTAAAAATTGACATATCCCAACTAAAGATTCCAGATGTAAATTAACTGAATCTCAATAAGGAAAACCTTGCCTATTCTAAATTTATCAGAGAGAATGATATTTTAATATATATTTTTAAAGCTGGTTCAGTAACTTGTAAAAATCTACTTTTAAAGAGAGATAAAATATTTTTCTAGCAATGACTATCTAGGACATTTAAGAACAGCCTTTTTGCTGAGAACAGCTAAGTAATTTAGGAAAATATGTTTTTAAATATCTATTTTAAGACCCAAAAACACTAGCAATGCATTCAGAACTGAAAGAACCAAGAACCCAAAAGGAGGAACACCAAGGAACTTTATTTCAGTGTCTGGAACCACCTTTTCCATTAAAAATAATGATAAATGGTAAAACATTTATCATTGGTGAGAGGATAAGGCACTGAGCAAAACATTGACACTTTCACATACTGGGGAAAATGTGGAGTTAACAGTTCTTGTAAGTACCCAAGTTTTCTGTGGATATCTAAAGTTGTTACATTTTATATGTAACAGGAAATGGGAACTAGACCAGTTCTCATAACTGAAGCCCAGTTTAAAATCATCTCAATTCCTGGGGCACCTGGGTGGCTCAGTTGATTAAACTCAGGTCATAATCTCATGGCACATGAGTTCAAGACCTGGGTCAGGCATCTGGCTTTGCACTGACATTTTTGGAGCCTGGAACCTGCTTTGGATTCTTTGTCTCCCTTTCTTTCTGCCCCTCCCCTGCCGTCTCTCTCTCCCTCTCTCTTTCAAAAATAAATAAAATAAGATAAAATAAAATAAAATAAAATAAAATAAAATAAAATAATCTGAATTCCTAACTGGATTATGGTGATGCACCCAGCTGCTTGATGATAACAGAAATAATTCCTCTCTGAAAAAAAGATGGCAATGGCATTAGCTAAATCTTTGAATGATTGATATAAATTTTCTATTTATTGATATATAATGTTGGAAAACAATAAAAAGTAATCAGGCACAAAAAATTAAGAATTGGCTAAAAAACAAGAGAAAAAGCAGGCAATTAAGATTTATCAAGAGAATAACCACATATTACAGGGATAGTACATAACTTTTAAGTTAGTTAATATATTCAGAAATTGACAAAATGGAATATTTTGACAGAGAAGAGGAAAATTTGACAATGGGGAATTCTATTACTTAAAATAACAAGTTAAGATGTTAGTAGTTGAGGGGCACCTGCATGGCTCAGTTGGTTAAGTGTCAAACTTCAGCTCAGGACACGATATCATGGTTCATGGGTTCGAGCTCAGAACCTGGAACCTACTTTGGATTCTGTGTCTCCCTCTCTCTCTGTCCCTCCCCTACTTGCACTCTGTCTCTCTCTGTCTCTCAAAAATAAATAAATGTTAATTTTTTTTTAAAACAGAAAAGACTCCTGTAGTTGAGAGGTTATTAAACTGAGTAATTGAGTTTAATCATCCGATTTAGTGTAGCTGAAGAAAGAATAAGTGAGTTAGAAGATAGATCAGAGAAAATGTCCAAACTGAAGCAAGGAGCTCCAAAAATATGGAGAATGTAATAGACAATTAAAATATGGTATAAACATCTAACAAATATTCAATTGAAGTCTTAGAATTAGAGAAGAGTTAATTAGGAAGAAGCAATCATTGCAAAGATTGTGACTGAGAATTATTAAAAACTAATTAGAGAATTCAAGGCTGAGATTTGAGAAGTTCTTTAAAACTCATAGAATCAAAATAAATATACTGAGGTATGTTATAGTAAAATTATTGAAAACAAAAGATAAATAATAAATCTTAAAAGCAATCAGAGGTCTACAGATTCATTCAATCCTAGTCAAAATCTCAGAAGGTTTTTTTGAGGGAAACTTATGAATTGTTCTAAAATTAAAATGGAATTAACAAAGGGAGTTTGAAAATGAACAAAATGGAAAAACATTCTTTTAAATTCGTAATTCTTTTAAAACTGCAATAAAGCTACATTAAGACTATACTATGGGTATAAGGAATGACAAATCAGTAGAACCAAACAGAGTCTAAATATAGATGTAGATACAGATATAAATTATATAGTCAACTTATTTTCAGCCAAGGTGCTAACTTAAAACCATTCAAAAGAAATCTCTTTATAAACAGATAGTGCTGGATCAATTCTATATGACACTCCACACACCAACGTTAAACTAATTCAAGATGTATCAAAGGCTTAAATATAAAATCTACCACCATAAATCTTCTAGAGGAAAAGATAGGAAATTGTCTTTGTCACCTTGAGTAGGCAAAGATTTATTAAACAAAAAACCCCACCAGTCATTATAAAAATTGATAATTTGAGCTATATCAATATTAAAGAGAAAACTTCTATCAAAAGAAATCATTAAGAAAATGAATATAGAAGCCACACACTACAAATATTTATATGCATAAATCTGACAAATGGCTTTTATCTAAAATATATAAAGAATTCCACAAATCAATCTTATGAAGACAAATAATCCAATAAAAAGGGTAAAACTTTTGAAAAAACACTTTGCAAAAGATGATATAAGAATGACAGTGTTGTTTAAGCTCTCAACCTTGCTGCTGTTGTATTGCCAAGATGTTGCTTTCTAACAAGCAGACTCTGGACAAGCTGGACATGGAGGGGAAGTGGGTCATCATGAGAATGGACTTCAACGTACCTGTGAAGAACAATCAGATAACAAACAACCAGAGAATCAAGGGTGCCATCTCAAGCATCAAATTCTGCTTGGACAATGGAGCCAAGTCACTTGTTCTTATGAGCCATCTGGGCTGGTCTGATGGTTTGTCCATGCCTGACAAATACTCTTTGGAGCCAGTTGCTATAGAATTCAAATCTCTGCTAAGCTGAGATTTTGTTCTTGAAGGACTGTATGAGCCTGGAAATGGAGAAAGCTTGTGCTGATCCTTCTTCTGGGTCTGTCATCTTGCTGCAGAACCTTCCCTTTCATGTGAAGGAATAAGGGAAGGCAAAAGATATTTCTGGGAACAAGGCTAAAGCTGAGCCAGCCAAAATAGAAGCCTTCTGAGTTTCACTTTCCAAGCTAGGGGATGTCTATGTCAATGATGCTTTTGGCACTGGTCACCAAGCCCACAGTTGAATGGTGGGATTTAGTCTGCCACAGAATGCTGGAAATTTCTTGATGAAGAAGAAACTGAACTACTTTACCAAGGCCTTGGAGAGCCCAGCAACCCTTCCCTGCCATCCTGGGTGGACCTAAAGTTACAGACAAGACCCAATGGATCAATAATATGGTGAACAAAGTCAAGGAGATGTTTATTGGTGTTGGAATGGCTTTTACCTTCCTTAAGGTGCTCAACGACATGGACAATGGCACGTTTCTACTTTGATGATGAGGGAGCCAAGATCATCAAAGACCTGATGTCCAAAGCTGGGAAGAACAGTGTGAAGATTACCTTGCATGTTGGCTTTGTCACTGCTGACAAGTTTGATGAGAATGCTAGGACTAGCCAAGCACGGTGACCTCTGGCATACTTGCTGGCTGAATGGGCTTGGAAGGTGGTCCTGAGAGGCAGTTGCTGGGGCTAAGCAGATTGTGTGCAGTGGACCTCTGGGTGTATTCGAATGGGAAGCTTTTGCCCAAGGAATCAAAGCCCTCATGGACAAAGTGTTGAAAGCCACTTCCAGGGGCTGCATCACCATTGTAGAGACTCTGCCACTTGCTGTGCCAAATGGACACAGAGGATAAAGTCAGCCATGTTTAGTACTTTTCTGGCTATTGATTCCTGTGTGCAGCCCCTAAGTCAACTTAGCAGTTACTGTGTCTCCCTTCGGCAGTAACTAAAATCTTCCCCATGTCAGGATTCACCTAGTGGCAGAAAGATGCAGTGTCGAAAACTCTTAAACAGTTGCACAGCATCTCAGCTGCTCTTTTACCACACCCTGGTCTTGCCTGCATGCTTCAATAACCCCTTGAATTTCTTAGTGACTAAAGCATTGTACATTCTAGAGGGCATATGTTTATATTGTGCCTGTTAAAAGAAAATGAGTTGTGTTAGCTTCTCTTTTTGAAGTAGCTTATTATGATTAGTTTTGTCATTGTTTCATTATTCAGTATCGAAATAAGATGAAATCCCAGTTATAGGTAGTGAGGGAGACAAAGTTGTTAATGTATTAAATAAATAATAAATGTTTTTCAAAAATGACCAATAAGCACAAAAAAAAAGGCTGTATACTAATCATCAGAGAAATACTAGTGAAAACCACAATGATATATCAGCTGTAATTCAATTTAAAAAATTAAGAAAAAACACAATTACAAACCATTTTACACCTGTTAGAATGGAAAACAGTTAAGAGCAATAAGAATACTTGTTGGTAAGGATGTAGAACAATTAACTTTCATAAATGCTGATGGGAATATAAAATTATACAAATACATGTTTTGCAGTTTCTTATACAGTTAAACAGATATTTTATCCCACAACCCAGGAACTCCATTTTAGGCATTTACACAAGATAAATAAAAACACATGTCCAATAAAAATATTTATAAAATTGTTTTTTACAGCCTCATCAAATAGCCCCTAATTTGAAACAACTCAGATGCTCATGCACAGGAGAATGGAATAAACACCTTGTAGTATACTCATACAGTGGACTATTTCTTGACAATAAAAAGGAAATGAACAGTACTGATACAATCCATGTCATAATGAATCTTATAGATGCAGTGTTAAACACACAATTTTGAACAAAAGAAACCATGCATAGATGATTATATTCTGTAGGATTTCATTTATTTGAAATCCAAGAAGAGGACTACTGTGATAGAAATTAGAACAGTAATACTTTAGGTGGGGGAGCATGGGATTGAATGGAAAAGGCAAGAGAGTGATTTTGGGGTGATAGAAATGTATTTAGGGTATTTCACTTTGGAGAGTAGTACCCAATTCTGGATAGTAGTTACATGGGTGAATGGATAGTAGTTACATGGGTGAATAAACTTATCAAAGCCCATCAAACTGAACATTTGATACCTGTATATTTTATTGCATGTATATTATATGTTAGTAAAAAAAAGGAACCTAATGAGATGTCATTAATGTAAAAATGGCTAAAATTAAGAAAAAAACAAATAAACATGGTCATCTTAAATACTGAGGGAGTTATGGACCCATGGGAACAGCCAAGCAGTGCAAGTAGTAAGGTAAATTGGTACAACTAGTCTGGAAACTTAAAGGGAAAGGTGCACAAAGCTTTGGCCCAGAAATTCCACTCCTGGATATATTAAAAAAAGAAGAGTGGAAAAGGCTGGTCGAGGCAGTTTATAACAGTATTACTTTAATATTAAAATTTGTATGGTATATACCCATCCAGCAGTGAAAACTACATTGTATGTAACAATAGGCAAAAAAAATATCTCAAAACCATTATATTTTGTAAATTAAATTCAAAAAGAAAGAACACATACCATGTGAGTCTATGTATATAAGTGTCAAAAATAATTGTAAATTGCTCTGCATTTTTCTGTTTGCATGTTTTATTTCAGTTTTAGCAAGTGAATTATGAACGTCAGAAGGGAGAGCCTAGGCTGTGATGTGGGTTTGGAGTAAAGAGGAGGAGGAGAGATCAACAAGAAGCAATGATTTTACGTTTAGTCTCCATTTCCACTAACAGAAAAAAACACAAGTATCTCTTTCATACCTTTGTTCAGTTTTGTTCTTCATTGATTTTTACTGTATTCATACCAGAATAAAGTCAGAAATCTTAAGGCCGTTGAAATATTTTTTGTTCTTCTCTCCCATCTGCACTCTGAAATACCCTTTTTACAGTTCACCAGTGTCATATTACCTTATTATCTTGCTGAATATTTTATGCATAGGTACTTCTTTCTATATTTGCTTTCACAACTTTTTGGGTTTTCCATTGACTCCTAAATGCTAGCTTTCTGGTGAGGCTAATACTTTTTGCCAAGTCCGTTAGACCCTTTCAGCTTTTATAAAAGTATGCTGACCTTTAATGATTGCACTGCTGAGTAGCATGATTAACGTATATATTTTTGAAACTGGGACATAAACAGACCGTAAAAGAAGTAATAATTTAAGTAGATTATTAATCTGTTTTATTTATGCATATTATTTCCTCATAAAAAACACTATAGCCTCAAATTATTGTTGAAACCCAATTTTATTCTCTGGCATCATCTAGTAATTCCAGTGTGAATAATTGCCTTGTAATAAACAAATTACCTGATTAAGAGGATGGAATAATTAGATATATACATGATTCCATGCATTTTTCTCCTCTAACTCCAGTATTTCAACAATGCCAATAATACAGCTTTCTGAAAAGTCAAAGCTTTTCCTTTTATAAGATACTTTGATAGATACATTCTGTTTGGGGAAAATAATTTCAGTCTTAAATATGTGCCTTTACAGACAAATGCAAATGTGATCAGCAAACAAATGTAAAATTTGTTTATAGAAAATAAAGCAGCTATAATTTAATTAGTACCTTCCATAGTATGGTGCTAAATAGACAGTTTTCATGTATTATTTTAAATTGAGTGTAATATTCCAGTATAAATCTCTATATTATCTCCATATTCTATTCCCTTTTGCAGATGAGGAGACAGTAGCAGGGAGATAAAAATGACTTGAACAAAACAGACATGACTGTTAAGATTCCCACCGTTGCTGTTCATAGCTTTTCATAGATGATAATGACTTATTCCAGGGTTTGGCCACCTCAGGACCCACAGGTTCATCTTTAGAGACTGGGGCCATAAGTGGCTCAGTAGTAGCTGCAAAGTTCTGAGCTGGTATCTATGGTAGAGAATTTGTTAATAAGTCAAAAATATGCAATAAATATTAACATATCAAACCCTCTGGCTCATGACAGAGATAATATCAATGGGGATATATTTTTGCTGGGATATTTTAGCTTCAGTCCTACATGAAACTGTAGATCTCCCATTTTGCTAAATCATTCCTAGCCTCAGACATAGTGGTCAAGTACATGAAAAGCTTGTCTTCCATGTCTGCTCACTTCCCTTTTGAAATGCTCCTCCCATCATAGCCCACCACCCTCTCCTTTCAGTGTGCCTGGTCACTCTGCATTCCATTCAGACCTACGGACTCTTCTTCCTCTTCCCTCCTCACATATCAACATTTTCCTGTCAAGTAGCACATGTCTTTAAAATTCTGATATAAACATATCAGAGTTTATTATTTTTTGATCACTAAAAAAAAAGTACCTTGTATCTGTGCCTATTCTACACGTGACATCTCTAAGCAGCTTACACAAAAAGTGAATTAGGTAACTCAAGCAACACCAGTTCTTTCTTTAGAAAGCACTTCACTCTTGGACTCAAATGATGGTATTTGGGATTCATCTTTCCAGTCTCCTAGCTCTGCTGTCTGTGCTGACTTCATTGTCAGACAGAGTCTGCCTTTCTGGAGCCAGTATGCCTATCTTTCCAGGCTTACCTGGGAGCAGCTGGGCATTTTCAGTGGAAGGAGGATACATCTTTTCTAGGAGTTGTAGAGAAAAAGACCTGGGGACCTTGACTCCAACTGGTTTGTTAGGCATGTACTGACTCCTGGAACAGATAACCACCTCTTGGTGACAAGGTCTTCACCTTGGATGAATGTTTGATAGGGAAAAAGCATACAGTGAACACACTCAATGTATTTTCAAACAAGCTTTAAGACAGTCATATCAAAATGTATGTAACCATAGAGTTAGTGGAAGGCTTTCCATTTGCATTTCAGGAGTTCAAGTATGTAGAATTGGCATTCCAGAAGGGGAATTTACAGATATGAAGGCTCTTTTGGGAGTATATGGACTCTGGGGCATGGGGGGAGGGGCAACTGCCCCCTTTAAGTGGAACAGCCTGGAGCAGTGAATGAGTTGTCCTTCAGTATGATCTTAACTCAAGAGTTCTGATTTTCTCACTCACATTGCAATCCTATTTGCCTTGTCAACAGTTTTCCTGTGCTGATTTAAAAATATTCTAAGGGTTGTTGTTTGTTTTGCTTCTTGGTAGCCATATGGTCTCTTTACAACCAGAAATGTGTTCTTTCTTTGAGAGGGATATATTCTGTCCTGGCTTGGGGTGAATATTTCTTGTGTGTGTTCACATTCATGTCTTCACTCAAGAATTTGTTGAAAATCTGAAAAATCTAAAGCTTGTGTGGCCACAGTGACACATTATGGTGCACAATGAAACATGACTCATTTATTTAAATAGCACAAGTGAAATGTATCCAGCATTTCTAATGCCCGACCATTGGAAATATTTCTCAGTGGTATACCCTAATGTCTAATAGGTCACTGGCATGTAACTGCTAGAAATTTGATCAGGGATTCCATGTGCAGTCTAGACTTGAGGATAAAGGATCAAGACAAGAATTTCACATCCAATATACCGTCTTTCCATCCAATCAAATAAGGTTAGAGTTACCAGTCTGTGTATAGAAAACCCAAGCCTTAGCCTTAGAATTTAATTCAGAATCAAGGAAAATACAATATGCTCTAATGTTAAGCAAATACCCTCTTTACTAGAAGTGGGTCATCCAGAGCCCAAGCTGCTAAAGAAGAACAGATGAAATGCAATAATTCCAAGTACAGACCAATGAAGGCCAAGTGCCTAGTTAATCTTTCAAAGGACATGTGGGTAAGCAAAGTCCCTCAGTAGCCACATGGTGCTGTGAATACCTATTAAGGGTTGAACATGTCTAATTCATATATGACTGTAGGGTCATCATGATTTAGTGGGAAGGAAACAAGACATGGTTTGTAGAAACCAATGAAAGGGAAACCATTACAGAAGGTTTTAAGGTTTAGAAGGTTTCAAGGAACTTTTAGAAAAGAAAGTTCATGTCATAGCTCCTAAATGATAACATCCCAAAGAGCACAAATGAAAAGATTCCACCTCATTAACTCCTTTTTTAAGGGAAGAATAACACCAGCATTTAAAGGAGTAAAAGCAGGAGAGGACCCTCCAGGCATCCAGGTGAACTCTCAATTGTTCAGAAGCAGCTGGCCTGGTAAGCAGTTCATTACCTCATTTTCAAAGTGTGGTTTGAGGTGTGATATCATGTTCTTTTTATAGCATTAGAAATTCAGTCTGTATTCATAAACTATTAGCTTCCTTCCCTATGATTTAGAAAAGAGGCAAAAAATTGGTGTTTTTGGAGTTTCTCTTTAAAATTCAAGACCTCCGGGGCGCCTGGGTGGCTCAGTCGGTTAAGCGTCCAACTTCAGCTCAGGTCACCATCTCGCGGTCCGTGAGTTGGAGCCCCTCGTCAGGCTCTGGGCTGATGGCTCAGAGCCTGGAGCCTGCTTCCAATTCTGTGTCTTCCTCTCTCTCTGCCCCTCCCCCGTTCATGCTCTGTCTCTCTCTGTCCCAAAAATAAATAAACGTTAAAAGAAAAAATTTAAAATTCAAGACCTCCTTGCAACACGTATGCAATTCTAGAACAGGGCTTGCCAACCTTTTTCTTCAAAAGACTGCATAATAAATATTTTCGACCCCTGAGGGCAGAAGGTCCCTCGGAGCAGCTGTTAAACTCTGCCATTGTAGTGCAAAGTCATAGGCAGTATGTAAATCAGTGATCATGGCTGTGTTCCAATAAAACTTTATTTACAAAAACAGGCAGCAGGCTGGTTTGACCCATAGGCCACCATTTGTCAACCTTGTTATAGAAAATCATTTAGCTCAGAGTTGTGCCATTGTGCTAACTCAATGACTACCTGTAGAAGTTGGTGGTTATGGGTGATATGAACAGTCAATTTTCAAATGACTGGTTAGTGGTGTCCCAGTATCCTGAGCTGCATGGCTTGAAATAATTCGGAATATCACTAGTAACTGATATAACTAGTATTTCTGAAATGAAAGTTGCAGATGGTTTTCAGAGGTTTACATGTTCTGATTGTTAATAACTCTTTTCTGTGCATTGAATTCTGTTGAATTCTGATTATGTATATGTGTATATACACACACACACATATATATGTATATACATACGCACATATTTTCTGAAAATTATTTTTCGACCATGTACTTTGGAAGTAAGGTAACTGAATTATTTAAAACAGCATGATACTGATGATGTCACACATCCATTTTGGACATTATTAATAAACCATATTCGATTGTACTCTTGTTCTTACAAAAAAAATCTTTCTTTTTTGAAGCCACACTGTGAAGTTATTTTACTCAAAACTTGCATTTTTTTTTTTTTACTTTCTGAAAATAAGATATCAAATTTGTTCTCAGAAAAATAGCATATAGCTAAGACTCCTATGATCATGAACTGGGAAATGAGATAAACCCATATTGTATTTTAGCTCTGCCTCCTACGAGTTTTTGGGATTCCGTGCAAGTGACATAAGTTTTTTGAGCTTCTATTTCTTCATCTGTGTGTAAGATGAATTAGGAAATGTGTGTAAAGCATTTGGCACAATTTGGGGCATATAAGGAATGCTCAGTAATTTACAACTACAGGCATACCTCCTTGTATTGTGCTTCACTTTTTTGTGCTTTGTAGATACTGCATTTCTTACACATTGAATGTTTGTGCCAACCCTGCAACAAGCTAGTCTCTTGGCACCATTTTTCCAATAGCATTTGCTCACTCTATGCCTACATGTCATATTATGGTAATTATTTCAATATTTCAAACTTTTACCAATTTTCACTATATTTGTCATCTGTGATAAATGATCTTTGGTGTCACTGTTGTGATTGTTTGGGGCACCATGAACCACCTCTGTATGAAATGGCAAATTGATAAAAATGTTGTATGTGTTCTGACTGCTCCACCAACCAGCCCTTACCCCATCTCTCTCCCTCTCCCTAGGCATCCATATTGTCTGAGACACAACAATATTGAAATTAGGTCAGTTAATAATGCTACAGTGGCCTCTAACTGTTCAGGTGAAAGGAAGAATCACACATCTCTCACTTTAAATCAAAAGGTAGAAATGACTAAGCTTAGTGATGAATGAATGTCGAAAGCTGAGATAGGCCAAAAGCTAGCCAAGTTGTGAATGCAAAGGAAAAGTTCTTGAAAGAAATTTAAAATGTTCATTCCAGGGGCACCTGGGTGGCTCAGTCATTTGGGCGTCCAACTTCGGCTCAGGTCATGACCTCATGGTTCATGGATTTGAGCCTTGCATCAGGCTCTATGCTGACAGCTCTGTGCTTCAGATTCTGTGTCTCCCTCTCTGTCTCTGTCCCTCCCCTGTTTGTACTCTCTGTCTCTCTCTCTCTCTCTCTCAAAAGTTAATAAACATTTAAAAATATGTTCACTCCAGTGAACACCCAAATGATAAGAAAGCAAAACAGCCTTTTTGCTGATATGGAGAAAGTTTATGGTTTGGTTAGAAGATCAAACCATCCACAAGGTTGCCTTAAGCCAAAGTTTAATCCAGAGCAAGGCCCTAATTCTCTTCAGTTCTCTGAAGGTTGAGAGAGGTGAGGAAGTAACAGGAGAAAAGCTTGACTCTAGGAGAGGTTGGTTCTTGAGGTTGAAAGAAAGAAGTCATCTTTATGACTTTAAAGTACAAGTGAAACAACAAGTACTGATGTAGAAGCTGAAGCAAGTTCTCTAGAAGATCTAGCTGAGATAATTAATGAAGGTGGCTACACTAAAGAACAGAAGTTCAATGTAGACAAAATAGCCTTCTATTGAAAGAAGATGCCATCTAGGACTTTTGTGGGTAGATAGGACTAGGACTAGAAGATGCCATCTAGGACTTTTGTGGGTAGGAGAAGTCAGTGCCTGGCTTCAAAGTTTCAAAAGACAAGCTGACTCCCTGGTTAGGAGATAATGCAAATGAAGCCAATGCTCATTTACCCGTCTGAAAATCCTAAGGCCCTTAAGAACTATGCAAAGCCTCCTCTGCCTGTGCTCTATAAATGGAACAACAAAGCCTAGATGATAGCACATCTATTTACCAGATGGTTTACTGACTATTTTAAGCGCAGTGTTAAGACCTACTGCTCAGAAAAAAAGATGCCTTTCAAATTATTACTGCTCACTGACAATGCACCTGGCCACCCAAGAGCTCTGATGTATGATGGAATTTATGTTGTTTTCATACCTGCCAACACAGCATCCATTCTGGAACCCATGAGTCGAGAAGTCATTTCAAATTTCAAGTCATATTATTTAAGAAATACATTTTGTAAGGCTGTAGGTGCCATAGAGAGTGATTTTTCTGATAGATTTGGACAAAGTAAATTGAAAACCTTCTGGAAAGGATTCACCATTCTGGATAGAATTAAGAGCATCCATGATTCATGAGAAGAGGTGTAAATAACAACATGGACAGGAGTTTGGAAGTTGTTTCCAACCCTCATGGATGACTTTGAGGGATTTGGGACTTCAGTGGAGGAAGTAACTGCAGAAGTGGTGGAAATAGCAAGAGCAGTAGAATTAGAAGTGGAGCCTGAAGATGGGATTGAATTGCTCTCATGATAAAATTTTAACCGATGAGGAGTTGCTTCTTATAGATGAGCAAAGGAAATGGTTTCTTGAGAAGGAATCTACCCTTGGTGAAGACGCTGTGAAGCTTGTTGAAATGACAACAAAGAGTATTTCATAGAATGCATAGAATATTACATAAACTTCGCTGATAAAGCAGAGAGGGTTTGAGAGGTTTGACTTCAATTTCAAAAGAAGTTCTACTGTGGGTAAAATGCTATCAAACAGCATTGCATACTACGTAGAAATTGTGAAAGGGACAGTCAATCAATGCAGCAGAGTTTACTGTAGTCTTGTTATTAGAAATTGCCATAGCCACCCCAACATTCAGCAACCCCCATCCTGATTAGTCAGTGCTATCACATCAAGTAAAGACCTAGCAGCAAGAAGATTATGACTTGCTAAAAAATCAGATGATGGTTAGCATTCTTTAGCAATATTTTTAGTTAGGTTATGCACATTTTTTAACATAATGCTCTTGCTCACTTAATAGAATACAATATAGTGTAAACATTACTTTTATATGCACTGGGAAATCAAAAAAATATTTACCTTGCCTTATTGCCATATTTACTTTATTGCGGTGGTCTAGAACTGAACCCACAGTATTTCCAAGGTATGCCTGTATAATTATATTGTCTTTAGTCAGTTGGGGAAACAACTCACATATCATCGTTTTTTTAATTAAACAAATTAATGTTTATTATTTTTGAGAGAGAGAGAAACAGCATGAGTGGGGGCGAGGCAGAGAGAGAGGGAGACACAGAATCCAAAGCAGGCTCCAAGCTCTGAGCTGTCAGCACAGAAGCTGACACGGGTTTCCAGCCCATGAACTGTGAGATCATGACCTGAGCCAAAGTCAGACAGTCAACCGACTGAGCCACCCAGGCGCCCCAGTCACATATTATTTTTCCAGTACTGTTAATATCTTTCTTGGTAAGACTGATGACTACTGTTTTTTGCTTGCCAGCTATCAATTCTCCATTCTTATGGTAAAATCCAGGTAGAATTTTTCTTGTGGTTTCTAGGTAACTAAGAGTGAATCTGCCCTCATCTTTGGTTCAAAGAATAGGCATATGACCTTCTTTGACCATAGGACTGATTTAAATATGGGCACATGACCCCTTTTTTGCCAAGGAGATTTAATTCTGGGGCTTTTATTAGAAAGACAAAGTGAGAGAGTATGTAAGCCTAGAGTTGCTGGCAGAGATATTTGCCTAAAGCCATACACACCCATGAACTTTTTCATCTATGTAAATCAATAAATTTATTGTTGTTTTTGCTTTATGCACTTTGAGATGAGTTTCTGTCACTTGCAACTGAATGAGACCTGGCCAGTACAATTGATTATTTTACATTTCCTAGCAGTGCAGATTTTATCAGCTAAACAATGTCTGAATTTTTTTTTTCTTTTTAGTAGAACAGCATAATATGGTTGATCTTTTTTTCTATCTTTTTTTGTTCTTCCTTCTTCCCTTCCTCCTTCTCTCCTTCCATCCTTTCCTCTCTCCCCCTTACTCTACCTCTGGTTCTCTTTCTCTCTCCCTCTGTCTCTCTGTCTCTTTCTGGTCTCTCTCTTTTTCTTTGTTTTTTTTTTTTTAATTCTTTTATAGTTTTGACCCTATAGATCAAAATTCAAAGTAATCCCATAGCAAGACTTACATCTGTTATAAAGATCAAACATTTTATTTTTTGTCAGCTGAGATAATGGAGTTCTTGATAAGGCTTTCTTTGAGAACACAAAATCAGAGTGTTAACCCTGGTGGGGGGGGGGATATTCAAGACCAGCCCCCCCTTTGACAAGAGAACATTTTGTCCTAAGAGATTAAGTGACCTGCCCAAGGTCACAAAATTAGTTATGAAAAAGGATTAGGATTCAGGTTTCCTATCCATACAAGAGTTTCCTTTTGAGTTGCATTTATATGTTTAGTAGGCCGTCTTGTCTGTGCTGCATGAATCCAAAGGAGTACGATTTCTCAGATTAAAAACCAGAAACAACCACAGATATATTTGTTTTGTACACACAGTCTAATTATATCCATAAAATAATAGCATATGTTTAAATGCAGGTAGTACTTTAATACAGCTGTCAAGAATTGTTAGCAACATTGTCCATGCTTTGGTTCACTCTCTAGCTGGTGTATTTTACCCATACATTACTTAAAAGTTTACATGGGTTTTCTTTGGATTTGAATTAAAGGGAAATATGAGATGACTTTGGAATAATTACAGAGTGACCTTGAAGTTACTTAATCTCTGTGAGCCTCAGTTTCCTCATTTGTAAAGCATTTCTAATATTTATCACTTTTGCCTAGTAATGTAAGTAAGTATAAATGAGATAATCTGTGAGGTTTGTGGCTCTGGGCTAGTGTCTTAGTCTGCTCAGGTCTAGTATCTGAGTCTGTTAGATCTGGTGTCTTAGTCTGCTCAGGCTACTATCAATGGTGTGTAAAACAACAGAAAATTACTTCTGTCAGTTCTGGAGGCCTAGAAGTCCAAGATCAAGGTGTCGGTAAATTCAGTTGTTGGTGAGAAAGGTATTCCTGGAAAACCGACACTCCATTCTCACCTCGCCTCACTGTGTCCTTACATGGACTTTTCCTCTGTGTTTTCACAGAGACTAAAGTTTGGTCAAGGAGAGAATCTGTCCCTGTTCATGACTTAATCTAAACTTTTTTACCTCCCAAAGGCCCTGTCTGCAAATATCACCATGTTGGAGGTCAGGGCTTCAACGTGTGAACTTTTGGGGGACAACAGAAATTCAGTCCATCGTGATAAGTGTTTATTACACATAAGTGTTGATTTTAAGATTATTATCATGTTGCTGTTACAGCTGTTTTCTAGCTCAAAATTAACCCTCAGCATAGACAAGCTATTTGGAAGTTTTTTGCATCCTCACATATGTGGTAATGCTTTGTTTACAAGTTTGGCATTTTGGTGAGTTTCCTCAGGTATTTTGTCACGGAACAGACGGTGCAATAAAAGTGGAGTGGAGTGCGTGTCTGAAATCGGTAACAACCACAAGTTGATCTATTTATATGATAATAGTACAGTTAAAAATAAATAGGCAACCATACTCCTGAAAAATAGAATACAATTTCAGGAAGCCAGCGAGTTCATTAGTTTCTTTTAACGATCTAACAAATAACATTTCACATATTATAGTCTTCCACCGGGAACCCTAAAAAGAAAATTAAGCTTTTTGTGTCACAGCCTGGATTCTATTCGTATGAAATGTAGCCGTCCTACACACAACAGTGAGGCATTAGAGAGCGATGATACAGGGGAGTGGATGGGAAGGGAGGGCAGTGGGGGAACACCTCAAAATCACATTTGGAAAGAACTGTAAGACAATCTTCTTTCCCCAAATGTAAAGCATTTGGTGTGTATATTTCACCAAGTTCCTAAAAGGTCTGGTAGAGATCCTGTGAAACTGGGGCTCACGCTTGTCGCTTGTTTGGCAATATTAACATCTCTTTAACCACTATCCTCTATATTAGAAGTTTATCTGTGATTTTCACCCCATCCAAAGCCTCAGATTTTTAATAGGATTTCATTAAATGGTCAGTTACCCTTCAGAATTATAGTCCTCAAACTGTAATATGCATATAGGTCACCTAAGAATCATCTTACCATGCACAGCAGGACATGACATTGTGCATTTCTAACCAGCTCTCAAAGGATGGCTACCATGCTGGGGTCTGCAGACCACCTCTGTGCAGCATTGCTGTTAGAACTTTCCACGACCATGAATATTCTGTATCTGTGCTGTCCGATAGGTGGTTACCAGCCACATGTGACTATTAAGCACTTGAAATGAAGTCAGTGTGAAAGAGGAATTGAGGTTTTCACTTTATTCCATGTACATTTAAACAGCCTCATATGGCTGGTGGTTATCTTGTTGGACTGCACAGTTCTAGGGTCAATAAGAATAATTTCAGCTCTCACCCTGCCAGTGTCCTCTCCCCACATCAGCCCTCTAAGTGGATCCCATTGTATTAGTATTAAGTATAGGCAGAGCTGGTCTACAGGCTTGGTGTGGGGTCACATGTCACCAATCTTGCTTCTTCTCCCAATCTGCCCCTCCAGTTGCTAGCATCACCCTGGGCTTCCTGTGCCCGTCCTTCTCTCTCCATGCTCCTTCTGTTGCATGATTTAGGACATCACTTTCCTACTCTCTGGAACATAATCCCTCTCTCCTCTTCCTGAGTTAACTTGTACTGCTTGCGGTTTCATTTCAGAGACACTTTCCTTGAAATTCCTGGCAAGGCCAAGCATCCATGTTTGGATTTTTCTCCCCTTCATAGCCCTTATTCTAGTAGAGATTCTCTGTGCCTTTGTGTGGTCATTTACTAATATCTGTCTCCCCGCTAAGCTGATATTCCATGAGGACAGGGATTTTGTCTTTTTCTGTTCATCATTATATTCCCAGAAATCAGCGTAAGAAATGGCACATTTATTTGTTGAGTAATACTGTTTAATACATATTAATACACACATAAAATTACTTGGGGGTACTTGTTAAAAGTGAAAATTCCTTTGTCCTGCCTTGTGAAATTTCAATTCAGTAAAAAAAAATTTAAGATGGGAAATAATAGTCCTCATTTTTATCAAGCATTCAAGTTATTTCTGATGCAGATGTTTTCTGTGGGTGCTATTTTGAGAAATCGTGTTCTGGGTAGTCCTAGAGGACAGTGAAGTGTAAGTGTATTTTAGTCTCCTTTTGATGAAAAGGGCGTGAACATTGATTTATTCACACCCTTTCAAGATTAAAGGAGGAGCCCTTCTCCTACCCCCACGACTATTTGAGCAAAGCCAGAGCAGAGCTGAGCACAGTTAGGAAGTATTGCTTTCATAATACATCCTTGTGGAGTTTCATAATGCATTCAGCAAACAACTTATTTCAATAAGAGAAATTATATTAGGATGCAATATATATGGAGTGGGAAGAAAAGTATTCTGGTGAATTGACTAAAACTATGATGTAATTGCTTGAAAACTGCTGCTATTAATAGTATACTAACAAGCTGTGCTATAATATGTAAAAGACAAAAACACACACACACACACATATTGGCTAGCAAAGGTCATTTGCTTTAGGGATGCAAATCACTGTGAAGCTGGAAGCCAAGTGAAGGTGATAGAAGGAATGAAAGGGGGAAAAAAAACCCGAAAACATACTAGGATACCCAGCCAGAAGGAAGGTGTTCTTCCTCTCTTGCTGAAGGAGAGATGAGAAATAAAAGCCTTACTATTCTACTTTCTTGCCTACATTCCTCTGATTAGAAGAAGCTGTGTCTTGGAGGGACTAAAATTTACCTTTATTTCAGAAGGAGGTCAGGCACAGGAAAGAAACTTGATCCTGTTAATATGATGCTGTGTCGTTCTTTAATTTATTCAGCACATCTCATCATTGCATGTTCATTAGAAGCATTACATAGTGGTCAAGAGCCTTCTCTCTGAAGCCAGACTGCCTAGGGTCAAATCCTCTCTCACCACTTAGTGGCATCACTAGTGGGGAGGATTGCTTAAGTGTTTGAATGCCTCAGTTTTCTTATCTATAAAATTGAGATAATAATGATAACAATTCCTATTCCAAGGGTTATGTCAAGAAACAAATGATTACTTTATTTAAGAAGCTTAGGGGGTGCCTGGCTGGCTCAGTCAGTAAAGCATATGACTCTTGATCTCAAGGTTGTGAGTTCAAGCCCCACATTGGGCATGGAGACTACCTAAATTTAATTAATTAATTAATTAATTAGTTAAAAAATAGGTTGTAAGAAGCTTAGGATAGTGATGGCTTTGTAGGTTCTATATTAGTGTTAACTTTTTGTTTGTTTTGTTTTTGAGCACAGTTTTGTTTGAGGTGATCCTCAAGGTGAGAACCTTTACATCTATAGAACTTTGGTGAGAGGAGATAAGACATTACACAATACACATGATACATCAGTCATTTGTCATGACAATACAAACCAGTAAGTAGTAGAGTATACTCTCAGATGTCACATGGACTGTGGAAAGAGTGACATTAGAAGGAAGAGCTGGCTTGAACACTGAGAATGCTGGTAAGGAAGGTTTTGCAATATGATGTATTTAATTCTCACAGCAGGCCCATGAGGTAGGTATTGTTCCCCAAAGCACAGAGAGATTCAGCAGCTTCCCCAGGGTCACCAGCTAGTATGTGAATTTTGACTCCAGAAACTATGACCATAGTCACCTGGTAGGCCATGGTGCCTCTCACGGAGATTTGCCATTTGGAGGAGGTGGTGGAATGTGCCATGCACATGAGGAGGGAAAGCATTCCCGGTGAAAGGGACAATAAGTAGAAAGGCACTAAGGTTGGGCCATCATGGCATGTTGGAGGAAGTGCAGAGTCTGTTTTGACCAGTGTCAAGTTAAAGAAGGGGGATAGTTGGGTCGGATAGATAATGAGAGGATGCAGTTCATGAAGATTACTGTCAGAATTTGGCTCCTAAAGTGAGATGTGAGGTTTTTAAAAATTGTTTTTATTTGTTTGTTTGTTTGAGAGAGGGAGAGAGAGAGAGACAGCATGAGTGGGGGAAGGACAGAGAGAGAGGGGTAGACACAGAATCGAAGACAGGCTCCAGGCTCTGAGCTGTCAGTGCAGAGCCCAACGTGGGGCTTGAACTCACAGACTGTTGAGATCATGACCTGAGCCGAAATCGAATGCCCAAATGACTGAGCCACCCAGGCTCCCCTAAAATTGTTTTTAACAAATGATTATCATAGGAAAATATTCAAATATAGTAAGTATACAAAAGGCACACAATAGTATAAACAATATAATTCTAGAAATAAATTCTAAAGAGAAATACATTAACATACTAACAGGACTAAATACCCTGTGATTAGAACATGGCTGGCTTTTATCTTCTTTGTACCTTTCAGTGTGTTACAAATTATATAAAATAGTATGTATCTCATTTACAGTTACAGAAATAGAATATTATTTCCTAAAATGTAGGTGGTATCTAAGCAACCAGAAATGAAATATTAACATCTGATAATTTACTTATCAAACACTTAGCCATTTTAGGCAATGTGTATACCTTACTGATGGTCACCAAGGGAAACTTTTTTTTTTTAATGTTTATTTATTTTTGAGAGAGAGAGAGAGAGAGAGTAGGGGAGTGGCAGAGAGAAAGGGAGACAGAGGATCCTAACTGGGCTCCTCACTGACAGCACAGAGCCCCATGCAGGGCTCAAGCTCATGAACTGTGGGATCATGACCTGAGCCAAAGTCAGACACTAACTGACTAAACGACCCAGGTGACCCACCAAGGGAAATTTTAAGTGAGTCTGAGGCAGCCTGATTAAGTGATAGAAATAAGAGGTTCTTTTACTCAATTACAGAACAAATACTTTGCCTGTCTTACTGGGAAAAATAGTTTAATGCAGACTTGAACTCAGGACAGACACACTTTCCCTGTTATCAGAGGTACTTTTGTGTCTTATTTATAAAACTGGGATTAAACTTGTTCATTTTAATTTTAGTAGAGTTTTAGATAGTCTGTTTTATTTCCTGTGAAGTTTGGAAGATTGCAAATTTAGTCTAAATTGATAAAATATTTTGTCCTGTAGGAAAATGTTTTAATTCTGTTATGTCTTTGAAATGTTAATTTCATGTTGGGATTTGGATAAACTATAATTATGTCATAATGATACTCACTTTTACAAGAAAATTATATGAATGGAAGAAGATTTAGGCATCTATTTTGCAGAAGCTTGTATAATTGTTCTCTTTCTACAGTGAATTCTTCTTTCTATACACATTGCAGAATTGCTGAGTATTTCACTTTGAATAAAAGAAACTTGCATTTAAAACAATATATTTTCTCTATTTCCTGTCCTTTAAATTGAAATCAGAGACAATGTATGCATTAAGAATCTCTCCGTGGTCCAAGGTTAATAATTCAAGGAATAAGAAATTATAAACATATACAAAGAAAAAAAATCCAAAGCTAGATTTTTCTTCAGGTGTAATTGGGCCCAGGAACTGGGCCACATCATTAAAATTTGTTTCTCTGTCTCTTGACTCTACTTTCAACTTTGTTCAATTAACTCTTGGTAATTCTGGGCTTCTCTTTATGTGGGCAAGAAGTCTGCAGTAGCCTAAACTTCCCATTCTTTTAGTAAAATACTAGGAGAAAACAGTGAGATTATTTTTTGGTAGATCTTCCAAAAGTTCTGAAATGTATTCTCATTGGCCCTTCTAAAGTCATGCATCCATGATGCATATCAAATCATGTTCACCCCAGCACTTCTTGCTAGACTATGTGGACTAAAGATGGGTGTCCAACTGAAAATTAGGGAGACAAATTCGGGGAAGGTAAGTATCAAACATCCATAGTAGAGACATTGCTAGGAAAGTCTATAGTAAATGTAATAGTCAGTTTTTGCTGCCTAACAAACAACCTCAAAAATTTCATTGGCTTATAACAACAAATATATTTTTTTGGTTTTCAAGTCTGTGGGTCAGCTCTACATGTCTTTAATGAGTTAATAGCTATATGAGACATATCTCTCAGTGGTAAGTGACATAAAAACAAAAAATATGAGCAGAATTATGAAATGCCTTTTATGGCTTCAGCCTGTATCTAGGACTGTCACTTTACCCCACATACTATTGGACAAAGCAAGTCATGTGCCTAAACCCAACATCAATTGAGTGAAGAAATATACTCTATTAGTGAGAAGTCATATGACAAAGGACATAGGATATATAATTCTTATATAGGACAAGGACGAAAAATTGAAAGCAATGGTCCAGTTTACCAGAATGTATTTCTGGTGCTCACTTGATGACAAATTCAGCTATCAGAAGATTTTTCTCCATTTCCTTTTTGTAGAGTTTTTATTAAGATCCAAGAAGGTAAATTTCTGTTCAAATTAAATTACACACTAATATCTGTATGTAATTTGTTTTATAATAGTAACCAATGCAATAGCAAATTTAATTCATGTTTAAAATTATTATTGGCATTTTCCCATGTTACAGTTTTTGAGTACCAAACTTTATTGAAATCTTTATGGTAGTTCTAGAAAAATTCAGATGTCAATTTTCAGTTTTGAGTTGATGTTTTTATAATACCTTTGATTTATTCCCTTGGAGTGTATTTTCTAAAACCCATAAGGAAAGTTAGGTGAAATCACCATTAACTCTGAGTACTCTGTGGTTTGACTGGTTTTATGTCATAACTATAATATGAGCTAAGTGTATTTTTATGCAGTAATTTGGTTAATCATCTCAGTAGATCATAGCAAATTACCCACCTTTGTTCTGCCTGATAGATAATATGTTCTAGATGAGCAGTTAGGTATTAGTTATACACAGCTGCAGCTTGTCTAACAAATACCTTTAAGATCACACGTTTATTCTTTGTGGATAAATTGGCAACATGCCTCATATAGGTATTTTTATTATACTGTTTTTTGTGTTTCCTAGCTGCTGGTATAAAGGGTATTTGCACACAGTCACACATGTATGTAATGCTATCTTTGAAGCAGAGGCCAGTTTTTATTGGACATCATATTTGGTAATACTGATATAATACTATCTTTTTCTTTCAGTCATCCCTATTTAATTTTTATTTTTGGGCTGCCCCATCCAACTTTAATAATTGGATAGGCTAGTTTAAGAATTATACTTCATGACTTTGCAAATAAAGGTTGCCCATGTAGAATTAGTATGTTGGGAATTTTGGTGACTGTGTCATTGACTGGAATGCCAATGTGCCACATGGTGTTCCTTTGAAGCAGAATTCTTCAGCGTGGGCACTAGTGACATTCTAGATCAGAAGATTCTTTGGTGTAGGGGACTGTCCTGTGTACTGTGGGATGTACAATGGCACCTCTTGGCCTCTGCCCATTAGATGCTAGTAGCACTTTTCTCTGTCCCAGGTTGTAACAACCAAAAATCTCTCCACACATAGCCAGACATCCCTAGACATTGGGACAAAGAGGGGCAAAACTATACCCACTGAGTATTATTGCATTAAGGTGAATTCTTCCTTTTTTTAAATTTTTTTTTAACATTTATTTATGAGAGACAGAGTGCAGGCTGGGGAGGGACAGAGAGAGAAGGAGATACAGAATCCGAAGCAGGCTCCCGGCTCTGAGCCATTAACACAGAGCCCGACACGGGACTCAAACTCATGAACCGTGAGATCGTGACCTGAGCCGAAGTCAGATGCTTAACTGACTGAGCCACGCAGGTGCCCCAACGTTAAGATGATTTCTAATGAATGGTGACATATATGATAACAACCCTCTTCCTCTGCCCTGCTAATGTTACATGAAATTGTTGGTCAGAAAATCAACAAAGAACTGAGGAAAAAGTGAATCCAATGTCTCATTTAATACTAACCTAGGAGAGGCACCTGGGTGGCTCAGTCAGTTATGCGGCCTACTTGGGCTCAGGACATCATCTCGTGGTTTGTGAGTTCGAGGCCCGTGTCAGGCTCTGTACTGACAGCATGGAGCCTGGAGCCTGCTTCAGATTCTGTGTCTCCCTCTCTCTCTGCCCCTCCCCTGCTTGCACTCTGTCTTTCTCACTCTCAAAAAAGAAATTAAAAAAATAATACTAACCTATGAATTTGGGAAGTAATCAATTACATATTAGTAAAACATGTTCCTATCCTTTTATTCAGGTTTTTCATTTAAGCTTTATAGGATAGTGAGATTAATGTCTACCAAGTGTCTCTGTTCCTTTCTTTAGGAATGTCTCCCTCCCCCTATTGTTATTGTTGTTATTATTGTTCCCTTAATAGCTATTAATTTAAAAGATTGCATTTATTCATTGTCTTTGCTGTGCAAAATATTTTAGAACAGATGCTGTTGAAAGTGAACTCCATTATGTCTACAAAACTTACTCTGAGTAGGCAGTTTCAGGAAATTAGAAGGGTCTGGGGAGTAAGAATCCTTTACATTTGGAGAGGGAATGATTTTGGATTAATTGAACATAGTTATCAAATGATCTCGCTCCATTAGTGTACCCATTGGCAGGGATAACGTATGAGGTTTCAAAATGTCATTTTCGCTACAAGAATACTTTGCCTTCTAAGTTCATAAGTTTTAGAATCTAAGACAATTTCCTGAGTCTTAAATTTTAGCGAAAAATATGATCTAGCAGAAAGTATGTGATACTGATTAAATAGAATTAGTTTCCAGTTCTGATCCCTGTCTACTTGCTGTGCAACTTTGGCCAAATTGTTAAAAATCTCTGAATCACTGTTTCTGCATCTGTGAATGGAGATAATACATTCTTTTTGTTTTTCATTTTTTTAAATGTTTATTTTTGAGAGAGAGAGAGAGAGTGCAAGTGGGAGGAGGGGCAGAGAGAGAGGGAGACACAGAATCCGAAGCAGGCTCCAGGCTCTGAGCTGTCAGCACCGAGCCCAACCTGGTGCTCAAACCTAGGAGCCCTGAGGTCATGACCTGATCTGAAGTCAGAGGCTTAACCAATGGAGCCACCCAGGTGCCCCTAGAGATGATACATTCTAATGGTGGAGATTGGAGCAGGGGTGAGTTGGTGGTGGGAAGGTGAATATATCTTGGAAGAGTTGGCTGCATTTACTCTCTACATTTCCTTTAATCCCATTCTTCATACTTAGCACCAACTGTTTCACTGAAAACTGCTTTCCAAGTCGCCAAAAACCTACTTTCTGATAAATCCAGAGGACACTTGGACACTTTATCCTTTTCATGATCAGCTTTTCCTTTGCTTTAAACAAAGGATCAGAAAACATTTTCTGTAAAGGACCAGATAGTAAACATTTTTGGTTTTGTGGGATAGATGGTGTCTGTCTCAACTACTCAACTCTGCTATCATCTGTAAAAACGCTCACAGACAATATATAAATGAATAAATGTGGCTGTGTTCCAGTAATGCATTATTTACAGTGGCAGGTAGTGGGCTGGATTTGGCTCACAGGGGTAGTTTGCTGACCCCTACTCTGAACCCCTCACCGGCTTCCCATTGCAGTGGGTATCTGTCCTTCAGCTTTCTGCCTACAAAGGATTCATCTACTGAATTGACCATTCCTCCTCTGTCTCCTTGGGTTTTCTTTTCCTGCTCACGCATTAACTGTCTATATTAAGATGGTGCCAAGTGGGAAGAAGTAGGTGTGTTTCAAAATGAGACCATCATTTCTGTGTCAAGCCTTTACCATCTGGATGAAAGCCAAGTCTCAACAAGTCATGCAAGGTTCTTTGTTATTTGATTTCTTCTTACCTTCCCATCTTTTTCTCAGCGAATTCCTCATCGCCTGCTACCATAGCAAGCTATTTGCATTTTCCTAGTTTGCCTGGTGCTACTTCTTATCCCTGAGTTTGGCACATAGGACTCCTCTTGGAAAAGTTTTCCTTCATCTTTTCTCCTGAATGGATGATATTCATCCTTTATTCCACCTAATTAACTTCTTCTCCTGGTAGGCTTCTTTAAATCCCCACCCAAGGGGCGCCTGGGTGGCGCAGTCGGTTAAGCGTCCGACTTCAGCCAGGTCACGATCTCGCGGTCCGTGAGTTCGAGCCCCGCGTCGGGCTCTGGGCTGATGGCTCGGAGCCAGGAGCCTGTTTCCGATTCTGTGTCTCCCTCTCTCTCTGCCCCTCCCCCGTTCATGCTCTGTCTCTCTCTGTCCCAAAAATAAATAAAAAACGTTGAAAAAAAAAATTAAAAAAAAATAAAATAAAATAAATCCCCACCCAAGATTGGATTAGAAGTTTTTTCTACATGTTTTCTTTGAACCCTGTCTTTATTGAAAATGCTACCTTAGCATTTCTTATATTGTATTGTGATAATCTTTGTACGTTGTTTGTTGTTGTTGTTGTTGTTGTTGTTGTTAGCCGAATGACTAAAGAATAAACAATTGTGTCAATACCAAATGCCGAGAAGAATGCACATGAACTGGAGCAGTCATGCATGGCTAGTGGGGATGCAACATGATATGGCCACTCTAGAAAACAACTTGGCAGGTTCTTAAATACATAAATGTAATTACCATATGACCCAGCAAGTGTACTCTTGAACATTTATTCCAGAGGAATGAAATTTAGTTTTACACAAAAACCTGTACATGAATGTTTATAGCAGTTTTATTCCTAGTAGTCAAAAATTGGAAATAGCCCAGATGTCTTTCAACAGGTGAATGATTAAACAAACAGTGGTACAGCCATATTATTGGTATACCCACAACCTGGATGACTTTCCAGAGAATCATGGTTAGTTAAAACACAATCCCTAAAGATTATATACTTTATTATCCATTTAATATATCCATTTATATATTATCTATATATGTATTTATTATACGTATATAATATGTTATAGATATATAGATTATATACTAAGTTATATAGACATATAATAGCATATTATATATAATAATAATGTAATTGATTATATGCTTGTATACTGTATATATGTAGTTTCATACTTGTATAATTGTTTATATATTATATATGATGTTATATATCAATTTTTTAGTGTTTATTTTTGAGAGAGAGATAGAGCATGAGTGGGGGAGGGGCAGAGAGATTGGAGACACAGAATCCCAAGCAGGCTTCAGACTCTGAGCTGTTAGCACAGAGCCTGATGCAGGGTTCCAACCCACAAACCATGAGATCATGACCTGAGCCGAAGTCTGCCGCTTAAACGACTGAGCCACCTATGCTCCCCTATATATCCTATATAGCCACCCAGGCTCCCCTATATATCCATTTATATAACACAGTTGAATGACAAAATTGTAGAAATGGAGTGTGGTAGTGTGGTAGAGATTGAAGACATGAGCTGGATACAGATGTGGTTGTATGTATAAGGCATCCTTTTGTTGATAAAGATATTCTGTATTTTGACTGTGTCAGTGTAAATAGTCTAGTTGTGATGTTGTAAGACTTTGCCATTGAAGGAAACTGAGTAAAGAGCTCATGGGATTTCTCTGTGTTATTTCTTATAACTGCATATGTTTTTTAAATTATCAAAAAATTTTTTAAATACCAACCTGGTCTCTTCCATGATTGAGTTGTAGTTGGATTGCTATGGAAATAAAGAGAAAGGTATCATATACCTTTTTTTTTGGAGACCAAACTGCCATGAAAAACTTCACACGGACGTATTTTGAGTTGGGTCTTGAAGGTAGAGTAAATATCAAACAGAGAAACAAGAGAACAATGTTCTGCCAAGGTGATGGAATATCAAGAGCAAAAACTGTGGAACACTGGACAGGTTATGGAACAGTGCATGTTCTGGAAGATATTCTATGATTCATGTCTCTGTTCTCCACAGTAAAGCCTCACTCACATAACTGATGCTCAGTACAGGTTTGTGGGTAGTCAGATGACACAAGTTTACTCCTGGAAACTACAAGTAGGGCTATTTAATTAATTTTTCCATTTTGTTTTAGAGAGAGAGATGGCACAAGAAGGGGAGAGGGGCAGGGAGAGAGAGAGAGAGAGAGAGAGAGAGAGAGAGAGAGAGAGAGAATTCTAAGCAGGCTCCATGCTCAGCATGGACTGGGACAAGGGATTTGATCCTACGACCCTGGGATCATGACCTGAGCTGAAAGGGAGAGTTGGATACTCAACTGACTGAGCCACCCAGGCACCCCTGCACTGATTTCTTTTAAGCAGGCATTTACTTTTGATTAATCTTAATATATTCATCCATTAAGATAATTTAAAACACACTGACCTTTAATCACAACACTCTGGGTGAACGTTCACAGATGTATGTATGGCCAGTCCATCTCTCCTCCATCAATACCCAACACAGTGCATAGAGAAGCCTTCATAAATAATTCTCACATGAAAGAAAAAAAATCTATGAATGTTGCAAGTGGGTGGCACTGGATAGAAAGCAGAGAGTAAATAATTTGCCAACCTCAATAATGTATGTATGCAAAGCATAAAATAGATCTTGAGTACTGCTTGTTTATAACAAAATAATTACCTTTTAACCATAAAATGTATGAGCAACTAGAATATTAAGTAAATGAGAAATACAATAAAGAAAAATGATCATGAAAATATTAAAACTCTGAGTTAAGCCCTGTAATAACTTTCCATTTTAACTAAGGCAGTCAAGCAATATTCATCCTTTTTTCTTGACAGTCATTCATTCATGCATTCAAAGCATAGCTGCAGAATGCTATTTATGCAACAGGCACTAATGCAGGCTTTCATTATGCTTCTGGTTAAATCTGAAAATTTTGTATTAGCTATGTATATATTTACATACATATACGATTATGAACACATATATACGTGCACATACATGCACTAAGTTTCTTTAAATAAAATAGGTCTATTCAGGATGGAATTGTTTCCTCAACACCTGCAATTAGTATGACTCCTGTACTGTATATTCTTTGACTACATCTGACAAAGTGGCCTTGAATTTCAAGCTAAGTTCTTTTAAAAGCTCTGAACATATTTATTATGGGAATAATAATAATAATTATTGTTACAGAAAAAATAGAAATAATAACAATTCCTTTAAAAGTTTTTAGTGAAATTTAAGTGAAATAGTGCAAATGTTTATCGAAGAAAAATAGCATTTAAAAATATTTTTATTGCAATGTGACCAAAATGTAGGAAAAGAAAAAAGAAGAAAAGCTGGATTTTCTTACATATCCATACTACTTAATCTCAGTATAAGAATTTAGAGATACAACTTGTGGAGAATCTACACTGTTATGTAGGTCCCTAGAGAGGTAAAACCAACTTCCCATTTTATTGGGGTGAACAACCTGTTCTTGCCCTATGGGCAGAACTGGTGTTTCCTCCAGATGTCTTCCTTCTATTTCGTACCCCATCAACCTTGGCTGCATCCATTCAATTTTTAGACAAAAAATTAAATCTAGTTAAATATCTTATGCTATATTTCCCAAAAAAATACTTTGTGAAAACAATACATATCATATATTCATAACCTATTAAATCGTCACAGAATAGTTAGTTCCTGATTCAATGTTTGCTAAGATTGAAAGAATGTATTATAACTATATAGACACAAATGATTTACCAAGGTCCACAAATGAAGTGGGAAATCATCACTATTTATAGACATTTAAAATACTGTAGAGCTATTGACAACTTCTTGATAATTCACAGGTCTCTCAGGCTCAGGAAATAATAAGGGTGTACTTATAGTGGGGTTCTGATTTGGGGTGAATTAAAAAATGAGAATATTTTAGGGCACCTGAGTGGCTCAATTGCTTAAACATCCAACTTCAGCTCAGGTCATGATCTTGTAGTTCATGAGTTCGAGCCCCACATCGGGCTCTCTGCTGACAGCTGGGAGCCTGGAGCCTGCTTTGGATTCTGCGTCTCCCTCTCTCTCTACCCTTCCCCCTCCCCTCTCTCTCTCTCTGAAAAATAAACATTTTAAAAAATGAGACTATTCTATCCTTGGATAGATGAAGTAGTGTGACTCAATGCCTAATGTCAAATAGTTCTGCCCACTAGCTGTAGTCTCTCTGAAAATAGAAATAATAATAATTTCCTTAAAAAATTTTAGTGAAACAACACAAGTAATGCACCTGATGAAATCCTTATCACATTGCAGAATCCAATATAAGAGAAATCCTGAGATGGAATTATAAAATCAAAATCAAATTATAAAATAACAGTGTCCATCTCTGTGTTATAATTTTATTTTTAATAATTCTCTATAAAATAAATTATGCCAATGGTCATCATGTTTGTAGTGGTCTGATTTGCTAGAGGTATAATAGTAACTATATAATTGGAAAAAAAGAGGACAATGTTGGTTGTGGCCTTTTCTGTAATTGTCAACGGCTATTTCTTTGCTTCAATCTCGAAACCCATGAATGAAGAGTGAAACAAGAAACAAATAAAATCTCTAAAGTGTTGCTAACTCAAAGGTTTTCAGTTTTCATATATTCCTTCATCATCCTGAGTGATCATTGCTAGGGAAGGGGTCATGGTCTGGCTGGGAAATGAATTATTTTTATAAGTGTTGGGAGAAATTCATTTGGATTCAGTTATATAGAGACTGATAAAAGAAATTCCTTGAATGTGAATATTTACTGTCCATTTTTTAAGCCATTCTCTTTTCTGTTCTTGTTTTGAAAAGGAATGGTAAATGATCATTTTATGTTCTATTTCTTGTTCTAATCTTAACCTTTCCCACCTCTCACTTCCTACCACCCCATCACCATAAGCGTGCATACACACATAGACACATACAAGGAAGTGAGACTTTGTTGCCATTGTCCCAGAAGGGAGTTAGTTATCACAACTGTTCTTTTTATTCCACTACTAGTTATTTAAAATTTCTTTTGGAAGCAGAGAGATTACTTTATTCTAGGATCTCCCCTAAGACAAAAACCCCGGTAACCATAGCAGCATTTTCATCCGATCTCTTGAATCCACAACAAAATGCAGCTAGAAATGCTTAGCACAGTCTCCCAAGGCAAACATCACTGTGATGAGTGACAAACTGAAACAATAGGAACTGCTCCCGTTGCCATGGAAACGGGCCTTTCCGTCTGAGCGGCTCCATCCCAGGATTCACAATCTAAAGCTTTGCAAAGGAATGCTGGTCTTACCTTCCCTACCGGTTAGCACTCATCAGCAGACTAACACTGCTTTGACAGAAAGTACGAAAGATTATGTAGAAAGGGTAAAGGTTGAACTCCTTCGGCTGTCATTGAAGAGGTATTTACAGCTGATGGTATGCACCTGGTCTTCAGATTTTAGTTTTTAGTGCATCTGGCAGTGACCGCTCCTTCTCTCCTTTCCTTCTTCCCAGCATCACTGTTGCAAGGTGCAAGGAATACTACAGCAAACACCATCAAATGAGTAGCACAAGGCATGTGGAAATGAGACTTCGTATTAATTAGGCAACTTTGAAGGCAAGGCAGTGTGGAATGTGAAATGCAGCAAGTAGTAATTACTAGCCTTAATAAAATCATCAGACTTTAAGGTAGAAACTCAGAAGTTGTTTAAAGGCAGCAGGAGAGGCAATGAAAACATTTGTCCTTCACACACCTCTAAATGGTAGGGAATAATGCTAGGAAAAAAAACGTCTGTGTTATGTTGTGATCTCTTTTTTCCAACCTTATTTCCTGCTGTTTTCCTGAGCATACTCTGATCTCGCTACTCTTCAAAACTGCCCAACCTTTGCCGCTTTTATTCCATTGTTTATGCTCTTTTATCACCAAGAATGCCAGTGCTCCTGAAAAAAGGTATTGTTAAAATGGTACTTTTCCTTTAATGCCACCCTCAAAAGGTCTCCTCTTTATGAATTATCCTTGACATCCCCCACTTGAGTGTGCTCTCCCCTGACTTTCCTGTAGCTCCTCAGATTTCAAGTTGGATTCCCAGACCAAACTATATTGCATACAATGGGGAGTCATGGAGGAGAGAAGAGAAATCAACAGAGAGAAGCTGAAGAAAAACATGTACATTATGAAGCTGATTCTGCCTACCATTTCAGTCAATAAGTGTATAGCACAAAGTAGGCTGAGATGTGGGGTATCTGTTGTTCTTATGGTGATCAGGTTTCCTACATGTGTAGCTTAGTTTGACTATTCACTCTGTTGTATTTAATTTGAGTATTTAAGAGATATACATACATACATACATACATACATACATACATACATACTTACATATGGGGGGAGAAAGAGAGAGATAAAGATAATATAGATATAGACATATATAGGGTTATAAATATATCTATATCTGTATTTTACTATATGGCTCTCAAACTTAACTAAATTGCCCATAAAGTGTTCAACTGAAAAACTGTGATAGGGTGATATTGGTGGTTGTTATTATTCTTATTTCTTATGTTTCCTCCATTGGGTTCAATGCTGATTTATCTTTGAAGCAAGCTGTTTTTAAGCTTTGGATTTTTTTGGAGCCTTCTGAAAATAACCCTTGAATTAAAATTTATTGACCTCAAAATACAGTCAGTTGAAAAATTAAATAGTCAATATTGAATTAAATGTCTACATGAATTCAACTGTTTTAACTGTAAACTTAATATTTGTACTAGATTTTTAAATTAAAAATAATTTTGTAATGTGTTTTATCTATTTGCAACAATTCCTGAATAGGCAGGATCCTAAAAACTAAAGAAAATTAGAAATATAATTAGTCACTTGTGGCCACATTCTATCAAATGCAAAAAAATGCAAATTTTGTCATTAAATTTTTTTCTCTCAAGATATTTAGTATGGAAATTGAGTGCTTTTTAATGTCTTTGATCGTTTGTGGACTAGGGATTCTAGCAGCTAAAGTGTTAGGACTTTGTAAGACATCCTTAATTCTCCTTATTGAGAGATGATACAGGAACACCACAGTTGCCTTCCCAAGGATTTTTACAAGAAAATTTGACTGCTCTTCATTTTCATCTCACCTGACTCGGTGAGATGTGACTCAGCTGTTTCTCTTATGACACTCCTGTGTCTCCCACTGCAGATATTTATGTTTGCCATGACATCTTCATATCCTTTACCATTCTTGTTTCATTCCTCCTTTTTAAAATATTATGTTTACTTTTTGTAATTTGGATCCAAGTTGTTAGGCTTTTATCAATGTAGCTGGGTTGTAAAAGTGTACATATGCTCAGGTGTGCCCAAAAATTTATAGCCAAATTATTTTATGTAACTGAACTAAACTTTTCATAGATTGTTATCCTTCAAGGCAGTGGGAAGAGGCATGCTATTTATCAGCAAGAGCTGAGTACCTTCCAGTTTAACAGCACCTTCCAGGTCTAAGGAGACCCTCTCTGTTGAATATTTATGAGGCTAGTGGTCAAGTTCCTTTTAGGGATGCTTCATCTCCCCACTACTCACCCTCACACCTGCTGCAGCCTTTCCCAAGATGGCACCTGGATGTAAGTGAAAGGTCTTCCCTGTGTTTCGTGGAGGAAAAGCTGTCTGGGGTTTACTTACTAAGGATTTCTTTTCATGGTGACTTATCTGGTATTTGTGTGCTCACTGGTGGTGTCCCTGGGGTGCAGTTAGTTGAGCTGTATTCCTAGGCAGCCAGCTCTTCCACCACCTAGTCAAAGACCTTGGGGTCCAATCTCTTGGATCGGTGGTGACCTTGGGGTCTGGTCTCTTGGATCAGTGGTGACCCTGGGGTCTGGTCTCTTAGCTCAGTCTTGATGAGTTAGTCCCACCTCAATAGTTGCTGGTGTTACAGATCCACCCTGAAGTCTGGCTATATCTCTGAGCTTCACATTCAGTGACCAACCTTCTTGTTCTTGGCTACAAGGCAACTGTGGTCCCGCTGTTCTTAAAAGCAATTCTCTTTGGTGAACTCCCCAGTCAGGCTCTCATTCCTTATCTCACTCTTTTCAACTTGTGATAAAGATCACAAGTTTCTGTCTGTTTAAAAAAGAATGAAGAAGATACATACATGCAAAACTGGCTTGAATTTTCACAGCTTCTATCCACCGAACAAGGTAACTTTTACAACACCTTCCAGGCTCATTACAATCCATTTATGAACACTTTTACCTATAGGAATGGGATGCTACAGTTAGTTTTGAAATAAAAGACTACTTTCCTGGACTCATTTGATTTCATCTTAGAATGTTACTGTCTCAAACCAGGCCAGACGTATTCTCTTTCCAAAACTGCTATCATGCAGCCCTTATTTATCAATCAGAAGCAAAGAAGAATGGGTAGTTGTGCAGAGAGTAAAATAATTCCTATGTTCCAGATACCTTTCCTTTCCCAGTTTCCATCTTTTTCTGTGACCTTACTATATCCTCACCCTTGGAAAATGGAAAACACTTTGAGTCTTCATAATAAGATCCCATTATATTTCTGTAAGCTAACTCAAATTGATTTCTGGTATATTTAATTAATTTTTTTTATATTTATTGCTTCTTTTTTTAATTTGAATTCAAGTTAGTTAACATACAGTGTAGTCTTGGCTTCAGAAGTAGAACCCAGTGATTCATCCCTTATGTATGATACCCAGTGCTCATCCTGAAAAGTACCCTCCTTAATGCCCATCACCCATTCAACCCATCCTCCCACCCACCTCCCCTCCAGCAACCCTCAATTTGTTCTCTGATGGTTTGCCTCCCTCTCTGTTTTTATATTATTTTTCCTTCACTTCCTCTATGTTCATCTGTTCTGTTTCTCACATTACACATATGAGCAAAATCATATGATACCTGTCTTTCTCTGACTCACTTATTTCGCTTAGCATAATATATTCTGGTTCCATTCATGTTGTTGCAAATGGCAAGATTTCATTCTTTTTCACCACTGCATAATATTCCATTATATGTATACACCACATCTTCTTTATCCTTCATCAGTTGATGGGCATTTGCACTCTTTTCATAATTTGGCTATTGTTGATAGTGCTGCTATAAACATTGGGGTACATGTGCCCCATTGGATCAGCATGTTTGTATCTTTTGGATAAATTCCCAGTAGTGCAATTGCTGGGCCATAGAGTAGTTCTATTTTTAATTTTTTGAGGAATCTCCTCCGTACTATTTTCCTTGAGTGGCTGTAACACTTTGCATTCCCACGAACAGTGCAAAAGTGTTACCCTTTCACCACATCCTGCCAACATGTGTTGTTTCCTGAGTTGTTAATTTTAGCCATTCTTACAGGTGTCAAGTGGTATTTCCTTGTAGTTTTCATTTGTACTTTCCTGATGATGAGTGATGTTGAGCATCTTTTCATGTGTCTGTTAGCCATCTGGATGTCTTCTTTGGAAAAATATCTTTTCATGTCTTCTGCCCATTTCTTCACTGGATTATTTCTTTTTGGGTATTGAGTTTGGTAAGTTCTTTATAGATTTTGGATACTATCCCTTTATCCAATATGTAATTTGCAATACCTTCTCCCATTCTATCGATTGCCTTTTAGTTTTGTTCATTTTTCCTTTGCTGTGCAGAAGCTTTTTATCTTAATGAGGTCCCAATACTTCATTTTGCTTTTATTTCCCTTGCCTCCAGATACATGTCAAGTAAGAAGTTGTTGTGTCATAGGTCAAACAAAAACAAACCCAAAAATTGACCCACAAATATGTGGCCAGCTAATCTTCGACAAAGCAGGAAAGAATATCCAATGGAAAAAAAGTCTCTTTAGTGAATGGTGCTGGGAGAACTGGACAGCAACATGCAAAAGAATGAAACAGCCATTTTCTTACACAATAGACAGAAAGAAATACAAGATGCATGAAAGGCTAAGTGTGAGACAGAAAACCATCAAAATGTTACAGGAGAAAACATGAAGCACCCTCTTTGACCTAATTGAAGGATTTTAACGAGCCCCTTTATTCATGGCCAGATTACCACCACCACCACTCCCCTCCCCAAATGAAATGAATGGATATTTTGGCCTTGACTTTGAGTACTTGCAAAGAAAAATGATTCTAAGATTGTTAAAGGAAGGTAATCTCAGTTTGTAGTTCAAAAGTGTGACAAATCTGGGTTTTTTGCTTTGTAGAGTTGAATAGAATCCTCTCTTCTGTGCATGAGTCTCCATGTTGCCAGTTTCCTATTACCCTACTGAGTCATTCAACCAGTTGCTGCAGTTGAAGCTGAAGGAAAAAATCTATTTCCACTGGCTGATATGTGGGCATTTTCTATCTGTCCCTTTTATGAATATGCTGGTGCATATTTTGCTCTACTGTTGGTATCTTTAAAGTAAAATTGTATTTTTGTTTGTTTGTTTTTAATGCCGTCTTAGCAAAATTGTTCCTGTTTTCTTGGAACACTGATATTGGTCCCTAATGGTTTTTCCTACCCACATTCATTTCACTTTCTTCTGGTTACTTCATCTCTGCCTTTAGGGAACTGTTCCTTCTCATTTCTTGCAGTGTTGGTGAGATTGCCAACTCAGGTACTCCATCTTGCTCTGAGAAAGTCTACTGGTTCCTATTTTGTAGATCTTAATGTAGTTCTTGAAATTATTGAGCCCTGATTACGCCTTTTATCTTTCAAACTTGTGAATTACTCCATATTCTCCCTCAAAACGCCTTCTTATTTCCAATGAAGTTCTGCCATTTGCAGATAAAGAATGCTAAGTATATTTACACTTATTAGTATTTTGCCATTAAAACAAAACAAAACAAAACAAAACAAAAAACACAATAACCTGCCAATCTATGGTCCTGATTTATCTTTGAGTTGACAGCCAGATATTTTGACTGAACTATTTAGACCTTAGAAACTTTTGTCTTCTGGGGGACCTGGGTGGCTTAGTGGATTGAGTGTCTGACTTTGGCTCAGGTCATGATCTCACCATCTGTGAGTTTGAGCCCCATGTCGGGCTCTGCACTGACAACTCGGAGCCTAGAGCTCTCTCTATGTGCTCTCTCTATCTTAAAAATAAACATTTAAAAAATTTAAAACAAAAGAAACTTTTGTCTTCTGTAGTTAATATTCTATAACTTATATTTTACTGTGCTATGTATGCTTGGATTCTATTTTCAGTATTTTAAAAACTATTTTTTAGACATTTGTCACTGTGGTAGAATTAAATGACTAAAGCTCATCTACTCCCTAATTCTCAGCTTATTATTGTGTTTTAATTCTTTCTGACAATGTCCAAGATCTTGAAAAGGCAAAAACAAACAAATAAAAAGGAACACCAAAATTTAATGTAAATTTTATGACTATGTTTGACGTATCTAAAGAATTATTTAAAATTGTTCAGCACATTAAAGAACAATCAACATGGCTTTCTGGTCAATACCGTTTACATACAAAAAAGTTTTTATCTAACATTCGTCAACCTAAAACATAGATTTACGTTTATTTTCTTTTTCTCTTTGATATTGACTCTTGAGTACCAACTTCAAGCGATAATACAAATATATCTAAACATGTAACACACAAAGCACTTGTATATTTACAACTTTGTAAATATTGTAATAATGTTAAACATACAGAAAAAAAGAAATACTTTGTGTGTGCATATGTATAGGTACCTATGGAGGTTTTATTTAAGTGTGTATATGTTTCCATGTGTATCTGTATGTGTATTTTTTTTAATTTACTAATACCTGTTCGATGAATGACTTTATTGTGTGAAGAACTGCCCTTTTTCTGCTCTGTACTTGTTACTACTTCTGTTCCTTAAGTTATCCCTTGAGATCGGCCTTCACATGGTAGATAGAATTTTTAAATAATTATTAATCAATTTTGATGCTACATATAGGAAGCAGAATAATTAATACTTATCTACCAATCACCAAAACCAAGAGTCATCAAACAATGGCTAATTTTTCCCTATCAACTCCCTCATCTACTTCCACTGTTTTGGTAATACTTTGAAGCAAATCCCAGACATATGCATTTCCTTTATAAATATTTAAATATATGGCTGTTGAAGTTAAAGAATGTACCTCTTCTTTAAATATAACCACAACACATTATCACATCTGAAAACAAAATGGGCTTCTACTAGCCTATCTACTCTCTTATTGAAGTAATTATGAACTCTAGACAAAATCTTAAGAAAAAATTTGTTTGAAAGCATTCAAGAGACACCAGAAACAGGAAAAAATAAGAATAAATAGAATCATTGAAAGGAAAGAAGTAAGCTCAGAGAGATCCACATTTAATCGGTTTTCCTGAGGGACTTTCTAAAGTTGTGTGGGGAAAGTAACAGATAGAAGACTTAAATATGAGAAGAAATTTCATCTGCTTCCACATTGGGGAATAAGTTTTGTGTTGATGTCCTGCCTAATTGGAGGGGCTTCATAAAAACTTTGCTTTCTGTAGAAAACTTAGAAAGGGATACATGTTAGGAATAAAAGTTACAGTAAAGGCCATGACTGAGGATCAAGGGCAAAATCAAATTAGCCTGGCCCTAACAAGGCTCACTAAAACATTTCACAGTATTTAAGTGATCCACAAATAGTATACATGCACGATAGACAAAAATTATTCTGAGAAATCTAACAAAGTCTATCATCTCTACAAAGTATTATCTTCAATTTTCAATTTAATAATAATGAAAAAAGTATTATACTTATGAAAAATTCAGGAAGTTACCATATTCAAGAGAAGAATACTCAGTAGAAACAGATCCAGTGGTGACTCAGATGTACAAAGGTTTTATAATTACTTGTGTTAAATAATGTACAGGAACAGATGGACATAATGGGTGAAGGCCTGAGATTTTCAGGAAAGGAATTAAAATTACCAAGATGAATTAATTAGAAATCCCAGAACTAAAAAATGCAATATTTGAAATTATTAAAAACATCATTGACTGTAATTATGAGCAGATTAGACAAGGTTGAATAAAAGCAAAGAGTGTAAAGAATGATTAATAGAAAATTGATGTATTTTATGCCTGTCATAATTTGCGAGTCTAACTAGTGTTTAATTTAAAATTCAAAGCAAACATCCACATACAACAGTTAAAGTTTGTGAGTTTTAAATATTTAATATATAAAATGTACCTTTATAAATTTGGAGGAATTTCCTCTATTTCCCCCATTTCTTTGTATCTTCATGAATGTTCCAGTCACCTAGTCTTAAAATTTAGACCTCGCTCTTGACGTACCATCTTGACGCTCTTGACGCACCATCGATTGACGAATCATCAGTTGCATCTCATTGCAAATGTTTTTGTTTGTTCTTTCATCCTTTTGTTTGTTTGCTGAAACTCCTTTCCCCCCTAAAAATAAATATGTCCCCTTCTCCAAATATGAATATAAATTGATAGGTAGATAGATGGGATTATTGATGGAAAAATGGATAGAGCTATCAACTTTCTTGATACTCATTTTTTAATTTAAATTGATTTTTTAAAGTATCTTGGTTGAAGTTAACTTTTTTTTCAGTTTTATGTGATATATCTATTCACATATATATATTTCAGTTCATTTTTTAAGTTTTATGTGATAGACCTGATTTATTGCTGATCCAACAGTTCTACCATTCTTTCTTGCTATCATAACCACAGCTTTTTAGAGAAAGAGCAGTGTATCAAATATTGGGTTAAATAACGACTGATCTAAGCTAACTCCAGTGTCTGTCTTTCCTATTTGCCATGTATAACTTTTTCAACATCACTTACAGGAGTGTAAACCTTTTCTGGCCCATAAAATGTCAGAACTCTTCTGGGGCCTTCAAACACAACTTTTATTTCCTGAGAAGAAGACATAGGCCAAGGAGGAGAAAGTCCTGTCCCCCCACTGCCTTCTGATTTTGAATAGTGATGTCTGTAGCTTGCAACTATAAGGCAATAAGCCTAAGACAAACAAAACAAAACAAAACAAAAGTCAGTGTGTCAAAGAACATGGGTAAATGGAAAGAGTCTAAGTTATTGATGACTTCATCAAACTTTTGAACTAACCTTTAACTTCCTATTTCCAGATTTCCTGTGAACTAAAATAACCATTGTTCTGGTTTTAGCCACTCTTTGTTGGGTTTTTGTTACTTGTTGCACCCAAATCTCCAATGAACAAAGGCTACATGTGTAAAATTCTTGAATGACAATGTAAGAAAGCATATAATTAAGTTACCAAAAATGAAGATGGATTCTTGTAGTATGAACAGTATAATTTGATAAGTTTAGTACCTGTTTGAGTCAGAAATCCCATCATGGAAGACTCGTCTTAAACGACAAGAGTTGTGCAGACTCTTAAAGTTTCTCTCGGAGACAGAACATGAATAGTGCAAGCAACGTAAAACTCAAATCTGTGTTTCCACTTTATATTTTTATGAAGGTTGAGTTTACCGGATAATAAAGTTCTATGCATTTAAATTACTTTTGCTTTCATTATCCCTAACAAATGTAGAAAAAAGAGTTAATAGTGTATTTATGTTTTTAGCACAAAGTTTCTGGGTTGGGAAATGATGTGAGTCCAATAACTTTCCAGTTGTTGAACTCCCATCTACACATCTCTGTTGAATGTATGCCAGGACTGTTCATAAATTCCAGGGGAGACAAGGAATGGGAATCAGCACATTTAATCTTCTGACAATATTTGACTCATAGCAACTCTGTCTTTCTGTTGAGTAGAAACATGCACCGTGCAGGTTCTTCCCATCAATCTTGAGTTCAAGTCTATGGAATCAGTAAGGTAACTATTTAAACATAGTTTTATTATCTCCTCTTTGATAACCTTTCCAGTTTACTCATCCCAATTCTGAATGACAGACTTATGGTGAGGTTTTTAAACCTTAGTCATTTGTGGGCTATCTTTTTTTTTTTTTTTTAATATATGAAATTTATTGTCAAATTGGTTTCCATACAACACCCAGTGCTCATCCCAAAAGGTGCCCTCCTCAGTACCCATCACCCACCCTCCCCTCCCTCCCACCCCCCATCAACCCTCAGTTTGTTCTCAGTTTTTAACAGTCTCTTATGCTTTGGCTCTCTCCCACTCTAACCTCTTTTTTTTTTTTTTTTCCTTCCCCTCCCCCATGGGTTTCTGTTACGTTTCTCATGATCCACATAAGAGTGAAACGATATGGTATCTGTCTTTCTCTGGCTTATTTCACTTAGCATCACACTCTCCAGTTCCATCCACATTGCTACAAAGGCCATATTTCATTCTTTCTCATTGCCACGTAGTATTCCGTTGTGTATATAAACCACAATTTCTTTATCCATTCATCAGTTGATGGACATTTAGGCTCTTTTCATAATTTGGCTATTGTTGAGAGTGCTGCTATAAACATTGGGGTACAAGTGCCCCTATGCATCAGTACTCCTGTATCCCTTGGATAAATTCCTAGCAGTGCTATTGCTGGGTCATAGGGTAGGTCTATTTTTAATTTTCTGAGGAACCTCCACACTGCTTTCCAGAGCGGCTGCACCAATTTGCATTCCCACCAACAGTGCAAGAGGGTTCCCGTTTCTCCACATCCTCGCCAGCATCTATAGTCTCCTGATTTGTTCATTTTGGCCACTCTGACTGGCGTGAGGTGATATCTGAGTGTGGTTTTGATTTGTATTTCCCTGATAAGGAGCGACGTTGAGCATCTTTTCATGTGCCTGTTGGCCATCCGGATGTCTTCTTTAGAGAAGTGTCTATTCATGTTTTCTGCCCATTTCTTCACTGCGTTATTTGTTTTTCGGGTGTGGAGTTTGGTGAGCTCTTTATAGACTTTGGATACTAGCCCTTTGTCCGATATGTCATTTGCAAATATGTTTTCCCATTCCGTTGGTTGCCTTTTAGTTTTGTTGGTTGTTTCCTTTGCTGTGCAGAAGCTTTTTATCTTCATAAGGTCCCAGTAGTTCATTTTTGCTTTTAATTCCCTTGTCTTTGGGGATGTGTCGAGTAAGAGATTGTTACGGTTGAGGTCAGAGAGGTCTTTTCCTGCTTTCTCCTCTAAGGTTTTGATGGTTTCCTGTCTCACATTCAGGTCCTTTATCCATTTTGAGTTTATTTTTGTGAATGGTGTGAGAAAGTGGTCTAGTTTCAACCTTCTGCATGTTGCTGTCCAGTTCTCCCAGCACCATTTTTTAAAGAGACTGTCTTTTTTCCATTGGATGTTCTTTCCTGCTTTGTCAAAGATGAGTTGGCCATACGTTTGTGGGTCTAGTTCTGGGGTTTCTATTCTATTCCATTGGTCTCTGTGTCTGTTTTTGTGCCAATACCATGCTGTCTTGATGATGACAGCTTTGTAGTAGAGGCTAAAGTCTGGGATTGTGATGCCTCCTGCTTTGGTCTTCTTCTTCAAAATTACTTTGGCTATTCGTCTTTTGTGGTTCCATATGAATTTTAGGATTGCTTGTTCTAGTTTCAAGAAGAATGCTGGTGCAATTTTGATTGGGATTGCATTGAATGTGTAGATACCTTTGGGTAGTATTGACATTTTGACAATATTTATTCTTCCAATCTATGAGCAGGGAATGTCTTTCCATTTCTTTATATCTTCTTCAATTACCTTCATAAGCTTTCTATAGTTTTCAGCATACAGATCTTTTACATCTTTGGTTAGATTTATTCCTAGGTATTTTATGCTTCTTGGTGCAATTGTGAATGGGATCAGTTTCTTTGTCTTTCTGTTGCTTCATTGTTAGTGTATAAGAATGCAACTGATTTCTGTACATTGATTTTGTATCCTGCAACTTTGCTGAATTCATGTATCAGTTCTAGCAGACTTTTGGTGGAGTCTATCGGATTTTCCATGTATAATATCATGTCATCTGCAAAAAGCGAAAGCTTGACTTCATCTGTGCCAATTTTGATGCCTTTGATTTCCTTTTGTTGTCTGATTGCTGATGCTAGAACTTCCAGTACTATGTTAAACAACAGTGGTGAGAGTGGGCATCCCTGTCGTGTTCCTGATCTCAGGGAAAAAGCTCTCAGTTTTTCCCCATTGAGGATGATGTTAGCTGTGGGCTTTTCATAAATGGCTTTTATGATCTTTAAGTATGTTCCTTCTATCCCGACTTTCTCAAGGGTTTTTATTAAGAAAGGGTGCTGGATTTTGTCAAAGGCCTTTTCTGCATCGATTGACAGGATCATATGGTTCTTCTCTTTTTTGTTGTTAATGTGATGTATCACGTTGATTGATTTGCGAATATTGAACCAGCCCTGCATCCCAGGAATGAATCCCACTTGATCATGGTGAATAATTCTTTTTATATGCCGTTGAATTCGATTTGCTAGTATCTTATTGAGAATTTTTGCATCCATATTCATCAGGGATATTGGCCTGTAGTTCTCTTTTTTTACTGGGTCTCTGTCTGGTTTAGGAATCAAAGTAATACTGGCTTCATAGAATGAGTCTGGAAGTTTTCCTTCCCTTTCTATTTCTTGGAATAGCTTGAGAAGGATAGGTATTATCTCTGCTTTAAACGTCTGGTAGAACTCCCCTGGGAAGCCATCTGGTCCTGGACTCTTATTTGTTGGGAGATTTTTGATAACCGATTCAATGTCTTCGCTGGTTATGGGTCTGTTCAAGCTTTCTATTTCCTCCTGATTGAGTTTTGGAAGAGTGTGGGTGTGTAGGAATTTGTCCATTTCTTCCAGGTTGTCCAATTTGTTGGCATATAATTTTTCATAGTATTCCCTGATAATTGTTTGTATCTCTGAGGGATTGGTTGTAATCATTCCATTTTCATTCACGATTTTATCTATTTGGGTCATCTCCTTTTTCTTTTTGAGAAGCCTGGCTAGAGGTTTGTCAATTTTGTTTATTTTTTCAAAAAACCAACTCTTGGTTTCGTTGATCTGCTCTACAGTTTTTTTAGATTCTATATTGTTTATTTCTGCTCTGATCTTTATGATTTCTCTTCTTCTGCTGGGTTTAGGCTGCCTTTGCTGTTCTGCTTCTATTTCCTTTAGGTGTGCTGTTAGATTTTGTATTTGGGATTTTTCTTGTTTCTTGAGATAGGCCTGGATTGCAATGTATTTTCCTCTCAGGACTGCCTTCGCTGCATCCCAAAGCATTTGGATTGTTGTATTTTCATTTTCGTTTGTTTCCATATATTTTTAAATTTCTTCTCTAATTGCCTGGTTGACCCACTCATTCGTTAGTAGGGTGTTCTTTAACCTCCATACTTTTGGAGGTTTTCCAGACTTTTTCCTGTGGTTGATTTCAAGCTTCATAGCATTGTGGTCTGAAAGTATGCATGGTATAATTTCAATTCTTGTAAACTTATGAAGGGCTGTTTTGTGACCCAGTATATGATCTATCTTGGAGAATGTTCCATGTGCACTCGAGAAGAAAGTATATTCTGTTGCTTTGGGATGCAGAGTTCTAAATATATCTGTCAAGTCCATCTGATCCAATGTATCATTCAGGGCCCTTGTTTCTTTATTGACCGTGTGTCTAGATGATCTATCCATTTCTGTAAGTGGGGTGTTAAAGTCCCCTGCAATGACCACATTCTTATCAATAAGGTTGCTTATGTTTATGAGTAATTGTTTTATATATCTGGGGGCTCGGGTATTTGGCGCATAGACATTTATAATAGTTAGCTCTTCCTGGTGGATAGACCCTGTGATTATTATATAATGCCCTTCTTCATCTCTTGTTACAGCCTTTAATTTAAAGTCTAGTTTGTCTGATATAAGTATGGCTACTCCAGCTTTCTTTTGGCTTCCAGGAGCATGATAAATAGTTCTCCATCCCCTCACTCTCAATCTAAAGGTGTCCTCAGATCTAAAATGAGTCTCTTGTAGACAGCAAATAGATGGGTCTTGTTTTTTTATCCATTCTGATACCCTATGTCTTTTAGTTGGCGCATTTAATCCATTTACATTCAGTGTTATTATAGAAAGATATGGGTTTAGAGTCATTGTGATGTCTGTATGTTTTATGCTTGTAGTGATGTCTCTGGTACTTTGTCTCACAGGATCCCCCTTAGGATCTCTTGTAGGGCTGGTTTCGTGGTGACAAATTCCTTCAGTTTTTGTTTGTTTGGGAAGACCTTTATCTCTCCTTCTATTCTAAATGACAGACTTGCTGGATAAAGGATTCTCGGCTGCATAGTTTTTCTGTTTAGCACACTGAAGATATCGTGCCAATCCTTTCTGGCCTGCTAGGTTTCAAAAGAGAGATCAGTCACGAGTCTTATAGGTCTCCCTTTATATGTGAGGGTATGTTTATCCCTTGCTGCTTTCAGAATTTTCTCTTTATCCTTGTATTTTGCCAGTTTCACTATGATATGTCGTGCAGAAGATCGATTCAAGTTACGTCTGAAGGGAGTTCTCTGTGCCTCTTGGATTTCCATGCCTTTTTTCTTCCCCAGTTCAGGGAAGTTCTCAGCTATAATTTCTTCAAGTACCCCTTCAGCACCTTTCCCTCTCTCTTCCTCCTCTGGGATACCAATTATGCGTATATTATTTCTTTTTAGTGTATCACTTAGTTCTCTAATTTTCCCCTCATACTCCTGGATTTTTTTATCTCTCTTTCTCTCAGCTTCCTCTTTTTCCATAACTTTATCTTCTAGTTCACCTATTCTCTCCTCTGCCTTTCAATCCGAGCTGTCGTCATTTCCATTTTGTTTTGCATTTCGTTTAAAGCACTTTTCAGCTCCTCGTGACTGTTCCTTAGTCCCTTGATCTCTGTAGCAAGAGATTCTCTGCTGTCCTCTATACTGTTTTCAAGCCCAGCGATTAATTTTATGACTATTATTCTAAATTCACTTTCTGTTATATTATTTAAATCCTTTTTGATCAGTTCATTAGCTGTTGTTATTTCCTGGAGATTCTTCTGAGGGGAATTCTTCCGTTTGGTCATTTTGGATAGTCCCTGGAGTGGTGGGGACCTGCAGGGCACTTCCCCTGTGCTGTGGTGTATACCTGGAGTTGGTGGGCAGGGCCGCAGTCCGACCTGATGTCTGCCCCCAGCCCACCGCTGGGGCCACAGTCAGACTGGTGTGTGCCTTCTCTTCCCCTCTCCTAGGGGCGGGATTCACTGTGGGGTGGTGTGGCCCATCTGGGCTACTTGCACACTGCCAGGCTTGTGGTGCTGTGGATCTGGCGTATTAGCTGGCGTGCGTAGGCAAGGTGCACGGGGGCAAGAGGGGCAGGCTTAGCTCGCTTCTCCTTAGGTGATCCACTTCAGGAGGGGCCCTGTGGCAGCCGGAGGGAGTCAGATCCGCTGGCGGAGGTTGGCTCCGCAGAAGCACAGAGTTGGGTGTTTGCTGGGAGAGAGCAAGTTCCCTGGCAGGAACTGGTTCCCTTTAGGATTTTGGCTGGGGGATGGGCAGGGGAGATGGCGCTGGCGAGCGCCTTTGTTCCCCACCAAGCTGAGCTCTGCCGTCCGGGGGCTCAGCAGCTCTCCCTCCCTTTGTCCTCTAGCCTTCCCGCTTTCTGAGCAGAGCTGTTAACTTATGACCTCCCAGACGCTAAGTCGCGCTTGCTGTCGGAACACAGTCCGTCTGGCCCCTCCGCTTTTGCCTGCCAGACTCGGGGGCTCTGCTTGGCCGGTGAGCCGCCCCTCCGCCCCGGCTCCCTCCTGCCAGTCCGTGGAGCGCGCACCGCCTCGCCGCCCTTCCTACCCTCTTCCGTGGGCCTCTCGTCTGCGCTTGGCTCCGGAGACTCCGTTCTGCTAATCCTCTGGCGGTTTTCTGGGTTAGTTAGGCAGGTGTAGGTGGAATCTAAGTGATCAGCAGGATGCGCGGTGAGCCCAGCGTCCTCCTACGCCACCATCTTCCCTCTCTCCTGTGGGCTATCCTCATAGATTGTTTCCATATCAACTGAAGTATCATTTATTCGATAACTTCCTAATGCGACTCATCTTTTTATTTAAATAATTCTTGTTTTACCCTAAGCAGCAATAAACATTAATTATGAGTTTGATTTTCTAGTGATATTTTTCTAATAGGCTTCTATAATAAGTATTAAAATGAAAATATTCATGTTCAGCCTAAATAATACGTATATCACGTGTTGAGAAACACTGCATAGTAGTTTCCTATCAAGATTTTGTCTCTCTGAAAACATTTCTACTTTCCGTACAGACTATGTGGAAACCTGCTTGTCTGACTGCCTGCCATCCTTCCTTCCTTCCTTTTTTTAAAATAGTTTAAAAAACATTTTTTTTTTACTTATTTTGAGAGAGAGAGAGAGAGAGAGAATCCCAAGCAGGCTTCACACTTTCAGTGTAGAGCCTGATGTGGGGTTCAAGCTCCCCAACTGTGAGATCATGACCTGGGCTGAAATCAAGAGCTGGTTGTTTAACCAACCAACTGAGCCACCCAGGCTCCCTGCCTTCCTTTTGTGTGACAAGATAAATGAAACTTCATTCCATGTGAAACTAAAAAGTATAATAAGTTTGAATCTTTACATTTAGAAATTATTTTTTTCCCATTATTTTCAATATAGTTACTATACAGTATTAAATTAGTTTCAGGGTTACTATATTGATTCAATAATTTCATCTTATCACCTGGTGCTCACCAGGACAAGTTTAGTTCTTAATCCGCATCACCTATTTCACCCATCCCCCCCACCCACCTCCCCTCTGGTAACCATCAGTTTGTTCTCTATAGTTAAGAGTCTGTTTCTTGGTTTGCTTTTCTCTCTTTTTTTCCCTTTGCATATTTGTTTTGTTTCTTAAATTCCATATATGAGTGAAATCATATGGTATTTGTCTTTTTATGACTGACTGACTTCACTTAGCATAACATTCTCGAGCTCCTTTCACATCATTGCAAATGGCAATATTTCATTCTTTTTCATGAATCTGTAAAAAATCTGTCCATCTGTCGATGGACACCTGGGCTGCTTCCATAATTTGGCTATTGTAAATAATGCTGCTACAGACATTGGGGTGCATGTGTCTTGTTGGCTTAGTGTTTAGAAATCTATTATTTCATCACGGATTATTTCTTTCCTTAGCTACCATAGTAAAACTCACATTCCCTATATCTGTTGAGGGATGTGCCCTTTGGGTCAGAAGTGAACATTGTTATTTGTTTTAATTAAAAATTAAGATAGGCAAGATAAATTATTATATCCATACATTATTTAAATTAATGTAGGAATGGGGGCACCTGGGTGGCTCAGTCGGTTGAGTGTCTGACTTCAGCTCAGGTCATGATCTCGCAGTTTGTGAATTTGAGCCCCATGTCGGGCTCTGTGCTGATGGCTCAGAGCCTGGAGCCTGCTTCAGATTCTGTGTCCCCCTCTCTCTCCATACCATCCCTGCTTGTGCTCTATCTGTCTTTCAAAAACGAATAAACATTTAAAAAATTTTTAAATAATAATAATAATAAAAATTAATGTAGGGATGCCTCAGTTGGAAGGCAGTTGTTTTAATCATAGAAATTCATCCTGCTTATCATGAATATAAGAGGACAGACCTGAATGCATTTATCTTCTAGGGAAAAATTTTGGGTTACAGCAAGGCAATTAAACATATCTTAATGTAATGTTTTTTAAATAAATATCACTGAACATTTTTAGTGTCCCATAAATGAGAAAATTATTCTCTGATGAGAAGTAATACACAACAGTGTAAAAAAAAATCAACAAGACTTTTATAAATACTGATAAATTGGAATAAAGTAAGGAATTAAAAAAATAACTTTCTATGAAAATTATATTATGTGCTTACAATGAAGAGAAAGAAACCTAGTTGAATAAACAGTGAATTGATTTGGAATCAAATATTTCAGTTAGAAGGATACAGTTAAAAGGACACAGTTTCTTAGATAAAAATGTTTTTGATCCTAATTTACACTCATTTTGGCGGGAAGAATATTGGAATGTAAAATAAATTGAGACAACAAGGTTCAGCTTATATAGTTAAGATACATGGATTAGCCTCAAGTTTTTTATTCTTTCATCTAGATCTGTTGTGGGAGGTAAATAACTATTCAGATGCGTGAATAATGAGAATTTAAGTCAACAGTGTCTTTTGATACCACTTATTCTCCAAAAAAAAAAAGCCCAAGTTGCTCATGAAATTTCAAAATAAAACAAAACCCTTAATACTTATAAGTTGCTAACACAGGGAAACTCTATGGAGTTTTTGAAGATGTAGGTTAACATGCTTCATGATAAAAAGCACAATTCTAAATACACATTATTTCATGATGGATGTTTAAACTTAAGCTGTTGGCTTAGGTTGACTCATGGGACAATCCCACCTTATCCTATCGGCTTTTATTTAAAGTAATACGAGAGATTTTCTGGTTGAATCTTGTGTTTTGTTGGTGGTGGTGGTGATGGTGTTTTTGTTGTTGAATCTTGTTTTTGTAGATCTAAATCCCCCATTTAATCAATTTCACAGTAGCTTCTGTGTGCTGGTGAGAAACATGTGGTTTTCTTCTTGCTCTGTTTCCATTCTTCTCCCCTGTTTAAGTGAAGGATTTGTGAACCTTATTAAAGAGGGATTTATCCATTCGCCTCTGCTTTATTCAACTAAATTACCTGTGCTACTTTGTGATATGGAATTTGTTTAGTTGTCTTTATACTTTGGATGCAAGTATTATTTTTAAGATCATATAAAGATGTGTTAAACCATTTGCTTCGTATTCCATGGAATGAATTCTTCAAGAAACTGAAAATAAATACAACTATTATCAGTATAAGTTCTCTGCCAGGAACAGCAAGGATTTCTAGAACAAGAAACAGAATGTTCTGAGAAGGCCATATATCATGGCTCTATGATACATATTTGTGCTGCATTAGAGGTTGCTGATACTCTAAATCAAACAAATTTTCGGCAGATCTAATACCTAAATTGCTTTTTTCTTTTCAATAATAAAGACTTATTTACATTGATTTCTTTATACTCTCCTATGAAATCACCTCAGTGGTAATGATCTGTACTTGAGAGCAAAGTTGAAAGTGAAAAATAAGCAAAAATGTAAAAACAGGAGTAGGAGAAGTTACCTGTTACTTCATTAACCCATGATGTAACCATCTAAGTTAAAGTTTAAATATTATTACTAAGATGGGCTTGACTTTTCTCTTTTGCTAAACTAGTTTTTTTCATGGCTTTTGTCACAGTCTGTACTTACTGTGTTAATTTATATGTTTATCTCTGTAGAGTGTGTTGCGGGGGTACTGTAAAATAGTTTTCAAAAGGACAGACACTTTGTCTCTTGTTTCCCTGGTGCATCACTGGCATCGAGTATGATGCTTGGCACCTGATGAATATTTGAATGAGCGTCAAAATGGCCAAAATAATTACACTCTAAACCAAGCACTGTCTGTGTTTCCAGACCATTTCCCAAAGTCTTAGTTTGAACAGAACCTTTAACCTCATCAGTCTAACTTCCAATGACGAAATCCTACCCATTGTGTAATCAACATATTATCATATGGTTTTTGCCCCTTGGAGCAGGAGAAATGAAGATCCTACTACATCTGGTTGGAAATAATCATCACTAGTCTCCCTCTGTCTCCTGTTTTCTTTCCTAGACTAAACCACTAAATAAAATGGCATTCTGTTCTCTCTCTCTTGAGTTCTCTAATGTGATATTCTGGTGTTTCAGTGCTTGATGCTCTTGCGTTCAGATGTACTATGTAGATAAATTCAGTAACATAGGTGCCTGGCTTGAAATTTCTAAGTGACTAAATCTAGCTGGGTTCAGACATGGAAAGTCTTAAGAAAAATTCTCATCAAGGTTCCAGAATGGAGAAATGCCAACTGTTAATGTCATTAAAATATTATAAATGCAGGTAATGGAAAGGAGTTACAGTAGTTTTCCATTTTTATCAAAACATCTAAATTCCGAATTTCTTTGGTTCTCTGAAGAGGTTAGGAAAAGTGCTTCTTTACATATTTATGTAAAAAAATATAAATAACAATTTGTCTATAAATTTCTCAGAGTTACTTGTAATTTGAAGAAAAGGACTTACTTATTCAAAAGCTTCTCTTTTTTTTTTTTTTTCCTGAATGCCTCTCTTAATGGTTAACTTTTAGACTGAGACAAATTTGTTAAAAAATTCAAAATAGAACTACCATATGATCCAGCAATTCCACTTCTGGGCATTTATTTGAGGAGAACAAAAAAACAGTTACTCAAGAAGATATATGCACTTCCAGGTTTATTGAAGCATTATTTACAATAGCCAAGATATGGAAACCACCCAAGTGTCCTCTGATGGATGAATGAATAAAAAAGATGTGGTTTATATATACAATAGAATATTATTCAGCCATAAAATAATTAAATCTTGCCACTTGTGACATGGATGGATCTTGAAGACATGATGGTAAGTGAAAAATACGTCAGACAGAGAAATAGCCTATTCTGGAGATACTGAGAAAATATCGATGGTTGCCAGAGGTGGGGTGTAGGGGGTGGGAGAAAGAGATGAAGGGGATCAAAATGTACAAACTTCTACTTATAAAATAAACAAGAGGATGTAATGTACAGCATAGTAACTGTAGTGAATAATACTTAAAAGTTCTCATCACAAGAAAAAAATTGTAATTTTATATAGTGATAGAAGTCAATTGGACATAACTGTGTTGATCATGTTACTATATATATATATATATATATATATATATATATAATAATGAATCCTTATTTTGTACACCTGAAACTAAGATAATGTGTGTCAATTATACCTCAATAAAAATTGTTTTAAATTTTTAAAAAATCTGAGGAAAAAAGTGAAAATTCAGGGAAATTAAGTTAGGGTAAGTAATTTAGAGATCACCTACTTAAGTACTATTTTAAAGTAGGATACACAGGATGTACTAAGATTAATTGGCCTCTCAAAAATGTAGTACAAAGTTTAGAAAGACTAATTAGGAAGGGAAGGTTGTTGTGGACTTTTTTTTTTAAATAATAGGATAGAGGAATTCATTCTGAAAAGTCAACTACTGAAGAGTGAAAATAATCTTCTTTAAAGTAAGTATGGTTAGGAGACAACAAATAACAAAATCCAGCCAAAGATTATTTAGACTATTGACAGATCGGTCAGCCAAGGGTGAGAGCTTCTAAACAAAATATGGATGGGGGTCCATGGTGGAATGTTTTGTAGAATGCCAAAGGAGGTCTAAAGGAGAAAAAACAAAACAAAACAAAACATTACATTGCATTTGGAAACAAAACTGAATTACTTTGAGATTGAGTTTTGCAATCAGAATACATTTTGTAAAAACTTTAAATGGTGTAGGTTTTTCACTGCGGTATCTCTAATAATATATACTGCTGGGTCATTTGCCAAAAATTTAATTCAGTATGTGTGTGTAGAGTGGGGAGGGGACTGATCAGTATTTTTTAAATAATAAAAAGCAGTGATATGAGTCTATAACCAGGAATGATTATAATTATTCCTATAACCAGGAATCATTATGATTACATACTGATCAAGTAGTGAGACATAAAGACTAATATTTTACATTTATATTCGGCAGAAGAATGTAGACTTGGTACTTCTTTCCTGAAGTAGGCACGTGGAGCTTGATACTGGACTATTTGGCTGGACTTCAGGTACAGAGAAGGGAAAGAAATGAAGGTATACAAGTGGTCTAGGGAGTGCAGTGAAACAACCCTGATTTGTTACCTACCATGACCTATGTAGAAAGGTCCCTCCACACAAGACAGAAAAGAATCCAGAAAACATATTTGCTAGTATACTTTTTGGGTCAGTGGTTCTCAAGGGTTAACATACCTATGGGTTTCCTGGAGGAGTTGGTGAATAGGTCACTTCTGACATTGTACACCATGAGTGGGTTCTGGAAATCTGTATTCATAATAAGCTCCAAGGTGGTGCCTGTGCCACACTGATAGTGATCATAATTGGAGTAGCAATGTCTAACGCAGACATTCTCAAAGCCTTGTGTACATTTAAATCACCTAAAGTGCTGTTTAAAACAGGTTGAACTGCACTCCATCACCAGAGTTTCTGATTCAGGAGGTCTGTGGTGGGGCCTGTTAATTTGCTTTTCTGTCAAGTTCCTAAGTGCTGCTGATGCTGCTGGCCCAGGGACCACACTTTGAGAACGCCTTGTTCTCACATTAGGCTGTGTTTTGTTTGTTTTGACTCAGAGAGTGGATCTTCTTTCATTTAGTTCTCTCATGGGCTATTTGGCCTTTTGGCCAGGGCTGTCATCTATGGTGGAAACTTCTAGAGCTGATTGCTCCATGTGAAATATTTGAAATTTAATACCAACTACATAAATATTTGTTGTGCTAAGTAAAATTTGATCTGTAGAAAAATGAGTTTAATCTTCTTAATACACTTCTTTTATCATCTGTCTTTTGATTAAAATAAAATCTTGTCTTTTGATTAAAACAACAGGGACACTTTGGTGGTTCATTCGGTTGAGCATTGGAGTTTTGATTTCGGTCAGGTCATCATCCTAGGGTCATGGGATCGAGCCCTGTGTGAGGCTCTGTGCTGAGTGTAGAGCCTGCTTAAGATTCTCTTTCTCTCTCCCTCCCTCTCTCTCTCTGTCTCTGTCTCTCTCTGTCTCTCTCTCTCTCTCTCTCTCTCTCTGCCCCTAGTCCATGCTTGTGCACTCTTTCTCTCTAATTTTTTTTTAAATTACTTAAAAGAATACAACACGAAAGCATTACACTCTTATAGAGAAAATTTAAACAATTGCTATGTAGTATCTTCTGCTATCTTTTTAACCCTTCATCCCACCTATATTTTTCCCTTCCAACTCTAGCTAACATATTAAATAATGCTGGGTTCCCTAAAAGAAATGATTTCTTTTTTCATGACATCTCATTCTCCAAGTCAAATTTTGCTTCCACCGTCTTTCCCCGGTCAAAATTATACATACCTTCAAAATGTATCAATTTATGTCAATTCTTTGCTTTAGAAAGATCTTTAAGTAGACAGTTTCAAATATTCTTCATCTTTTCTGTAAATAGTTTATATGTTGTGTCTGTTTCTTACAACATTGTATGTAAACATTTATATTGGAATTAAGAGATGAGTTATCAGAATATTTCATTTTTCCCAGATTACATAGCCCAGTATCTCATGGTGCTCAAGGGCATGAGTTTAAGAATCAGACTATCTGGTTCAAATCTGTCACTCTCATATCTCTTCACCTGGGGCCGCAGACAATGTGTCTAAACCACAATGTTAATTTCTGAAATTGGGGTGTCTTGGCTGCTCAGAGCTTTAATTAGCTTTTACATAAAATGTTTGGAATAGTACATACTTTATAGTACTCAATAAACAATAAAACAGTCATTTAATAAACAAATATTGAGTAAATAATGTGGCATTTTACACTTAGCAACTGGTTGGTTAAATTTGGACATCAGAGTGCACATTAAAAGCAATAGGCTTTTGATAATGAAGTTTTTGATAATTTGTGAATTAAGGTGTCTATAATGTCAACACAGGTAGAGTCCTATAAATTATAGGCTACAAATTGAAATGAGGCATGTAGGCCAAACCAGATGCAAAACTTTTGAAATCACAATGTCCTGGAAAATCAACAGCATATGGACACTTTATGCATAGCATGAGTTCAGATTTATTGAATCAATGTCTTAAAAACCATTGGAAGCCTACTGATAGTTGGACTACTCGGGTTCACTAAACACAAAGGCTTAGTGATTTATTTATTTATTTAATATAATTTATTGTCATATTGTTTTCCATATAACACCCAGTTCTCATCCCAACAAGTGCTCTCCTCAGTGCCCATCACCCACTTTGCCCTCTACCCCACCTCCCATCAACCCTCAGTTTGTTCTCTGTATTTAAGAGTCTATTATGGTTTGCCTCCCTCCCTCTCTGTAACTTTTTTTTTCTTCTTCCCCTTCCCCGTGGTCTTTTGTTAAGTTTCTCAAGATCCACCCATGAGTGAAAACATATGGTATCTGTCTTTCTCTGACTGTTATTTCACTTAGCATAATACCCTTCAGTTCCATCCATGTTGCTACAAGTGGCCAGATTTCATTATGGAAAGAGCCTAAAAGTCCATCAACTGATGAATGGATAAAGAAGATGTGGTTTATATATACAATGGAATACTACTTGGCAATGAGAAAGAAGATGGTGACTTAAATATGACACTGTGGGAAACCATAAAATGCTATGCCAGAGTTTGAATACTTTTGTAGTGAGGAAGAGAAAAGTGGCCCCTGACATTCAGTATTTGGCCTGGCAGAGTATTAGCCAGAACTTGGTATTACTATAAGCTGGCCTGATACTCACGGTCAGACTTCACTATTCCGTTGTGGAACATTAGCAATCTCACAGAACATCAGTGCCAGACAAGGCAAGTCTATGAGCATGATGGATTAAGACAAGAATAAGACCACTCTGTAATCTTGTCTGAACACAAAATAAACATGGACATCATCCATACCATCGTATACCAAACACCCCCTCTCCCATCTGATACAAGTGCTGCTTTTTTGCTGGTTACAGCTAACTAATCTAGCTTTCCCTTCTTTTAGATAAGAATTAGCACATAGAATTACCCCCGCTTCCTGAGAGTAGGCAATCCAGAGCAAAGCCCTACTTTGTTGAACTCTTCCTCAAATCACTTCACACAATCCCAAATTCTCTAACAAGTCCTTTCTTATACCCTCTGACTGAGCCGTCCTGTGATTACCCATGATGAATGTCATCCCTCACTGCCACCGCTGATAAACCCAACTTGTTCAACTACAGCCACAATAGTGACGTGCTTTGGCTGGGGGGCACTGGCAGCATATCCTTCTGGACAGTTTTGTGGAGGATGGTGTAGGAGGTGGGGGTGAATACACCTCTTAAAATTTTAACTGACAGTATCTACCTAGATCACACTGTAAGATATTGGAGCACTTGTTTTGTTCAATTGCTCCGACTTTAAGCAGATTTGTTAAGTGTGAAGGCATATTTATATAATAGTGAGAGCTGTTGAAGATTGTGTATTACCTCCAAGGATCATTACATCTGGAGTTCACTCTGGGAGAGTCCTTTAAATAACAAATTCTAGTGCGTTTAAAGTGTGATTGATTATCAGAAATTTGATTTAGGAGAAACTTTTCATGAACACATTGAAAGCGGGATATAGCTGTAAGGGGAAATATTAGAACTTGTTGGTCTAGACAGTAATTTGATTTGCATTCAGTTTTTAGTTTCTAGGTACACTATTCTAAACTTAATTAAAGCCAACTGGGAAAAAATTGTTTGAAGAAAGGATGTTTCTTAAGGGCTCATATGAAATATGAAAACATTTCTGGTTTTTCAGATGAACATTTTATCACCTGAGGTGGAGAGAAAAAGGCACCTTCTCTATATTTTCCACAGAATAAATTGGCACAAAACATTTTTAGTAATTCAATTTTTAAAGATAAACAGCTTCTATTTTCTTTACTATCTATCTTATTCTCTCCTTTTTCAATGTTGTATAACAATAAGACACTCTTCACAGCACATACCTTGTATGAACCTGGCTTTATTTCAAAAGCTTTATTAGATCTTTTCTTTTTTTTTCACACTTAGTTTATTTGAAATATGTACATATATTTTTAATATTGCTGAAAATGAATTATTGCTATGGAATGGTTTCCTTCCAAATTGTTTCCATTATTTCTGGCAGAAACTCACCAGCCAGAAATAACCACAATGATCTCTTTTTTTTTTTTGCTATAATATAACTGAGAAGAAGTGGATTCCCATGCAGTCTGTGTACAACTTGGTCATCAGACTTCATTCATTATAGGAATAAGATATGCTACATGTTTGGGGAAGGAATGATGGGCAAATCTATTGTTTTAAAATTTTAATCGCATTTTTTATCTGCCTTTATTAATGTCACACAAGTAACCATACAGTTCATTTGAGTGAGGCTTTAAAATGTGGGAATGGAAATGGCAAAGTGAAAACTCAAGTTTCAACTTTGTTTAGGGTCAGCCAGGTCAATGCTGAGTTCTGAGGATGTGGCTGAAGATGGTAATGGCATGAGGGAAGCCTGGGGTGGCCAAGATGGAGACATAATTGTTGCTGGAAGTAGCCGGTATGTGGCACACACATGGCCTATGGGAAGTATAACTTGGTTTGCAGATACAAACATTTGTGCATTGAACCTTCCCTACCTTTAATCCTCCTCTTTTTCAGATTAAGGGGTCTGATTCATTTCAAAGTAAGTCAAACTAATGATTTAACTCAAATGATTAAGCTAGAGATTGAACCATATTAGAACACCTGGATCTTATCATTCCAGTTCATTTATTTCATCTTAAGAAAATGATCATTTTAGTCTTAGTTTTGAAGGGCATGGTTTCTTAAAATGCTCTTTGGAAATGGATTTCTCAGATCAAGTAGTCCAACGTTTACAAAGTTGTTTTATGCATAGACTGTGTTCTTCCAATTAAATCTCACTCAATATCCCAACATATAACATATGTAATATCAGAACTTACCTTATTAAAGTGGGAGAGGGAGACATACAGCTCTTCCCGCTCCAATATCCCTCTTATCTCCTTTCCCCTTCCCAAATGGGTGGTCCTTGAGACATCTGAAATCCTAAGGTCTTCGGGAGTGAGGATGGAAAACTTCAGAGGATCAAGCTCGTTACGGTATCATGGATGAGTTTAATGTCAGTTTTTGAGACCCAACAGCCATTGAATGATAAAGATTAAACCAAAATACAAATGCCTGCACTCCAAGCCCCGTTATGTTTTATAAATGTTACTGTACTTTAGTGTGATCCTTTAATTATTACACCATTTTTTTTTATTTTTTAAGAAAAATAAGGTGCATGCCAAAAGGAATTGGAAAGTACTGAGGAAGAACCAGAGGTTTAAGTAGAAAAAGAAAAGTATGAGGCATAATGATGTATATCTTGCTCTTAAATTCTTATAGTCCTTCTTAATACTGATTTCTATAATTACTTTGAGAAACACCAAATAATCAGCTGCTCATATAACTTAATCATCTTGCTTAACAGGCTTTGTTTGGGGATAAGAGCAGGTTATTATCCTACAAAATAAAATTTTTGTTTTGTGTCTCACCATAACTCTTACTGACATAGTAAGGAAAATACTAAAAGGGGTCTCTGCATGGCCAGCTCCTTCTCATCCTGCAGGGATCAAGTTAATTTCATTTCCTCAGAGAGGATTTTCAGTGCACTATGCTTGTCATTTCTTTCTTTTCTTTTCTTCTCTTTTCTTTCTCTTTCTTTCTTTCTTTCTTTCTTTTGGCCTGTCGTTTTCTATGATGACACTTGTTTACTTCCTATAAATGAAATAATCCAGATTTATCATTTTTGTATTTATTTCTTTCCTATTTCTCTTTCTGCACACCTGAACACTAAGCTTCTTTCTTGGTCACTATTGAATCTCTAGCAACTACTATATTTCTTGTCACATTGCAGGCGCCCGATATATAATTATTGGACAAATCAATGAATATATTATATAAATAGGTATCTCATGTATATCTTGGTATCAGTAACATATAAGTACTTTATAAGATGTGCATCATACCTATTTATATAAACACATTGCTAAATTGATATTCAGTTCTGTAGCGTTCGAGTTGTACATATTCCTATTATTGTTAATGGTAATTGTTGGATGACATCTTGATGTGCATTTGTGGTGCTTATATTAGGCTGCAGAGTTCAATGAGCAAACTTCATAAGGAAATATTTAGCCGTATGCTTCTTCAGAATTGCAGTAAGAGTGTGACTAATCTCTGCAGCTTCTTCTTTCAATAACTTTGAATTTCTAAATGGTTCAGTTACTTTCATTTTAAGTTTCTCTCCAGTTGGTACAGAATTAAAGTCAGAAATACAAGGAAAGATTAGACAACATAAATGGAATGTCTTCTATCCCCTAGAGTTCTTATAACCTTGAAAATAATAATGTCCCCAAATTGCAGAACTGTGTTTAACAGCTTGGAGAATTCTGATCAATCAATAATCAATTGACCATCTGTCTAATGAGAGCCTATGGCAGTATTGTGATACAGGTATATAAATACAAGAAAAGGTCCCTTCCTTTAGAGAATATATAGTATCTATTAATGGTGAAAATGTTGTGCTGCAAACCAATTATTTAATTGCTTAAGCCAAGTAGCATTAATTAAATATGTAATCAAGGTAACTAAGAAATGAAACACTGTGAGCTAGGATAATGATGGATGTTTGATGTAAGAGTTTGGGTTTAATCTTAGCTTTGATGAATAGGTAGTATTTACAGAGGTTATGGAATTTTTAGGAGCTGGTGGAAATGGGAGGGGGCAACGCACAAAAGTTCAGACTTCAAAGAAGCAAGGGAACCTGAAGAAATTTGGTCGAACCTGGTAGAGCCAGCCTGCTAAGAAGTGGAAAGAAACAAAGTATTGGACAGGTTCCGGAAGATGGCGGCGTAGGAGGACGCGGGGCTCACAGCGCGTCCTGCCGATCACTTAGATTCCACCTACACCTGCCTAAAGAACACAGAAAACCACCAGAGGATTAGCAGAAGGGAGTCTCCGGAGTCAAGCGCAGACCAGAGGCCCACGGAAGAGGGGCTCCTCCTGAAGTGGATCACCTAAGGAGAAGCGAGCTAAGCCTGCCCCTCCAGCCCCCGTGCACCTTGCCTACCCACCCCAGCTAATACGCCAGATCCCCAGCAACACAAGCCTGGCAGTGTGCAAGTAGCCCAGACGGGACACGCCACCCCACAGTGAATCCCGCCCCTAGGAGAGGGGAAGAGAAGGCACACACCAGTCTGACTGTGGCCCCAGCAGTGGGCTGGGGGCAGACATCGGGTCGGACTGCGGCCCCGCCCACTAACTCCAGTTATACACCACAGCACAGGGGAAGTGCCCTGCAGGTCCTCACCACGCCAGGGACTCTCCAAAATGACCAAACGGAAGAATTCCCCTCAGAAGAATCTCCAGGAAATAACAACAGCTAATGAACTGATCAAAAAGGATTTAAATAATATAACAGAAAGTGAATTTAGAATAATAGTCATAAAATTAATCGCTGGGCTTGAAAACAGTATACAGGACAGCAGAGAATCTCTTGCCACAAAGATCGAGGGACTAAGGAACAGTCACGAGGAGTTGAAAAACGCTTTAAACGAATTGCAAAACAAAATGGAATCCACGATGGCTCGGCTTGAAGAGGCAGAGGAGAGAATAGGTGAACTAGAAGATAAAGTTATGGAGAAAGAGGAAGCTGAAAGAAAGAGAGATAAAAAAATCCAGGAGTATGAGGGGAAAATTAGAGAACTAAGTGATACACTAAAAAAAAATAATATACGCATAATTGGTATCCCAGAGGAGGAAGAGAGAGGGAAGGGTGCTGAAGGGGTACTTGAACAAATTATAGCTGAGAACTTCCCTGAACTGGGGAAGGAAAAAGGCATTGAAATCCAAGAGGCACAGAGAACTCCCTTCAGACGTAACTTGAATCGATCTTCTGCACGACATATCATAGTGAAACTGGCAAAATACAAGGATAAAGAGAAAATTCTGAAAGCAGCAAGGGATAAACGTGCCCTCACATATAAAGGGAGACCTATAAGACTCGTGACTGATCTCTCCTTTGAAACTTGGCAGGCCAGAAAGGCTTGGCACGATATCTACAGTGTGCTAAACAGGAAAAATATGCAGCCGAGAATCCTTTATCCAGCAAGTCTGTCATTTAGAATAGAAGGAGAGATAAAGGTCTTCCCAAACAAACAAAAACTGAAGGAATTTGTCACCACTAAACCAGCCCTACAAGAGATCCTAAGGGGGATCCTGTGAGACAAAGTACCAGAGACATCACTACAAGCATAAAACATACAGACATCACAATGACTCTAAACCCGTATCTTTCTATAATAACACTGAATGTAAATGGATTAAATGCGCCAACTAAAAGACATAGGGTATCAGAATGGATAAAAAAACAAGACCCATCTATTTGCTGTCTACAAGAGACTCATTTTAGATCTGAGGACACCTTTAGATTGAGAGTGAGGGGATGGAGAACTATTTATCATGCTCCTGGAAGCCAAAAGAAAGCTGGAGTAGCCATACTTATATCAGACAAACTAGACTTTAAATTAAAGGCTGTAACAAGAGATGAAGAAGGGCATTATATAATAATCACAGGGTCTATCCACCAGGAAGAGCTAACTATTATAAATGTCTATGCGCCAAATACCCGAGCCCCCAGATATATAAAACAATTACTCATAAACATAAGCAACCTTATTGATAAGAATGTGGTCATTGCAGGGGACTTTAACACCCCACTTACAGAAATGGATAGATCATCTAGACACACAGTCAATAAAGAAACAAGGGCCCTGAATGATACATTGGATCAGATGGACTTGACAGATATATTTAGAACTCTGCATCCCAAAGCAACAGAATATACTTTCTTCTCGAGTGCACATGGAACATTCTCCAAGATAGATCATATACTGGGTCACAAAACAGCCCTTCATAAGTTTACAAGAATTGAAATTATACCATGCATACTTTCAGACCACAATGCTATGAAGCTTGAAATCAACCACAGGAAAAAGTCTGGAAAACCTCCAAAAGCATGGAGGTTAAAGAACACCCTACTAACAAATGAGTGGGTCAACCAGGCAATTAGAGAAGAAATTAAAACATATATGGAAACAAACGAAAATGAAAATACAACAATCCAAACGCTTTGGGATGCAGCGAAGGCAGTCCTGAGAGGAAAATACATTGCAATCCAGGCCTATCTCAAGAAACAAGAAAAATCCCAAATACAAAATCTAACAGCACACCTAAAGGAAATAGAAGCAGAACAGCAAAGGCAGCCTAAACCCAGCAGAAGAAGAGAAATAATAAAGATCAGGGCAGAAATAAACAATATAGAGTCTAAAAAAACTGTAGAGCAGATCAACGAAACCAAGAGTTGGTTTTTTGAAAAAATAAACAAAATTGACAAACCTCTAGCCAGGCTTCTCAAAAAGAAAAGGGAGATGACCCAAATAGATAAAATCATGAATGAAAATGGAATGATTACAACCAATCCCTCAGAGATACAAACAATTATCAGGGAATACTATGAAAAATTATATGCCAGCAAATTGGACAACCTGGAAGAAATGGACAAATTTCTAAACACCCACACTCTTCCAAAACTCAATCAGGAGGAAATAGAAAGCTTGAACAGACCCATAACCAGCGAAGAAATTGAATCGGTTATCAAAAATCTCCCAACAAATAAGAGTCCAGGACCAGATGGCTTCCCAGGGGAGTTCTACCAGACATTTAAAGCAGAGATAATACCTATCCTTCTCAAGCTATTCCAAGAAATAGAAAGGGAAGGAAAACTTCCAGACTCATTCTATGAAGCCAGTATTACTTTGATTCCTAAACCAGACAGAGACCCAGTAAAAAAAGAGAACTACAGGCCAATATCCCTGATGAATATGGATGCAAAAATTCTTAATAAGATACTAGCAAATCGAATTCAACAGCATATAAAAAGAATTATTCACCATGATCAAGTGGGATTCATTCCTGGGATGCAGGGCTGGTTCAACATTCGCAAATCGATCAACGTGATACATCACATTAACAAAAAAAAAGAGAAGAACCATATGATCCTGTCAATCGATGCAGAAAAGGCCTTTGACAAAATCCAGCACCCTTTCTTAATAAAAACCCTTGAGAAAGTCGGGATAGAAGGAAAATACTTAAAGATCATAAAGGCCATTTATGAAAAGCCCACAGCTAACATCATCCTCAACGGGGAAAAACTGAGAGCTTTTTCCCTGAGATCAGGAACACGACAGGGATGCCCACTGTCACCGCTGCTATTTAATATAGTGCTGGAAGTTCTAGCATCAGCAATCAGACAACAAAAGGAAATCAAAGGCATCAAAATTGGCAAAGATGAAGTCAAGCTTTCGCTTTTTGCAGATGACATGATATTATACATGGAAAATCCGATAGACTCCACCAAAAGTCTGCTAGAACTGATACATGAATTCAGCAAAGTTGCAGGATACAAAATCAATGTGCAGAAATCAGTTGCATTCTTATACACTAACAATGAAGCAACAGAAAGACAAATGAAGAAACTGATCCCATTCACAATTGCACCAAGAAGCATAAAATACCTAGGAATAAATCTAACCAAAGATGTAAAAGATCTGTATGCTGAAAACTATAGAAAGCTTATGCAGGTAATTGAAGAAGATATAAAGAAATGGAAAGACATTCCCTGCTCATGGATTGGAAGAATAAATATTGTCAAAATGTCAATACTACCCAAAGCTATCTACACATTCAATGCAATCCCAATCAAAATTGCACCAGCATTCTTCTCGAAACTAGAACAAGCAATCCTAAAATTCATATGGAACCACAAAAGCCCCCGAATAGCCAAAGTAATTTTGAAGAAGAAGACCAAAGCAGGAGGCATCACAATCCCAGACTTTAGCCTCTACTACAAAGCTGTCATCATCAAGACAGCATGGTATTGGCATAAAAACAGACACATAGACCAATGGAATAGAATAGAAACCCCAGAACTAGACCCACAAACGTATGGCCAACTCATCTTTGACAAAGCAGGAAAGAACATCCAATGGAAAAAAGACAGTCTCTTTAACAAATGGTGCTGGGAGAACTGGACAGCAACATGCAGAAGGTTGAAACTAGACCACTTTCTCACACCATTCACAAAAATAAACTCAAAATGGATAAAGGACCTGAATGTGAGACAGGAAACCATCAAAACCTTAGAGGAGAAAGCAGGAAAAGACCTCTCTGACCTCAGCCGTAGCAATCTCTTACTCGGCACATCCCCAAAGGCAAGGGAATTAAAAGCAAAAGTGAATTACTGGGACCTTATGAAGATAAAAAGCTTCTGCACAGCAAAGGAAACAACCAACAAAACTAAAAGGCAACCAACGGAATGGGAAAAGATATTTGCAAATGACACATCGGACAAAGGGCTAGTATCCAAAATCTATAAAGAGCTCATCAAACTCCACACCCGAAAAACAAATAACCCAGTGAAGAAATGGGCAGAAAACATGAATAGACACTTCTCTAAAGAAGACATCCGGATGGCCAACAGGCACATGAAAAGATGTTCAACGTCGCTCCTTATCAGGGAAATACAAATCAAAACCACACTCAGATACCACCTCACGCCAGTCAGAGTGGCCAAAATGAAGAAATCAGGAGACTATAGATGCTGGAGAGGATGTGGAGAAACAGGAACCCTCTTGCACTGTTGGTGGGAATGCAAATTGGTGCAGCCGCTCTGGAAAGCAGTGTGGAGGTTCCTCAGAAAATTAAAAATAGACCTACCCTATGACCCAGCAATAGCACTGCTAGGAATTTATCCAAGGGATACAGGAGTACTGATGCATAGGGGCACCTGTACCCCAATGTTTATAGCGGCACTCTCAACAATAGCCAAATTATGGAAAGAGCCTAAATGTCCATCAACTGATGAATGGATAAAGAAATTGTGGTTTATATACACAATGGAATACTACGTGGCAATGAGAAAAAATGAAATATGGCCTTTTGTAGCAACATGGATGGAACTGGAGAGTGTGATGCTAAGTGAAATAAGCCATACAGAGAAAGACAGATACCATATGGTTTCACTCTTATGTGGATCCTGAGAAACATAACAGAAACCCATGGGGGAGGGGAAGGAAAAAAAAAAAAAAAAAAAAAAAAAGAGGTTAGAGTGGGAGAGAGCCAAAGCATTAGAGACTGTTAAAAACTGAGAACAAATTGAGGGTTGATGGGGGGTGGGAGGGAGGGCAGGGTGGGTGATGGGTATTGAGGAGGGCACCTTTTGGGATGAGCACTGGGTGTTGTATGGAAACCAATTTGACAGTAAATTTCATATATTAAAAAAAAAAATAAAAAAAAAAAAAAATAAATAAATAAAATAAAATGTTAAAAAAAAAAAAAAAAAAAAAAAAAGAATAATTTAAGCAGAATTGACGTCTTAAAAAAAAAAAAAAAAAAAAAAAGAAACAAAGTATTGCTTTTTGGGTAAGAAAAGTTGATGGACGACCTTAATTATGAAGCAGTTTCATGCAGTGTGTAATACGGAAGCATCTTTTGTCCTTAAGTAATTCGATGGCGTGATGAAACATGTATTTTTAGAAAAATTAATCTGGCAGTGATACACAGAATTCATTAACAAAGGCAAAAAGGAGTTAGGGAAAGGGAAGTAAAAATATATGTTTAACTCTTCTTTTCTTAAGAATTTGTAGCTTTTTAAAAGCAGTCTTTAGTCATCCAAAACATAGTTTCCAACTAGAACAATGCATGAATCACTCACAGCTTAAATATGACAAGGTGTGTACTAAATGCATCCCAAATTGCAGATGTATGATTTAGAGACATTTTTGGTTATGAAGATATATGTAGTTAAACACTTCTTCCTTACTGTTATATTGAAACAAAACACTCATAGACATCTCTGTGACAGCTCATGTAGATGAAATGTTTTCATTAGGTTTATGATAATAAACCAAACCCAGAACAAATTTATAGAGTGTGTGTAATGATAGGAAATGAAATGAGAAGAAATTCATAATGATATCTCAATAGCATTCAAGTTGATCAGTAGATAGTGAGTGGGTGATTATCATTGATCTATTTCATATGCACATAAAACAGATGTTATCATTAAACACCTCCAAAAATATGGTTCATGCTGACATCCACAATCAATAGTCTTTGAAAAGACTGAAAACTTGAGATGGATGCCAAGAATGGAAAAGAGCTGGCAGCATCTGGGGCCATGTCAGTAGAATCAGCATTTCTGAAGGTGACAAAAGACATACAGTTCAATTTGTTCTTGGATTTAATTTCAGCATTTAAATGTAGTTTTTCTTTTCCTTCCAAAAGCTACATTAGATTTAGCTATATCAACAGCTAGAATGATTTTATTCACAGAATTAACCAGTTAGTTACCTATTTGGGTGAGCCAACCAGAAGCCCAGTAGTCATCTTTGACATGTTCTTTATTAACATGGCCCCCACCTAATCCATTTCCAAGTGCCATTGATTTCACTCACTACCTTTCATGTAACAACCAGCTCCCTATCATCTCCACTGCCATCACCTTTGTTGAAAATGGCATCAACTCTTCTGTGATTATGCAACTACATTCATGCTACCCTTGTGCGGTCTACTCTCTACATGGCAGACAGCATGATCTTTTCTGTACCTTTCCTCATCCCCACATTAAAGCCTTTACATAACATCTTATTCTTAGGAAACAATCCCAAATCCTTAGCAATGACTGAAGGCCAAGTATGTCCTCATTGCTACCTATCTTTACAGACCCACGCTACCACCCCCTTCCCAGGTCTTCATGTAAAAGCCATTCTCCTCACCACCACGTATTCTGTGCAAATACTGTTTCTTATGTCTAGAAGGCCCTCTGCTGCCTCTTTTTCCACTTAACTATTATTTATTCCCTGAATAGTAGCTTCACCTTGCTTCCTGAGGGAAGACTTCTTTGAACTACTGGTTTAGAAGCTGTGATACAGTCATATGGTGTCTTAGGATCATGTTCCTTTTATTCAGAGCACTTGACTCTTATAATTATACACTCAATCATTTTGACTTTTTGTTTTGTATTGGTCTCATGTACTAGATTTTGTGTTCTGTGAAAACAGAGATCATGGCTCCTTTCTCTTGCCATTTTATCTCAAACACTGCACATGCTGGGCACATACTGGATTTATTTTATTTTATTTTATTTTATTTTATTTTATTTTATTTTATTTTATTTCAAGATAGAGAGAGAGAGAGAGTAGGAGAGGGGCAGAGGGAGAGAGAGAATCCCAAGCAGGCTCTGCACTGTCAGCGTGAAGCCTGACACAGGGCTTGAACTCACAAACTGTGAGACCATGACCTGAGCTGAAATCAAGAGTGAGACACTTAACTGACTGAGCCACCCAGGTGCCCTGATCTTCTTTTATCCCCACACTTTTGATTGGTACTTCTTAGACCCATTGACAAGTCCCTTAACCACACAGACCACTGATTTCCCATCTGTAAAATGGGTAATCACGAAGTCCCATTTCCATTAACATAGATTCGTTTTGGCAGTATTTGTTTAAGCTAAATAAATGCAATTGGACTCAGGAATTCCCTGAGACCCTCTGACTTAGGAATTCCACTCCTAGGTATAAACCTAACAGAAGTGCATACGTAAATATCCTAGAAAATATGCATAGCAATGTTCATAGCATCATTATCATAATAACTAAATTCAGAAAACAACTCAAATTTGCATCAGGAACGGAATGAATAAATAAATCAGGATGCATTCATTCAGTGAATACTATCCACAATGAAAATGAAGACAATAAAGTAGATGAATCTCACCAACAAACTAGTAAGCAAGTAAAGCCAGTAACAAAAGATAGACACTTTGTGCTTTCACTTTCATAAATTTGAAAAATACGAGAAATGAAATGTTGTCAATAGGAGGCAGAATAGTAATTAATTTTAGGAGCTACTGACTGGGAAGTGGTGTGATAGGAGCTACTGGGGTGCTGGTAAAATTCTTTCTAAATCTTATTGGTAGTTATATGGGAGCATTCACTCTAGTAAAGTCAGTGAATGGAACATTCACCAATTTGTCTGTTTTGGGGTTTTTTTTTTAAGATTTTTTTAAGTTAATTTATTTTTTTTGAGAGAGAGCAAGCAGGGGAAGGGTAGAGAGAGAGGGAGAGAGAGAGAAAATCCCAAGCAGGTTCCACACCATCACCAGTGAATGTGATACAGGGCTTGAACTCCTGAACCATGAGATCATGACCTGAGCTGAAACCAAGAGTCGGGCACTCAACCAACTGAGCCACTGAGCCACCCCCAATTTGTTCATTTTCTATATTATACTCTGCTAAAAAGTTGGATCTATAAATTCAACGATTATGAATAACTTCAAGTCCTAATATAATAGATGAATGTGAGAAAACAGGTTTTATTTAAGGTATGCCAGGATATTTCTGGAGTTACAAAAGTAATTTCATCAGGAAGATTATATGAGATGGAAGGATCGATCTTTGAAAAGTGAATAAGTTGTCATTTCTGACACAGTAGCTTCTTTAAATTTTGAATCATTTTCACTTTTTTACCTTGTCTTTACTAGAAAATGATAGTTTGTATTTTTGAGGCATTAAATTATGTACATCCTTCTGATTATTAACTAATGAGACAAATGTTTTCATTGTTCTGCACTTAGACACTGGCTAAAGTCTGTAATAGTAGCTGACATTAAATGAGCACTTACTCTGTGCCAGACACTAGGCCAGATACCTTATATAAAATCCAATACCTCAGGGCGCCTGGGTGGCACAGTCAGTTAAGCGTCCGACTTCAGCCAGGTCACGATCTCGCGGTCCGTGAGTTCGAGCCCCGCGTCAGGCTCTGGGCTGATGGCTCGGAGCCTGGAGCCTGGAGCCTGTTTCCGATTCTGTGTCTCCCTCTCTCTCTGCCCCTCCCCCGTTCATGCTCTGTCTCTCTCTGTCCCAAAAATAAATAAAAAACGTTCAAAAAAAAAAAATCCAATACCTCATTTGATCTCCATAACAACCATGTACACTTGATACTATTGTTTTCATCACCTTATGAATGACGATGCTGAAGTTTGGAACATAAAATGGCTTGAAGAAGGTGTAAATAAGTGACAGAGCACTCAACTGAATTGAAATGGAGGGTTTTAACTTCGATATGTTAACTGTTATTCTGCCTCTCAACAAAGATGCTCAATAAACCCATTAATATTTGTTTAAAATAAGAATTTAACTGAAAACGTTTTTGCATAGCTCTGTTTATTAAAGGTTTTCTAGTATTGACTGAGACATGGGTCCTTGCATTATAAATGTTTACATGTCTAGGCCACATATGAATTTTAGGGAAATAATGTAATTTTTAGTTCATCAAGAATTGAATTTCCAGAGGGGGGAAAGATCTTTAAAAATATGGGGAAAATTATAAAATAAACCCAATATTTCTCTAAAAATGAAAGATAATATTTATCTGATTATGGCTACTGCATTTTATGAACAGAATTATAAAATAAATTACATATTTATTTATTTATTTTTAATTTTTTTTAATGTTTTTTTTATTTATTTTTGAGACAGAGAGAGACAGAGCATGAGCAGGCGAGGGGCAGAGAGAGAGGGAGACACAGAATCTGAAGCAGGCTCCAGGCTCTGAGCTGTCACCACAGAGTCTGACACGGGGCTCGAACTCGCGGGCTGTGAGATCATGACCTGAGCCGAAGTTGGACGCTTAACCAACTGAGCCACCCAGGCGCCCCATAAATTACATATTTAAATAATGATTCAATGTAATTTACCACATTTCCTTATTTCAATAGCCTGTTATAGAATTAATAGGCTAATTTTCAGGCCAAGTACTTTGTCTGTAAAGTTCTCATTATATAAATGTTATGTACTCCCACCAAATAATTTTTATAAGGAAACATTTAAAATATGTAAAATATATAGTTAATACTCCTCAATAATTTTTACAACTAAAGCAAACTACTTAAAATCTCCATGATATCTACAAACGATTTTTGAAATGTATGGGTAGGAGCATAAAAAGACACAGACCTGATAAAACTGTTCCATTAGCAAAAGATTTGTTAGCACTAACATTACAGTCAATCATGTTTTTTATCCCAGAGAATATTCTAAAATAGACTAAAATAATGAGTTAGGTTTTTAACTGTAAGTAGTCATTTATAACTGCTTGTATTAAAAAATAACCATAAATGATTTATTAGGAGGTGAAAACTGCTAACAGTTATAGCACAATGATCAGTGGGTGATATAAATGCAAAGATAATAGTAGCTGGCTATTCAGTCGAGAGTTTCCTCCCATTAGATAGGAAAAAAATCACATGCGACAAAATAGTTACAGACAATGCCCTGCGGACATTGAAGGCAATAACAGTTAATGTGACTTTAGGAAACAAATCTCCTAATTCTGATATTCCTCCAATTTGCTATTACTCTAAACCCAGAAGTCCCCTTGGGTTTAATGCACAACTGGTATTCATGCTGAGAATCAACATATTTCTGTCGTTATCTCTAAAAATTGACCTAGCCCTATCATCCTATCATTGCTAATAGAATATATCATATATTCTACTATATGTGTACACATATATAGGATATATTCTTCTGAAAAATTATTTTATTATTTCCTTGACTATGCTAATAAATTAGGAAGCTATGGGGCACTTGGGTGGCTCAGTTGTCTGAGCATCTGACTTCGGCTCAGGTCATGGTCTCACGGTTCGTGGGTTTGAGCCCCACGTCGGGCTCTGTGCTGACAGCTCAGAGCCTAGAGCCTGCTTCAGATTCTGTGTCTCCCTCCCTGTACTCTTCCCTTGCTCACAATGTCTCTCTGTCCCTCAGAAATGAATAAATATTAAAAACAAAATAAGTTAGGAAGCTAACATCTTTAAACACAATGGCATTTTTGCATTTCATTATATTACAGGCTTGGTTTCATATAAGGAATAGGGTTACTCAGATTTTTGTTCTGGCAAAACACTTCAGTGAAATGATTTTTACTTTGCTTTAACTTAGTTTCCTGGGATTGATGATATCTGCTGGGTGATAAATAAATTTCAGTGGCCACAAGTTAAAGGAACAAAATTTACTGAAGGGAATTCATGAATTCAAGAATTTATTGAAGGGAAATCGAGATAGGTATTGGAATTCTTAAGGGATGGGATAACTAATCATTCATCTGCCTCTCGGGACAGAGGCAAAACAAAGGGACAGTGTGCCCTGCCTTCTTTTGCTTATTGTAGATATTTTGTCTGGAAATGACCACTATGTTATTTGATCCAGCATCTGTTCTCAACGTTAAAACTTAAAAATTCTTGTCATCGATTTACTTCATTCTGAGACGTTAAACGAAAGGGGAAAGCTTTTCTTCCCTTTTCTCCTGTTATCCTTTTAGAAGAAGTTGAATGTAGCAACAGTGAAGGAGAGATTAAGAAAACCAGTAGAGGGGTGCCTTAGTGGCTCAGTCGGTTTAGCGTCGGACTTCGGCTCAGGTCATGATCTCACGGTTCGTGAGTTTGAGCCCTGCGTCGGGGCTCTGGGCTCTGGTCTGACAGCTTGGAGCCTGGATCCCGCTTCGGATTCTGTGTCTCCCTCTGTCTGCCCCTCCGCTGCTTGCACTCTGTCTCTTGCATTGTCTCAAAAATAAATAAACATTAAAAAAAATTTAAAAAGAAAGTTAGTCAAGATTATCTCCAGAGACCCCCATTCTGGGTCTGGCTGGTCCCTTGTTTTTGTTTTTTTTTTTATTTCTTTTAATTTTTTTTCAAGTTTTTACTTAAATTCCAGTTAGTTAACATAATGTGTTATTAGTTTCAGGTGTAGAATTTAGTGATTCATCGCTTCTATACAACACCCAGTGCTCATTACAAGTGCCCTCCTTGATACCCAACATTCATTTAACCCATCCCCCTGCCCACCTCCCCTTCAGTAACCCTCAGTTTGTTCTCTGTAGTTAAGAGTCTGTTTCTTGGTTCCCCTGTCTTTATTTTCCCTGTTCATCTGCTTTATTTCTTTAATTCCACATATGAGTGAAATCATATGGTGTTTGTCTTTCTCTGAGTTATTTTGCTTAGCATAGTACTCTCTAGCTCCATCCACATTTTGCAAATTGCAAGGTTTCATTCTTTTTTATGGCCAAGTAATGTTCCATTTTGTGTGTGTGTGTGTGTGTGTGTGTGTGTGTGTGTGTGTGTGTGTATGCATGCCACGTCTTCTTTATCCATTCATCAGTCAATAGACATTTGGGCTCTTTCTATAATTTGGCTATTGTTGATAATGCTGTTATAAACATCGGGGTACATGTATCCCTTTGAATTAGTATTTTTGTATCCTTTGGGTAAATACCTAATAGTGTTGGCCAGTCCCTTCTTTTTTTTTTTTTTTTTTTTTTAAATTTTTTTCAACGTTTTTTATTTATTTTTGGGACAGAGAGAGACAGAGCATGAACGGGGGAGGGGCACAGAGAGAGGGAGACACAGAATCGGAAACAGGCTCCAGGCTCCGAGCCATCAGCCCAGAGCCTGACGCGGGGCTCGAACTCACGGTCCGCGAGATCGTGACCTGGCTGAAGTCGGACGCTTAACCGACTGCGCCACCCAGGCGCCCCTGGCCAGTCCCTTCTTACTCATCATGTGACTTCAGTTATCTGGAGACGGTTTGCATAGGAGAGTCTTGGCCCTTATTATTTTTCCTCCTGGAATAATTATAAAACCAGCTCCTGTCTTCATATTTCTAGCTCATGACCTTTTGCCCTGCTCACATCTGTAGGATCCCTTTTAGAGGAGTATATGCCAAAGGATTCCATTCACATTCTTATTCACAGAATTGCCCATGGGTAATAGAAGCTACTCTCAGGCAAGTAGCTTGGGGACAAAGCCTCCCAATTGATCTGGAGCCAAAGACTACTTAGAGCAGAGATACACAGCCCAGCTATTAGCTGCGGGGCAAAAGAGATTTCCTGTGTGATTCCTATTTCCTTGCTTTCTGTGAGAGCAGACTAAAGCTAGCCATCACTTGAAACCACATTCTCACTTAGATTCTCCTTTTCTCTAGAGAGCGCTCCCTTTAATGAATTTCTTGCATGAGAATCCCCCTCTCAGGCTTTGCTTTTAGGAAATCAGACCTAAAACAATATGCACATTTTATTTGTGTGTTTAAAACCCAGAACAAATGGTACTTTGTCAGCGAATCTCCTACTAATCTCACAGAAGGAAATAATAATTGCTTTCTCTCTCTGAATCTTGTACATTCCTTAGGGTGTTTATTATTGCCTACCATGAATTACAACTATTAATATGTGGGTTTGCTCCACACTAGCATGGATTCTTCTTGAGACTAGGAAATAGTTGGTATCATCTGTTGCATTGTTGGAGGATTCCTTACCTAAATACCCAGTGTTCACTGTCTCGCTGCTTCCAAGAATAGAGATGGGCACAAAATAAAATGAGCAGCAGGCAAAAGTTTATTAGAGTTTAAGATCAGAAAATAAGAATAGTATGAAAGTTCTCTTTACAGAGAGGGGTCATTTGAAAGTGAATGCCCATGACAATAGGCAAGGGATTCTGTTTTACAGGGTTTTGCTGGCTGCTGGGTCCTTCTCAGGTTGCACCCTTGTTGGGTAGGTAACTACATGCGAGTCATTCCTTTTTGATAGGCTCGTTTCCATCGTATAAGTGGTGGTCTCTGGCCATACCTTTCTGTGTGGGTCATACGTTTTACAATCCAGTCATTTTTAGTCAGGTCTTTTGTCACATTCCTGAGGGAAACCTAAGGGGGCGTAGATGGTGTCTGTCACATTCTCAAGAGGAACTTTACCTGTGATAGAGTTTGCTCAAGGTCAGACTTTCCCAGAAGAAATGTTTTAAAATATGTGTTTCCCCCCTCAGAAGCCCTAGCCTTTCCCTTTCTGCCTCCTGAATCCTATCTTCCCCTATCATACCATATTCCCTTTCTCTGCCTCTTCTTTTCATGGATCTCGATCCCCTGGTCCATCTCTTTGTCTCTGCTTCTACCCTACTGCTTTCCTTTAAGCTTCTCCCTCTGGCTCTTTTCTGATTCTGGCCCTTTGTTCGTGCTATTCTCTGTGATTGGTATGCTTTCCTCCTGTCTCCATCACAATGCTGATTATACCTCAGTTGTTTCCTTAGAAATCACCCTCTCATAGATGTGCTTTCCCTGAATACTTGCTCCTAACAGCTCTTGCCACATTGTTTTTTGTTATGCATATCTGTTCATCTCCTTCATGCCTTCTGTTTTCCATGACTACTGTAACAGGTACCACAAACTGGTTGCTCAAAACACCTGTTTTATACTCTCACAGTTCTGGAACCTACAACTCTCAAATAGAGGTGATGGCAGGGCCATGTTCTCTCTCAAGGCTCCCGGGATGGATCCTTCCTTGCCTCTTCCTGGTGGCCATAGCACTTTTGGTGGCTCTGGGCAATCTTAGATAGTCCTTGGCTGGTGGAAAAGTCACTGAGATCTGTGCCCGTGTCTTGCATGGGCGTCTTCCCTATGTGTCTGTATCTCTGTATTCAAATTACTTTCTTTTTATACGATTGACAGTAATGGTGGATTTGGGGCACACCCTCATCCACCCGCATCCAGTGTAATTAGATTAGGTGCCCTTGATTAGGCACAAAGACCCTATTTCCAAATAAGATCACATTCATAGGTTCCAGATGGACATGAATTTTGAGGGGACACTATTCAACCCACTACAACTTCATAACATTTTACACAGCCTCTACTTGTGGGGATTATTCTCTTGTTTAATTGTGGGTTGATAGTGTCCTGGGTGCATCTGCTGTGCTCTCAACTATTATCACCAGTCCCTGGATGAGACCAGACACATAGTAGGCAGTCAGGAAATGCTAACTGAATGAATGAAAGAAAGCTTCTTCAAGCATCAAGTACACATTCATGTTAAACGAGCATGTAGTTGATAATTCAATGCCTGCATAACGACATATAACCTTATGCAGGTATGAGATTCGTCTAGTGGCTTTTGGAGATGGGAGGGGTCAGCTTCAATCATAAAATTCTGAAATTTAAGTGATGTTTACGACTCATTTATCAGCTTACTGTTAAATATCATGCAAAAAGGCAGTTCTTTTGCTTGGAACTGAGTATTTCATTGCATGTATTAAGTCCACATATTTATGTCTGTGTAGGTAATGGGATTTACCTGGTAGAAATAAAGGCAACTCAAAACGTTGTCAGGGTTTGTATCCTGGATAGGTTAGGAGATATGTGATTTTTAGTTGCCCATAACCTCCACTCTGAGTATGAACTTTTTTGGAGAATGTGTCTTTTTCTTTTAACACAGTGAGTGATTTCATAATAGACGAGGGCTGTAATTTGCAAAAACAATGAGATGCATTCCGAAGCTCAATGGGGCTGGTACTAATGAGAGAAGGAAAAAGACAAACATAAACAAAAACCTTCACGTATAAATGATGTTACAGATATTAATTTTAATTAACTTGCTAGCATTCAATATATGGTTCACTGTCCTCTAACATTTATGTTCTTTCTTTCTTTCTTTCTTTCTTTCTTTCTTTCTTTCTTTCTTTTTTAAATAATTCAGACCCCAAAAGATATATTCAGGTTAGTGCCATCAAGGTGACTGGGTATGTGCAACATGGACTTAGCCTGAATAAAACATTTCAGTTCTATTCACAGAGCCCAGGAGACCAATTGCATGAGTATTTTTTGGTACTTTGGAGTGATGGTACAGCTGTTCAGCTATGGAACCAGGAATACAGCCATGTGACCATTGACATGCTATATCACCCCTCTCTAAGTCACCTTCCCCTTTTTCAAACTGGAAATAATAATGGTACTTCCTTCACAGGGTTGTTGTGAGGACGTAAAATGTTACCCTGTGTGAAATACTGAAAGCATTGCCAGGTAGTAATCAGTGCACTGTAAGACTATTTAAACCATAATATGGTAATAATGATGAACAGAATTAGAGTTTATTTCCAAGAGTGCAAAGATTTTTCATTTTGAGGCAGAAGAGCTTTTGGATGTCCATCTGGATAACATCTTTCATTTACTTATAATTATTTTTCTCTTTTTTCCTAACGAATCAACTTCGTTTCTGTTTAGTGAACGTGATTTCACATCTCTAGTCTCTTTTAGCTTTTGGTAAAGCATGGTTCTAATGGAGTGGGAAGAGTGAATCATAACTGTTTTCCCTACCTGGTTTACAACCATCCAAGAAATCAGGGTTTCTGAGGTTTGCCATGGGACACCAATGAAATATCAGACATCAGAATAAGAGCTAGAAGACAAAATGTGGATGGATGTGGCAAAATGCAGTGAATACTGTTTGAAGTGAGTGTATTTACGAATTTCTAAATTCAGAGCTTATTAATCTTGGTGAGAAACTTTTTTTTCTTTTTTTTTTTTTTTTTTCTGAGTCAGATTTAGTCTGCAGTGGCACAGGATATAATCCGTATCTGACAACTTCACCTGAAAACTTGCTGGCCGACCGTCTGTCCTCAGTGACATTCTGAGATTCCTCAACTCCGAGCAAGATGCTTGGGAGCAAAGCAGAAAATATCTTACAGTGTGATCGGTTCTGTTCTCTCCATCTGGAGCTAGCCTACAGGTTGATTATATTTGAATATATTTAACATAACATTAAAATGGCACACATCATTTTGACTGGAAGTTTCACTCTTGCCAGCTCTCATATTTACTCCTTGTATTTTTCCCTTTTAGTTCCATTCTCTTCTGCTACAAAGATGAAATGTTTAACCCTAAAAGTGGAAATCAATCATTATGAATATGTTTCTTCCCACCATCCATTGCTTTTCTTTTTTTTAATCTTTTTAAAATAGTTTTTAACTTATTTATTTTGAGAGAGAAAGAGTGTGAGCAGGGGAGGGACAGAGAGAGAGAGAGAATCCCAAGCAGGCTCTGCACTGTTAGCACAGAGTTTGATGTGGGCTCGTAGTCACAAACCGTGAGATCATGACCCGAACAGAAACCAAGAGTCAGACGCTTAACCGACTGAGCCACCACAGGTGCCCCTCCATTGCTTTTCTTTTGCAAAATAGTTTTGCATTTTCTTTTGCCTCTATTCTAATAACAATATGTTGTACCTAAGCTGTTGCTGCCCTGTTACATTATTTGTCTTCACATCATCTTAGATTTGCTCCCAAGAACATATTTATTTGTTTATTTTATGGCATTGGCAACAGCAACTTACTACATTTATCCATTCAATTTTTATAAGTTTTTAATGTTTATTTATTTCTGAGAGAGAGAGAGACAGAGCATGAGTAGGGGAAGGACAGAGAGAGAGGAAGACACAGAATCTGAAGCAGGCCCCAGACTCTGAGCCATCAGCATAGAGCCTGATGCGAGGCTTGAACTTACCGAACCATGAGCTCATGACCTGAGCCAAAGTCGGACACTTAACTGACTGATCCATTCCATTTTAACCAGTGCTTGTTAGTGAAGAATTCTTCAACATAATCTTCATGTTTTGAGGAAATTCAGGATCCTCTCACAATGCAGACTACCATAGATATAAAAAGTTAATTTATTTGACTCATCTAAAGTAGAAACCCAAGAATAGAATTCCTATCTGCTGGCATGGCTGAAACCAAGTGCTGTAAGGATATCATTGTTACCTGGTTTCTTAGTTTTCACACCTGCTAAATTATTATCAGTCACATGGTCCTTAAAACAGGCTTCTGTCCTCTTGAGGGCAAATTTGTTTTAAAAAAGAGATTGCTGCCTTCTCAACAGTTTGAACAAAGGCCTTCAACCTGATTTATGGGTGATAGGCCTAGTGATAGATATTATTTGAATTGCTGGACATCACTTAAATATCCACTGCACGGGGTGCCTGGGTGGTTCAGTTGGTTGAGCGTCCGACTTCAGCTCAGGTCATGATTTCACAGTTCGTGGGTTCGAGTCCCACATTGGGCTCTCTGCTCTCATCACAGAGCCTGCTTGGGATACTGGGTCCCCCTTTCTCTCTGAACCTCCCCTGCTTGTGAGCTCTCTCTCTCTCTCAAAAATAAAGAAACTTAAAAAAATATATATGTACTACAAAAACTTCAACTTACATATTATTTTGACTTTTTTCATTGAAGATGTGGGATTTCCAGCAGTTACTCAGTAATTGTGGATGGATTTGAGTCCAGTATATATAATTATATAATTATAATATAACTATAATATGCATTTTATAATATGCTATTACTGTAATTTTTCATGAATATCATGTATCATTTGTACATTCTATAACTCTGCTTTTTTATTATGGTCTCATATTTTTGCACTTAATATGTTGTAAATGTGTTTGTAGTATTATAACTTTAAGTTATTTTCTGGTTGGCAAAAATGGCCAACTTGTTTCATCGTGATATATTCTATTATAGCCTGAGTAATGTTTGGATTTAGACTTTTGGGAGTCAGCTTCAACCTCTGTTAATCCACAAAAATGGACACAAAATTTTCCGGATTAAATTACTAATCGAGATAGTCAATGAAAAGGATCAATGTGGTTTGTAATGAAGGAGCGTGGGGCAAGCTGAGGGCAAAATACAGGCTGGCACCACCCCAGGTGGATTCCTCAGACACTCCTGGCTACCCAATAACAAAGGAAAGGTGTTTAAGTGCTTGCCATGGCATGTGGGAAACTAAGGCAAATGAAAAATTAAATTCTTTTACTGCCTATAGTCCACTGACAAGTCCTTGAAACAGGAAGAGTGACCTCCCTCTACGAGCTCAGCTGCCTCAATGATGACACTTTGCTGGGGGCAAAAGAAACCCTTACTTTAACATTATCCCAACCTCAAGAATCCTGTAAGTCTACTCCCTCTATCTCAACTGCCCCAAGATATATGCCATCAATCATGTGCCAAGCTCATGGCCCCCCAATATACATCTGAAGGGTGTCATGACTGAGGTTTTACTAAACAGTAATAAATGGTGTTTCACTCCCAACAGCTAGTCCCTCAAGGTCCTGGAAACCTTGCTTCTAAAATATCTTACAGACTTAGCCTATCCCTGACCCCTTCCCAACCTTCCCAACCTGGTATATAATGAGTTACCCGTCATGACCCCAGTGCAGTTCTTCTGCCCACGGGTCCTGTCCCATGCTCCAATAACATCCCTTTTCTGCACCAAAGATGTCTTTGAGAATTCTTTCTTGGCCTTCAGCTCCAGACCACCCACCATCATCCCAAAACTTCATCAGTTTGTATTATTTTTTTTTGCCAAGATTTTAATGGCATACTTACCTGAGGATCATTATCTCCATTTTGAATATATGAATTCTTAATAGTTTCCACTTTGCAACTGGTACAAATACCTAAGGTACAAGTCTGAACCCGGTCAAAAGTGTACAATTTCACAAAAATATCAGTGGTTGAGGGTGTGCATTTTTTTTCTCATAATTTCTAACTTCTGTCTAATCCACTAAACTTCTTTTGTGGTGTATTTTGTTTTGTTATTTTTTTTTTTTTTGAGTTTTGTTAAGGGGAGATTCTTCTTCTACATTGAAACACGATGGCTGGTAGCATGGTAACAGAACAGACCAGCTGCTGTTTTCCAAAATCCCCAAATTCTAAAAGCTGAGATTAACCTTTACTAAAGTGTCCTAGTACTTGGTCAGTCGACCTCTTTATTTTTCACAAAAATGTCAAGAGGTCTGAAATATTTCTTTCTCGAAGTACCTGTCAAAAGCCAATGAAGAAAAAGAGGTTAAAAAAAGATGGTTGAATCATTTTTGTAATCTTAATGACTTTGATAGTTTGCTGAAAAGTATCTTGCTCTTGGTCAAGATTGGCAAGCAAGAGAGCATCAAATGCTAGACATCTGTAGGCCAATAGAAAAGGAAAGACAAATGCCCCTGGTAGGCTCTCTTGCCTTGTTAAGACAGTTTATTTCTTGTCAAAAGACCTATAGTCCATGGGTCACCACTAAGCATGCACTCTAGCTTTACTTTTGTGTGTGTGTGTGTGTGTGTGTGTGTGTGTGTGTGAAAAATGAAGTGAGGTCTGATCGTTTACAGGCAGCCTAAATTTTCTGTTGAGATAGGATGATAAATATTGCTGGTGGAAAAGGGGAATAAAACAACATTCGCACACCCCAGTGATCTCTTCTGTCTTTCATCCTTGGCCTTTCTGGTTTTGTTATGGAATCAGACAGTTTTCAGAAAAAGAATACTTTGATTCATAGGTTTATTACGTGATAATGGTAGATGTTGTTATCAGTAGTTACAACCAAAGAGGTGAATAATAGTAATGCCTAAAGCTTAAAGAATACTTCACTGCATTTCAAGCTCTTTCAAAATCACAGTATAATGGATATACCCGGCCAAATCGTAAGGGCTATGGGGTGCACATTCTCCTATTTTATAGATAAGAATACAAAAGCTAAGAAAGGTTAAGTGTTTATTCCAAGGTCATCCAGATAGTCAGTGGCTAGCTGGGAACAGTATCAGATTATTTTATTTCTTACTCAGTGTTCTATTTCATTGCCCTAGCTCTCAGAACACATAAAGTGACATCTACGTGGATGAACTCGAAGTGCATAAAAACAAAAATCCTAGGAAATTGTTTTCAAATCTGTTACAATTATTAGCCGATGTGAATATTGGCAAGCCACAATTTCTTTTTTGTTTATACTTTTAGAAGGGGATTTTCATCATATTGAACCAATAGAAATCAGATTTAAGTTCATAGGACTGTGATTTCATTTATGTTTCCGAAAGCATGGAGAGCTTCACACAAAACAATTTTCCATCTTTTAAGTCTTGCTAATCCACTTTAAGCTAGGCAAGAGTCACACATCATCTTGGCTGCTGTGATCACATACCATCCACCTCTTCTAATCTCTTCAAAGGGGATTTTCCTTTGCACAGGCATACTGCACAGCATGGGGCTTACAGACAGTACCTTACAAAGTTTCTCAGGTTCATTTATAATTCAGCCTTTATCCTAAGACTATAGCATGGAATATCTCTTCCAAATAATTCCAGGCCCTTTTCACTGCTGCCTCTAGTTGTCTCCCTAGCTTTTTAATAACTCATGAAGAATGCAGGCATTACAGCAAGGATTAACTGTGATTCATGTCATTTATTTGCAAATAGACATAGAAACCTACCCTGGTATTTGACACATTGAGTTTCCAGGATGTATCTGAGGGTTTTGGTTATTGAGTTTTCTTAGCTTAGTAAACCATATGTATATAATAGTAATTTTCTCTTGTGTCTCTGAATGTAATTTCCATTTTAGATCAGGCATTTGAAAATCTTTAGCACGATTTAGGTAGCTTCAAGTACATAATGAATTGCATTATAAATAAATTTGAGTGAACAAAATATAAGCACCATATTTTTGTAACAATTGGACAGAAAGCTAAAACTGAAAGAAGTTTATAAATCCTAGTTTGACACACTTCATCTTAAGACAAACAAACCTACACAATTTATATACATTTCAGGGGGAAAAAAAATAAATGTTTAATTGGTGAATTCAAGGATATGAATGTAAAAGCTCATTTTGCTATAGTGTTTGTAATGATATTTTGGAACGATGTGATTTAATTCTCCAGAATTGTAGTTCAAGAGATTTACCTTCATAGACTTGTGTTACTACTTTGGAAAAGCTTATCATTTAGAATCATTTTTATATTCAGCGTAGCGTATCCCACATGTTTCAATTCAATTCTGTGGTAACTCCAGAAAGCATGCCATCAGTAACAGTATGATTGCACATCCTTTTGTTGTTGTTTGGCAAAATTTATAGGAGTCTAATTTTAATCTACAGCTCCTGCTGTGAATTGATAGTTGAAACGCTGAAAAATAAGGCAGAAGGTCATTGAACATTGTTTCTAAAGGACCTGAAATCATATCATTGTGAGATCTTATTTGTCTAAATATAATTATTCAGAAAAAAAAAAGTCTTACCAAGAAGTATGTCTTTGGAAAAATCCCTATAATCTTGAATAACCTGAGGTGGGAGATGCATGAATTCTTAGGTTGTTGTCTTTTTTCGAACATATTTTGACCATTCTAAGAACTATTGTTGGATTAAAGAAATAATAATGGTTTTTCTTCATCAAAATTATTGATTACAGGGCACCTGTGTGGCTCATTCTGTTAAGCATTCGACTCTTGGTTTTGACTCAGGTCATGATCTCATGGTTCCTGAAATCGAACCCCGCATCAGGCTCTGCACTGACAGAACAGAGCCTGTTTGGGATGTTCTCTCCCTGCTCTCTCTGCCCCGCCCCCCACCCATACTCGCTCTCTATCTCAAAAATAAATAAACACTTTAAAAATTATTGACTGCAATATTTTTAAAGATGCATATCTATCCGTATGTCTGTCTGTCTAGCGAATATCCCTAAGAAGGAGGTAAGTTGAATCCCCATGTTGGCAAGAAAAAAAAAGATAAATAACAATCATCTCATAATTTTAAATTCTTCATTCATTTCCTTTACGACCAGATTTTAAGTACAGAATGGGGGGGTATCAAAAATGCAGTTTTTCTGAGAGTTTCAGTCAATAAGCAACATAAAATACCCTGATTTCTTTAAACCAAGGGCTTTCCAGAATGTAGGAGAGGAAATCACAGAATTGCAGTTCAAGTCTTAATCACTTCCTTGCTTGTCTCTTTGTGGTCTAGCCTTAGAATAAAAAAATATACCTTCTGAAGCCCTTTCTAGTCCTGTGCTGTTTTTCATTTCCAAATGTGATATAAGTCTAAAGAAGGTAAACATGTCCTGCTTTTCACACAACGTGCTTTCTGGTAAGTGCCACAGTGCTTTTACTTGAGTATCAATTCTCCTTGCTATCTACACTGACCCTCCTCCTTCCAGGAGACACCAAAGTGACAAAATACATAATAACGTGGCTCCTTGTCACTATCCTCTACTTTAAACTGATACTCATATCAGCCAGTAGCTCATTAGAAAGTGATCTTACCTTGTGGAAAAAAAAAATGTAGAGTGAAGTGATGTCAAAAACCTCAGTTATTGCTTCCTTGAGCAGCAAGAAAGGCCAGTTTTTACTTATTACCTATTTTGTGTTTGGATATAGTGTTTACCAGTAGTTTCTTTTTGCGAGGGGAAATCTCTCTGAGTAGAACAGCAATTTCTTTTAAGTATTTCACATGTTAGGTCCTTAGAAAACCAGGTCAGATTAGTTCAGTTACCTGACCAAAGAGAAAAGCCAAGTGACAGTAGAGGGGTGGTGTATGTTTTACCTCAGTTGTTAGTTCTGTCGCTGATAATTCTCTGGAGACAGGCAACGAATCTCTTGATTTTGAGTTCATTTCTCTGGCTGTATCGCCACACATCTGTATTCTAAACTTCAAGCCCCATTAGCATGTAGAATACTAGGTAGAGTCCTGATGAAAGTTTATTTGGCACAGTGTTCATCCTGTTATGCACAAGTGCATAGAATTAAAATAATAATTTCTAGTTGATTTCATGCTTCTGTAGCTTAATGGTCTCCAATGCTTCTAGTAGATCTATTATACATATTTTTGTACAGAAAAGATGTACTGAAAGAAAATGTCAGCTTTTGAATAAACCTGTGTCCAAATTTACTACAAAATGAAATTGAAAAGAAAATTGGAAATATGACTTTTAGAAGGATTTACTACTCTCTCCTTTCTGGGTAATTTGATACTGTGGTATTCATAATGATCAGTGAAGTACTAAGGGCAATTTTGTGCTCATCTCTACACCAACCTGACATCTCCTGTTTTTACTTTAAGTGCAGTGAAATGTAATTAGCCAACAGCTTGGGGCTTGATTAAAATGTCACATTTTATAAATTTATGGTCATCTTCTGTGCCTTCCTGAAAGTGAAAGACTCAGAATTCAACTCAACCTACATGCTGGGTAAAGGTATTCATTCATTAAAGAAAAGGGAAATGAACTCTCGGGTGGTATTCAGGAATTTCCATCCACTTCCTTATAAAATACATGCAAATGATTTATAAAACCTAAGCTCGAAAACCATTATGTGAATTTTGATGGGTAATTTTTTCAAACAAAAGCTATAGAATGTATCTCCTTAATTATTTAAAATTAATAATAACAATGGGGGGCACCCTGGGTGGCTCAGTCAGTGAAGCATTCGACTCTTGATTTCAGCTCAGGCCATGATCTCATGCTTGTGAGATCGAGTTCTGAGTCAGGCTCCATGTTCAGCTTAAGATTCGTTCTCTCTCCCTCTCCTTCTGCCCCTCCCCTGCTCGTGGGCTCTCTCTCTCTCTCTCTGTCTCTCATAAATATAAATAAAATTAAATTATTAATATATTAAAACTAACAATACAGTTAGAACTGGTTCCTGATGGCTCTGAATCTCCTAATAAGCCTTGCCAGAAACTTGTCAGAATCTTCCACAAGTAGATGGGATGGTAGCCCTTCCACTTCTTGACCCTATGGCTGGAACAGTGGCCTTTACCCATAGGAAGGTAGACAAGTGGCAGTGGCAGTTCTGAGGCTAGACCTTTTTAAGACTTGTGCATTTCTAAAGGATCCTCTCCAATCATATGAAGAGATCTGTCCCTGCCATCGGCCGCTGCCACATGGAGCAGACCTGACAGAGTAGTCAAGATTAGCCAGACCTACAGCTTCTTTTAGAGTCATTCAGATGGTCTCTCTCTAGATCAGCCAACTACCAGTCAATGGACCCTCATATGTATGACAGATCGCTTACGGTCACTGCTAAGATTCCATGGTTGTGGCTTAGGCAGCAATAGTTAACTGATACAGAAATGCAGGGACATGATATTTAGGACTAACTAAACAGTGCTGTGCACGGATGAGAATTCGACTATCCAGCACAAGCAAGTAAATTACTGACTTTGGGGGAATAAATGTTTTAATAACTTAGTGCACTTTTCTTAAAGTAATACATTTATAGCCTAGGGGTGCTGGAAGCAGAAATTCCCTGCATCCAATGATACATTTTTACAGAAGCAAGCACTCTTGAGATATCAGTTATTAGTCTAATTGATAAATAGGACAACTCATTAAAGGGAATGGCAAATGACTGCATGATTTTCTTCTAGTGTTATCACGCTTTATTCGCCAAGGTTCTCATTTGAGGGCAATGGAATCCTTTCTTCACAGATTCATCATGAAGGGATTCATTATGGGATTAAATAGGTGGTAGGATCATTGGGAAGACTGAAGAAACAAACTCTATTTTGAGCTTCTAGGAACGATTCTCAAAACTCGTTACAATCCCGAAGGTGTCTGCTGCCTGAGCTCCGACCAGGAAGGTACTGTCCTACCAACACACAGCCACCCAGCCCAAGTGCTGAGCCCACCTAACTCTCCACCTAACTCAGCGTTAAATCAGAATCTCCCTCTGGGGCGTCTGATTCATAAAGAATAGAACTAGAAGGAAGTCAGTAAATATTTGTAGAGTCATCAGACTGCCTACAGTGTGCCAGTACCTGAGCTTAAGCATTGGAAAGACAGCAGGAAACGAAACCGAGACCCCATCCTCATGCACCTTACATTTCAGAGTAGAAAATTAACAAAATACATATAAAATGTATAGTATATTGCATGGTGATGAGTTTAGCAGGAAAATAAAGGAAGAAAAAAATCAGGAGGCAGTGCTGTCGGTGAGGGTATGCAACTTAAATCTTTTTATTTAAAAATGCCTCATTTTCCATGTTCACAGTTGAGCGGAGTCCCAAAGGAGGGGAAGTAGTAAGCCATGCAGACATCTGGAAGAAGAGCCTTCCAGGAAGAGGGAACAAGTATACTCATGTATTTGTACACGAGGTCTTACGAGTTATTGATTGAGGGGTTGATTCTCCAAGAATTCTGGTCTATGACGCATGTTACAAAATAGGCTCTAGTAGACAGAAAATTTCCTCAGAAAGAAATGTAGGGGCTTGTAGTTGTCTTAAGAGTGGGAATATGGGTATAGCACAGGTAGTAACTGTTACAGATGTATCTTAGGAATCTAAAAATGTATCCTTTTTTTGTGGTCATGTGCTTTACACACACCAATAGTACATATATATGATTTACTTGTCAATCCTAAGTAGTGGCCGATCTCAGGTCCTATATGTGGTCTTGTTTTGTTTTTTGGTTTTTTTTTAAACAATTTTTTTAATGTTTATTTTTAAGAGAGAGAGACAGAGACAGAGCATGAGTGGGGGAGGAGCAGAGAGAGAGGGAGACAGAATCTGAAGCAGGCTCCAGGCTCTGAGCTGTCAGCACAGAGCCCAATGTGGGCTCGAACCCATGAACCGCGAGATCATGACCTGAGCCCAAGTCAGACACTTAACCGACTGAGCCACCCAGGCGCCCCTATGTGGTCTTGTTAAAAGCAAATCCAGTATATATATTATTAGGAAGTTTAGTGCAGAAAATACAGATCCCATTGAATATTAGAAGAAAAGTAACCATCTGTGATGAATAGCCACTGCCTCACTATTTACATATTTTGGAAAACCATGTATTTTGAGTAAAGGACATACCTTTGAATATGTATCTGTAAATATTGGTACACTGGCTGAAATACAGTAGCAGGGACTTGCAAATTTAAGAATGGAGTCATGGGGCACCTGGTGGCTCGGCTCAGTCGTTGAAGTATCTGGCTGTTGATTTCATCTCAGGTCATGATCTCACAGTTCTGTGGGTTCAAGCCCCAGATGGGGCTCTGCACTGACAGTGTAGAGCCTGCTTAGAATTCTCTCTCTCCCTCTCTCTGACCCAGTCCTACTCGTGTACATGCTCTCTTGTGCGCGTGCTTGCACACTCTTTCTCTTTTTCAAAATAAAGAAATAACTTTTTTTTTTTTAAAGAATGGAATCAAAGTCAAGTTGAGAGAATGGGAAGAGTCAGGAGACAACAAGGAAAATTCATGTGAGTTTTCTTAATCCTGACTAGAAACATGGAAAGTGGGAATAGGAAAGATAGATTGGATTGAATTGCTCAGAGATTGTTGCCCATAGACTTGGAATTCTGGGCTATAGCTTTAGAGGGTAAGAATAATGCAAGCTGTGAGGGCCACTTTAGCTGAATCTCTCCTGAAAACCTACCTCCTAGCCAATGCTATCAGGAGAGTTCTTATCCAGTATTTCATGAAGCCCCTGAAACTATGTGCAAAATATGGTGTGCGTGTCAATGTATTTTTATCTTTGAAGAGGGTCAACTGCTCTCATCATATTCCTAAGAGGCATCCAGGCACCAAGAGAAGATAACAATTGCAAGTTTGGGGAAAAGTTAGAGAACGTATTCATGCTTTGGACTTGGAAGAGAAAAGTCTTGTGGTGACTTACTAAGCACAATGTAATGTGATGGGCTACAGAGGGAGAGGGTGCTGGTTCTGTTATACTGAAATTCAGGTCAAGACAAGGACAGAGCAATGATCAATTGCCATAGGACAGATAACTTCAGACAAGACACTCCTGGAATCTCATTTCTTCTTCTTCTTTTTTTTTTTTTTTTCCAACAAATTGAATGCCAGTAAACTGAACCAACATAATTTGGATGTCATTATGTATCAGGGTTGTTTCATATTTGGCTATGCAGTACCAGAGCCAATAGCAATTGAGTGTGTATAAGAGGGATCAAGTGGTAGAACACAATCTGCAGTCTGTGAGGGAAGGTGGCTGTAAGAAATTCAAACACTTGAACAAAGAATCCTGAGGTGTGAAGGAGGAGTTTTTCAGGAAGTAGAAATAGCAGGTGCAAAGACTTTAATGTAGAAGCTTGCTTGACTTGTTTGAGGAGTAACAAAAGGACCAAGGAGACTGGGGTAGAGTGAGATTAAAGGGGGAATAGTAGGGACTGAAGTCAAGTTGGCAAGGGGTGTGCAAGATGGGACAAATCATGGCATGTTTGAAGACATAGACATGGGAAGACTTATGCTCTGAATGAAATGGGGATCCAATGCAGGGTTTTGAGAGGAGGAATAACCTCCTTACATTTGACTTCCATTCTAACTGGATTTCTCTGACTGATACATTGCGAGGGTGGAATCAGGAGCCCCCCTCGCAGGCTCTGTAGCATTCTGGTTGAGAGATGGAAATGGCTCAGTCCAAGGGGGTGGCAGTACAGATTCTGAGAAACATCAGATCTCCAAACCATTCAACTCCTCCCCTCCCCACCCAAAATTATTTTCAAGCTTAGGACAAGCTAGGGAGACTCTAAAGTTAATTAACAGGTTTCTCTGCCAAAAATAATATAGAACTTATTTCTTGGTCTGCTTGTGTACAGACCTGAACTCTGTTCCTCTTATCCCCATGCAGGCTTTGAGTTATTTATATGTTACTTAAATAGGTTCAAGCCTTTCTCTGGAAAACAATTATCCTTAGGAGGTGGGAGCTTTGCATATTTGATTATCAGATACACATTTCCTGTTCGCCGTCTTTCTGGAAATTCTATTTTCTGTGAAACAAACCTCAGATGGATGGTAATAATAAATGTTTGTTCAGCAGCAGCTAGTCCCAGATTGTTATCCTGTCGTGAACATATTTTATTTATTCATCTTCATTTTTTTAACCTCTTTTGGTAGCCTTTGCTTTTCTCTAGGCATTATATGTGAAATAAAAATATGTAGTGCTTAATGTGTTCACTTTCAAGTTTCTCTCACTGAATTAAGTACAATTGTATTTATACTAAAAGCCTCACGAAACCTGCTGTGCATCACTGAGGATTTAAATAAGAACCTGAAAAATGAAGAAAAGATCTTCAAACATTGCATAATGTTAGGACAAGTGCTCCATTTTTAAAAGTGCCTTTGGAGGGAGGTCTTTAATGTTGACTTTGTACTAAGAATGTTGCTTTCAAAAGAATTTGTCTAGTGTTAGGTTTGAAAGGGTTGGGGAAAGAATGGAAGAACCCATCCCATAAGTCTACTATAATACTTCTTTTGTACTAAGAGAAATGAAAAAAAAAAATTTAATGGACCATAGTGTTCTGTTTATGCTTCTTTCAAATGGGTGACATACTTTATTTTATGACCATATTATCCAGATCAGTCTTAGATAATATTTAGTAAACCAAAACTGAATGAAAGTCATTTATGCTGTTGCCTGTGCAACTTCTGGATTATTTTTTTTCCTTACTACACTTATCTGATTTTAGTGTGAGTAATTCAATTGTTCAAACCCATTAGGAATCACCACCAGATAAACCAATAAATTAAAACAAGTTGTTCTCAACTCTGATAGCTTGCCTTTTGAAGGTAAAATTTGAGGAGTTGGTAAGGCTGTGGTCTTCGGTGGCGAGCAGATCTTTATTCTGACCCAACGCTCTGAATTATCGACTTTTCAATCTTGATCAATAAATGCAGTATTTCTGAGCCTCTGTTTTCTCAATATGGAAATAGAAGACTTTACCTTATAGTGTTGCCATAAGCAGAAAGGGAATTACCGTTTTGCATTAACTTTCTTTTTTTTTTTTTAATTTTTTTTTTTTAAGTTTATTTATTTTTGAGACAGAGAGAGACAGAGCCTGAACGGGGGAGGGTCAGAGTTTTTTAATTTTTTTTTTTTAAGTTTATTTATTTTTGAGACAGAGAGAGACAGAGCCTGAACGGGGGAGGGTCAGAGAGAGGGAGACACAGAATCGGAAGCAGGCTCCAGGCTCTGAGCCATCAGCCCAGAGCCCGACGCGGGGCTCGAACTCACAGACCGCGAGATCGTGACGTGAGCCGAAGTCGGACGCTCAACCGACTGAGCCACCCAGGCGCCCCATAACTTTCAATTCCTACAACAAATTACTGCAAACTTGGTATCTTAGTACAACACCCGTTTTCTTATCCATTCACTTCTATAAGTCAGAAGTTTAGGCAGGCTCAATGGCATGGTCAGTTTAGGGTCCCACAGGCTGAAATTAAGGTGTCAAGTGTAGGCCCACCTGGGCTCTTATCTGGGGAGGTGGGGCAAGAATCTGTTTCTGGGCTCATTTAGGGTGCTGCTAGACTTGTTCTGTGTAGTTGTAGGATTGAAGTCCTCATTTGCTTACTGGCTATTGGCTGCAAGATCCTCAGCCTCTAAAGGCCGCCTTCATGTCCTGGTTCATGCTCTGTCCATCTTCAAAGCCATAATAAACAATACATTGAACCTTTCTGGTGCTGGGCATCTCTTTGTCTTCCCTTCTGCAGACTCTACCTGACACTCTTTTCTGTGTCTGCTTGTTAGAGCTTGTGTTATTATATAGGGCTTACCTGTATAGTCCAGGCTACTATGGCTTCTTTAGGGTCAAATCATTATTAACCTTCATCACATCTGCCAAGTACATTTTGCCATGTAACATAGTCTCGGAGGTAACACCAAGGAGCAGAGTTGTGGGGCGGGGTGTAAAATTCTGCGTATCACATTTTGTAAAATACTTGGCATGCATTGCTTAAAACAGAATGAATCCTGATTATTTTTTTTTACAGTAACATGAGGACAACACATTCATGATGTGGGTGTTCTCTGCATTCTAAACAAGCGTGCTAGCCTGAAGTAAATCCCAAGGCATGTTACTTACTATGACGCTTTTAAGATGCTTTGTTAGGAAGTTAGACACTACAAGAATATTTCAATGACAACTTTATTCAACTAAAATGAGGAATGAAAATTAGAGAGGGGTGTTAACCTTTATGCCTTTTCTGAGGTTTAAGGGAGATGGGAACTGAGCAGATTGAGAACAAGACACTGTTGTGCTCACAGGGAAAAGAATCTGCATTTCCGAGGGAGCCCTTAGGTTAGAAATCACTGGTAAATGTGACAGGAGGCATTGGGATGGTGACAGCAACGTTAGCTGTGTACAGCAAGAAAAGGTAAGGAAAAGGACATCCAAGGAGAATAGTCAAAGAGAGGAGAAAGGAAGGGTAACTGAGCTTTATCCAGAGTGAAAAAATGTAAGGGTAACGGCAGTGTGTACAGAAAAACTAGACCGATTAAGTGGATGTTTATTAAGGTTTGCAATATGCACTTGGAAGAAAATGAAACAAACACACAAAAGAGTGAAACTTATCATATGGGAGACGCTGTTGATGCCCGGCCTTTATTTCCTTATCACTTTTCATCCTCAGGCTTTGTCAACCTTGGCACTATTGACATTTGGGGCAGGCTCAATCTTTGTTGTGGGAGGCTCTTCTATACGTTACAGGATGTATAGCCAGATCGCTAGCCTCAACCATCAGATGCCGATAGTTGCCTCCTCCTCCCAGTTAAAACAACCACAACAGTATCTCTAGAAGTTGCCTGATTGTTTCTGGTTGAGAACCACTGAGCTAGACCAGTGGTTCACATTCTTGAGTGTGCATCAGAAACACCTAGGCCCTAACCCCAGACTTTCTGTTTTACGTCTTGGGTGCTGCTTGATAATTTGTATTCCCATTAAATTTTCAGGTAATGCCAATGCTACTGGTCCAGTGACCACACTTTGAGAACCCCTGCTGTAGATACCAAAAGCTTCCTGCTACAAACACCTGTCACTCTTCCTGAAGGCTTTCTCTGGCACTCTTCCCCTTGAAGCAGGCTTAAAGTGTTAGAAAATCAGTGACCTGGGAGTAGCCAGTAGGGGGTAGTGATTAGGGAAGGGAATAGGTAAATAAATACCTCATGTCTCTTACCTCTCAGGTAAGGTTCTGCACAATCTCCCAGAGGTCTTCCCAGTGGCACACAGCAGTATTGTGTTCATTAACTAATCTCTACTGCCTCTTTCCCTTCCCTGTCTCGCTTTCCTCTTCCTCTACTGGCAGTTTCTGGCACCACCTCCCAAATGAACTACATTTCCTCAAACCCTTATATCACAGTCTTCTGGGAGAACCTAAATTAAGGCATGTGTTATGGCTATAATTTCTAGGTTTTTCTTTCTTCTTTTTGTTAAGGACTGTTAATTTTTCCTCCTTTCATATCAGAGCTTCTCAACTGAAAGCAAATGTGCTCCTGTCTGCCATAGGATATTGGCAATATCTGGAGACATTGTGGGTTGTTACAAAGGTGGATGGGAGGCGCCCCTGGCATTCAGTGGGTCAAGGCCAGGGATGGCGCTAAACATGCTGCAATGCACAGAACAGCTCCTACAAGAAAGAATTATCTGGCCCCAAATAGTAGCAGTGCTGAGGGTGAGAAACCAAATTCTAGCCCAAAAAGATGCAAGGAAAATGCATACCCAGAAATATGCAGTTATCTTCTCTGGAATTATGGGTTTAGGCTCAAGTTCAGAGACTAAGATTCTAAAATTGTAGCCATTTGCCTCCCTGCAAAATAGTAAGCACCTTCATTCCAAAGTGTTTTTTCTTACCCTGTGACTGGAGTAGTCTTAGTCCGCAAGATCTTTGAACTTCCTAAAAAATACTGTCCCCAAAATATGTGTTCAGTTTTCAATATATGCAGTTTTATGAGGGATTAAAAAATGCAGTTAATGTGTGAACAGATATTTTTGAAAGTCTTGCCTTTTCTGTTTTTCTTTTATTCTTCTTCTCCCCCTTAAGGAAAATACCAGCTGCTTGTTATGCACATTAAAGTGTGTCCCAGGTCAATGTATTATACAACTGTATTTGTGCATCCGGGAAGAAAGGAAGGTGATCACCAGGTTGTTTCTATAGAAACATCAAATTAATTTTTGCCAGAAGATTAAATTGTCATTGCATAGCTGGAAATTGGTATATTTGGATAACTGCTTTCAAGTTTTCTCATCTGTTCAAATTGTTACCATTCAAAGAAGTTTCTGGATCCATGACACAGGGCATTTTTTCTCAGTGTAATGTTTTGAAATGGTGAATGCTAATGAAAATGTTCAAATCAATTGATGCAAAAAAATTAACCTTGATAAATGTATAGTGAAAGATAACAGAAGAATAAAAAGCAGAATTATTGTATATAAACAAGTATTTCTTTTTTTAAATATAAAAATTCAAGATAAGCTAACTTGTGAGCCATTGATTTGAAAAGGCGAGAAAAAACAGAAGTAGAAGGAGCTGCATTTAAAAGTAGCCTCAAAATTTCTCAAAAAAAATTTTTTAATAAATGGATCACCTCTATTTTTGAACTTGGCACTGTATTATTTTCAAAATTCAACTTTTAACAGTGTTATAATAGTCAAGACGAATAATCCCCTTTACTTTTCAGAAGCTTGACATTGGTCATTAAAGTTTTAAAATTCAGATCAGTATTTCTTTTTTTGTTAATATCAACAGCCTGAAATACAGCTATTAAATAATTAGCTACAGGTAAGTTTTGTTTGCAGTAATTATATCAAAAAATCTATTTAATTATCATTGGGTTGCAGATTGAAATAGAAGTACCTCTTATGTCACAGTATTTCATTCAGTAAACTTTTTGATTAAAAAAATCTAGTCATAAGATAATCACTACTTTTAAAACCTTTGATTATTTGTGCTTCCATGTGGAAGACAGTGTTTCAGTTATAACTTTTCTAGAGAATATACATGAAGTAACATTAGGAAGGCAAGAGAGAAGAAGTTGGGTGAGAGAGATGATGATGAATGAGGGACGTGGTTTGGGACATCTAAACAGGAACCAAGATTTTAGGGACTATGTTTCTGCAAATTCTTTTTAAAATACTAATTTTGCTCTCTGGAACATGTTATATGTTGCCTCTTTATATACAAATTAAAGTGGTTATGTATCAAATATCATGTGTGGATCATGGATAAATGACATTACGTTTTATCCTCACTTACTAATTGAAGAGAATAAATGAGAAGAGTGAAAATCTGTGTAATTTAGGTGAATAGCTATTGCATATACTCATTTTGTGATTTTTTTCTATTCCTTACAATAAAAAAGTTTAATATCAAGAAACTAATTTCTGGGACTTTAAGATAGAAGGAGAAATAAAAACTAACATTCCTTGTGACAAAAAAAAATCCTAAATACTCCAATTTGGTCATCTGATTTCATTTTTTGTATTGTTTCATCTTGAATAAGATGAATAAGTGTCCCAAGCTATTTGGGCATACTTTTCTCCAACTCTACCCAAAACCAAGAAGATGATGGCCATATTCATTGCTCTAAACAAACAATCATGAAAGGTGATGGGTTTGAAAATGATCATAACTACTTGGAGGATGTATGATTAATGAATGGAACACAATGGGATTTAAATTCCCTTAAACACACAATGAAATTTTTTAAACAATCACATTAAAAAATGTATTTGATATGATTTCTGTGTCACTAGATGAAGTCAACTCATGGGTTTGGGGCATGGTGCAATAGAGTTTATCACGTCTTGGAGGCTACTTTGGGAATCAGCCTAGTGCTTGCTGCCTATGTAGAATAGACTGGACAAATCCAAATACTTGCCCCACTTGAAAAACTATAGTCTTCAAGTTAATGGTAGGGATTTTAATCTCCTGAAGGGAAAATCAGTTAGATTAAGGGAGATCTTTGTCTCAAAATAGCTATGTTACGTAAGGCAAATCAACCACCCATTCAGAGAAAGAATATTGCCATCTGGAAAATGATACGGTAACCAAAAGTTAACATAAGGCTAACTTGTTAAATAAGCATGATCAGATTCTCTGCTCCTCTGTGCTTATGTCAGCCCTTGGTAAAACACCTGCAGTGAGGTATTCAACTTTAGCAGTAATACACTATATAATATTTGCTGCCAGCAGAACTAATTGGAAGTCTTCTATGTCTATGAGAAAACGAGGAGACGCTGACTGTATTTAAGGAAATGGTTTGGACATGTGGAAAAGGATGCAAGGTGCTGGTGTGTTTTGATTATCATTATCCATTGGAAGCTGCTATAAGAGGATCAGGCTCCCAGAGAGTGAGACCCAGATCCAGCCAAATGCTGCTTGACTGATCTAGTAACAGCAAATTCACAATAGTGAAAGTCTCATATGGAGATATGAATGCAGTACTTGTCCATTCATACTTAATCTCCAAATTAGATGTAGTATTGTTGACTTTCTTATTTGTAGAACTATCATACAGCAGAAGCCATTGTTGAAATGTGTCTAGATTAGTTGGTAAGAATTATTTTGATTATTTTTTTCCATTGAGTTTCAGTGAAGAAAAGATTATGGATAAATAAGAGATTGGGGAGTATACTGGTAAGGTAGAAATTAAGGTGATTATGAAGCCAATGAAGATAAATGGGATAGCTGGGATATATTCTGAATTGATCAGTTTTTTGTTTTTTGTTTTTTTTACTTATAATAGGAGTCATTATAGGACAGCTTCTTCAATCTCTAATAGTCCACTCCAGTTGTGTTTCTATTTAAAGGGAATCCAAATATATGAGAGTAGATGAGATTATTTAACACTTGGCTAAAATGGGATCCAATTGGGCTATTTATATACAGGGGAAGAGGAAAAGTAATTTTCCCTCTACCCTTCTTAGTTCTCGGCTAAGAACCCTGTAACAAAAAGACAGAATAGCAAAAGATAAACAGTTTATTAAGGCACACAGCATACATCACATGGGAGAAACCTAAAGCGAGTAACTCAAAACGGCAACTTACAATTCCATCTTATATAGCCTCTTCACAAAGAACAATAAATTTGCAGAGAAATGACACGACAAAAGAAAGCAGTGTCTGGCTTTCAAGGGTGGCAAACTGTAGGTAAATATATGGTAGGAAACTAATGAAGTAATGTTTGGTGCAGCTTCCTTTGTTGATGTTTCTGGGTTGGTAAGAATGTCTTCTTTCTTCCTGCTACAAGAAGAGTACTCTTCATGTGGGAGTTTTATCTCCTGCTTTCAGGAAGAAGAAGGAGGGACCAGAGTGTCTTTTTGCCCCTGCTGTTTCTTAAGTGCGTTTAATTCAGAAAATCAGTATGCCAGAGTGGCCTATTGTGGAATAACATTTCTGATTTCCTTCAATATCTTACCTTCATCTACCTGAGAAAAATAATACAAATAGCCCCAGCTTTTTCAGATATGAGTATTCAGAGAATTATAACACATTCTTGTGCTTTACCTTTATGTCTTGCACTCTACTAGTTCTAGGCTGAAATCAGAGTGAAATTTTTGACATGTCAAGCAAAATTCCTTATGCTATTGTTCAATGAGTGGAACCAGGGAACTGAGATAAAAATATAATAATTTCTTTTCACATCTAAAGCATGAGACCCATTTTCAGTGTGTAGGATAAAACCAACCCTTCTGGCCAGCAGATACCATACAGCTTCATTTTTATTTCAGTCTTTCGGCTACAAACAAACAAACAAACAAAAAACCAAATAAGTTATTTGATTTTGATTCTCTGCTTTGAGGGAAAGAGGGAATAAGAGTATTACAGGCAGTGTTTGGCCCTTTTTTCCCCCTTATGAACAAGATCCCAACATATTTCGGACTAATAAGATGAATAAGGTTGGAATAAAAAGTGGAAAGTATTTTTCAATCATACAATTCGTTTTCAAAACAAAGATAACCGTATGTGGGACACTGAGATCTTACCCTGTACAGTCAGAGGCCATAAGAAGTGAATAGATTAAAGTTAATTTGAAGCGATGAGAATGTTCTTATTCCCTAGAACTGGGCCTCTGTTTTCTGCCGCTCCCCTGCAACTACCACTAAACCTCTGTTTGCTCTGTTGTAAAACAAAACATTCGAATCTGTGAGACAAAAATTAAAGAGAACACACAAAAAAGCCACAAGAGTCACATCTGTTGCTGAGTGTAGTGTGGATCAAGCAATTGTTTCGATAAATCCCAAAGGATAAATAACATTATATTTGACAGGCTTTCTGGGGTCGGGGGTGGGGAAGCCCTCATTGATTCATATTTTAGTATGCTAACCCAGTTTTGGAAAATCCAAGGCATAAACATTTAGTGGAAGTAAAAGAAAGTTAACTGCTATTTTAATTTTAAAGAAAATTGAAAAGGTTAGTGGTAGATTTTTACGAGTACAACATGCACAATTACAGCAGGCACAACTGGCCAGAGTGGATTATATTTTACACATAATTAGTCCAGACACGTGTTGGAAACATTAAGAGGAGGGCACTTGGCTGGTTTTGCTAACACTTGCTTCCCTTCTGGCACACTCATTAAAAAAAAAAAAAAAGTGTTTGCCTTTGGTTTTTCAGAGTAAAGCAGATTTTGTAATAATATTGGGTAAATAAATAGGTACTTTCCAAAGCTATATGTTATCTTAAGTAATCTAACTTGTTATTGATTTTTTTCCCCTGCAATAAGAAAGCTAATAGTTGGAATCATATGTAGTTGCTATAGTAACTCATGCAAGTGTACTTCTCTTGAAGGGGAAACATATGATTAATTTGTCTTTTAACCTCTTTTATTGTGACAACACCCATGAAATGCACTAACAGACATCTGTTGTTCTAATAATTTTATCTTTTTTTTAACTGAAACCCTCTAAATAATATTTTCAGATTAAAAAAAATGTTAGTAAAATTATTTTGAACTTCAGGAAAGAGTAAGTATGTCTCCATAAAAGAACATTAAAAAAAAAAAACTTCTAAAATATTCAGTCCTTTGTATTATTTTACATTTTATGAAGTTCATTAATGTTCCACCCAAACAAATTTTAAATTTATGACTCTTTTATCACTTCACATAATGCTTTTAAAGTAAAAATAACATTCAACTTAAGGTGGCAAATGTGCCATTGCTTCAGAATATATTAACATATTTTATTTTAATATCATGTATTATTTGGCCTAAATTTGCATGTGCATGTGTCTCTATTTCTATTTAAATATACAGATTTCTCTCACAAATACTGCTTCCTATAGTTTTCATAAAGTAATGTTAAGTAGTTCTCTACTGTTTTTGATATCTGATATTAATTTCTGTTTTTAACCCAAGTTGCAAGTCTGAATGGCTATAGGAGCCAGCCGGGCAATGAAAGTGAGTGAAATGGCCAAGGTGGAGGACCATAAGGCAGAGTGGGGACTGGAGGTCAGACGCCCAGTAGAAAGGTAGCAGCTCCTTCTCAAGCCCTGGTGAGTATTGACATATGGAATGTACACCAGGGTTTTTCCAATTTTTAAAGAAAAAACAGAATTCTGAGTGCTGATGTGAAACCTGTTTGCAAATAAATCTTGGAAAGTAAAGCAATTTGATTTTTGAAAAATGTACCATGAAGGGTCAAACCATCTGCAGTTTTTGTCTGGATCACCAGCTGTCATTCTGCATATCCTGCCTACCTCAAGGGGCAGCTTCAACCTTCAGGACACAAAATCATGAGCTGTCGATGTCTTTGATCCACTGGAAAGTACCAGAATTTATAGTCTTCTTTAATAGATGCAGAGAGCAATATTTGACTGATTGACTGAAATTCACATCAGAAATTAGCAGCAGTCTTAAAAGAATGGATTCCCTCTTGCCGTTTTGTTTTATTTTATCTTTTTATTTGACAGATAGCAAGAGCACACGTGACTGAGGGAGGGGTAGGGAGAGAGGGAGAGAGAAAATCTTAAGCAAGTTCCACACTCAGTGCAGAGCCCAACATGGAGCTTGAATTCACAACCCTTGAAATCAAGACCTGAGCCAAAATCAAGAGTCAGATACTTAACTGACTGAGCCACCCAGGCACCCCTCAGTCTTGATATTTTAAAGTGAGTAATGATCTTGGATCTAATGATTAAAATTCTATATTGAGATGAATGGAGGCCCCCATGGGGAAGAAACATTTGGGAGAAATAGAATGGTTTGGGTTTGGACTATTGAGGCAGATGATTGAATTATGCACAGGTACTTTGTTAGGTGAGGCTGGGGTGAGAGGGCAGAGAGTGGCTGTCAGGGAGGAAGGAGAAAAGGCAGAGATGTAACTGGAAGGGTAATGGCTGGAGGGAGTTGATTGAGGAAGATAAGTTTTGCTATTATGGGTCCAGGGGAGCTTCCTCCCGGTCTTCTAATAGCACCTCCAATAATATACAGATTGTATTTCACCATTTTAAGAAGTGGGTATGTGTTGGCACTGTTTATTTAATGTTATTTTTGCTTGCTACTAGAACATCCTGAAATTTTTCTCATGGTATAACCAGACAAGCTGGGAATGCCCACTGTGTTCAGCATTACCTTGGGTTCTATCTTGTGCTATTTTATCAAATAAGACACTACCCAGAAAGCAGTAGTTGTGAAATGAGAACTTATGGAGATGCAAGGGTAGAGATTTATTGCAGCAGTTGGATATATGGAGGAGGAAGGAAAGAAGGGAAATTGGGTGGAGAGGGTGGAGGGAGAACTACCACATGGCAAATTGGTGAGTCACTGTCCTAGCCCTGGATGGAGTTACATCTACCACTACTCTTTTTTTGTTTGTTTTTGCCTTCCATCTCATATGATTTTCTTAAACCATGTTCCTTTGAACCTAATACTTCAGTTCATAATAGAATCATTAAATAAGATCTGTGGGATTCCAACCTGTGAGGGTGGCTGTCCATCCCCCACCCCCCTCCGCTGGCTTTGTTCTAATAGTGAGTCGGTGCAGTCTATGCAGACCTCTGACAGCAACAGAGAATGTGGCTGGTGGTAGCCTGGGATGAGGTCAAAGATATATTAAAGCAGCCTCTTGGGAGAAACAGTGGTATCTCAGGAAGCATAACAAATGTGGACTTTGTAGTCATGGATTTGACTTTAAGCTCTGCCTTTTTTTGTTTTTGTGTTTGTTTTTCCAACTTGGTGACCCAGGGCAAGTCACTTAACTGCCCTGTGCTTGTAGAAGAGGAAAATTTTCTTTGACTTTCTTAAGATCCCTGGCAGGACCTAAAGTTAAACTGAGAAAGACAGATGAACAGGAGAAAAGCATATACATTTTATTTTTTTATATGTACATGGGAGCCTTCACAAGAGCATGAAGCTGCAAAAAAGTAGCCAGAGCTGGAAGCTCTCATACATTTTAGACCAAGAACTCCTTCAACTTAAAATCTTCAATGTGTCATGGTGCCAGTTTTGTGGGTGGTATATCCTGAACCCCATTGTGCTCTTTCACAGTAACTATGTTTCTCAGGATGTACAGGTGGCAAGGCTTTTATGATTGTTTTGGAAACATTATCTTTTTTTTTCTTTCATAAAAATAAAACCATGTCTATATGAAGAAAAGAGAAGTTTGTTACCAAACCTGAGCTCTCATGAGGATGACTGCAAATACATTTCAGCAGTTTTTCAGGAATTGTTACTTCAAAATATAAAAATGTTAGAGAAAAAATAATTCACAGTAGCAAGTCATAGTTTGAAATAAGTAAGTTTCCACTTATTTATTAATAGATTAAATACTATGTCAGACAGTAACTATGGAAGTGATTTGATGAAGTGAAACAACTTCTAAGATAGTTAACATTCATAAACAAACTTTACTGTGTATGCATCATATGTATACTATATATACCCAAAGTCTCATGTTTACTTTTTACATAAAACATAACTCTAAAGAAAACCATGTAACTTTGAAACAGTTTCAGAAGTATAAAATGTAAGGAAAGAAACTGCGAAAATACTAGGTATAGTTCCCATATACCTTTCACACAGCTTCCCCAAATGTTGTCTCACAAAAAAATTAGTGTAATTTATTAAAATCAGAAAATTAATATTGATGCAATATTATTAACTAATTTGCAGAGCTTATCCAGATGTCTCCATTTGTTCCTTAATGTATTTGTTGTGCCCATGAACACAATCAAGGATCTCATACAACTAGATGTTTCATGTCTCCTAGTCACCTCCGAGAAGGGAGAGTTCCTCTGTCTGTCTTTGTGTTACTTGGTCTTTTAAGAGTACTTGCCAGTTATTTTGTACAATGTCCCTCACTTTGGCTTGTCTGAGGATTTGTTGTGATTTGATTGAGGTGTCACTGGCAATAATACCACAGAAGGTAATGTGATATCCTTCTTAACTACATCTGGAAAAGCATGAAGTTGACATGCCTCTTTACTGGTGATTTAAACTTTGGTCTCTTGCTAAGGTAGGTTTTGTTTCTAACAACCTAAAATAAATGATGGAATTATAAGTGTTTTCTTTTTTTAAAATGTTTATTCATTTTTGAGAGGGAGGCACAGAGAAAGAGGGAGACACGGAATCCAAAACAGGCTCCAGGCTTTGCACTGTCAGTACAAAGCCCGATGCGGGGCTTGAACCCACAAACCATGAGATCATGACCTGAGCTGAAGATGGATGCTTAACCAACTGAGCCACCCAGACATCCCAAAATTGTCATTGTTTTCAATCTTCTGTTTTAAAATTTTTTGGAGCAGTAGATATGTTTCCTAATTAAATGTTATCTTAAAGTGAACCAATTTTAAAATATAATAATTAGCCCTCACTAGATTCCAGATTTCCATTATACTAGATTTTAGATAAAAAGTACCATATATAAATTTTATATCTTTATTAAAAGCTAATAACAGTATATAATAAAAATAGTAATGCTTGGCATAGTTTGACGCTTTTGTTGATAGTGTTCGTTCATAGAAATGGAAAACAACGTTAGCTACATTATGGAAGAATCCAAATTTTATTTGTAAGTCTCGATGTGGAGTTAGCAACAGAATATAGTAACAAGGGACGCATATTTGCTGGGAAAGTTTTGTTGCTGCTTATTAAAATGTTTTCTGAACCAGAATATTTATATCATTGCTGAAATGTGACTTCTGACTACCATGTTTTTAGATGTGTTGTAACACATCTATAGTTAAATGACATTTTCTTCCATCTTCTTTGATTCTACTAGCATCTCTGATGATTTTCTGCAAAATCATAAAGTTGGTTCTCAGAAATTTTTCTGGGACATTGATAGAGTGTCCGCAGAAAGTGTTCCTATGGTTTTAATTTGCAACAGTCTCATACACTTGTGAGGACTATGTCAAATTCCCTGAGGGGACCGTATCTCCTCATCCTGCGGTTGGACAGATGGTACTTATTATATCTAGTGAGAAAGAGAGGAAAACAAAAGTTTGTCTTAAAAAAGGGAAAAATCCTTCACAGCCCATTTTATTTTTTTTTTAATTTTTTTTTCAATATATGAAATTTATTGTCAAATTGGTTTCCATACAACACCCAGTGCTCATCCCAAAAGGTGCCCTCCTCAATACCCATCACCCACCCTCCCCTCCCTCCCACCCCCTATCAACCCTCAGTTTGTTCTCAGTTTTTAAGAGTCTCTTATGCTTTCTTCACAGCCCATTTTAATACTTGGTCTTTTAAGATAAGATACGAAATTAAATGGAAAACACTTGGTTACAACTACTGAATTCCCATGTTGGCACAGTCTTTTCTGTATCTTTCATGATAATTACTTACAAAGAATGGAGTCATGATGTGGAAGTCCAACAGATGAAAGGGAACTGAGGTTGTATTTTTTTTTAACATAGCTCCCCAATGACCTGTGAAGCAGTGATAGTCTAGCATGTAAGCTTGGTTTGAGACTTTTTACAAAGTCTTCAGTTTACAAAGACATTTCATCTACCCTCATCATGAATATCATCGCAGTATTCCTTAGAACATCAAACAGAGGGAGGTATCCTTATTGATATATTACAGAGCAGGGAACTAAATTTATGAGTGAAAAGGTGATCAGTTGAAGATTACAAAATTACATAACAGGCATATTGAGACTTGACCCCAGTCCTTTAACACAAAATTCTGCCATCTTTCCATTATATTATCTTCCCTTTTGTGAATTTCATTGCATAGTTACAACCTAGAGCTCTGAAGATTAATTTGAGTTTTAGATTTTTTCAAATGGGGTTGATAAATAGAAATTGATTAGGATATGTCAAATTATAACTGGGTCTTCGTGTGCTTCATACATTTACATTTGCTTTTCATATCTCTTGTCTGAGACATAGGTCTATATGATCAATCACCTATTGGACATCTTGTATATCTCCAAAGCATCTCAAAGTTAGCATGCCCCAAATCTATCAATCCCAGTTCAAATCTCACCAAATCCCAGTCTCTCCTAGTTCTTCCTAAGTGAATAGTGCCACCATTCAGTCTGGTAGGAATATCAGAAACAGAGGGCAGTCAATGACACCTCCCTCTTCCTCAATCCCCCCCACCCATATCCAACATAATGTAAAAATGTTGATAATTCTAACTCCTAAATATTTTTTCAAGCAGATGATCTTTGCATATCTCCATTTCTATCACCCTAACTCAAATAATCATCATTGCTGCCTGGACTCCTGTCGTGGCTTCCTAGTTGAGTCAGAGAGAGACAGAGAGGGAGACACAGAATCTGAAGTAGGCTCCAGGCTCTGAGATGTCAGCACAGAGCCCGACACAGGTCTGAAACTAATGAATTGTGAGATCATGACCTGAGCTAAAGTTGGACGTTTAACTGACTGAGCCACCCAGGCGCTGCAAAGATCAAATTCTTAACGTGGCTTGTAAAATGCTGAATTGTTTGGTACCTGCCTAATTTTCTAACATCATCTCATACCAATCTAAAACAAAGCAACAATTCCCAGGCCTTCTCTCCACCATAGTTGTCTCCCTTCAGCCTCCCTGGCTTCTTTTCCTTCAACAATCCGGTCTCCATTCTACCTCAGAGTTTTCATAAAACCTGCTCCTCTTCTTGGTGCCTCCTCCTTTGCCACCACTTACCTGACTTTTTACCTGTTTAATGTCTCTTATTTCCTGAGATCCCCACCGTAATTGTTCCTCCTTCAGAGAAGTCTTCTCTGACCTTGCAGACGTGCTCAAATTCTCCCTCGAATAGGACTGTGCACTTCTATTTTGTAACACTACTTCTAGGTATAGTTTTCATTCATCTGTGGGAGTCTTTATTTAATGTCTGTTTCCACCTCTCAAGTGTAATTTCCATCAAGGATGAAAGGTTTCTTGTACTTAGCTCACCTTTGTTCCACCTCCCCACCTGCCATAGCACCTAAGTTAGCACCTATCACATTTAATGAAAGTGTTGGTATATGAATAGCCTTTTCTGTGGGCTTTTTTCATTGAGCCCGAATAATCTAGACACCAGTGCACCTGCATGGAGGGTACCTGTTTTGGGGCCAGGCCTGGAAGAAGGTTTATATACAGTAGTAGGTGTCCAACATTAGAGAGAGTGTGAGGTATAACCTATTAGGAAGCAAAAATCAAAAGCCAGAAGAATACTAAGTAGATCTTAATGAATGAAAGTAAAGGGAGGTTATAACCTGGATTATGAATCTCACATCCAGGAAGTCTGGTAATTAGATTTTGAAGCCCACTGTCACTGGGCTTGGTCAACTACCTTAGTTTTGCTTTTTTTTTTTTTTTTAATTTATTTTTTATTTATTTTTATTTTTTTGGTAATAGCTCTATAGTCTTTGTGTGAAGAACTACATTTTCTATATTGAAGGCTCTCTTAGAAGAGTAATGGACACTGATATGGGCTCTTAATCTAAATCCAAATTGTCTTTTCTGCATTTTTAATCCTCAGTGGGGTGGCCCGAGTACAAACGTATCTAGAATTAATTGATTCCTCAGATGACTCCCTGAAGTCATTCATCTTAACTTCTACTAGTCTAGACTCTGGAGTTGCCTTGGATCCTATAATTTCTGAGACAAACTATTCAAGTTTCCCTTGGTTCTCCTATGTTTCCAATAAATTATTTTATCTATCTATTTTCTTTTTATGTTTTTATACCTATATATTTTTTTAATATTTGAGAGAGTGCGCATGTGAGTGTGGGAGAAGGGCAGAGGGAGATAGAGAGAGAGAGAGAGAGAGAGAGAGAGAGAGAGAGAGAATCTTAAGCAGGCACCATGCTTAGCACAGAGCCCATCACAGGGCTTGAACTCACCACTCTGGAATCATGACCTGAGCCCAAATCAGGACGTGGATGCTCAACTGACTGAGCCACTCAGGTGCCCTCTCTGTCTCTCTCTCTCTGTCTTCTATCTATCTATCTATCTATCCATCTATCTCTATCCATGCATCCATCTATCCATCCATCTAATCTGTCCAACTGGTTTAAGACAGCCAATACTAGTTTCTGTTGCTTGTAGTAATATGCATGCTAAAGTCACTGTAGGATCAGTCTGTGATTGAATAAATGCAGGAAATTACATGTCTGTTTTGGATTAACATTACCATTTTTAAAAACTGAAGATGATAAACTTAAATGAAAAATACATATTATAGATTAAATATTAGCTCCAAGTGAGAGACATAATATATAAGATATATATTTTATGGGAGATAATTTTCTTTCATAAAAAACAACAACAACAACAACAAACATCGGGGCATCTGGGTGGCTTGGTGGGTTAGGTGTTCAACTTCGACTCAGGTCATGAACTCACTGGTAGTGAGTTTGAGCCGCACGTTGAGCTCTGTGCTGACAGCTTAGAGCATGGATCCTGCTTCAGATTCTGTGTCTGTCTCTCTCTCCACCTCCCCTGCTCATGCTCTCTCTCTTTCTCTCTGAAAATAAGTAAACATTAAAAAAATTTAAAAACTGTAATAAACTAAGTTCAAATCTATCTTCCAAATGGATACATTTTATGCTTATATATATTTTAAATGAAATCTTGATGGACAATCTATTTAAGACTGTTGGCAAAAATGCTTTGACGGCTCAGAGGAATGAGAGAAGTTTAGCAGAGAAAAGTCAGGCTCGTTCTGTGACACAGGAACAAGGGAGAGTGTGGGGGATCACCTCAAGCTCAGATAGAGCCCCTGACCATGTGGAAAATTAAATCTTTTTTTTTGTTTTAAAATCTCTTTCAAGTAAAGGATGAAACTTCCAAAGAATTCCATTTACTTATCAATCATCTGTGGGGAGGTTTTAAAAGTCATCTCTGTACTCACTTATTTTATTTTATTCTGTGTTCTAGATGTCATTCTCATATTGGAAGGTCTCCCATAGATGAAAGAGAGTCTAGAGAACAAAGTGATGCCCCAGTCCTAGCAGGTGATCCGTATTAATAGACATTCGAAAAGAAGAGCACAATAGAAATTGCTAGTTTAAGTGAATGATACCCTGTATTAAACACAAGGATTTCCAATGACTTCTGTGTGAATTCAGTAAACCTCCATTAATGTACACCTGAAAAAGTCTAAGTTGTTAACCTGACAGAACAAATATTCTCAGAATTTCTACCTCTCCAAAGTTTTCTACAATGAAAATTCTGATTGTTAATTATTTGCCAAAAATTGGTTGGGAGGTGACAGAGTTAGCATAGTTTTTCTTTCTTTCATTCATTATTTTGAAAGTTGTTCTCATTTCGTGTGTTTATTTAACGAGCAGTGTTTGAGAACTCACTGTGTGCTTGGTATTGTGCTAGACATTGCAGTTACAGAGATTACTATGATGGAATCTTTGTCCTCATGCTACTCAAAGTTTAATTTGTTACCAAAAATAGTATAGACATGATGTTTCTAATATGATGCTTTTGGCTACAAGAAACAAAAGCACAGTAAAAATTAGAAAATCTAGCAGCTCAACAGTACAGAGGAGTGCTTTGGGGTTTTTGTTTTTGTTTTTTTCTTATCTTTTCTCTCAGCCATACTTAATGAGCTGTCTTTTTTCATTGGCTTTACATTCATAGCATCAAGATGGCTGCAGCTCCGAGCATAACCTCCTCACACAATAGCATCTAACAGCCAGAAGGGAGAGGGAGAACCGCAGGCATAACTGTCTAAAGTTCTTTTTTTTTTAACCCTTCATTTTTCAGTGTATCCTGAATGGAATTGTGTATCCTGTGACCGTTTGTATACTCATCATTAACAAGAGCAATAGAAATTTTAAATGTTGATGGAGTCAATTTTTTTAATGTTTATTTTTGAGAGACAGAGTGTAAACGGGGAAGGGACAGAGAGAGAGGGAGACACAGAATCTGAAGCAGGATCCAGGCTCTGAGCTGTCAGCACAGAACCCAGTAAAGGGCTTGAACTCACAAACTGCAAGATCATGACCTGAGCGAAGTTGGACGCTTGACCAACTGAGCCATCCAGGTGCCCCGCTAGAGTCAAAATTTCAACAGGCAATATTCACCTAGTAAATTTGGTGTGCTGTTGGTGTCGAGGAGCGACTTAACATCAGTTGAGGCACATGACTACACGATTTTTGCACAAGTATTAATAAAGAAGGGTATGGAATGGGTTTGTGTGGTCAACCAGAAGTGTTCTATATGTACGTAATTGTAATTCAAGATGATTGATGCTTTATAGACGTATGTACAACATCCCCTGAAATTTTGCAGAGCAATCTGAGGATGCAGAACCTTTAAAAATTTTTATTTATTTATTTAATTATTTTTTTAAAGGAATTCACAGAAGGATGAACAAATCTAAACTCCTAGCCAGTTTTTATCAAAATATCATTCTGTTATTAGCAAAAATTTCAATTCTAGTGGAGTGCAAAGAACTTTAGAAAAAGGAAAAAAAAAACATTTATTTCTCTGCTCTATTTCTAAGTCTGTATTATGGTTAATGTCACGTAACCATGTCTAAAATGTAGATAAAATTTCTTACCTCATGAGTGGATTATATAGCTTAAGTAAGATAGCTGTATAAATACTTTGTGAACTTTTGGTTCTCATGAAAATAAGGCATTTATTAATGTGTGTGTATCCCATCTATCTCTCTGTCCATGTATCCATCTTTTCTCTCCCCAGCATATTCAGTCCATGTTTAGGTAATGCCACACCTGAATACCCTCTTGTTAGTTAGATGTTGTGTGATGAACTCACGGAGCCACCTGCAGCCAATTCCATCATAATATTCAGAAAATCAAAACTGTTAATAGGGAGTAACATCAAACTGACTTTTCAGCCAGCGAGAACCACTGCATCTAAATGGTATATTAGCAGCTCCACCTTCCACAGATGGGAATGTGAATCTGCGGCATTATGCCACCTTTAAAAAAAATAAGAAAGCACTCTCCATGTAATTATACACTTGTCTTTGCCTTGCCTTGTGTGTTCTTGAAGTTTGGAAAAAAATTCTTTTCCCAACAGGAGCTAATTTCAATGCTCTGACAACAAATATTGGTCAAAGAAAAACTTATGAAGAGACTCCAAGGCCCTGTGTTGGGCTTTGAATCATCCAAGTCCTTATAATATATTTTATTTACATTTCTCCTTTCTCTAAGGAGCCAGAGTTAGTAGTCCTCCAATGAATCTGATAGGTACTGTCAAAGTGACTAGGAATTTACACCTGTGAATTGATGTGTACAATAATTGTGCAAAGCAGTATGACAGATTCATGCACAGCCTATTAAGTTTCAATTCTAATTCTTATTTGAAAATAACTTTTTAAAAATCTTAGGCACAACAGCGTTTCTTGGGGGTGTTTAGAAGCTGCTAAGGTAAAAGAGAGGAACTTCAATTCATTGGCTCATATTTAAAAACAGAAACAACAAAACAAGTTGCATTGGTTTCATGCATGGTTGTGTGCAGACACATAAGTAACATTATTAGAGATATTTCTGTTTCCTTCTCCGCACCCAGCTTCTCAGTGCACTGGCTTCACTTGTAGGCAGCTTAGATCCGTGTGATAATCTCCGGTTATACATCTTCCTAGCTTTAGTGACAGAAAATCTCCTCCATTCATAGTTCAACAAATGTCCCCAGATGGAGACTCACTGGCAGTGAATGGCCAGAGCCGATTCACAAGCTCGCCTGTAGAGCTTGGCACGGCTTCAAACCCAGGCTCATCACAGGAGCTAAATAGAAGTGGAGGATGAGTGGTTCCTCAAGGAAATGGAGATTCTGTTACAAAAGTAGGTGAATTGATGTCAGAAGGCCCATAAACAGATTTGCACCTGTGTACCAGGCATCGCTTGTCTATCACTACCCATTGGTCCAACCACTCTGGTGGTGGCCAGGTCCTTGCAAGCTTCAGCAAGCTTTGTGAAGAGGCAACCTAAGACATCCTCAACTCAGACCTTTATTTCATGCTCTTGATTCCTGCTTTGAGCATGTTCTGCCTCTATGGTATAGGTCACTCCCCAGAAGCTTCACAGCACTCAGGCATGTGGAACCTGCAGATGCAAAGATGCTGACCATCCATGGGTCACCCTTGACCACTGAGGGACAGGAGCTAATGGCTAAATTCCTCTGCTTTTTATCCCCCTTCCCCAGGGCCATGCACAAGTGAATATTAGTCACCCTTGGTTTTGGGTTCTTGTATTGGCCTCCCCTCCTGTCTCCCATTCCTGGCAACGGCATCATTCTCCCCCCACACTACCTGTATGTAAGCATCTGCCTTAGTGTCTGCTTAGGCTAAGACTGGTACCAGAATTCTCCCTACAAAGTAGACCTTTCTGATGGATTTTAGAGTCTGGGCAGATGGCAGGTGTGGTAATGATAAGTGAGGAAATTACTCCTGGCTGGTGCCAGTGCAGGTACTGGCGGTACTGCTTGCTCAGATGCTCCTACCTGGAGTAGGAGGACGCAGGAAGAATCAGCAGCATTGAGTTCCGACACAGCAGTGACAATGAAAAGGGTGTGGAGGCAAACACAATTGTATGAATTAGGTAACAATTTTGGAAATCTTGAAAAAAATGCATAATAACTTTGGAACTATGATAGAACTAGAGAATTTTAGAACTTTAGAACTATAAATATCTCTTCCCAATGCCAGAAGAAAATAACTGTACAAGTATATATGACTTTGGCTTTCTTCTTTTGCTTTATTGTTTTTATGTTTTTATTGTAAAATATTTTCCACATTTAGAAAACAGCAGGGACGTGTGGGTGGCTCAGTTGGTTAAGCATCTGGCTTTGGCTCAGGTCCCGATCTCATTGTTTGCAGGTTCGAGCCCCGCATCGGGCTCTGCGCTGACAGCTCAGAGCCTGGAGCCTGCTTTGGATTCTGGGTCTACTTCTCTCTCTGACCCTCCCCCGCTCATGCTCTGTCTCCCTCTGTCTCTCAAAAATGAATAACCGTTAAAAAATTTTAAGAAAACAGCATAAAATATAGCATCTTAAGTATGAGTGAATGAGTATCACTGCTTCCCAAGTAAATAAACATAACATTACCCTCCTAAAAGTCCGGTTCTGAGCATACCTCGTAGTACTTACATTTATCTTGTGCTCATTCATATTCTTCCAGCAGACCTATATGGGTTATTCATATCTGGCATGTTTTCTGTTTTTTCAAACCAATGTCACATCAATTATTAAATATTTGTGATAGAACCCTGGACTCAGCTTTGTCTAACTGTAGTTTATGTGTTTTCATTGCTATACAGTTTTCTATTATGGGACAGTACCCCAATTTTATGTTCCCTCTATCATCATGGACTTTTGGTTACTCCTGTCTGGTGATATCACGTACTTTGCTGGCCTTCTTAATCCATCTCCTGGTACAGAAATGTCTCTAGGGTGTACATCTAGTGCTGCGTTTTACGGGATACACATCACCAACTCTAATGGATAACATTAAATTATTTTTTAAAGTGCAATTTTCATCCTCACAAACAATATATGAGAGTTCTCAGTTGCACAGATTCTTGGCATTGTCAGACACTTGAATTTTTACCAATTCAATGGGTATATATTGATAGTACATTATAATTTTAGACATTTATTTTCTAACTTGCTAATGAGATATACAGGTTTTAATTTGTTTATCAGACATTTCCTCTTTTATGAAATAACCTATTCTTTTGTCATTTTTTTCTATTAAGTCATCTGTCTTTTTAAAAAAAATCGTTTTGGGGGTGCCTTGGTAGCTTAGTCGGTTAAGTGTCTGGCTTTTGATTTTGGCTCAGGTGATGATTTCATGGTTGGTGAGTTCGAACCCCACATTGAGCTCCATGCTGACAGTGCAGAGCCTGCTTGGGATTCTCTCTCTCCCTCTCTCTCTGCCCCTCCCCGACTTGTGCTTGCTTTCTCTCTCAAAATAAATAAATAAACTTAAAAAAATAAATAAATTATTTGGAGAGCTTTTATTTATATTTTGTTTGGGGCTTTTTTGTTTGAGTTACCAGTATATTCTCCCACTCTATGACATGGTTTTTTACTCTTCATTTTGATTGACTTTTCACTGGAACACGTAATGTTGGAGCTAGCATCAATTATTGTATGTATTAGTTTTTTCCCACTTAAAATCAAGAAGTTATCCTTATTTTGAAGAGTTGCACACCTAAGGGTCAGCCTACCTGCAGGATAAATAATGAGTCTTTTGGCTTACTAATTTTTATAAACACTGAATGGTGGGTTTAATGAGGAAAATAGACTTAAATAATCCCTTGTTCATATTCCATGAGTTAATTTCACCTTGCTTCTCTGAAAAGGAATAAATATGCAATTGCTTATGGACAAAATGAAAGCTGTGCATGTTTCTATGGGTTTGGATTTGCTAATTTGCCTTAGGAGGACACAGATAATCTCCTGTGCCTAAAAAATGAGCATGCTTTATTTTTTGGTCTCATTTTCTTCTGTTTCCTAAAGGGAAATTACTAGGTCCTCTGGAGCTGAAAATTGAAAATTGAGTAGCTGGTTAAAGAAGCAAAGTGGTGTCAGACCTCACAAGCAAGGTTTTTGGATGCATCACAACATTTACAAGGAGAAGGTTTGGCATCCATATGGGTGTATTAACATTACTTTTCTCCATCCCTCTGTAGCTACTCAAGCAAGTGACAAGTAGGTATGTCGTGACCACATGTGACATATAAATTACAAGTTTTTTGCCCCTCTAAAACTTTATTTGTCGTCAACCTTTACACCAATACACTAAGGCATAATAGCCAATAATTTATGAGTGTAATTTGAAGGAAGCAATTCTGCTTTGTGATTACAGTAGTAAATAAAAGATTCAAATCCTCATTGACCCAACATCAAATTCAGCTTTACTTTTTTTTTTTTTTTTTTACATGATGTTGTTTATGAGAGTAAGCAAGCAGAGTCCAAGAACGGTGACAGGTTGAAGAAATTCAGTGGTTGCAAAGGACAAAGACAATGGCACTAGAAATGAAGAAAATTATCAGAAGAAAATAAATATATATGGGTCCAAGTTTTATGATTTAGTTTATTTATTTATTTTTTTGCTTTTGACAAGAAGGGCTTTTTGTAATTTTCGTAACGTTTATTTATTTTTGTGAGAGAGACAGAGTGCGAGTGGGGAAATAGTGAGAAAGAAGGAGACAGAGAGTCTGAAACAGGTTCCAGGCTTTTAGCTGTCAGCATGGAGCCCGATGCAGGGATCGAACTCACGAGCTATAAGATCATGAGCTGAGCTGAAGTCAGACGCTTAACCAAGTCAGCTACCCAGGTGCCCCAACAGAAAGGGCTTTGGAAATGAAGGCATGTTGCTATGTTGCATAGCCAGGCCGTATAGCTGATAAGAGAAATGATGGGCTGTTGAGAGCCAGGAGAGAAGACTTGGATGTGAACTGCTTTATGATTTGATTAAGACACTTTGAAGAAGAATTTGTTTCCTTGATAAATGAGATATACTGGTGTGGGCCAAGGAATTCACCTGAGACTCTTTTTCACTAAAATATCTGCCCTGCAGATTTTAACACTGGCCTCAACTTCGCAGCTGTTAATTATACTTTCCCTTGGGATTTAAAAAATAGATTTCCTCCCCAATGATTCTTTTCAGCTAGAACTCAAACAGAAATGACAAAACTTTGTGAATATGAACGGGCGTGCAAATACTGATCCATTGCCAACTGGATCCATTCAAGTTTGCGTGATCCTGAGGTCTGGAATCAAGTTCAGATCAATTTAGAGATGAAGTGAGATCAATGTGACCCTTCACCCACAGATGATAGCATAATCTGAAGTGGACACCAGGGACCTACACAACTTGACAAGTGCTTGGGGCTTAGGAGCTGACTAACATGTGACTTTGGTTAAAATAGTCTTAGAATCCCATCTTAGTATGGCTGTATTTTGGTTCACTGTAAGAGTATAGAATAAGTGATAATTACTGATAACCATCTTGTTACCTGACCTTCCTGTCAGGATGAACATGTGGCTTACCTTTGTTACTCCATAGTAAAACAGTGCCCTGCATAATGGTTTGCTTGGTAAGTATTTGTTTAAGCCATTGTTGCATGAGAGTACTAAGCATCTATCCAGCATTATTTTTGTTTTCTCATGTGTTTTAACATATACTCGAACTTTCTCTCCTAACAACTCTGTGAGGAAGAAAGGAAATTATTACAAGTGAGGAAACTGAAGCAGAGCTTTGTATTAATTTGCCCCATGCAGTATGGGTACCAAATGGCAGAACTGTCACGGGCAGAATTTCTATCCTCTAAGCCAGCATAATTTCTTTACTATTTTTTCCCATGGGATATGATTCTAGTAGTGATAAGCAGTAGCTAATGATTAGGACACTACAGCCAAGTTAAAAGTGAATTATAAAGTTCATATTTATTTCTGCCTAGTAAGTACTCAAGAAATAGGGATTATCTTCTCATTTGGTATTTTGCTTTGTCTTCAGCTAGGACCTCTATTCCATTTCTTGTTCCACCTTCCACCCCTCCGCTTCCCAATTCTGCTTTCCATTCTGTCAGCCGCTCGTAGTCAGATATCAGTCAACTAAGTCTTCCTCAAGGCTGTGTAATAGAATCTCTCCAAGGAGTGTTTGCATTTAAGAGGAACTTAGAGAGCCTTTAAAATATTCAGATATCTGTGTGTTTGTCAGAAGGGCCTGCTCACTGCCACTTACATCTAAAGTTTATGAGAGCAAACCTTAGAACGGTATTTACTATTTCATGTTTATGAATCAGGTGAAAAGGAGGGTCGGAGAGTCCCTCCCCACTTCCTTTCAGTGTAATATGTGCTTATAGTGTGGTGAAAAGGAACCTCCATGGGGTTCAGAGAAGGGAATCCAAGCTCTGCCTTTTACTGAGTTATGTGACCATGTATATATTTCTTTGTCTAAACTGAAGTAGCATTAATACCAATTTGAATAGTTGTGGGAAGGCCAGGAAGGATCACTTGTTGAACATGGTGGGAGAATACCATGTTTCTTTTGTCTTTATAGTTGATGCTCTGATTTTGTTAATCAGAAAAACAAGAACAAAAACAAGAACCCCACCTCTTTTGAACTACATCCAGTGGAATCTAACAGAAAGAACAAGTGTACCAGGGTCTCAGCAAGTACAGCAGCAGCTAGTGTTATTTGTTGAATATGTGCCATGAACCAGAAATGGGTGTTATTAAGTGCTTTACACGTGCAGTGGTGTTTAATCATCACAAAATTCTAAAAGCCCATTTTATACTCAGGGAAGCAGGCCTCAAATATTAAATAATTTGCTCTTTGCCAGACAAGAACTGGGTCCTGAATTCAGGTTGTCTGATGCCAAATTCCAAAATCTGTGAACTATTAAAAACAAGCCTCAATTCTAGTATACAGATAGAAAAAGAGTTGAGTGAGCATTTCTGAATGTTTTCTGGATTTTGTGATAATTAAATGAAAGCTCATCTCTATTTTTCTCCTAGTTTTACAAAAGATTTAAATGTAGTTGTGTTAGTACAAAATCCACATCATGTTACCTATCCATGAACAACAGATACAATGTCCTTGACAAGTATTTGCATTTTCAGGTGAGATTAATTGATTGTAATTAGAATTAATGTAATCAATTTAATGTAAATTAATATTAGAAGGTGTTCAGATTTAAATTTCTCTTCAGCATAAAGATTCAGTTATTTCAAGAATCATTTCAAGTTCAGTTATTTTAATATTCAGTTATTTCAAGTTCTGTCATGTTCACTAAAAATAATCTTAGTTGTGGTCTTAATTGGTCAAGCAATAACCAAGCCTTAGAAAAGACACTTTAAAAAGTTAGCAAAAAAAAAGGGGGGGGTGGATAAATGCCTTTCTTGATAATCTGCAACATTTACAGCATTAGATGAAACTTTTCTAAACAGAAGGAGAAAAGTGTGCCTAACATGGAAACTTCTTACCATTTGATTTGCTCAAATGCCTTCCCTACTTGTATTCTTTTTCTCTTATAAAAATAGAGAAGAAGATCTTAGGGAAAAGCTATTTCCTAGGACATTATTTTAGAGATTGGTTTCTTTCTCTAGAGGAGTAAAACCTCATTGTCATCTTTCACAGGATAATTTTTTGGGATATAGGCAGGAGACTAAATTTATCGTCTTGTGTTTTGTTTGGCTCTAGATGAAAAAAAAAAGCCTTTGTTGAGATAAACTGGAAATAAATGTGGAATACATTGTGCATATCCCACAAATATGGAATAATTAGCAAATGAGAAGGTGAGTTTGCTAGTTATAATATGCATATGTATATATGGATGTGTATATGTATGTATGTATGTACATATAAATGTAAATATTTGTGTTTGGTAGTTGGAAATATGTGTTGTTAAATGATTTGAAGAGAGGTTTCTTTGACACACAGACTAGGGAGTTATTGAAGGCAAATGAGGATTTTAAAATTTACTTTGCATTTTGGTGAGGAAAGTATTTCATGGGATAGTTTGGCAAACTGAAAGAGTCCATATATATGAAATTCTTGAAGCTTGTGAGTGTCTTCTACATACTTTCAGTCTAAAAGCAATAAAATGTAAAATGAAGTAGACAAAAGATGCAAACTCAAACAAACCTGGATTATATAGAATTAGGTAGAATGCATTTACTTGTGGATGGGAACTCACATGTGCATGATATCCAAGAGGACAGATGATGACCAGCTTAAAGCCTGGGTCTCACTTTTTTTGGTTAATGGATTTGTCAAGGGCAAAGATTGTTTAGTTATGAAGTGTGACTTGCTCATTGTACACAATGTGAAAATAATGTAAAACTCCATGGATGAAAGATGGAAGAAATAAGTAGGTGAAAGATAATGCTATCCGGAAAAGAAATTTATTACATTAGGCAGTTTGTGATTTTACGGTGTATTAGAGGTTTATCTTCTGTGGTGAGGATGCCAGCTCAGAAAGAAACTTATCATTCACCTTGCATTTTCATCCTGGAAGAAAATTTTATGTAAGTAATAATACCAGATGACATGGCACAGTATTATTCTATCTGTAAAGTAGAGCTAGGACAGAAAAGTTTTGACTTTTTTTATAGGGCTATATCATTTGTTCAATGGCAAATTAATATAAACATATTTTTTGGGCATGTACTTCCAATATGGAGACACTGGGACATTTATACAGTGCTATATTTTAGCAGCTAAATATATTATTTTCTAGATAAAATTGACAAAATAGTGTACTAAACCATACTGCCAACTCCCTTATATGCCAAATCATTACATGAAGTGTTAACTAGAATGCAGTCATTTCTGAGTGATGTTTCATGCCTTTGTAAATGTCTTTCTTCCTTGATTTACTCGTCAGTGTTTTAAGTTCTCACAAAATAGGAATTATTTAAATCTTAAGCAACTTAAGTAGTTGCTTTTAAGTTGACTTAATATCATCCAATTCTTGCCCTCTCACCATTTGGAGGACCATAAAATAACTTAAATAGAATATGTGACCAGCTAAAATGAAGATGACGTTATTATTCATGAGCACTTTAATACAAACACTTTAGAGACTGCATTCCTCCATTCTATTAAATTATGGTACAACATAAAACTGCCAGACTAAGTTGTAGACTCATAATCTCCAGTGAGTTCCCTTATTTTTTCCTTTAATATTTTTTTCTCTTTAATATCTGTAAATCTAATTTTTGGTTCATATCTGTTATACGATATTCTAAATGCTTAATCTTTGATGTTTCCCTTTCCTTTGGTTTTTATATTAATATCTGATAATGACTTAGAAATAACATTTCTATAATAACATAAAAATAAGTCAGTAGTGGTTAATAAGCTAAGCTGATAAACTCTTAGAGTTGGAATAGATTTTGGGGACCTGCCCTGGTGTAAATGTCTCCCTAGAGTGCTGTGGCCTTTTCAAAGGAAACATTTCCTCTAATTCAGCACTCAAGGGAATGTGACAACTGACTCTAAATAGATCTACTGCCAGAAGAGTGATAGTTATGAGGATTGGCCTTGGAGTAAGACAGAATTGCATTCTGTCTCTTTCTAGCTGTATGCTCTGGAACATAAATTCTGAGATTTGGCTTCCTCATCTGTATAATAAGGTGAATTGCACATCACTTATATAATTGTTGTGAGGATTACATAAGGTAAGTCATGTAAAGCACCTAATATGGTACCTGGTACATGGTAATCATTATTGTTTTTATTGTAGCTGGATGTGTAGGCTATTGAATTCAGAAGACCACATCTTTGCTTTCTGTCTAGAATCTTCAAATCCAGAATTACTGACTAAAACTGTAGGAGGATTTCCTGGAAGGATTGTCAGTGTTAGGGCATTTTAGGTTGATCCTCTGGTAGCTATATTAGGGAACAGAGCACATGCCTACTGCCTAGATTTGTCATTCATAGTTGAGGGACTCAAGAATCCCCTATACAATATACCAAGAATTCTACCATATGATAGTTCTAAATATTTAAATTATAAAATAAAGCCAACAAGGTATCAAATGTAATGTTCTACCATTTTAACTTAATAAATATACCTTCAACAGACTAGAAATGTGAAGTTAAAATTGAAAATATTCCTTGAATTCTTTGTAAACTCTTTGAAGTCTCATGCTGAAACATAGTGGTACTGAGAGAACCAAAATGTGGCCTGTGGCTTATCCTCCTTCCTTGCCTATCTCAGGCTGTGTCCTGTACCATGAGGGGCTTTGCATGAGTACGTGGAATCCTTCTGTATGCACAACCAGACTTGGTCCACAGTTTTGGGGATGACATTAACGCCACTCCCAGGACCCAGGTGGGCACACTCAGTGAAGTCTGCCTTCAAAACAGAGCAAGGAAGAAGCCCACACATGCCTTGGGATTGTACAGTGGGGCCAAGTACCAATAGCATGGTCTAAAAGGTGGGGATGCAGGCTACTGATAAGTGTTATCTCCTTACCCCTCTAGATTCTTCACCCTGCAGGGTGGGATGTGGCTGGAGAAAGCTAGAGAAGGACTGTCTACCACATAGGATCTAGGTCACTCTCGTCTGGCTCTAAAGGGTGTTACCATTCTTGATTACTAAAATAGAACATCAACTTGATGATACATCAACTGGCACTTCTTCAAAGCAGTGATATAGACTGAATGTGCCTCCCCCCAAAAAACTCACATATTGAAAACAAACCCCTAATATGATGGCGTTAGGAGGTGGTGCCTTTGGGAGGTGGTGAAGGTGGAGAGCTCATGAATGGTGCCTTTGGGATTAGGTCATGAGGGTGCAAATCTCATGAATGGGATTAGTGCCCTTGTAAGAGATCACAGAGACCTCCCTTGCCCTTCTGCCGTGTGAGCACATAGTGAGAAGACACCTGTCTATTTACCAGGACAAATGGATATATTCATTATGTTAAATCTATCAATCTATGAACAGTATATCAAGTATATCTCCCCATTTATTTAGGTCTTCTTTGAATTTTTTCATCAGCATTTCATAACTTTTAGCATACATATACAATATATACTTTCTAAGGATATACCTAAATATTTAATTGTTTATAGCTGATGTCATTGATACTATGCTTTTAATTTTAGTTTCTACATGATCATTGTTATACATAGAAATGAGATTGATTTTTGTGTGTGGGTCTTAGAGCCTGTGACGCTGTTGAACACACTTATTAGTTCTGTAACATTTTTTATTTGTTTGCTTTTGGATTATTTGGGACTTTTATGTCCTTCACAATTTTTATTTTCTTTCATGTCCTTTGCCAGGTTTATTTCTTCCTTTACAATCTATATACTTTTGTTGATTTTCTTGCCTTGTTGTTTTGTCTAGAACTTCCAACATGATGTTGAGTAATAGTGATGAAAGTTAAAAATATTTCTTTGGTGCTTAATCTTATTGGGAAAGCATTCAGTCTTTCACAGTTAAGTGTAATGTTAGCTCCAGGGTTTGTTGGTACCTATTCTTTATCAAGTTGTGAAAGTTTCTCTCTAGTCCTGTTTTTATGATCATGTTTGTTTTGAATAGGTATGAATTTTGTCAAGTTCTTATTTTTGAGGCAACCTATACGCTAATATGGTGCTTTCACTGTTAGCTTTTTGATATGGTGGATTATATTGATTATCATGATTTATTTCTAAATATTGAATAGCCTTGCATACCGGGAATACATCCCATTTAGTTATGCTGTAAAATCCTTTCCACATATTGTTAGATCTGGATTTGGTTTGTTAATACATTGTTGAGGATTTTGGAGTCAAGTTCATTATAAATTTCTTTTTGCAGTATTTGGTGTGCTATTAGGGTATGCTGGCCTACGGTAAGTTCCTTCCTCCTCTATTTTCTGAAATAACATATGTAAATTGGTCTTAATGATTCTTTAAATGCTTGGTATAAATCTCCAGTGAGATGAAGTGGATGTATATATTTCTTCTGGGGGAGGTTTTAAATTATGGATTACATTTCTCTCGTTGTTATTGGGTTGTTCAGATTGCCCATTTCATCTTGGTTGGGTTATGGTAGTTTGTGATTCTTGAAGACTTGATCTATTTCTTCTGAATTGATAAAATCATGACCACAAAGTTGTTTGCAGTATTTTCTTATTCTTATTATCTTTTAATGACAGCAGACTGTATAGTGATAGTCCTTATTTCATTTCTGATATTGGTAATTTATGCATTCTTTTTATTTTTTAAACTTTTACTATGGATTTCTCAATTTTATTAAGTGTTTTGAATACAAAGTTTTCTGCTTCATTGATATTCTCTGTTGTTCCCCGATTTTTAATTTCCATTGATTTCTACTCTTTTCTTTATTATGTCTGTTCTTCTACTTGCTTTAGGTTTACTTTGATCTTCTTTTTCTAATTTAAAAAAAAATTTGTTAATGTTTATTTAATTTTGAGAGAGAGAGAACAGAGTGTGAGAAGGGCAGGGAGAAAGGGAGACACAGAATCCGAAGCACACCCCAGGCTCTGAGCTGTCAACACAGAGCCTGATGAGGGGCTCAAACCCACAAACTGTGAGATCATGACCTGAGCTGAAGTCAGCCGCCCAACTGACTGAGCCACCCAGGTGCCCCTCTTTTTCTAATTTTTAAAGTAGAAACTTATGTTATTGATTTGAAATATTTCCTCATTTTTAATGTAAGCACTCAGTGCTATAAATTTCTCTCTCAGCCCTGCTTTAACTGTGCCTCACAAATTTTGATACGTTGTGGTTCATTTACGTCCTTTATCTTCCCCATTTTAAATACTGTCTTGAGCATCAGACGGTGTTGTAATTTTTCTTTTCATCTTAAACTTGATTTATAGAACTCATGAGGAGAAAGGTAGTCTACTGCATGTGTCCATATTCTGCTTTTTCAGTTGTTTCTTTCTTCCCGATGCTCCCAGATTCCCTCTTTTATTATTTTCTTTCTGTTTGAAGAACTTTCCCTAGTCAGCTGAAAGGAAATATCTGCTAGCAATGGAGTCTGTAAATTTCCCTTTATTTGATAATGGTTTTATCCCCCCTTCATTCCTGAACAATAGTTTTGACAGATAGAGAATTTAGTTCAGTTTTTTTTTTCCCCAAAACTTACAAAATATTGTGCCACTTACTTTGGGCCTCCATACTTTCAGATGAAAAATCTGAAAGTTTGGCCTTTGCCTTCTGGTAATGCATCATTTCACTCTGACTGCTTTTAAAACCTTTCTTTACTTTTTAAAAGTTTAACTACAGTGTGTCTTGGTATTTTTTTTTTTTTTTGTAAGATTTATCCTCTTTGGCGTGGATTCAACTTCTTGTGTCTATAGGTTTATACTCGACAAATTTGGGGAGTTTCCAGCCATTATTTCTTCAAATACTCTTTGAGCCCCAATGTTTATCTCTTCTTCCATGTTTCTAATAATATGAAGATTGGGTCTCTTGTTATTGTCCTACAGTTTTGTTTTACTTTTTTCTGAGTCTGTTTTCATCTGTATTATGTTCTGCCATCATGTTTTATCTTTTAATCATTTTACTTTCTATGAATTTATTAACCACACAATTAAAAAAATGAAATCAAGGGGCGCCTGGGTGGCTCAGTCGGTTAAGCGTCCGACTTCAGCTCAGGTCATGATCTCACAGTTCGTGAGTTCGAGTCCCGCATCAGGTTCTGTGGTGACAGCTCGGAGCCTGGAGCCTGTTTCAGATTCTGGGTCTCTCTCTCTCTGACCCTCCCCCGTTCATGCTCTGTCTCTTTCTGTCTCAAAAATAAATAAATGTTGAAAAAAATTTTTTAAAAAATGAAATCAAGAGATATCAATGAAGTGTATTTTTTTCAATAAAGTTTTTGAGAGAATCAAAAGCTATTTAGGACTAAACATTACATATTACATTAGAAATATTATCTTAATTCCATGGTAAACATTTTTGCAGAAGATGTAGGAAAAAATAAAATAGTAAAGCAAACAACTTAAGTTACAATTTTGTCACCTGGAGATGATTACTTTTCTATTTTTCTTCCAGTAAAAGTACATTTGGACTCAGTTTTTTTTTCTTTTTCTCACACACACACACACACACACACGCACACATGCACACATGCATGCATGTGTGCGTGCGTACGTGTGTGTGTGTGTATATATATATGCTTTTTAATTCTTTTGGAACTGCATTATTAATAATTACAATATTTTTTTAGAGTATTCTTATTTTTTTACATTTCATCATCCTCTAAAACTCCATGTCAAAAGCAGTTTACTTGAGCCAGTAGCATTCATAAGTGAAATAGACAGAGATAAAACCTGAGCTAATGAGCACTATCTCATGATAGGAATAGAAAAGAAAAGAATGATAATTCTTTATATTGCTTAAATACCACATTAATGCCTATGCCTACCTTAATAATTCTAAAATTAATTTAGGGAAAATGGAATTTAATCTATAATAAATAAGGATAATAAATAATGATTGATATAAAAATAAGTATTAAAATTAAGTAACCAACATCTTAGAAAGAAGCAGAGTAAAGCCACGATAATTCTTCATTGGAAGGATGAATCGGAATTGATGGCAAGGTACTATCCTTTGGAAAATCGCAAGATATGGAGTGTCTTGTATATTGCTGTCTTTCATATGGCCCTAGTGAGAAATACAATTCTAAAAAATTATAATATACAAATTATATTTGCCATGCCTTGCTTTGCTATTCCTTTTCTGCCTTTTTATGAATTCTGTGTTTCTATTGAACTTATGCAAGCATTATAATGATAAGGTTAGATTGAGTCATTAATGCAAAATATAGCTACCTAGATATTTATGACTCTGTATTTGATAAATGTTTTTGTTTACCACTGTGTTCTCTAAGTGAGAAAAAAAAGAGAAAACTTTTAAGTTGATTTATTTATAATATCTTGTCAGCTGAGTCAGGGTTTGAGTTAGGAATGCAGAGCTCTCTCAGCTGTCAAAGTCAACTTAACAGATTGTTTTCCTATGTATTTATATTACCTAAAAGCTTGGAGAGATCCCTCCAAGACGTTCAGCCTCAGTTTCTTTCATTCATTTGCTCATACACTCATCAAATATTTATTCAATTTCTATTGTTTTTTTAGGCTCTGTGCTAGATGCTAGTGATAGAGTGGTGGATGTATATTAATATTATACAGTCACAGATTTTATGCATATACACATATATCCATTAACATAATGTTCTTATATTTGGATACACACACGTACAGATACATATGTACTTTCAACATGATCTTTTCCTTTCTTATCCTGGCCTCTTACCGTGAGCCATGATGGAGGTGTATAAGATGACCACATCGAAAAGTACATTAACGAAAGATAAGTCAGAGCAAATCCCTTCCGAAGCTTTGGCCTAGTATTCCTGACACATCTAGCCCGTGGTTATTCTTAAAGTTTGGAAGCTTATATTTATAAGTAGTAAACTAGATCCAGAACTTAAGAATTATATGAGCTAGTACCATTTGAGAAGAGACATAGTGTAAATTCTTGCTGGACTAAATTGTCTCTGGCTTTCCCATCTCATTATTTACCTTGGGCTTATAAACAGAATGGTCAAGGTGTGATTTGGTAGTTTTCTATTTTTTTTAATCTGCCCAGTTTCCATCCCAACATCCTCTTCCCAAAATATAGTCTTCATGATAACAACACCCTCCTTTTCTTTGTGTAACAACTCCTTCTACGCTGTCAGTACATGTTTTTTGGATAGGGCCAATTCATGAATCTGACTCCAGGGGTGGATACCTGACAGTATATGGCCCCATCTTGTTGGCTAGAGTTATTTGTTTAGAAATGTGAACATGACTGTATTGGGGCCAGTGTAGCTTAGTCAAAAACATTTGCCTTCAAAGCTACTGGGAAAAAGGAGGTATGTTCTATCTTCATTTGATTTTTAACTTAGTAGATGTATGAGTGAAGATGCTGCTTGCCATCATTGATCCCTTGAAGGGTTATGTGCCAAAGACTAGAGGAAAGCAGACTGATACAGTAAGAAGGTAAGACAGTATCCTGATGACATCATGTAAGGTCTTGAATCAAATCATAACTTAAAGAAGCTCATTCTTGAACGTCTCACTTTTAAGTTGCCTTTCTATTAACTGCAACTACTAGAGCTTTCACTAATTCAGTATCCCTCATTCACCTTTGTGTGAGAATCCCCAGCAAAAGGGCCATGGAAGTTTATGTTTTGCTTTTATTGGTACCCTTGATCCTTGCTCAAGTCCACTGGTAGTGTTGTGTCTATGTGTCAATGTGCAAACATATGCACAGATGCTGAGACTTGCACATATATGCTTTCATGAAGGAAATTCTGTGCATTTGCATTTATAAGAAATTGTGATCACCTGGTACTCTGATATAACAGGAACTTAGGAAGTAGGCTGTCCTGGTTATTACAGTACCATCATGGTGTCACCAGGCATCAGGACTCCTTCTATCTTTCTGCTTGGCTTTCTTTATAGTTTGGAGCCTATTCTTTTTTTTTTTTAATGTTTATTTATTATTTCTGAGAGAGAGAGAGACAGAGTGTGAGCGGCGGAGGGGCAGAGAGGGACACACACACACAGACTCCGAAGCAGGCTCCAGGCTCTGAGCTGTCAGCGCAGCGCCCCCTGTGCGGCTCGAACTCACAGACTGAGAGACCATGACCTGAGCCGAAGTCGGAGGTTCAACTGACTGAGCCACCCAGGTGACCCGTTTAGAGCCTGTTCTTATGCTCACTTGATAGGTACCGGATATATTGCCATCATATCTATGTTCCAAAAAGGGAGAGAGAGAAGGGTGGATGGTAAAAAAAACAAAAAACAAAAAACAAAAACAAAACAAAACATATATATGAAAAGAAAATGAGCTTAACAAGCCAAAATTGGTCATGTTTCATGGATTTTTTTTCCAGAAGCCCTACCAGAACCTTCTGTTATATCTCAATGAGTAGGATGACACGTGTCACACGATGACCCTTACATGTGAGAGGCTGGGAAATAAAATATTTTACCTACAAGTGAGGAAGACAGATGGATGTTTAGTAGGTAATGATCTGTGTTGACATAAGATGCATTCTGTTTACTCATTTTTATCATTTATGAGTGGTTTGAACTGACAAGATAAATCCCCTTAGCTGGTTACAATCCTAGTCGTCAACAAAGACTGACTGAATTGGAATATCCAGTGTTGGTGACCAGGAATCTTTATTTTAATAAGCTCCCACGGTGATCTCACTATAATCCCAACTTGATATGAGGTCTAAGTTTCCACCCAGCCCTTAAATATAATTCTGTAATTTAAACTTTCTGATGATCTACTGTTTTCTTTCATATATATTTGTATGATCAAAAGAATAAAAGCATCCATATAAGTACCCTAAACTATCGTATAATTTCAAGCATGTATCATTGTATTTGTTTAATATTTATTGCTGCATCTGGCTGATCTAATATCTGGTAGGATATTTAAAGGAAAATTCTAGCTATTAATAACCGATCTCTTAAGCATGTATTTTTTTTTCCTCTGGAAAGAAAGAAACATACTGAGGTAAATTCCATGAAAACAAGATGAACAGATTGCTTAGGAGACTGTGTCTTTTTTTCCTGCCATTCAACCTGTACATTTGGGAATAAGGGAGACTCAGCTGTTCCACAAAAATGCAGCAGTATCAACCGAGGTAGGAATCCCGTGCTCTGTGGGACACCTCCAGAGTCTAATTGGTCCGATGAAGTAACTCACGGTCAGCAAGCAGACAAAGTTCATTTTCTGTGTTTGGAAATAGTTGCTTTTTGGTTCAGAGGCATGTCAGAAAGAGAACTAGTTGCTGCATTTGAAGGAATAGAGAAAAAAATAGCCTAAAGGTGTGAGCCAGAATCCCCATATTTGCCAAGGAAAGAAAGTGCCCTTGAGAGAGTAATTCATCTAGCAGCAGGGATCAAAACCAATGAATCTATTATGTCATCTAGTAGTTTTGGAATAACAAGCTCAAAACTGTGGTTTTCAGAGAAGATCAAGAGTAATTCACATGTATTCACCGAAATACTGAAAATAAATTCTGCTGCTGTAGTTCATTCTCATATACCCTTTAATAATGTGTAATTGATTAATTATATAGATATAAGCTAACATGTATTTCGGAATATTTTAAGTCATAAACAAAGGACTAAACTAAAGACATAAATGTGAAATGTAAAACTCTAAAGTAATAGATAAAGTAGAAGAATATTTTTATGACCAGAGTGACAAGAGTGACAAGAGACTACTTGAATAAGCCCAACAAAACACTTATTACAGAGAAAATAATAATATATTGACTGAATAATTGATCAATATTAAGTATTTCTGTTCAAAACATGACAGTAGATACCATCCACAAAATTAATAGATGAGGGTTTGGGATATGATATTTGCAGTGTCTAAGTTTGCCAAAGACCTGATCTCAAGAATGCAAGAAACTTCCTGAATGGAATGTGATTGGATAAATAGGAAAAGGATGTGAACAGATACTTCACAGACCAGAAAACTTAAAGCTTATGAAGAGACCCAACTCATTAGTCATTAAAGAAATTAAAACTAAAGCATCAGGGTGCTTGGGTGGCTCAGTCGGTTGAGTGTCTGACTTCGGCTCAGGTCATGATCTCGCAGTCTGTGAGTTTGAGCCCCGCATTTCGCTCTGTGCTGACAGCTCAGAGCCTGGAGACTGCTTCGGAGTCTGTGTCTCCCTGTCTCTCTGCCCCTCCCCCACTTGTGCTCTGTCTCTCTCTGTCTCTCAAAAATGAATAAATGTTAAAACAAACAAACAAACTAAAGCATCAATAAACCTCAAATACTTCTCAGCTGGGTAAAGAAAGGCTGACCATAATGGAGGATCTAGAAAATCATGTGCATAACTTTGAAGGGGAATCTAGGAGTGCTTAGTCTACTTGCATATGAGTGTGCCCCAACAATCCTGCCACTATGTATGTAACCCAGATAAATTATCGCATAGGCCCTAAAGGGGACTTGTTTGAGGGCACTTATGATATTGTGTTGAGTAGAAAGTTATCTAGAATTCATTACTGGAGTCCATCACCAGGGTAATAGGTTAGCATAACAAAGTAGATAGAATTCTCTCTTAGTTTGGGATCACCTAGAAGCAGACCATGAGACAAGGATACTTTTTGTGGGATATACAGGAAACAAGTAGGAGAATAGAAAATTGCCAAATGAAAGGGAAGGAAGCTGTCGATAAATGATGAAACATTAATTCAACAACCAGCTACTAAAGCTTGACCCTTTGGTGAAACTCTGGAAGCTGGCCTGGAATACTATATAGTCAAGAGGAAAGATTTTTAGAGAATTTATATACCGACTCTGGTCAGTCATTGATTGAGGATTGCTCTCAAGAGGTCTAAAGTCCTTAGCACTTTGGGCACACTGTGGGCAGCAAGTATGATATCTGGAGGCCAGAAATCATACTCAGGCAGTAAAATGTACATGCAGGCATTTGGAAGTTCACAGATGTGCAACGAAGTGGTGGGACAGAGGACAAGACTGGGGCATTGATTTATCTGCAATAAAACCTAAGCAGCAGGTAAAAGCAATGAAGTACATGCACACAATAACACGAAAAGATCTTAAAAGCAGTGATAAGTGAGAAAATACAAAACAGACTGAGACCTATGGCAGAATCTCATTTATGTAAAGTAAGAATACATGCAGAGAAAAACGAAAGAAAACAAACCAATAATACAATCTGCCAAAGAATACATGTAAATGGGACACAAATAACAAATAAAATGGTTACCAGGGAAAAGAAAGGGGAGTGAAAGTAAGGAAGGGAGAATTTAAAAAAGGGCCTTTTACTTTGTTACTCTGCCATGAACTGAGAAATAGAATTAACAAAAATATCTTCTTTTGAGCCCTCAAAGGGAAAATAATAAGGGGTTTAGTTCCATTGTTTCAAAACCTCTTTTTCTCTACTGGTCCCCTAAGTAGATCTAAAGTAATTAGGTCTACCCTTGGCATACAAAGTGAGTGGAGATGATTACTTCAAATTTAAGACTATGTTTCATTACAATAATATATGTAAAAACTTGTTATTTTAGTTTCTATAAGGGAACAGAGCTGCTATACCTGCAAAAAATAATATTATCATTATCAAACATTTACTAAGGTCTTACAAACTTGAAATTTTTGAACTAAGTGCTTATAAAATCATATCAAATTAAGTAAAGAGATAAAATCACCCCATAAATTTTCTTTAGACTGTTCTTGTTGCCTAATTAGATACATCACATTTTTGCATATATTAAAGTGTTTTAAAATATCTCTTTGCCTCAAGAGACCCTCCTAGAAAATTGCAAGAAACTTGACATTTAAAGAAAAGAGCCACATTTACATAACTTATCTCAGAAATATATACACATACATACAAGAAAGAATATCATTATTACTATATGTCAAATGAATAAATCCATTAACTCTTTCTTTTGACAAATGAGTTTAATCCATTTATATTTATTGTCATTGATGACATATTTGCTTCTTCCAGAGTATGTCTCATCTTGGTAAACAGTGACTTTATTTTGCATTTCCTTAGGCTAAAAACCTTAGAGTCATCTCTCATTTTTCTTACTGACTGCATGCCTTCTCTCAGCATCTCCCTTCAAGGCCGCATATAATCTGGTCTTTGTTCTTACTCCTCTTCACCCTCTCCATCCTCACTCTGCTTAGCCTCACTGACCCCACTCCATCCCTTGAATTTGTATAGCTCACTCTACCAATTCAGAACTTTGGCACTTGATGTTTGTTCTCTCTGGTACTTTCTTCTTTTGGATTCAAAACTTCACCCCTTCCAGTCTTTGTTTTCCTTCTCCTTTTCCTTCTCCTTCTCCTTCTTCTCTTTCTTTTCCTTCTTAAGTACATTTATTGAGATATAATTGAAATCCCCCCCAATCCTATACATATTTAAGTGTATAAATTGAGATGTGATATATGTATACATCTGTAAAAATAATACAATGAACATATGCAATACTCTAAATAAAGTTTTCTCATCCTTTTTCTTTTCTTTTACTTTTTTTTATTTTTTATTTTTTTAATGTTTATTTATTTTTGAGACAGAGAGAGACAGAGCATGAATGGGGGAGGGTCAGAGAGAGAGGGAGACACAGAATCAGAAGCAGGATCTAGGCTCTGAGCTGTCAGCACAGAGCCCGACGCGGGGGCTTGAGCCCACCAACCGTGAGATCGTGACCTGAGCCGAAGTCAGACGCCCAACCGACTGAGCCACCTAGGTGCCCCTCTTTTACTTTTTTTTAAATCATGATAAGTGTACTCTTTAATCCCCATAACCTATTTTATCCATCCCTCCACCCACCTTTCCTCTGATAACCAGCTGTTGGTTATCTATAGTTAAGAGTTTCTTGGTTTGTCTCTTTCTCGGTGTCTTCATATTTTTTTATAATGTCAGTTTTTGTAATGTGACTTTTTCCCTGGCCACCCCGTTATGGACTTTCTCTCCCCCTGGCATTTTCTCTTCCTTTTCTCTGATATGTATCATCAGTGTCTAAAATAGTTCCAGGAAACTGGTAGGTGCTCTGTAAATATTTGCTGGATAAATGAATAAATTATTATCTCTTACAAAATATTTTATTTGCTTTGCTTACTTACTCACTTTGTATTAATTGATAGTTTTCTAAACTTCTTTCTTCTCTAGGCTTGGAATTTTCACATTTTATTACTTTTTAGGTGATGATTTCTGTATTTTTTGCTATTATTTTAAAGTATTTTATACATTTAGTATAGGTGAAATACTGGTTAAATTTCATGAAATGCACACATCTGTGTAACCATCAGCTAGATGAAGAAATAGCACATCTCTACAATCCTAGAAGCTATTTTTTGCTCCCTTCTAGCTTCTACCTGTCCTCCCCACCCCAAGGGTAACACTGTCCAGACTTCTAATTCCATAGGTTAGTTTTACCTATCCCTTAACTTCATATAAATAGAATCTTTTAGCATGTGTTCTTTAGTATCTATCTCTTTGGCTTAACATAATGTCTATGAGATTCATCCACACTACTATGTTTATTATTATTCTCATACCATGTGTGATATTTCATTGTACATCACAATGTGTCCATTCACCTGTGCATGGGTATTAGGCTCATCTGAGGTTTTTGGATATTAATAGTGCAGGTATTATTATAATTATATGTTATATAATATGTAATAACATAATTATATGTCATATATAATTATACATTATTGTGCTTTTGATAAACACATGTGCATTTATTTAAATATAAAGCTAAAAATTGCTAGATCATGAGATGCCCATATATTCAGTGTTCCTAGATATTGTCAGTTTTTTCAAGTGGTTGCATCAGTTAATATTCACATCATCAATATATGAAAATTTTACTACACCTAGTTAATAACTCATATTCACAAAACAGGATTACTAGTTACTCTTTCATCTTCATACATTATATCTTAGCATGCATTAATTCAAGTTACCTTCCAATGGCCATCATCTGTTATTAATATATATGTATACTATGTATATTATATGTATATTATAACGTACATGTATATTATACATGTATTATATGTGTACATGTATACATGTATAATATACATGTACGTTATAATATACATATAACTTTAACTTGTTAATCAATTCCTCTAGATAAAGCACTTCGGTAGTTTTTCTTTTAAGTCTACGGGTGGTAAAGTGTCTTGGCTATTATGTATATAACAACTTTTTAATTTATTCTTTATTCCTGCTTCTAGATAGAATCTTTTTTTCCTTAGATTTAATGACAGAACTCCCTTGTCTCTTCTGTTCTGAAGTCTGCTGTTAGTCTAATTGCCATACCTTTCTAAATAAAATATTCCCTCTGGTAGCATTTAAAATTGTTCTGTATCACTGATGTTCTGAAGTTCAACCAAACTATTTCCAGGGTTTAAGCCATTTTTATTTATCCTGTTGGAGTGACAAAGTGCCAGTACCCCAGGTATATTTTTATTGTTTTAATAACCCCAACTAAAAGACTTTCTCTTCCCCTAGTGCCCTGACAGAGATTCTAGTATTAGTACTCATTAGATAAATGTGTGTTCTTTGAGCAATACCTACATCCTGAGATTGGAATGAAACTTTTGGCCAGATCCGGGGCATGTGCCTAAGATCAGAGGCTTGTGATCAGTCCACCTTAACTGTGTGGATTAAGAGCTCAGGCAAGGAAGTTCTACAAAGCCTGTTAAGATTCTGAGTGGAATTACAGATACAGGAATTGTTACCAAACAATGGGGCATGGATGTTGTTCTAGAGCAGTGGATGGTCTCCTACAAAAAAGGATTAAAGAACATTTGGTGTAGAATTTAGCATTTGTGTTGAGAACAGTGGCAAGCAAGGTGTTTCCACCAGAGTAGAGGGAAGACCAATTCTTTTGTTTGGCAGATGATGTAAATATAATGTTGCAGAAGAATAGAAGGTTATAACTGCCGGGTGATGAATTTGGACTTCTCATTGGAAATAGTGGGGTTTATTAAAAGGTATCTGGGAAAAGAAGGCTGTAGTCGGGAACCTGCTTGACAGAAGTAGAAAAACTTGTTTGGAAAAGGCGTTTGACATAAAGATAAAATTGGGGAATAGCAAGAGCAAAATTGTGATCCCTCAAAATTCATAAATTGAACACTTACCCCCAGTTCCTCAGAATGTGAGTGTGTTTGGAGATAGCGTCTTTAAAGGTGATTAAGTCAAAATGAGGTAATTAAAATGTGCCCTAATCAAATCTGATGGGTGTCTTAATAATAAGAAGAAATTTGGACATGAAAAAAATTATGCCAGTGTGCTCAGAGGGAAGACCATGTGAGAACAAAGCAAGAAGGTGGCTTCAGCAAGCCAGGGAGAGAAGGTCCCAAACCTGCTGACACGTTGATCTTGGACTTCTGGCCTCAAACACTATGAGAACATAAATTTCTGTAGTTCAGCCAACCCGTCTGTGGTACTTTATTATGGAAGCCCTAGCAAACTAGTATAGGGAGTGATTTCAAAATTTCTAATATTGCAATAGTAAAAGCCGGAAGAAGTTATTTTAGAGGTAAAATCTTCCAGACATGGCAACAGATTGGATGCTAGGCATAAGGGAGAAGAAAAAGCAACCCTCTGTTAAATACCCTTTAAAATTAAATTATAAAGCAAACTCCCACATATCGTTTGGTTGATAAATTCTTAGGGTATGCAAAATCTGTGGTGATGCACCCTGTGGCAGTGCAGGTCTATTATGTCCCTTAGCATATATGGAAGTTTGTTGTTTCTTAATCTTGCTTAAAGGCAGGAGAGATCCATAAAACAGCACTTCACATTTATGATTTTAAATTCACCTCCCTTGAATAGTGGGCTATGCCAATGCCTGGAAACATAAGCAAGCTGAGTAGTTTTGCAAAGGCTCAGGGTTGCTCCTACAGCTGCAGCTTGATAGTGGCACTGGGAAATTAAAACTTTTTAGCTCTCCCTAAGCTGTTTTCTTACAGATGGTACTGGGAGTTGATTTTTGTATGTGTGTTGTATATGATGGTGGTTCTGGCCAAGAAGAAAAAGCTCATAAGACCATCTACTCTCTCATTCAATTTCCTAGAGCAAAAATCAAATTAAGATAAGAATATTAATAGGTAACTGCAGTCTTTTAAAAATATAGGTTTGAACTGAGAATTTTAAGTGACTTCTTTGGGGTTTACTTACTTCATATATACTCTATAAATCATGTAGGCATTTATTACTACTGTAAAATGGAATTTGTAGAACTGACTGTATTAACTCATAAGTTTGAAGTATACATTTTCTGTAATATATAGGCTGGTTTATAAAGTGGTATACATAAAAATGACATAAGGCATATAATTAAAGAAAACTTTCAAAATCTGTGATTCCTTCTATTTTAGATCTTTTTATTTTTGTGGAGGGATTACCACACAATGCAGTAAAACACTGTGCATACCTCTCATTTTATTTGGATATACTGGCCAGCTTCTCTGCTGAAAGTCTCTATTGAAAATATTTTTCTGCAGAAAAAGAAGATAGGCTTTGGATTTCTTGTTTGCATTCACTCTATAAAAATCAATGCCAGGTTGGCAGGTTTGTAAATATTTACTCTGGGTAGCGATTCCAGGCAGCCATTTTCCCCCTGCACAATGCTCTCTGTTAAGTTACTAACAAAGATCTGCATTTCAGAAATTCTGAAAAATTTCTTGAATCAAGAAATAATTTTTTCGAGAGAGATGTAGCGACGATTTCTATTAGGCTTCTAAGAGTCTTAATAAGAATCTACCGCTGTGTTACGCTTTGAGTTTATGCTCTCAAACAATTTTCATGAATCATTAGAGTTTTGCATTTACCCTTTTGAAATAAAAAAAAAATGTGTGACAGATTTTCCCTGGATAGGGAAAGGCAAGATTTTAAGAATTAGTTATTCATGGACTATTAAAAAAAATAAAAAGGACTGGACTTAATAGCATTGGAATGGACACTACACATTTACTCAAACATCGATTTTAGAAACAGAAAGTAGTTGCATGTTTGTAAGAATGCTGGAAACTATAATATATAAAAGCAATATTTTGAATCATATTTTTAGATTGCTAATACATCCAGAATTCCTAAAAATAGCTATTTGTATTGTTTTTCACATCTTGAGTATAAAATTGTTATATAAAAGAAAGAAATGGTTACTATTTTAGAGAACCACATTGAAATACGTAAGTCTCCCTTCCATAAGTCTATTTTGTTATCTCCATTTTCAAAGTACAGTAGCCCCGCCTTATCCGTGGGGAATACATTCCAAGACCCCCATCAGATGCCTGAAACCAGACATTACAGAACTCTATGTATGTTTTTTCCTATATAAACATACCTATGATAAAGTTTAATTTATAAATTAGGCCCAGTAAGAGATTAATAACAATAACTATTAATAGAACAATGCTAATAGTATACTGTAATAAAAGTTATGTTAATGTAGTCTCTCTCTGCCTCTCTCGAAATACCTTACTTTACTGTACACATCCTTCTCCTTTTTGTGATGAGGTGAGATAATAAGATGCCTGTGTGATGAAACGACATGAGTCAAATGAGGTAGGCATTACGATGTAATGTTAGGCTTCTTCCAAACCACGCTTGACCACAGGTAACTGGGTTGTGTGTAGAACACAAAACCATGAATGGGGGGGGGGGGCGCTTACTGTATATGCAAATTAAGCTCCTCAGTAATCTCTTCTAAGCAATAATAGAGAATCTATTTTTCCCTAGTTAAGCAATATTCTTTCTCCTTTTTTTTTCTTAAATATAATTTAAAACATAGACTTGCACTTCAAGAATTGAGATAAAATTATTCTGTAATCTGTGACAACCCATTCCCCTTATTAATAGCCTGGCAGTTGCTGAAATGTATTCTATATCATGCATCAGATAATTATGATTTTTAAGGACCGTGAGTGAAACGTATGGTGACTACTAATTCTTAGTATACCCATATTAAATCACCAAACTCTAGTTCCAGAGACCAAAGTGTGAAAAATCAATTTAGAAAATGTAATCTGGGAATGAGAAAAGAATCTTTTCACTGGCAAGCTAAGCAGTATCCAAGGCCTATTAACTGGGCAGAGCTAAATTTCTCACTGGGGCTCCTGGAGCTCTTTGAGGCATGTTAGATAAAAGTCGGCTTTGAGGATACTTTTAACCAGATTGTCCTTTTTCCCTGTTTAATGAAAGAGGCATAGTGATATACTTGTGCCACTTTGAACCTCAAAATCCTAAATACCTGCTTTAGTGACCAGAAATTGCATGTAGCTCCTTAAATATTAAATGTGATGGTACTTAGACACAAAACAGAACGTGGCTCAATTTTGCTGTTTTCTGAGAAGACTAATGGTCCTGTAACCAAAACACTGATCCCCCAAAATGAATAGTTATCATCAGGGAGCTGATTTAACACAAAGCAGTGGATTCTCAAAGAGGTAACCTTTCCAGGACAGATATTTGTATTGATTACTGGGTCCGGATTAAATCCAATCATGTTGATCAAACTGACTTACATTGAAAAATGTGGAGGGATGTGGCCTTTGGATCATAATTTGTTACTCACAGGTGGTGGTGATCTTGACAGTGCCCAGTAATATCATGGCACCTTCTCTGCCTGGCTTTTGAACACATTTTACAGTAAGAAAAAGGAATATACAGATGAGGGCCAAATATCTCCTTCCTTACTGGTGAAATTGATATTGAAAAATGTGTATTAAATTTACAGATGAATGTGATTTCTGATACAGACCTCTGGCTTAGACTGACTCCCCTTCCAGAAACAGAAGTTGCCCAAATCCGCTGTTTTGTAAACTTGGGAATAGCAGAGCAGAAAGGACAGAATGCTTTGTGAGGAAAGTCCTGCTCCCAGAAAGAGTGGGGCTTGTGTGCACATTCCCATGTTCTTTGTAGTCCTCAAAAGGGAACATTAAATCACCTACTCTAGGACTAAATGAGTGAAAGGAAAGATAAAAGCCAGTTGTGTTACATGAACGGAGCTCCCTCCTCATACAGGGAAACCTAGAGAATAGTGAGGAGACAGTCCACTTAATATTGGACTCCATCCAACAGTATTTTGATGGGCTTCATCAAGTATTTTGATACTTCAGACAGGAAGAAATGTAAGATTTTGAGTTTGTGTCTGGAAACCTTGGATCCAAAAACAAAACTAGAAAATATGATTGTACACTTTAATTTCTGAGAAGCCTGGAGGTGGGGGTGGGTTAGGTGGTTGGAGTTATTTCTCCCCAAACCAAGAATGCAACCCATTGTCTTATGGTTGAAAGAAAAACCATAATTTCCCTACTCAGAGTGTATGAAATGATATATTCCACATGCTGAGTGTATAGAATCAGATTCACATTCACTTTGGGATTATTGTGTTTAATTTGGGTGAAGAAGACAATTTATGGAATCGTACCCAGACTAGAGTGTTTTAGATATGGGATCATCATAAAAATAAAGGTATATTATGGTGACCTATATCAGCAGTTTAACTTTTAGATCTATACATGTACTAGGCAAGGAACATAATTGAGTAAGGAAAGCCAGGTTAAAAAAAAACAACAGCATATATGTAATGCAAAATGTCAAGTGATAGTAAGCCTCATATTAGGGAAGGCAGGGGGGCATGAAAGGGAATGTTGAACTCATGCTCAGTCTAAATGGATCAGCCAGTATAAAGGTTGACATAATTTTCCCAACTTTCCAAGATGATTTGAAAATTTAGGTTTCCTTAAAAAATTTCATTTTAAAGTTGTTAAAGTCATCAAACAAACAACAACAACAACAACAAATCAGAGCTCCAGAAATGTGAGAAGCCATGAGTACCATAATGGTGTAAAGACAAGAACAATGTGACCAGCATCCTCTCCGTGTTACAAACAATGGCTTCCCACTTTTTCTCTTCCTTGTATTTTTTTTAATGTTTATTTATTTTTGAGAGAGACAGAGACAGAATGTGAGTGGGTTAGGGGCAGAGAGAGAGGGAGACACAGAATCCGAAGCAGGATCCAGGCTCCGAGCTATCAGCACAGAGCCCAACGTGGGGCTCAAACCCACGAGCTGTGAGATCATGACCTGAGCCAAAGTCAGAGGCTAAACCGACTGAGCCACCCAGGTACCCCCTCCTCTTTGTATTCTTTACTCTATATTCAAAGTCCAGGCTAACCTTCGGCGACATTCTGTAACCTCTACCCTTTCAGTTTATCATAGAGAATGGAGTAGAAGTTTCAGATCCCTTTAGCTTCATTAGTAGGGGTGGATACTTGGAATTTCATTTACAACAACTTCAAACACAAGGGTTGGCAAACTGTGGCCCATGGCCAAATGCCAATCATTGCCCATTTTTATAGATAAATTTTATGGGAACACAGGTGCACCTATTCATGCATTTGTTGTTGATGGCTTCTTTTCTGCTCCCATGGCAAAGTTGATAGTTGTGGCTGAGACCATCTGGCCTGCAAAGCTGAAAAGATTTATCATCTGAAGTTTTAAGAAAAAAATTTTGCAGACTCTTGCAAAAAAATAAATAAGTAAAAAGAAGGAATGAATAAATGGTAACCAAAATGACATATATCCACTACATACTCTAAATACTCCCTGACTTTAAGATCTGCTTCTAATTCATTCATGCAACATTTAGCAAATATACATGTAATGTGGTTTTGCCTTGCAAAACTGTGCTTAGTGCTGAGATTACAACCACGTCCTTGAATTTAAAGACCTCACAAACTAGTGTGAAGAACAGACTGAAACAACTGATTACAATTAATGCTATTTTGAGGTAAGTGGAGAAGAGTCAAAAGGGCATGTGAAAAATGTGAGGAGAGTGCAAAACACAATATATTATTTCAGAAAACATGAACATATTGTATTTTTACCAAATATATCAGACATATTTGCCCGTTATTAAATCATAAGTAATTTTTTTACACTATACTTTTGCTTTAAGGTTTTTATCCTGAGATTTTATCTTTTTTTTTTTTTTTTATTAGAACATATTGCTGTTTCTTCATTCTGCTTGACTATCTGTGTTGGTTTCCATGCATGGTAAAGAACAGCCATCTCTCCCAGTGTTGAAGAAGTGGTGTTGTGTAGGAGATGAACCTTTTCGGTCAACCTTGCCTCAGCCCTTGGCCCTCTGTCACACTTTTGTGACTCTCCAAGGAGACTGTTATTTTCAGTGGCTCCCTCCCAGAAGTTGCGGATGTGTTAACACCAACACCAGTCATTGTCCCAGAGGGGAGGGTCTCCATCACCACCCAGATGCAGGCCGACTAGAGGCCAGACCCTCAGGCAGCAGCTTTTCCAGGGTGCAAGTATATACGGTCCAGGGGGACTGCAAGTGTGAGCTCGCCCTGCCCGCTCGAGCCAGGCGATCTGGAAGTGTCCTCTAGGTGGCAGTGGTAAAAATCGGGGCCCAGATACGTGCAGAAGCGCTTAATTAGGAGCGTTAGCTAACCAGCGGGAGCCAGGCCGAGGGAGAAGGCGAGGGTGGTGCCCTCCAGGCTCCCTTCCCTCAGAGCGAGTCTGGAGCCGCTAAGCGTGTGGCTAACCTCAAACCCGCCTCTCAGCCCAGCGCTGCAGGCCGGCAAGTAGGCCTCTTTCACAGAAAGATCTAGGGTCGTCTGTGCGGTGTGCTGGGGTGGCAGTCCGCCGAGAACCTACTCCAGCTCCAGGGACCGGAGGGTAACCCCGCCACGCCACCGCCACCGCTAGAGCCAGCCGGCCCCTAGGGGGCAGGCGCAGGAACGGGGCCCTGGCAGTCACGTGTGAGCTCCGCTCCCAGAGATCCTGGCCCTCTCCAGCGCCCAGAGGTGGATGGTACCCACCAGCTGGAATGAGGCAGGGTGAGACCTGCCAGGAAAAACAAAAAACAAAAAACGAAAAGATGGCGCTGGGGTGCTGGAAAGAAGCCGAGGGGGAGTGTGTAAATGGCGCCCGCAGAGGAAGAGCGCAAAGGTGGTGCCCACCGGCCCCAGCGTGATGCTTTGGACGCCTGCTCCTCAGGCCACCACTCGCCCGTACCGTCCTGGCGTCTCTCTGGCTGCCTCTCCAGTGACCCCCGGTGCAGGTGAGTTTGCAAAAGCATTTCTTAGATTGTTCCAGCCTTGTGGGTCGCTTGGATACGAGCCCTGCTGTTTTCAACGCTCATTTCGGACATTTGTCTCTCAGGTGCGCATCTTAAAAGTTGGGGCGCCTGGGTGGCCCGGACGGTTAAGTGTCTGACTCTTGATTTCACCTCAGGTCATGACCTCACATTTGTAAGTTAAGAGCCCTGGTGGGGCTCTGCGCGTGTTGTGTGGACTCCGCTTGGGATTCTCTCTCTGCCCCTCCCCTGCTTGTGTTGTCTGCCTCAAAGTAAATAAATAAACATTAAAAAAAAAAAAAAAGTTATGACGACCGACGTAGGGTTCAAAGCCTTCATTTTTGCAGAAAGAAGCTTGGAGTTTTATTTAAAAAAAAATTTTTTTTTTTTAACATTTATTCATTTTTGAGAGTGAGACACACTGTGAGCAGGGGAGGGCCAGAGAGAGGGGCGAGACACAGAATCCAAAGCAGGCTCCAGGCTGTGAGCTGTCAGCACAGAGCCCGATGCGGGGCTCGTATTCAGGAACCGGGAGAATATGATCTGATCTGAAGTGAGAGGCTCAACGGACTGAGCCACCCAGGCACCCTAAGAAGCTCGGAGCTTTACGTTCCCTCCGAATTATAGGTCACTGCCCTGGGTATGAGATTTATGGCGAGAGGGTTGTCTCAGCCTTTCCTACTCATTTCATTGTGGGCCTCTTGTTTGCCACATGCACAGGAGTGGCTCAGAGATCTTAGATTTTTTTTTTCAGAGTAAGTTGTCCAATTTGTAGCTACATATTTGGTGTATTTGTGGGAGGAAGTGAACCCAGGATCTTCCTCTGCCACCATTTGAACCAGTACCAGATTTTTTTTTTTTAAACTAACTGTATTTTATTTATTTTTTTAACGTTTATTTACATTTGAGAGACAGAGACAGAGCAGGAGCAGGGGAGGGGCAGAGAGGGAGACACAGAATCCTAAGCACGCTGCAGGCTCCGAACTGTCAGTACAGAGCCGATGGTGAACCCAGGAACCATGAGACCATGACCTGAGCAGAAGGTGGACGCTTAACCAACTGAGCCACTCAGGCGCCCCAGACTAACTATATTTTAAACTTCAGTGTAAGTATTTCCCACCATTAAGTTCTCCTTTCGACCACAAAAAATGGCCAGGTTTAGTGGTTTGGATTAAATTTACATGTGGTGGGACTGCTACCATGAAAGAAAATTGCTAAACATCAGAATAAAATTGTGTATTACTCAAGAATCACATGTAATAGCAGCTAAGAAAAGTTTTGACAAACCGTATCCAAAACATGTAAAGAGGTAATTTGTCTCAGGCAACAACAAGTCGGGAAATAAATGTTCACAGTTGGCACAGCTGTTCTGTGATGTCATCAAAGATCAGCGATCCCGGCACTTTCTGTTTTTGAACATTGATTTCTTTGGTTTACAGGTTTTATCCTCCTGGTCTCAATATGACCATTGTACATCCATGACTCACATGTATGTTTCAGCTGAAAATTGTGTGGTAGGACCAGAGGGGAAAAAAAGGAGACCCTGCTAAACAAATTCCTTCTCTCTCTCTCTCTCTATCTCATTTTTCCAGTTTTCATCCCCTTTCTCTCTTTCAGTAAACTTTTACTTGAAGTAAAACATACCCTTCCAATCATAAGCATACAGAAAGTTGAATTTTCATAGATTGAAGACTCTTGTGTAACCAATACCCGGATTAAGAATTAAAACAATACCAGCCCCTAAGATTCCCTCTTCCATTCCAGGCACTGATAACCACTGTCTTGACTTCTAACTCTATAGATAGTTTTTCCTAATTTGAACTTTATATAGATGTGCAGTTAATAGCACCCCTTCGTGGCTGACTTCTTTTACTCAATATTACAGTTGTGATTTGCTAGGTAGAGCTATAGCTTGTTGAATTCTCACTGTAGTCTAGCAATCTATTTTATATTTATTCATAATTTCTCCATTTCATCATTGATAAATATTTGTGTTGTTTCCTGTGTTGGACTACTGTGAATTGTGCTGTGAGTAGTTTTGTGTGTTTTAGTTTCTGTTTTTGGTAATCATATATATGCATTTCTGCTGGGGATATATGTAGAGTGGAATGCCTCTTTGACAGGCTGTGGTAAACACTAGCAGATGCTGCCAGTTTTCTGAAGAAATTTTACCAATTTTTACTCCCCCTGAGAGTGTCTGCGAGTTCCACTGCCCCACATCCTTGCCAACACTTTATATGATCAATCTTTTTTCTTTTAGACATTATAGCAGTTATAAGATCGATCTCTAAGAAGTCTCATCCAGAAAATTCTGCATACTAATCACTGGCTGGAATGATGTCATAAAATCAATCCTAGTTATGCGTGCTGAACTTTGTGTTTTTTGTTGTTTTTGTTATTTTTTGGCCTCTGTAATGGGGGATAATTGAGGAGAATGTGAATGGCTTCTAGGTAGCCAATCCTCAGAGACTCTCAAGAGGGTAGATTTTGATTGAGAAATGGACCGTAGGGTCACCATTTGCGTATTAAAGAAAGGAGTCATTAAGTGCTAGGATTCTCTTTGCTTCTTCTTGCTCACTTCTGGTGAATGATCTCTGCTACAGATTGAGAAAAACTAATAGTTTAAACATGAAGTATTTGTAAGAATTAAGTATTGACAAAGAATCATATACCAAATGCTAGAATCTTATTGATAACCAAATGAAAAGGAGAAAAGAGAGAGAGAATAGAAAACTAGGAACCAGAGATTTTAAGTGTCCATAGGGCTAGAGCAGGAAAGTTCCTCCATTTACTGCTTTGGGGATAACTGTAATTTTGAACATCATTTAGCATGTTACACAAAGGTACTTTATTTAGAAAGAGGGGCTTAGATTCCTGCCAGCGAAAGAATGTTGTATTAAGAGAACACAGAAACAAAGTACCCTATGATAGTTTTAATCCTGGAACAGTTTAGAAGTAGGACCCTTGTAAGAATCCTACCACCATGAACACAGTTGGAAAATGAGTTGATGGTCTTATTATTATGAGAAAGCTCTGAGTCATGTCATAGGAAACATACTTTCTTAATTTCCACTTTAATATAATATAGCAGAGAAGCCAGTTGAAGTAATACACTGGTCACAAACACAGAACAGCTGCCATGGCCAGGCATGTGACATAGCTGAATCACATGGGCCTGGCAGGGACAGCCATGCAGTCAAGAGGGTGTATCTCTTCTAAACTTAGTAGCCACTACTTAATTCAAATAATTTCTTAAATTTTTAGGTCCGCAGTTGCTAGATCTTCTCATTTTTTTTCCAATTATTTGTCTTTAAATCTTATCAAATAATTCAATTTTTTAGAAAATGGAAACACCAACAGCCAAATAAACCTGTCTGCATATGGAATGGGAGCTCCAGTGTGTGACTGCTAGTGAAAGAAGAGAGAGCCCTCAATGAGAAGCTTAGGTCATGTTCTCCAATTGCATACCAGTTATGTGATTTTGATAAAGGCCTTAAAACTAAGCCATCCCTGGTTCTTCCATGGCCAAATGGATGGTCTAAGTAATTGATATCTATGGTCGCTCCCTGTACTCGAATATGATAACTGTGAAATACCTAATATTCTAGATTGAGGCTTTCTAGAAACATAATGGTCTCTTTCAAATTTTTTGCCCAGATTTTAAGTAGTATTTTAAAGTGTTTCTTTCAAGCTTTTCTATAGCTTAGTGAGAAGATCATCGTCTTAATTATTCCAGGACAGAATTAAGACAATGCCATATTGTAGTTGTTTTGCACAAGATAACTCCTTTTGGATATCAAGCAGAAATATGCAAGCTCCTGGATAAGAAATGTACAGCCTTAATTCTTTCAAGATGACTTTCTGAGACTTACAGTCGAAAAGAAAAAGAATGGTGTAATGGGGTGTTAGTAAGCATATCATTAGGCTGTTCAAGACGTAGACATGATTCCTCAGATTATATTCGTTTGTATCTGCTCAGAGATACATAAACCTCAATTTATAGGAAATATTAGTAGGATTGCCATTATGTGTATGTATATGTATATATAAAATGCTTAAATATATAAATATATGACATATAATGCCTAAAAGTATGACTGTGAGTGTAGGTAGTCGCTGTATATGTATATATAAAATATTTAAACATGAGTACAATTTATGTGCAACATGCATGTATGTATATTCTTAGGATCTAGTTATTTTTCCTTACAATTTATGTATGTGTGTGTTTTTTATATTTCCTGTATACTCATTTGTTTAATGAGTATACTCACTTTTATTTTTTTTATTTTAATTCCAGTATAGTTAATGTACAGTGTTATATTAGTTTCTGGTGCACAATATAGTGATTCAACAGTTTTATGCATTACTCAGTGCTCATCATGATAGGTGTACTCTTAATCTTCATCGTATATTTCCCCCATTCCCCCACCCACCTCCCTTCTGGTAACCGTCAGTTCTCTATAGTTAAGAGTCTCTTTTTTTTGCCTCTTTTTTCTTTTGTTTCTTAAATTACGTATATTAGTGAAATCGTATGATATTTGTCTTTTATGACTTTATTTTGCTTAGCAGTATACCTCTCGATCCATTTATGTTGCTGCAAATGTCAAGATTTTATTCTTTTCTATGAGTGAATAACCTTTATGTGTGTGTGTGTGTGTGTGTGTGTGTATAATAGCATCTTTTTTTAATCTTTTTTTGATGTTTTTATTCTCAAGTTAATTAACATACAGTGTAGTTGAGCCCAGTGATTCATCTCTTACATATGACACTCAGTGCTCATCCCAAAGAGTGCCCTCCTTAATGCTGTCACTCATTTAACCCATCCCACCCCCATCAACCCTCCTTTTGTTCTCTGTATTTAAGAGTCACTTATGGTTTGCCTCCTTCTCTGTTTTTATCTTATTTTTCTTTTTCTTTCCCCATATTTATCTTTTAAGTTTCTCAAATTCCACGAGTTAAATCGTATGATACCTGTTTTTCTCTGACTTATTTCGCTTAGCATAATACACTCTAGTTCCATCTACGTTTTTGTAAATGGCAAGATTTCATTCTTTTTCATTGCCAAGTAGTATTCCATTATATATACATACCACACCTTCTTTATCCATTTATCTATCGATGGATACTTGGGCTGCTTCTGTAATTTGGCTATTGTAAATAATGCTCCAATAAACATAAACATCTTTTTGAATTAGTGTTTTTGTATTCTTTGGGTAAATACCCAGTAATGGAATTATTGGATCATGTAATAATTCTGTTTTTAATTTTTTTTGAAGAAACTTTATCCTGTTTTCCACAGTGGCTGCACCAGTTTACATTCCCACCAATAGTGCAAGAGGGTTCCTCACCAATTGTTGTTTCTTGTGTTTTAATTTTAGCTATTCTGACAGGTGTGAGGTGATATCTCATTGTGGTTTTGATTTGCATTTCCTTGATGATGAGTGATGTTGAGCATCTTTTTGTGGGTCTGTTGGCCATCTATGTTCTTTAGAGAAATGTCTTTTCATTTCTTCTGCCTATTTTTAAGTTGTTTTTTTGGGGGGTTTTGATGTTGAGTTGTATAAATTCTTGACATATTTTGGATACTAACTCTTTATTTGATATGTCATTTGAAAATATCTTCTCCCATTCCATAAGTTGTCTTTTAGGTTTGTTCATTATTTCCTTCACTGTACAGAAGCTTTTAGTTTTCATGTAGGTCTCATAGTTTATTTTTGGTTTTGTTTCCCTTGCCTAAGGAGACATATCTAGAAAAATGCCTCTCCTCTCTTCTAGGATTTTTATGGTTTCAGATTTCACATTTAGGTCCTTAATCCATTTTGAATTAATTAATTAATTTTCAAGTTTTTATTTAAATTCAAGTTACTTAACACAGTTGGTACAATTGGTACAATTGGTTTCAGGTATAGAATTTAGTAATTCATCATTTCTGTACTGCCTAGTGCTCATGACAAGTGCCCTCCTCAATACTCATCACACATTTAGCCCATCCCCAACCCACCTGTTTTGGTTACTACTGCTTTGTAATATATCTTAAAATCTGGATTTGTAGTACCTCTAATTTTGTTCTTTTTCAAGATTATTTTGGCTATTTGAGGTATTTTGTGGTTCCATACAAGTTTTAGGATGATTTGCTCCAGTTCTGTGAAGAATGCTATTGGTATTTTGATATTTTGATAGAGATTGCATTAAATCTGTAGATTGCTTTGAGTAGTATGGACATGAGTATACATTCTTTTCAAAATTAAGAAATACTGGTGTGTCACCTATATATAAATAAAAATAAAATTCTTTAAAAAAGAAAAAAGAGAAATGCTACATAGTATAAAATATACTAATCAGCATACTTTATGGCACATAAAATGTAGTTTAGCATTTTCATTGAATATCTAGATGAAAAGAAACCCCACATACTTATTATCAATTTGGTGTGCATTTATTGAATAGCAAAGCCTAGTATCTACTCAACTGTACTGTTTTCATAAATACATTAATAATACTTTAAGTTTCAAGCATCAGTTAAAGTAGAGAAAGCAAATATGGATTCCACATACATGTGGCCAACTGAGTGAAGAGTAGCATTTGTTAAGTGGGATAAGCTCGATGAGCAACAATGAAAGTGTGTTAATGTGTTCTACATTGTCCAGACCTCTGAAGAAGCCAGGATGAAGAGACAAGTGGCTGTGGATAGCAAATTAGATGGAGATCTGCAGTCTGTACTGCCAGGTAGAAATTGTGGTGTCACTGGGGTTATAAAGGCATCATGTCATGAACCACGATGAGAAGCAGTTGCCTGCTTCTCTCCATTGATGAGCAGACTATACCTGGAATAGTACATTTATTTCAGAGAAGCACAATACTAAAACCTTGAAATTATAGCAGTTTTAGAAAAGAACAGAAAAATGTGAGAGGAAATGAGGCTTTAACTGAAAATTAAAAACAAATTAAGTATGCATGAATAAATTAGTAATATGGTCCTAAGAAAAACAACTCTAGTGACGAAAGAAACAAGTTTGAGTACAGAAAGATCTCATGGAAATGTTTACAGAACATTCCATTGCAATTATAAAAGTAGTGTTTGGAAGTTTTAGGAAAGGTACTAATCATGAGCGTTATTGGCCAATGTACTGTTTTCCATTTGTGTTTATTTATTAATTGGTCTTTAATCTATGTGTAGTGAACTGAATGGAGTAAAAAGCAGATATCCATTCAGCATGCTAATGGAGAGAATTGGAAATGCCTTTTTCTTCTCTTAAAACTTAAAAAAAATGGAATTGGTGGTTTTCTACTACCAACATTCTGTTTGAATAAAATGCTAGGAAAAGAATTATCATTATTTTAAATGATAATAATCAGTATTTTTACAATAAAATGAATGACCAGGAGCCTGCGGGTAGTGCTCAAAATATATTGGATACAATGCCTGCCTGCCGTTCTGAAGGTTACATACTAAATAAGTAAACACATACTTAATGAAACTTGAAGTTCAAGAAGCATAACTCTCAATGAAATAGGGAAAACTGACATATCACCCCAGTGGCTCTGAGAATGTGCCTCTCAGACCTCCAAGTTCAAAGATAAACTCTTTGAAGCACCTCACACATCCACCCTCATGCTTGTGCTGAAGCTCTAGTCACAGGGGGCTTCTCCCAGTCTGTGAGTGAGCACAGCAGGGGTACTGAGGCACATCCATTCGTGGGAGATACAAGAGTCCTCTGGAGGCTCACTTTGGCTCAAGGACTCCCCAAAGCCTTGCTACATGTTTTTCGAAATTGCACATAATTGAGGATGCTTCTATCCAACTTTCCTTCTTTTCCTCCTTTATTCAAGGTCAGACTTGTATGGGGGTTTGTTTTCTCCTCCAGACTTTTCCATCCCCCTTCTCCTTTTCTCTCTTGAGTATTGCCTTTAATCTTTTCATGTTTAATCCCATCTTGATATCTGCCTCCTGGAGAACCTGGATGCATAAAATTGCATTTCTTAAGTCTACACCTGAATTCCTTCTATTCGGATAGCTCCCAGCTGTGTACAGTTGATATTTCTGGCAATTAGCTTTTTTGAATTCAAAAATGTTTTTGTTAAATTAAAAGAGATTAGATGAACATAGTTGACTAGGCAAAGAGTTACATAACTGCAGCCAAAATTTTTAGAATTCAGAGGAAATAGAACATGTCCATAACAATTCTGGAAGAAAAAAAAGAAAATAAGAGAAAAGAAAAAAGATCAGAAATTATGTGAAATTTGTTAGGGAAAGAAATTCGATAAGACTAAATTGGCAAGTGCTAAAGAGAATGTAGCTTGATAATTATGAAAAGGAAACCTATTTGAAATTATGAATTAAAAGTATGACTTTGTAAGCATTTAAATGAACAGATTTGAGAGCAGTTTGGAATGAATTTTTTTAAGGCAAGCATTTGTTTACATAAGTGTGTTAATTAAATGTGTACCCTAGAGGAAGGGCTATATAATGAAAGAATATTCAAAAACAAATTAAGCAGTAAAAAGAAATATTTCATTTTGATAAAAAGTACAAGAGAATATAATCTCTATATAAAAGACACCGTGACAAAGTTTAAAGAAAAATAATATACGTTATTATATACATATATTTCATTTTTAATTTTTTTAAATGTTTTTATTTATTTTTGAGACAGAGAGAAACAAGCATGAGGAGGGGAGGTGCACAGAGAGAGGGAGACACAGAATCCAAAACAGGCTCCAGTCTCTGAGCTGGCAGCACAGAGCCTGACGCGGGGCTCGAACTCCCAGACTGTGAGATCGTGACCTGAGTTGAAGTCGGACACTTAACTGACTGAGCCACGTAGGTGCCCCAATCTCATTTTTATATTATGTAAATAATATAATACCCTTTTTTTATAGCTAGCAAGTTCAGAGTAGTAGGGCTTCTACTCTTACTAGGCAGCACCCAAATTATTTTGAATGTTAAATCTTTTGAATATTACTCATGGCACAAAGTTATTTTCAAAGAAATTCATTACAACATTGCTTGTAATAATAATAATAATAATAAAAACAGAAAACAACGTAAGTATCTCTCAGTAAGGAAATGAGCTAATAGATTATGCATATTCATATGAGAAAGTGTTGCGGTGCAGTTAAAATAAGTGAATTAAATCAACACATGACAGCATGAATAAATCTCATAGCCCAATACTGGGTTTTTTAAAAGTTGCAAAATGATATGTACAACTTGATTTTGTTTATTTAAAGTCCGGAATTACAAAATACCAACTTGTTTTAATGCATTTAATGTGAAATGCAGTCAGGATGTATATATATCATAATCAGAACAGTGGTCAGTTTTTGTAAATTAGTATATTAGTTTCTCTCCAGAGAAACAGAACCAGTAGGAGAAATACATGTATATCTTACATATTTATGTCTCCATATATAGTATTATTTATGTTTGTTAAGAGAAATTGCCTCGCATGATTCCTTGGTGGCTGAGAAGTCCCACCATCTACCATCTTCAAGCTGAAGACCCAGAAAGCTAGCAGTATAATTCCAGTTTGAGTCTGCAGGCCTGAGACCCTGAGATGCCTATTGTGTCACTCCCAGCCTGTGGCCCTGTGAAAAAGAGCTGAGATGCCCCAGCTAAACTAGGCAGGCAGGATGACAAAGGGGCAAATCTGTCTTTCCTCTGCCTTTTGTTCTCTTCAGGTCCTCTACAGATTAGGTGAGACCCACCACATTAGGGGAGCAGTCCACTGTCCTGAGTCCACTGATTTAACTCCTAGCCTCATCTGGAAGCACTCTCACAGACAGACCCAGAAACATTATTTAATCTGGGCATCAGGTGGTCAGCCAAATTGACACATAAAATTGACCATCACAATTAGATTACTCTGGATTTCAACTAATTATACAATGTTCAGTGTTTTATTTCTTAAAGAAATTGATTGGAGCACTTATAGCAAAGTTTCTTTAAAGTGCTATGTACTTTTCATATATTTGAATATTTCCTAATTTAGAAAAAAACAAGAAAAATGAAACATTCACAGTGAATGCTTCATTTTCCTTGTTTTTAGATTTATTTGAAAATTTTGGTCAAATATTTGGCATTTTAAATTTAAGAATACTGTATTATTTTCTAAGGATACTAGTTTTGGAATTTATGTTGGTGATGGTAGTTTAAAGCAGATTCTCCTATATCACAGTCATCCTGTTACTCCTTTGGAAGTGAAATGAAATTCCTATTAATTCTTTGAAGTGTTTTCAAAAAACACCTCTTATATTTTTAGTAGCATCTGTTTCAAAATAGGAGACTTTTGAATTTTATTTAATTGAATATGATGGTGAGAACCAATTCAGAAACAGTGGAATGGTGGTGAATACAATTCTAGTCTGAGAAATATAGACAGGTAAGAATTACTGTATGCTTAAATTTATTTTTTTTATTAGAAAATTTTTTTAATGTTTATTTATTTTTGAGACAGAGAGAGACAGAGCATGAGCAGCCGATGGGGTAGAGAGAGAAGGAGACACATAATCTGAAGCAGGCTCCAGGCTCTGAGCTGTCGGCACAGAGACCAATGGTGGGGCTCGAACTCATGAGTTATGATCATGACCTGAGCTGAAGTCGGATCCTCAAACCGACTGAGCCACCCAGGCGCCCCTTAAATTTATTTTTAAAGTGAAAAAAACCTCCTTATTTTTTAGAGTATATGATGTTTAAATGTATTAAGCTTTATTACATTTAGGGGCGCCTGCGTGGCTCAGTTGGTTAAGCGTCCAACTTCGGCTCAGGTCATGATCTCACAGTTCATGGGTTCGATCGAGCCCCACATCAAGCCCTGTGCTGACAGCTCAGAGCCTGGACCCTGCTTGGGATTCTGTGTCTCCCTCTCTCTGCTTCTCCCCCATTCTCCCTCCCTCTCTCTCTCTCTAAAATAAACATTTAAAAAAAAGGTATATTCCTATAAACTTTATTACATTTGTATATTAAATTTAAAAGAATATCTGATTTGGAACAAGATGGAAAAAAATCTAAGTACCTAGGCAGAGATTGGTGGCTTCCCTAGGAAGACAAATGAGTACTAAATGCTTAACTCAATTCTTGGCTTATGCTTTATTTCTCTTTTCACTGGATACATTCATAACCTTCGACCATTTCAAGTGTTGCTTTACTATATAAAACCTGAGTATGTCTACATCACAGTTAATGATTTCATGGTACCTGACTTGGAGTCTTCACTGCTCTATGTGTCTTTAGAAATAAGGTGTATCTCTAAGACTGCAAAGTGTCTTTCACTATTTAGAATAACAAAAAGAAAAGGAACCTATTTTTGGACTTATGACATTCAAAAAAATTCTATTTCATTTCTGTTCTCTTTCCTTACATTTCCAACTACAAACCATCAGATTGATCGACTGATCGATCTCCCAGACAGACTGTTTACTTTGATATATTTTTTAAGATTCTCACTCTCTATGTGACAATAATATTTCAGGTGCTTTTAATATAAAATTTTCAAATTGAATCATAATTATGCCTTTATCTTTCCTTCCTGTATTGTAGGTTTCTCAAGAGCAGGAACTATGCATTATATGGCTTTATATAGTGAAATTTAGTAAAGTGACCATCATACCACAAATTAGATACGCAATATTTGTGGAAACAGTGAAAAAATTCATGCCTTTTCAGAGTCATTGAAGACATGCATATTATATGAGTTACAATTTCTAGGACATGTTTTCTACCTCTTTTCCACTTCTGTTATAATTGCACATTATTTCTACTAAGTGCATGCTTTTCTTTTCTTTTCCCCTCCTTTAAATCTTGAAAACTTGGTTGGAATATAGCATGGTGAAGTGTAGTTATGTAATAATAATTTATTCAGTAAGAATTTACTGATCAACTACGATGTAACAGCCTCTACTAGATACCCGGTGTACAATGGTCAGAGAAAATTCTCCTGTTCTGATGAACAGAAGAGCTATGTTAACTTCTTGGAGTCACACTTGCATGGAATAATATATAATTGATTCTGGGTGTGACTTTGGTTTATCAAATCTATAGGATATTTTTTTTCTAATTATGAATTTTAAATTTCGTAAGTCTGGCAAGGCTAGACTGAAATGATTACTAATTATACTTCCATGAAATATTCCTCCTTCACACTGCCAAATGAGGTATGCATGTCAAAAAATCCTCCTGTTTTCTAGGTCTCTGATTTGGCTCTCCAACTTCAGGTCACAGCTGGAACTAAGAAGTTCATGTTTTTTCAGAAATGAATAATGAATTTTTAAGTTTCCTTTGCTTCATATTGACTTGGAATTACGGCTTTAGTCAGTTCTTGTATTATTCAATCTAGATTTGTCTTCCATCACTCAGGGTGGCCCCTGTATTTCAGTTCAAAAACCAGCTTATGGTGTTTTGATTGTTTCCTTGCTTTGCTTTCTGAGAAATTACTTGCTTTGGAAATAATAACAGTTCAGTTCAGAAACTGCAGTTGCCAAATGTCATATTCTTCTTGTTCCACGTTTTTGTAAATCTTTAGGTGGGAGAGCTTGCCAAATTGTCATATTGTTTCATTGTTTTCCTATAATGTGATTGCCAATTTTAAATATTCATAGCTGAGGAAGTGGAATTTTGTGTGGTACTTACCTAGCATTAGCTGACAAGGAATTGCTACTTCTTTCATTCTACTTCAGTTCTTTTTTGCTTATTTAACTATTTGACACCCTTTGGAAATTTCATTGTCTTTTGACTAAAAATTTTTATCATGATATGTGAAGAAACTAATACATAAGATAGGTTTAAAGCCACAGTAAAGCTGAGAACAGTCCCCTTTATCCATGCACCAGAGTGGTTCTATTTCAGTCAGTTATTTACCTATTTTTCCTCCAGTTTCTAGCAGCATGTTTGTTTTGCCATTTTATATTTACTCACAGAGTGCCTCAAAATCAAGAAGAGGGGCAGTCTAAGATTCTCTTCCCCTTGGGGGCTTCCACTCCCATGAAAGAGGGTTGCTGATTTGAACAGTATTACTACTGTTGTCCTCCACCTCCTCTGCTTCAGTTCCCCTCCCCTGCTGCTGTGCATATTGAACAATAATGAATGTTTTCTTAGCTCCCACTGTCTTCTCACCTACTCTGCCAACAAAAAAGGAAAAGTTTTTTGAAGCCAACTTGTTTTATATTAAGTTTTACCGAAATGCATATGGATTTCCGATAATTATATATATATTTTTTCCTTTGAAAAATGTGGATTCAGAAAAAGAATGATCGCTTTAAATTAGCTTTTGCTGAAACTTTGCAGAAAGTGTTCAGTAATGTTGTGTTGAGTGTATTTCTGTTTATGTAAAGTTAAAATGATACATAAATATTGTTAAATATGGAACTCCCTGTTTTCATCATGAGGATTGACAAGAAAGGGGCTGGAGTGAACTTTATGGGGTGTAGGAGATGTTCTATATCTTGATTGGGAAAATGATTACGTGAATGTATTTGTGAAAGTCATAAAAATCTGTACATAAGATCTGCATATCTTAAGTGAGAATATGTCATGAATCAAGCACTATGTTCACATGATTAAAAAAAGAGAAGGAAGAGGCTGAGAACACAGACGTTAACCCTAAATAAATACATATGTAATGACAATTCAGTAAGCAGTTTGAAGGCATGATAAGATATCAGAGAAAATATGTTATAAACCATGCCTTAATATAATTAAACATATATCACAGCCAAAATATGAAGAAATTGTTATCCATGACACCTTTTTTTTTTAATGTTTATTTATTTTTGAAAGAGAGAGAGTACAAGTGGGGGAAGTGCAGAGAGACGGGGACAGAGGAATGAAGTGGGCTCTACACTGTAGAGCACAGAGCCTGATACAGGGCTCTGAACCATGAACCATGAACCATGGAATCATGACCTGAACCGAAGTTGGACTCTCAACTGACTGAGTCACCTGGGTGCCCCACATGACAACTTTTTTATTGAAGTATAGTTGACATACAGGATCTTGTTAGTTTCAGGTGTGCAGCATAGTAATTCAACATTTATATATGTTAGAAGTAAATGATCTCCACAATAAGCCTAGTTACTATCTGTAACCATTCAAAGTTATTATAATATTGACTCTATCCCCTATGGTATACTTGATAATACCATGACTTGCTTGTTTTATAACTGGAAGTATGTACCTCTTAATCCCCTTCACCTATTTCTCCCATTCCCTCCCCTCATGGCAGTTTTATCTATGAATATGATACTGTATGTGTATTGGTGGAGTTAATAGGTGTACAGGGTAGAAGGAGACTATAACATAAAATTAAATTCAGCCAAAATTCAATTGCTGTGGGTTTTCAATAACATTTGTATTTTTCCTAGAAAAAGATATATTTTAGTAGGGAATGTACAGATTGAAACAGAGGAATAAAGGACCTCCAGAGAGAAAAAAAATTGGAATGATGTATTTTCCAGTGTTTCAAGTTTAGTTCAAAAAGAAAGAAAAATATTAATACGCATGTGCTAGATCTGATAGAAAATTAGTAAATTCAGGAACTACTGAATTCAATAAATGAGGAAAATTTTTTAAAGTACACTGTTTGATTCTGCAGGAACTATTTACTAGTAATAGTATGGTAAATTTGTAATAAAATTACATCAGGAATAGAAATTGTTTTCAATAAATAATATCACAAGTTGATAAATCACTAATTAGCAGTATTATATTAATATTAAGCATATTAATAAGGTAAGAAGAATTTCAGAATGAGCAAATGAAAACCATGAATCCTTTTTTACATTTAAGCTGTTTATATACATTTATTCATAAAATAGAATTTAATTTCAACATAGGGTGCTGAACATTCATGTGTAAGAGAATAAAGTAAAAATCTAGACACAGAGTTTCTCTCCACAAAAATGAACTCAAAATGCATCATAGACCTAAACATAAAATGCCAAAGTATAAAATTCCAAGAAGATAACATAGGAGAAATCCTTGGGCACTGTGATGATATTTTAGATACAACACCAAAGATACGATCCATGAACAAAAAATGATAGCCTGGACTTCATTAAATTTAAAGATTCCTGTTCTGTGAAAGACAAGAGAATGAGAAGAGAAGCCACAGACTAGGAGAAAATAATTGCAAAAGACCTTTCTGATTAAGAACTTTTATTCAAAATAAAGAAAGAACTCATAAAGCTCAGCAATTAAAATAAAACAATTTTTAAAAAATGGGCAAAAGACCCTTAGCAGACCCTTCATGAAAGATGATACACAGATGGCAAATAAGCACATGAAAATATGTTCCACGTTGTATGTCATCAGGGAAATGCGAACCAAAACAGTATTGAGAAGATACCAGTCTATGCCCGTTGGGATGACTACAATGCAAAATTATAATAGCGGAAGTGCTAACAAGGATGTGAAGGCACAGGAACTCTCAGAGATTGCTGGCTGGAATGCAAAATGGTACAGCCACTTGGGAATACAGTTTCACAGTTTTTTACACAACTAAATGTGTTCTTACCATATGATCCAGCAATCGTGCTTCCTGCTTTTTATTCAAACGAGTTGAAACTTTATGTCCACATAAAAATCTGCACAATGATGTTTATGAAAGCTTTTATCATTATTGCCAAAACTTCAAAGCATCCAAGATGTCCTTCAGTAAGTGAATGGATAAATCGACTGTGGTACATCTAGACAATGGGATATTATCCAGTGATTAAAATAAATGAACTATCAAGCTATGAAAAGACTTGAAGAAGTTGTTAATGCTATTACTAACTGAGAAAAGTCAAATCTGTAAAAACTACATATTGTATGATTCTAACTAGGAAAACTGGCCTTTTCCAAAAGGCAAAACTTTGGAGAGAACAGAAGGATCAGTGGTTGCTCTGGGGTTAAGGAGGGGGAAGGAGGGATAAGTAGGCAGAGCACAGAGGGTTTTTGGGGCAGTGAAAACTACTCTAATGGTGTATTCATGTCATTATACATTTGTCAAAACTCATAGAATATACAACACAGAGTAAATCCTGATGTAAAGTGTAGAGTCTGGGTGATAATGATGTGTTGATATAGATTTGTTGATTTCGACACCATTCAGTGTGGACTTTTCAATGCGGGGAGGCTGTGTATATGTGGGGACAGAAGGTATATGGGAAGTTTCTATAGCTTCCTCTCAATTTTGCTTTGAACCTAAAACTAATCTAAAAAATAAAGTCTGCTTTTTAAAAATAATAGAATTTAATTTAAAAATAAAGAAAACACATGTCTTTACAGAACCATTCTTAAAGCTAATGCTCTAAAGTTGTGCGTCTCTCAATACTTAAGAGGAATTCCTAAAATTCATTTCTAGTATCTTCTCTTCTTCATAAGCAATTGACATCTACTCTGCCTCTCTCATTGGAATAAACTCTAACTTACTAACACAGAGTGATGTCCCTTCTTAAGCATAATTAGCTATGTTCTTCTTATGGACAAATATTTCAAGGTATTTTCTCAACATAGAAAATCCTTATTTATAATAAAGAGGAAATGATTATAAAATTGCTTGTATATTACTGTAAGAGCTAAAGAAAAACCACACACACACACATACACACATATAAGACACCTGAGCTTATAGTAGTTGTTTTAATGTGGTAAACTATCAATCATATGCATATTTTTCTTTTCTGTTATACTTCTAAATATACTATTATAACTAAAATATGCATATATACATATATATATGTATATATGCACACATATATATTGCTTTCTTTGTTAGATTCAGTAAAGACACAAACATACGTTAGTGGTCTCTAGTTACTTCTTGGTGACTTAAATAGCCATGGGCATTGACCTATAATTCCAGTTTTACTTTCCACTCAGAATTATTGTTGAGAGTCTCATCTATTGCAGTTAGATTTTTTCCCAAACATCTGTGTTTGGGTTGTGTGCTTATTCCCATCTATGAACCCCAATCCAGACCCTCAAGTGCAGTTGCCCATGACCTTCATCCTTGCCATCCTGGCTCTATCTCAGCACTTCTGACTGGGAGGGCAAGTTTTCTCATCAACTTGTAAGCCTTGGGTATTATCAAATAAAATCATTGCAGGGAAGGAAATGGTATTCACCTTTATAGAAGGTTTCTAGAACTTTCCACTATCTTCTCTTTTAATTCTATCTATAAAATTTGTTATTGATGGTAAGTGTTTTATAAAAAAAAAAGAACAAAAACCAAACAAACCAGAAGCTTTTAAGTAGATCTTTTTATCGATGTCATGGGCATTTGAGACTATGGTAAATTTAACTTAACCTAAATTTGGAACTTTTTTCCCTCCTTGGGCAGCTCATTTCTTTGGTAGAGTTTTCCCCTTGTACCCTAAACAAATGGTATCATTGTCCTTATAAGCTGTAATGTTCAGGCTACAAAGTAATTAATCTGTATGTGGATTTATCACCTTGAATATAAGATTGTGATATTCTAGAAATATTAGGATCATTTAAGAAATAAACTGGTAAGAATTTCACTTTTTTTTTAATGGAAATGAGGTACCGGTTTGATGCAAAATAAGATGTCAGAATAAAAACAGAGTTTTATTCTTTGCTTTGAAACACTCATAGGTTGTTATGTTTTTAATCACTTTTCATTCAGGTGACATAGGTGACGATTGTATTTTTAGTGAATCTGATTTATGCACGCACTGGCATACTTAACATATTTTATAAATTATATACTGAAATACATTATTTTATGTAGATTGCAAATTCTATAGCTTCAATAATCTAAGCTAATTTTATGAGACATATGGTCATAAAATAACAATGTGACCCCATGATTGTTATTCTAAAGTTATTTTCTTCTCCCTCATTTTTTCTCTTCCTTTCATGCTAATATGAATGGATGATTAAGATTATCCAGACTAACACAAATAACTTAGGTGAAAGGCAACATTTCTACCTCACCCCACAAAATCTCCCAATCATCACTTGCATTACAAAGCAGCTGTTTTGACAACCCTGTTCATTTATGAGCATGTAGTTGTAGATTTTTTTGTTTTCTTTTTCTTTGTAGCAGCCAGTGTGGGTGAAGGAACGACTTTTGCATGCAAACTCTTGGAGAGACTTGTTTAAACTAACTTTTCAAGGTTCCTAACAACACTATGCCACATTTTTAAGGTGGCTGAGTGCTTTTTAATAATAAAGTACCACATTAAAAAGACAGTAACTAAACACTCAGTTTTTCCCTAGGATATATGAAGGGAAGTGGGGGTAACTCATAGGGTCACTTAGCACTTCATGCTGCAGCTCTTGGAGTGAGTCCTTTTGTCTCCCAGGGGATCATGTGAGATCAAGTGAAACCGTTTTCTTCAGTGTTTCTGGAATCTGCCCATTCCCCTATTCCTCCTCAGCCTACATCCAACTGGAGCTTCTATAGGCCCTAGTGAATGGTGATCCAAAAGTTTTGAAGGACTGCTGTACCAGTTCAGAATCTGATGGATTCTGAATCATCTCCCCAAGAATATGTGCTGATGCCTACAACACAAACTTTGCACACAGCCCACACTTTGCACGCATTTCCCTTGTACCAGAGGCCTAGTTATGGAGTGCCCTCCCTCTGTCTTAGCCAAAATTACGTTGATTACCAATACTCACCAAATATCTACTTCACCTTTTTGGAAATAGTTTTCAGGTTGTTTTCTGCAGTATCACCTCTTTTTTGTCTTTCAGTCCTTAAACTTCAGGATGGCCTGTTGTAATCCCTTGCTCTGTATGAGTAGTGCATTTGTCTCCCCAAGCTGCAATAAAATACCACAGACGTGGTTAGTTAAACAACAGAAATTTATTTCTCATAATTCTGAAGGCTGGAAAGTCCCAAGATTAAGTTGCCGCAAGATTTTATTCCTGGTGAGATCTCTTTTCTTGACTTGTAGATGGCGACCTTCTTGCTATGTCCTCACATGACAGAGAGAGAGAGAGAGAGAGAGAGAGAGAGAAAGGGTTCGCAGGGGCTGACTGCTGTCTTTTCTTCTAAGGGCACAAATCCTTTCACATCAGTGCCCTACCCTTATGACTTCCTTTAATCTTAATCACTTTCTAAAGACCTTATCTCCAAATATAATCACATTGGTTACCGCCAACGTGAATGAATTTGAAGGGGACACTGGCCCCGAGCAGACAGCCATGTGAACCAGGATCAGGTTATAGATATATTCCCTCTCTTTAGTTCAGGCATAGTCAGGTAATCCAAACAATGTTCATAAGCCCCAACTTGGTGAATTTGGGGAAACTTCTGGGAAGAAGAAGCTTTTTAAAAAATGGTATCAGCTGTAATTAGTGCCACACACACACACACACACACACACACACACACCCAGTTTGTACATGCTGGCAACTGCCATGTAGAATCTAGGATTAAACTAAGGAAGGGAAAATAGGCTGAACTAATAAGGGAGAAGAGAGAAACTGAGGTAGGGGGCCATTATTTGAGCCTCTGAATCCAGCAATGCCTAGAACAAAATTATAACTTCTTAATAATAGAAGCCAACTCTCCTTTTTGAGCTTAAGCCAATTTAATTTGGATTTTTGCCACTTATCACCAAGATTCCTCACCAGTGTCCTCAGCTACTGGGGAAGAAGTGTGATTACATACCAGGGGAATGAATCCAGCTTCTTTGTCTTGGCAAGAAATCTGTCTTGGAAAAATCATTGGATTTTCTTTTCCAAGTAGAAATGCCATACAATTCTAAATGGAAAGGAAATACCTAAATGGAAGATGGCTTTTGACTATGTAAGCTTGAAGGAGAACATGAATCTCAATATATATTAATTGATTTATATCACCCTATTTAAAACGTTTATCTTCAGATTTCAGAATCTATTTGGGTAAGTAGAAATGAAAAATGAAGGTCATTTCATGGCTCATATTATTTTTAACTTTAAAAATGAATATGAATATGATGATTAAATTTCTATCCAACCACTTAAAATATATAAAAATGTCCAAAACCCAGTATGAGTTGAGGCTTACATAGTATATCCCTTTGAAAAGTCAAATGATTATACAGTTTTGAACCTCAGTTTCATTCCTTAAATATCATGGAGGGATGCCCAACTTATTAAACTGTTAGGCTATGGCACATCAAAGCTAGGATACAGTGCAGGATCAAACAGCAAAATCAAATTGGCAAGCACAGAAAGTAACCCATAATTACATTTCGCATACAAGGTGGAAGTCCAGATCTAAGATAACAGAAATTTCAGGTAGAACTCATTCAACAGCATGGAGGAAAATAATTAGTAGGAAGCGGTATATAGAGTGGATGAGAGTACAAACTTTTAGTTACAGATAAACTTGAATTGGGGGGCCTGGGTGGCTCAGTTGGTTAAGCGTCCAACTTCGGCTCAGGTCTCACGGTCCATGAGTTCAAGCTCCACGTCGGACTCTGTGCTGATACCTTGGAGCCCGGAGCCTGCTTTGGATTCTGTGTCTCCCTCCCTTTCTGCCACCCCCCACCCCTGCTCATGCTCTGTCTCAAACACGTCTCTGGAGGCAAGGGAAACAAAAACAAAAATGAACTACTCGGACCTCATCAAAATAAAAAGCTTCTGCACAGAGAAGGAAATAATCAGCAAAACTAAAAGGCAGCCAACAGAATGGGAGAAGATATTTGCAAATGACATATCAGATAAAGTGTTAGTATCCAAAATCTATAAAGAACTTTTCAAACTCAACACCCGCAAAACAAATAATTCAGTGAAGAAATGGGCAAAAGACATGAATAGATGCTTCTACAAAGAAGACATCCAGATGGCCAACTGACACATGAAAAGATGCTCAACATCATTCATCATCAGGGAAATACAGATCAAAACCACAATGAGATACCACCTTACACCTGTCAGAATGACTAACATTAACAACTCAGGCAACAACAGATGTAGGCGAGGATGCAGAGAAAGAGGATCTCTTTTGCATTGTTAGTGGCAATGCAAGCTGGTGCAGCCACTCTGGAAAACAGTATGGAGGTTCTCAAAAAATTAAAAATAGAACTACCCCATGACCCAGCAATTGCACTACTAGGCATTTATCCAAGGGATTCAGGTGTGCTGTTTCGAAGGAACACATGCACCCCCATGTTTATAGCAGCACTATCAACAATAGCCAGAGTATGCAAAGAGTCCAAATGCCCATCGATGGATGAATGGATAAAGAAGATGTGGTATATATCTACAATGGAGTATTACTCGGCAATCAAAAAAGAATGAAATCTTGCCATTTGCAACTACATGGATGGAACTGGAGGGTATTATGCTAAGTCAAATTAGTCAGTCAGAGAAAGACAAAAATCATGACTTCACTCATATGAGGACTTTAAGAGACAAAACAGATGAACATAAGGGAAGGGAAACAAAAATAATATAAAAACAGGGAAGGGGACAAAACATAAGAGACTCAAATATGGAGAACAAACAGGGGGTTACTGGAGGGGTTGTGGAAGTGGGGGATGGGCTAAATGGGCAAGGGGCATTAAGGAATCTACTCCTGAAATCACTTTTTCACTATATGCTAACTAATTTGGATGTAAATTAAAAAAAAAAAACTAAAAAAAAATTAAAACGTAAAAAATAAACATTAAAAAATTTTAAAAAACAAATAAACTTGAATTTGATCCCCAGGTTTGCTTTTTATTAAATCCAAAGTTCATGACTTATACCAGTTATTTAATATTTCTAAGCCTCAATTTCCTCATCTGGAAAATGGAGATAATAGTACGTACATTATGAAATTGGCTGTGGGAATTAATGGAATTACTGCCAACTGCCATGTTATTTTTTGAGTGTTACACTGTGAGATAATGTGCACAAAGTGCATAGGAAACCCTTGATTCAGAGTTAGCACTCAGTGAGTAGGAACTGCTCTTTTTATGATAATTGTTATAATAACCCAAATTATTATTATAACCAATTATAATAAGCCCAATCAATTAGATCTTGATTTGCACAATAATTCATTCATGACCAGCCCAATTCTTGCTTTAAAGGTCATTATGCTTTCAGCATATTCAGAAGTAATGTATTAGTTTTCATTCATATATTTATAACCCAGACACAGTGTGTAAACAAAATAGCAAGCTATTTAGCAGTTATAATGATGCTTGTAAACAAGCTTTTGTAGTAAAAGCTTGAGTATTTATGTTGCCTTTCATATTGTATGTGATGAGAATTTCATCTGAAGTTGCTTTAAATGATAGTGATTTCTGTCTGCTGTTCATATTTCTCATTATATTTTAAGATTCTCCTTCAAGGATTGGCAGAGTAAAAAGAATATAACCAAAAATGAGGTTTGAGAAAAAGTCATATTCTAGTCTCTCTGCTTTTAGATAAAATTCTTAGAATGATGATTTCATTTGAGGTTCTTTTCAGGTACCACTTTAAAATATGTCATTTCACAATTCATTTCTAATGCCCCTAAAAGTGTTTAAAAACAATACTGATTCAAAATAGAGGAAGCCAAGATAACATTTAAATGCTAAACACTACCATTATGCTTAGCATCTTTTCATCCTCAACAGTGAATAAGTGAAAGACTACAGTGGGAGAAATGGGAATTTCATATGAAGCAAGGTGAAATATTTTGATCTGTGGTTTTAAAGGAATTTGAAAGAAATAGTAGCTGTTTTTTTTTTTTTTTAAATAAATGATGCTCTTTAATATATGGAAAGCAGTGGACTCTGGAGAAGTTTACAATCACATATCACCTTAGGTGAGAATGATGTTTTGACCTTGATACAAACTGATAGAAAAATTATATCAAGGCTTTGTTTGTTTGGAAATGTGTTGTTATTGGCATCTGCCCTTTGATAAAATGCCAGAAGTTTCTTATTCTTGATTCTTGATTTTAGACATATGTTGTCACATATTAAAATTAAGGTGTCATCAGATTGTAACTTTTAATTAGGTTATCATATTGTACACTTTGGGTTACATGTAAAATATTTCTGATGAGTGTAACATTCTTAGGGAACACTATTATAGTTATTCAAAGTAGGACAGATTTGAATGGATGTTCCCAGATACATTTCATGTGACCACATCCTGAATATTCTTAGCATATTATCTAATGGTAAAACATGTCACAGGTTGTAATGTTTTCAAAAGAAATTACTGTCTCAAACATTAGAGACATTACAGTATTTGATTTGTTCTGCACAATTTTTATGGAAGGGAAATGGCCAAAACAGATCTATTTGGCACTTTGAGTAGTAGTCAAAACAAAATCACAGTTCAGAAAGGAATCTAGTTTCTAAAGAAATGCTTCCAGAAGCAAAGAAATGCTGATGATTAATTTGATTTACTGGAAGGGGTTTTCTTGTCAGCATCTCCTATCAATCTTCACCATTTTATTTCCCCAAAGCACTTATAGTGGTTTCTTTCGTCTTCTCTCCTTGCTAGTGATGTTTATTTCCTTTGGTATCCTCAGTACCTAGAACAGTACCAGGCACATGGTCGTTACTCAATTACAGTCAGGAAAATGGATCTCCCAGTGAGTCTTTGGTGAGCAAAATTAGTTCTTCATCTGCACATGGATTTTTTTTTAACCTGTGAATAATGAAAATACAAATAAGTGGGAATTTGTTAATTGTTTTATATTGAAAAAGAACTCAAATCTGGAAGACTTCTAGAACACCTGTTTTAACCAGTTAAATACTTATCACCGTAATATTTCAAACATTACAGAGATGGGCCATATTTGGCTTTGGGCAAGATAAAACACTTATTAACAATCACATTTTCATGGAGAAAAGCATTAGTTTATATGCTAGAGTCAAACTCCTGTGCTTTGAGAATACAGGTATTTTTTGGATAGAATTTGTTTGTAAAGCATTCTAACGTTCTTCCTCAGGGGAGATGCTAAAATTAGTACAAATGACGTGAAATTTTAGATGCCAGTGAAAGTTTGGAAACAATTTGTTTGCCTTGAAAGCGAGTTTCATTGGTGTAGTGCTATATTTCTAAATTCAAGTTTTATGTATAATTTTTTTCAATGGATTCTTTGCGGCAGCAAGTTTTTGCCAAAATATTAGAAATTTTTAAAAAATGACTTCAAAGACAAAAGTCTTAGTCTGATTTAGGAAGCATCTTCTTGAGGAAGTATATGAAAGTTAAGCTTGTGATTTGTTTGAATAAAATTGCATCTTGCTGGGATGCCTAGGAGGCTCAGTCAGGTAAGCCTCTGACTTCTGCTCAGGTCATGATCTCAAGGCTCCTGAGTTCAAGTCCTGCATCAGGTCCTGTGCTGACAGCTCAGAGCCTGGAGGCTGCTTCAGATTCTGTATCTGTCTCTCACTGCCCCTCCCATTCTGTCTCTCTCTCTGTGTCTCTCTCAAATGTAAATAAACATTAATTTTGAAAAAAATCACATCTTCCCCAATGATCTTATAGTACAGAAGATGATGTGAAGATTGCTCTACCGTAATGAGTTATTATTATTGAAAAAGGAAAAACAGTTAACTCTACATTATCAGTACTCTTTAATGGCAGAGCTGGTCACAAATATCTCATTCCTGCATGGTTCTAGGTTGCAAATAAGCAAATATTTACAATTGCAGTTGTGCATTGTAGTAGCTATGGGAGCAATTTAGAGCAAATCATGATGAGAAAGGGCCCTTCAAATATAAGCCCAAATGTTTAAAATTTAAATAAAGTTAAATAACAAAATGGTAATAGAGTAGCTTATTTAAAAATCATGTTTAAAAAATACAATAAAAATCATATTTATTCTGGATGTTTATTCTATTAATATCAGTATTCAATTTTGGCCTTTTCTTTATCCAAATAATGAGTTTAACCTTTGCCCCGAAGTAATTTGGCCAAAATATGCATTTATTTGGTACAATTCTAGTAAATAAAAGTTTTCAGCTGGTGTAATTACTATTTTGTTTTAGTGCTATTGATAATTAACCAAATGTGTTTTTTTTTTAATTTTTTTTTTTAACGTTTATTTATTTTTGAGACAGAGACAGAGCATGAATGGGGAGGGTCAGAGAGAGAGGGAGACACAGAATCGGAAGCAGGCTCCAGGCTCTGAGCTGTCAGCACAGAGTCCGACGCGGGGCTCGAACTCACGGACTGTGAGATCATGACCTGAGCCGAAGTGGGACGCTTAACTGACCAAGCCACCCAGGCGCCCCTAACCAAATGTGTTTTTAACCCTTTTGCAAGGAACCAGTTTTCAATAAGCTCTTTTAAAATCACCAGAACAATGAATAAATCTGTGTTTTCTTTAAAATATTAGTATAGAGAGGCACTTGGCTAGCTCAGTTGGTAGAGCATCCAGCTCTTGATCTCGAGGTTGTGAGTTCGGGCCCCACATTGGGCATGGAGCCTACCTTAAAAAATTAGTATAGATAAGACACCAATTTAAAGCAAAACCATAAGGAAGTTATAAAAACTTCATTTCTATTTAACTATGTCCGTGTATACCTCCCCCTATATATTTCTTGACCACTATTTAGACTTTCCTGTGCTACCTACAGGGTTGGGTAAACTGCATTTACACTCCATTTTGCACTGTGAATCCACATTTCCATTCATCTTCAGGGTGACCTGCCTCAGCCCTGGGTCCTCTAAGCTAGCATTGCACTACTTCTGGGAAGATGTCAAATGTAGGTTTTATTTCTCTCTCTGTGTGTAGGTTGGCTATTCACATTGATTATGAGCTACTTCTGCTCTGTGGTTTTTCTTCAATTAAACACTACAGGCATAAATAAATTTATCAGCCTCTTCTTATAACCATCACTTGCCCTTATCAGTAAGGGAATGGCATGTGTCTTTCATATGAAAGAAATAAAGCTGAAGTGTATCCTCCTCTTTTTGACTAGATATTTGATGTATTTCTTCTTGATGTTTTTTCTCTTATCTCTCACCCAAGTATGAAATTTAAAGAGATCCTTTGTTACAAATAAGCCCAACTCAAATATAAAATCTCATGTTATAAGATGATTCACTAAGCAGTACCCTTGTGCTAAACTACTCTCCTTGGATATAGATTTGTTTGATGGTTTTGAACTGCCCTTTTGCTACTACCCCCCACTTGTCCTTGAATGCCCCATATTTTCCTCTATCCAGTATAATTCAGAGTAGACTAAAAATAACAGCTCTAGAAGATGATGAAATGAGTCCATTCTACTGTGAATATTTAGAAAAAGAGAAAAGTAATGCTGTTATATTAAAACTTTTTAACTTTCCTCAGCTTTTTTTGATATTTTCTGGAATCTGAGTGCAGTTTCCACCTGTCAGAGGTATTTGCTCTGTTATTTCATGGTTGTACCTGGGAATTGCATATTTCCCCAATTTCTTAAAATCTGGAGGTAAATGAAGCACATGTACTCTTATCCTTCTCTTAACCTTCGTCTTGGCTCTGGGGTCCTTTGGATGGGCTATGTAAGAGAGACTATACCACCACAGTGGTTGGTAGATTGCTTAGAGGTCGTACCCGCTAATTGCACTATGCTGGTGAAAATAACGGTTTTTATGTTTGAACTGGGAACTATTTGGCACTTGTCCATGACAAGTTATTCAATTTGGACATCACAATATCCTCTAATATATGCCTGTGGAAATTAGCACTTGATATGATTTATATTGCAGTGTATCTTTAGATTTTTTGATTATATAATTTATAACTTAGACATGATTTTTAAATCAAATTTTAAATATTAGCAGAAACTCAAATTTTACTTATGTAGCAATATTTCTCTTCTAATCAAATTCTTAGCTGACTCTTCTGAATTAGCTACCTTTATTAGGTTGAAATAAATATGAAACACATTTCAGTGTTCTAAATAAAGTGACCTCAAAACACCCAATTAAAAATTATGTTATAAAAATACATATAATTGCTGGGAAGAGGCATCATTAAAACAGATTTTATATATGATTCCAGAATTCCATTCCTAGTATATACCCAGGAAAATTAAAAATGTTTGTCACATATACATAAAAATGTATGTGAGTATTCATAGAAGCATTATTCATAGAAACCAAAAATAAAAGCAGTTCAAATTATCAATCAGTTGATCAATGGATAAACAAAATGTGATATATCCACACAATGGAATATTATTATGCCAAAAAAGGAATGAAATGCTTATTAAACATGGATAAACCTTGAAAATTGTATGTTAAGTGTAGGAAGCTAGTCACAAAAGATAAAATTATGTTCTATTCATACATAATTCCAAAATAGACACTTCTGTAAAGACAGAAAGTAGAAGATGTGGCTTTTTAGGGTTGGAGGGTAGAAGTGGGAAGAAATGGGTACAGAGTTTCATTTAGGAGTAATGAAAATATTTGAAATTAGGTTTTGTGGTTGTACAACTCTATGAATATGCTAAAAACCAATGAATTGTACACTTAAAGTGGGAAAATTATATGGCATATGATTTATATTTCTGTAAAGCTGTTACTTTTTAAAAAGAAGGTTTTAAATAGTCTTTTTAAAAAATTATCAAGAGCCTCTAAGAAATAGAATTCGAGTAATTATGACTTGATCAATTTGTAGATATTTCTCTTCTCTATAAAGACTTTTGTTGATCTTACCTTGTATGCTTAACTCTGCTATTAGAAAGTGGTATTGTTTTAGAAAAGCTTTTATTTTTGAAATTGTGCTATAGAATAAAGTGTTACTGTACTTGAAAAACCAGCAGTGTGTATCATGAATCTTTTTCATTATTTTGAAAAATACATTTTGATCTTGTATTCATGCTCCAATTCACAAGTTAGAAAAAAAATGTAGCCTCATTTTTCTCTGGCCTGGATTAATGAGTTTCAAAAATATGTTAATAGTATGTTGAATTCCAGACTCGGTTATACCAGTTCCATCTAAAGAAAGGCATATTAAAATATTCAATCCAGCGTGATTATGTTTTTTGTCAATATGTTTAGATACTGGGGTTTATGTGATAAGGAAAAAGATTATAGTTGATAGATACAAAATATAATTATTTATTCAAATATTTGCTGAGCATCTATAAAATTTGTACCACAATGGGGTTCCATAGAAAAATAAGTGAGAACTCTCTTTAGGCTTTAACTGTTGGAATGGTAGAGGAGATAAAAGGACACATACACACATGAACTCATGCGAAGTGGACACACAAAATACCACACAGCCTTACAGGCAAATATATGCCCACTAACATATACACACAAAAACATAAGAAGATCTACATCAAATATATACATGCACTTGTGCACACACACATGAAAAACAAACAACAAGGGAGAGAGAGCTTGAGATTATTTTTCTTTAGAGGATCAGGGACAGTGAAGGAAGTACCTTTGTATTACACTGTTATATTCTGGAAGATGTAGTTGGAGACTAGGAAGAGTAGAGATTAATTTTGGGGGGTGGGGAACGTTGAGAAATCACACATGTTTACCTAAAATTAAAACCAGCAACAACTGGGTATGTTGGAGGTAGGACGGGAGTCTTGACGATTAGTGAAAGCACTGATTTTAGTAGTTTTGAGAATGGATGTAATATTCTTAGGCAAGTTTCTGTGATGAGATTGGATAAATTCAATAAGAGTGATTATCCAGAGCTTAAAATTGGGGCGCCTGGGTGGCGCAGTCGGTTAAGCGTCCGACTTCAGCCAGGTCACGATCTCTCGGTCCGTGAGTTCGAGCCCCGCGTCAGGCTCTGGGCTGATGGCTCGGAGCCTGGAGCCTGTTTCCGATTCTGTGTCTCCCTCTCTCTCTGCCCCTCCCCCGTTCATGCTCTGTCTCTCTCTGTCCCCCCCCAAAAAAACAAAAAAAAACCAAAAAAACAACGTTGAAAAAAAAAAAAAATTTAAAGAGTGATTATCCAGAGCTTAAAATTGGCAAGACAGTGATAATGTTCAATTCAAATGCTAAATTCTTCTCAGACACCCCTGATCACATGAAGTCCAGACTGCATAGAAAGGCTAAAAAAGTAACAAGAGAAAATGATAAAACTGAAATGTGTTTGTGTCAAGAGACTGGGGGATTTATCTTCATAATGCCGTATGTCAATGATACAAGTTTCATGATCTATCGTGTGTTAGGACACTGTGCTAGACACTTTAAGCTGTTGAGATGTATATATATGGTAAAGATTATTAATAACTTTGGTGAATGAGAAAGTTCAAGTCCACACAGACTATGTACATACATACTCAGAGCTATCAAGTGGCAGAGCAAGGAACCAAAGTCAGGATGATGTGATCTCAAAATGTGTCCTATTTAGGAATCCCCGCAGTTTCTCTTTTGCTAAAAATATCTCAATAAACATAAAAGTCACTTTATCTGATTTCATAGTGTCAAAAACAAGATAACAGGCCCAAAATGGAATCTGCTAAGCCACATGACCCCAAACCAAGACTTAACATAATTATAGTTTTGGCCTCTCCCAGAAATAGAATCTGAAACCTGTCAATCAGGAGTCTCCTGGTCAGCACTAGTGAGACAGTCTGCCTGATGGACTCCTGCTGTCCCCTAAGGGAAAGTGACCTTTTCACAACTAATCCACCTTTTGCTGGTATAACTTCCTGGTCAGACTCCCTTCTGCCTATAAAAGTTTTACATTTTGTACAGCAACTCAGAGCTCCTTTTTTATGTGCTAGATTGGATGCTACTTGATTCATAAATGATTGAAGAAAGCCAATAAGATCTTTAAAATATACTCAAAAAAAGTTTTTAACAATAGTGATTAAATCAATCCCAACATCAGTTTGATTCTAATTCCTCTGGTACCTCGTGAAACTGTTATCATAGGAGATTTTTATACCCATTATTTCTTTATATTCCTATCATTGTTTATTTTCACATTTTCTTCCTTAAGAATGTTTACCTTTCTTGGGGTACCTGAGAGGCTTAGTTGGTTATGCTTCAGACTCTTGAGTTGGGTCATGATCTCACAATTTGTGGGGTCGAGCCCTTGTGGGCTTTGTGCTGACAGTGCAGAGCCTGCTTGGGATTCTCTCTCTCTCCTTTTCCCTCTGCTCCTACCCACTCATTCTCTCTGTCTCTCTCAAAATAAATAAATAAACGTTAAAAAAAAAAAAATTAGCACAGTGGAATAGTAAAAACAAATAAGTGGCAAGAGTTCAGAGACCTAGAAAGATCTTTTACTTATCATGCCATGGTAATACTGACTCAACTTTCTTATCTATCAAATGTGATTGATAATAGTCTTGTGGAATAACTCATTTATAACATATAAGCATGCATGGGAAAGTAGGGCATTTATGGAGATTTGTCAAATATTTGTAAGCAGATAAGACTTGAGGGGGTTTGTACTATGTGTGGAGTTAAATTATCAATACTAAATATAACCACCTTTCCCCAACCTGGGATTGTGTTCTGATGGAGTCAAAGAATGGAATCAATGAACAAGGCTAGTAGCAATGCTAGGACCAAGTTTATTTTATTTTGTTTAAGTTTTTATGTATTTATTTATTTTTGAGAGCAAGAGATAGAGTGTGAGCAAGGGAGGGGCAGAGAGGGGGCGGTGGGGGAGATGCAGAATCCAAAGCAGGCTCCAGGCTCAGAGCTTGACCCAGGGCTTGAACCCACCATGTAGGAGATCATGACCTGAACCAAAGTCAGAAGCTGAACCGACTGAGCCATCCAGGCACACCTGGTCGGCGCTGCTTTTATAGGACAGAAGACTGTAGTCCATGGGTTGTTTTCTTGACAGTTCCTTCCATCTTATCTCTGCCCACCAGGATGTGGTCTGGTGGTGATGGTGGTGGTGCAGCTAAGGTTCCTGTTTTTCAGTTCTGAATCCAAGGGCCAGTTAACCCTATTCTGTCTAACAAGCCCCCTGTCTCCTAGCTCATTAAGACTGTCAACTAGTTCATTTTTCTTAATCTAAAAAACATTCACATTTATACTTGTTGATGCTATGGGACAAAAAACAAAACAAAACAAAACTGAAACACTGTAGACTTGACATACAATTATTAGTTTATAAGACATCCTTAAAATGTGAATCTAAGATATCTATCTCAACACAATGTATTCACTAAATTGTGATTGCAGACCAACTATGTCAGTCACTGAGTACAGGCGGGTATGTGGCTGAATTCTGGCCAGTAGAAGGTTACTGGCAGTGCTGAAAACATGTCATGTACCATTCTTGTTCTTTCCTCTTCCAGTGACAACCTTTGATGCCAAGTATTAAACATGTCAGGGTCTCAGGAAGAAGCCTGAGTCCCTAAAACTATGCCATCAAGGTATCAATCATGGACTTTATATGAGTAAGGAATAAACTTCTATGTGTTAAGGTACTTAGCTTATGGGATAATATTCCCTTAACTAATATAATATCTGTTATAAGAGAAATTATATAAAGGAGTTGATAAGAATTTTTTGTACTTCTTTGGGTCAGAGATGAGTATGAAAATTGTTCCCAAATAGGTAAAATGTGTGACCAGGTTTTCTTTTATTTATTTAAAATATGTATTAAGCTCATACTGTGTGCCAGACATTGTGCTCAGTGGTAGGGATAAACTAGAGAATTCTACAGGTAAAATACCCTAATTCATGGAACTTGTAGTCAATTGTGGGAGGGAGGCAGTTAAGAAGTAAAGAAAGAAGTGACATAATCATTGACCACTGATTATTATAATACTTTGAAAGAAACTAAAGGGGTAATATGATAGCAAATGACTGATCAAGGAAGGCTGCTGTTGCTATTTTTTTTTTAACATAATTGACAATGTTATATTTGTTTCAGGTATACAACATAATGGTTTGAGAATTCTGTACTTTTTGCAGTGCTCACCATGATAAATGTCCTTACCATATGTCACTTTATGAAGTTATTCAATATTAGAGAAAGTGATAATAAGACTGAATATACAAAGCCAACAATAAAAGCAGAACAGGAGGCTTTCTAGAAATATGAAACTACAAAGTCAACATCCTATTGTACAAAACAGCTCTAACCCATTGAAGTAATTTGCCTGTAAACTTCCAAACTTTTATTTCCTTGTCCTTTGTTTGTCAATAATTTGGCACTATTGCCTTCTTTCAATAATATGTCAAATGGAAAAGTTTTAATCCATATATAAACATCCATGGGACTGGAAGGTTTTTGACACCTAAAATGACTTTTCTAATTAGCAAACTTACCATTTTTAAACTCCTTAAATTTTACATGCTCAATGTATTCAACTGAGCTGAGACTGACAGCAAGATAAATCTATTTAGTTATTCATGATTAACTTGAATATCATCATAGTTAATATTCCTTAAAGCAGATTTAACTCCAGTGAGACTGAATTGAACAGAATTCTAGAAGGCACATTTGTGGAGATGACACAAGTATACTCTTAAACTTACTGTCAGTGTGGTTGAGTAAGAAAACAATTTCTAAACTTAGAAAAACTATAGGAATAAGTTCACAACCTTTCCTAGAGGTACATGTATGAAGGCATTTATCATTCCTCTTTAAGGTTGGTTTCAAAAGATCATCTTAGAGAATTTGATGTAGAAGAGAGTACTAGATAGGCTTTATATATATATGTATTCAATATCTATCATATATATACATATATACATATATATACATATATATATGTGTATATATATATATATGTATATATATGTGTGTGTGTGTGTGTATATATATAAAGTTATATTAAGAAATCTCAGAATCATACCGGATGAAGTTTTTTAAGATATAAAAATAAACTTCCCATGTGAATATTTTATCCAAGATGCCACAAAAGAGAACTTTTAACTTATGGATATATGATTCTAGAATCTTGAAGTTGTTGAGGCATCTGAACACAATTTACAAATGAGGAGGTGAAGGTCTGGTTGTGAGTGTGTATGTGGGAGCAAGAGTGGGAGAGATGAATGTGGTCCAGGTTCTCTGAGCATATGCTCCTGGGTCTTTGTACCACACCTCCCATATCTTCCCAAGGCTTTATTTATATTTACCTATCTATTCTTTCCCTGTCTGCTCTCCCTGAGTGATCTTTTTTTTTCTTTTTAATTTTTTATTTGAGAGAGTTCAAGTGTGTGCAGAAAGAGGGGCAGAAGGGGAGATAGAGATAGAGAGGGGGAGAGAGAGAATCTAAAGCAGGCTCCATGCTCAGTGCAGAGCTCCAGGGCTTGATCCCATGACATTAGATCATGACCTGAGCCAAAGTCCAGAGAACCGACTGAGCCGCCCAGGTGCTCCTCTCTTTGAGTAATCTTAATGCTGATTTATTTCTGACATACTTTTGTCTTTTTAAAAAAATATTTAATGTTTATTTATTTTTGAGAGAGAGACAGAGACAGAGACAGAGACAGATTGCGAACAGGGGAGGGGCAGAGAAAAAGCGGGAGATACAGAATCCAAAGCTGGCTCCAGGTTCCGAGCTGTCAGCACAGAGCCTGGTGTGGCGCTTGAAATCACTAACCATGAAATCATGACCTGAGCCAAAGTTGGAGGCTTAACTGACTGAGCCACCCAGGCGCCCCTATTTTTGTCTTTTTTAAATTTAATTTAGTTTTAATTTTAGAAAGGACGCAAGTTGGGGAGAGTGACAGAGGGAGAGGGAGAGAATCTCAAGAAGTTTCCACACTCAGTGTGGAGCCCAATGCAGGGCTGAAGCCCATGACCCTGGGATCATGACCTGAGCTGAAATCAAGAGTTGGAAGCTCAACCAAGTGAGCCACCCAGGCACCCCTCAGACTTACATTTTGGAAAGCAAAATGTCGCCAAGTATTTTGAAGATAAATTTTTATTTGAAAATTCATACCAAAACAAAGAAACAATGGATATAAAAAGAGAAGTTTCTGGATATAATTAAAAGACATAATATTAAGGTCTACTTGGAAAAAAAATTCAGCCCACATTTGATAACATAGATTCATAACATTTATTTCTTCATATTTTAATGCTTCATACAGAAGTAGTTGATTAAAAAAAGTCTTTTTTCTTTTATTTTGAAAAATTATTTGTTACAATTTTTATAATTTTTATTTTTTTATTTTTTGGTTTTTTATTAAAAAAAGTTTTTTTGAGAATGAAGGAGAGAATGTGTGTAATCAGGGGAGGGGGCATAAGGAGAGGACAAAATCCCAAGCAGGCTTCCCATTTAGCACAGAGCCCAACACAGGGCTTGATCCCACTACTGCGAGATCATAACCTGAGTCAAAATCAAGAGTCAGATACTTAACTGACTGGGACACCCAGGCACCCCTAGAAAAATCTTACCTCAGAAAATCAATGTCACTTTTTGCAGTAGTAATTAATTGTTTTAGTTTGGTAGGAGACTATGGACAGGTTTGGATTTTATTCCAAATGTTTTCTTCCACAGTACCAGACATTGTTCCATATCAGTTATATACCTCTTTTTAAAAAGTTTATGTATTTTGTGTGTGTGACAGAGAGAGAGAGAGAGAGAGACAGAGACGGAGACAGAGACAGAGAGAGACAGAGAGAGAATGCATGTGGGGAAGGGGTACAGAGAGAGCGAGAGAGAGAGAATCTCAAGCAGACTCCACACTGTCAGTGCAGAGCCCAACACAGGCCTCAGACTCACAAACCATGAGATCATGGCCCAAATCAAGAGTCACATGTTCAACCAACTGAGCCACCCAGGTGCCCCAGCAGTTACTTATTGCTTCATTTATATATCTTATATAAGTTAATGCTCACAGTAAGCTGATAAGTCAGTGTAATAATTAGCCATATTTTAGAGATCAGGAAACTGAGACTGAGGGAGGAAAAACAAATTGTCTACAATCACATAGCTGCTCAGTGCTAGAACTTCTATCTGAACTCTAGATCTGATTTCTAGAGCCTCTCAAGTATTAGGTAATACAACTTCCCATTATGGGTTCTCTTTTGCCTCCATGGTTAGTAACTAAATACTAATTATTTTCAGTTTGTTTGTTTATTTATTTTACTTTTTTGCTTCCTTCTTATATATGACAACAAAAACAAACAAGTAATGACAAATACAGTAACAAAAAATCGGAGAAATCAAACAAAACCTAATCAAGGATTAAACAGAGAAAATTAAAGGCCTGTAATAAATATAAAATGAACCAAAAATAAGAACAAAAAACCAAATCCACTCCTAGTTTTTATTACCAGAAAGATTAGGTAATATATTTCATTAAAGAAGTAAACAAGCAAAATGGCTAAATAGAATGAAATAGAAGTAATTAGTGAACAAAAAAATAGCCTTGGAATTTAAAAATATGGTTCCAAAGATATTAATGTGGATTGGAGTATAAAATTGGATAAATCCCTGAAAATTAGAACACAAGAACAAATAAAAATAAAAACAAAAAGTAGAAGGTGGAACCAGAAAATAAAATACAACATCTGATTCCTTGGCTTTCTAGAGGGATAACAGAATAAGTAGGGGCTGGTGAAATAAGAAAGAATAATAGAAACATTGAAGAACAGATATTAAAATGGACCACCATGTATGTAGTCACATTGAATGACCTTTACTTGACAAGTCCTTGCACACTTTCAGAAACCAAAAAGGAAAGGGACAGGCAGTGAGAGCTGAAAAGCTTTCAGAGAGAAAAGAGAAAACACAGTCAAAAAAAAAAAAAAAAAGTGGAAAATAGCATGAGATTCATACTACTAGCACTATGTGCTAGAAGTCAACAGACCCTTTAAAAATGTTGGGGAGGTATTTTCAATCTTGAATTTGATACCTAGAGAAACTGTCATTCAAATATGAGGACAAAAAAAAAAAAATTCAAATGTGCAGTGATTCAGAAGGTACCTTACACGCAAATTCTTTCTTTGGAAGTTGTTGTAGATGTGCTTCAGCAAAATAGACGATTAACTCAAGAGCCAGGAAACTTTGTAATCCAGAAAGCAGAGAAGAGCAGGAAGACAAATTTTCATGATGAAATCTCTATCACTGTGTAGAAACAGTCAAGAATAAAGCAGGCTCGCCTGGGTGACTCATTCGATTAAGTGTCCGAGTCTTGACTTTGGCCTAGGTCACAATCTCACAGTTGGGCTCTGTGCTGGCATTGCAGAGCCTGGTTAGGATTCTCTCTCTCTCCCTCTATCTGCCCCTCCCCTGCTGTCTCTCTCTGCCTAATAAATAAACTTAAAAAAAAAAAAACTTAAAAAAAAAAAAGCATCCCATGAGAATCCAAGAGATGGATAGTATGATAGAGAATTTAGAAAACTGTGAGATAACCAGTAATTTTGAATTATAAAAGTGTTGAATAAATTTGAAATTTATTAAGTGAATCAAAAATTAGGACATTATATTACACATTCATGAAAAAGGATGAGATCTTGCCATTCCTGAGAACATAGATGGACCTAGAAGGTATTTAGCTAAGTGACTAAGTCAGACGGAGACAGAAATACCATATGATTTCACTTATATGTGGAATCTAAAAAAATAATCACCTATATGTGGAATCTAAAGAAAAAATAAAAATGAATTGACAAATGAAAAGCAGAATCAGATCTATACAATAGAGGATGAGGAAAATGGGTGAAAGGGAGTGGGAGATTTAGGCTTTAGTTACTGAATGGTTAAGTTAACAGGGATAAAAGGTGCAGCGTAGGGAATATATTCAGTCATATTATAATAGTGCTCTATGGTGACCGATGGTAGCTACACAGGTAGTGAGCCTAGCATAATGTATAGAGATGTTGAATCACTATGTTGTACACCTGAAACTAATGTGACGTTGTACCAACTGTACTCAAATTTAAAAATACATTAAATAGAACGTTGTAAAAAGGGAGAAGGAAATGTATCCCTACTATACTAATTGGCTATATTGTATGTATTATTTTCCTAATCATAGTAATGTAAGTAAACAGTTCTAATGGTTTGATGGATTTTTTTTCTTCTAGAATCAATAGTTATGACTAAACACAGAACATGTGACTACATTTACAGAAAAAAAATATGAAATCTGAATCTCAGTAAAACTAAAGATACAGATAAAAGCTAATAGGGAGAGTTGGTGAGCAGAGGACAGGGATGAGGTTAGGATGAGTGCTTATGTCCTCATGTTACAAAATGGTGGAGCCAAAGGATGCTCTATCTAGGCAAATGAAATGGGAAATTGTGGGTTTTTTAAATTTTCTTAAATATTTATTTTTGGGAGGGAGAGTGTAAGCTGGGGAGGGGAAGAGAGAGAGGGGGAAATAGAAGACCCAAGGCAGGCTCCGTACTGTCAGGACAGGTCCTGATGCGGGGCTCCAGCTCCCAAACTGTGAGATCATGACCTGAGCTGAAGTCAGACATTTAGCCGACTGAGCCACCCAGGTGCCCTAGAAAATTGAGTTTTAAATATGTTGTTTAAGTTTCCAGCAGGAACTAGAGTGATGTGTTAATATGTTGTGAGTAGAGATGGTGTTGGAATATGTGAGCTAAGTTTCAACTATCTTAACAGAAGACTGTGTATAGTCTTGTATGTTGATATAGCTTGTATATCTTCTATAGCTGTGTCATCATGCTATTAGACTTTTGTAGGCAACCAAAAGGAGAGTTTTGGATTTGATTTTAGTGGAGAAGGTTGTAGGGGGTACAACTATGGCAAGAGACTTGTTTTCATTATAAGCCCTTCTGCAGCATTGGATGTTACAATTATATGCACTCATAACTTTGTCAGAAATAACAAAAAAAAATACAGCACAAAAACAAAGGTAATCCTTTTTTTTCATATAGGTTTCACACCGAGAAAATGTAAATCCTTACTCAATATATCCAAAAGGTGATTTGCTACAAATTAATTTTAGTAAGTGATATTTTATGAGGTTTTCCTTTATTGTGGGTAAATACAGCTGAATTCCTGTAAATAATGTACTGCTAGTAGAAACATAGGCATCCAAAATTTTCCATTTGTGACTGAACTTAATATGTTTTAAAGTACTTACTATTTTGTGTTTCCTTAATCTTAGAGTTTGTTTTAAGGAATGTAATTCAATTTAACATGCTCATTTTTCAGATACTGTGTACCAAGATAAAAATAAGGCCATTCTTATTCTCTAGGATATACAGGCATATTCTGATGTCAATATTGCAAAAATGTACTTAAAAGTATTAAAAGTACCATGTTCTCAGAGATATCTGGATTTTGTCATAAGGCACAAAGACAATGGCATAAGACAAATAAGTGGAAGGATATATTTATTGAATTATGAATGGACACTTGCAATTAAAAATGGGGATTTGTCTCATTTCCATTAATTTAGGAATGAAATGAAAGTGAAGTAAAATAGGCAAGGTAGGCATAATTTGATGTCAGCTCCTCATCCTTGCCCTGCTTGAATACTTTTAAGAAAAACAGAATTATTGAGTATTCTATTAGTACTCCTGATTTACAATAAGCACCTGAGAAAAGTACCAGAAAATACACTTTCTCAGTGACGTTTAGGATGTAGCAAAGTATCTTTATAACAAAGTGTGAATTTAAAGTATAGAATTGTCCTCTGAAGGTCTCCATATCACTGCCAATGATATGAATATATATGGCAATTGTTTTACTAAACTGTAATTTTATAGGAAATGTCTGATATTTGGTGGGTTTCTGCCTGATGGCATGTTCATATAGTTCAAACTAATGTATGTATCTCTTAAAAGTAATTACTATTTGAAATAAACTATTTTTAAATATTGTTAAGTTTTAGCCATATTCTTTTTCTATTCAGATTTTTTCTAATTAAGAGAAATGTAATAAGTAGGGAGACCCCAGATAGAAAATTATAAAACACTTCAGACCATATTTTAATTTTTTTGGAATGTTTCACTATTTTGTACTCTTTATCTTTATTGCATTTCTTCAATAATCATATTTCTATCATAATTTTCAAAAGATTGAAATTATGTATTCATATATACAGTTTATAAAACCTGTTTAGTTTTAAAGTTATAATTTAGTAGCATCTGTAATTTAGCAGAAAACTAGTTTTTTAAAGACTTCTTATTTGAAAGGAGGAAATGCATAGACTCTGGGCTAAAAATGAATTGCATGAAACCTGTGTTAATGTAATATTTGAAGCATAAAGATCTTCAAGAGGGAAAATTCAATAGAATGTGAAATTCACAAGAGAAACATAATTACACAGGATGTTCTCTATCATTGCTTTCATTTTTTAAATTCACCTACTTATCTTAGATTACATTTGTGTAAACTAAGTATTTTCTGACAAGTATCCTGATCATTATGCTGCTAATAATAGTAGTTTAAAAACCAAACTTTTGTGGATCTATAATAACCCAAAGGGATTATCTGATGTTAATTTTGAAAACTGCCTTTAAAATATAATTACTTTCAAACATGCAAGTCAGATTCTAATAGCACCAAGCCAGCTGTAATTTGAGTCTCCAGATTTCTCTAACTTTACATTCTATACACCGTCCATTACAAATGGAGACCACCTGAACTGTCTTCCTATTTTGGAATTTTCCATTTTTTAATAACAGTTCAAGTAAACTATATAATAAACTTTAGAGATATATTTTCACTGGAGCTGGTAAGTTGTAACAGATAGCCTTAAATGCATGATGATAAGAGACACTTAATGGTTAACCTTGTTATTTTTGTTTTGTTTTGTTTTGTTTTGTATTTCTTAACAACTTTCAAATACAGAATACAATATAATTAGTTATGGTCACCATGGTGTATATTGTAGCTTCAGGACTGTTGAATTTTGTAAATGGAAGTTTGTACTTTTTGGCCCCCTTTACCCATTTCACCCCTCCCCGCCCCCCATCTGGCAATCACTAGTTGGTTCTCAGTACCCATGAGGTCAGTGTTTTGTTGTTTTCTTTTGTTTATTTTTATAAGGTTCCACATATAAATGATGTCATACAGATCTCTTCTAACTTATTTCTCCACTTTCTTTATATTTTTGTTCTTATTTTATTTTCTTGTTCTTTCATCTGTAATATGAGGATGCTAGAGAAATAATTGCCATCATTCACCACCTGGAAACTAAAGAAGTAGTTGTACATTTTATTTCCATCAGAAATAAGAACACCAGCAAAAGGTTAACAACACTTCTTCATTTGAAGATTCTCAGTGTTCAGTGTTTTCTAAGTTAATATTCAGTGTGTCAGTTGTTAAGTCACATTAGTATGGGAAAGGCATAGTCCGTGAGCATATGTTTGTGTGTGTGTGTGTGTGCATACATACAGTCATACCTTGTTTTATTGCACTTCAGTTTATTGTACTTCAGAGGTGTTTTTTACAAGTTGAAGATTTGTGGCCAGCCTGTGTTAAGCAAGTCTATTGGTGCTATTTTTCTAACAGCATTTGCTCAGTTCATGTCTCTGTGTTAGATTTTGGTCATTCTTGTAATATTTCAAACTTTTTCATTATTATTATATTTTTTATGATGATACATGATCAGTTATCTTTGACATTACTATTGTAATTGTTTTGGGACATCACAAGTTGTGCCCATATAAGAGAGCAAATTTAACTGATAAATGTGTGTGTTCTGAGTGTTCTACTGACCAGCCATTCTCCTGTCTTCTTCTCCTCAGGCCCCTCTACTCCTTGAACATCGTTGTGTATCTTCAATAACAATATTGAAATTAGGCCAGTGAATAACTCTACAGTGACTTCTAACTGTTCAAGTGAAAGGAAGAGTAACATTTTGATTTATTTATTTTTTACAGATTTTATTTATTTATTTTTTTAAGTAATCTCTACATCCAACATGGGGCTAGAACTCACAACCTTTACCTAGACCAAGAATTGTATAAAATACTGACTGAGCCAGCCAGGTGCCCCACATGTTTCTCACTTCAAATCAAAAGCTAGAAATGATTAAGCTTAGTGAGGAAAACACATCAGAGGCTGAGACAGGCAGAAAGCTAGGTCCCTTGCATGCAAGAGCCAAGTTGTGAATGCAAAGGAAAAGTTCTTCAGGGAAATTAAAAGTGCTAGTCCAGTGATCACGAATGATAAGAAAGGGAAATAGCTTTATTGCTGCTATGGAGAAAGTGTTAGTGGTCTGGATAGAAGATGAAACTAGCCACATTTCCTTAAACCAAAGCCTAGCCCAGAGCAAAGCCCTAGTCTTCAATTCTATGAAGGTTGACAGAGATGAGGAAGCTGTAGAAGAAATGTTGGAAGCTAGCCGAGGTTGATTCATGAGGTTGAAGAAAAGGAGCCTTTCCCATAGCATACAAGTACAAGGGGAAGCAGCAAGTACTGATACAGAAGCTACAGCAAGTTACCAGATGGTCTAGTTAAGATAATTAATGAAGGTGGCTGTGCTAAACAACACATTTTCAGTGTAGACACAACAGCCGTATATGGGAAGAAGATGCCACCTAAGGCTTTGATAATTAGAGAGAAGTCAGTGCCTAACCTCAAAACCTCAAAGGATAGTCTGACTCTCTTCTTAGGGGCTAATGCAGAAGGGAACTGGAAGATGAAACCAGTGCTCATTTACTATTCTGAAAATCCCAAGGCCCTTAAAACTTATGCTCAATCTATTCTGCCTGTGCTCTAGAAATGGAACAACAAACTTGGATGACTGCGTATTTGTTCACAAAATAGTTTACATTTTTAAGCCCACTGTTAAGAACTACTCAGAAAAAAGAAAATCCATTCAAAATATGACTGCTCATTGACAATGCATCTGGTCACCCAAGAGCTCTGATGGACGTGTAAAATGAGATTAATCTTATTTTCATGTTTAATAACATTAATTCTGCAGCCCATGAATCAAGGAGTCATTTTGACTTTCAAGTCATAGGCAGTGATTACTTTGACAGATCTGAGCAAATTCAGTTGAAAACTTTCTGGAAAGGAATCGCCATCTAGATGCCATTAAGAACATTTGTGATTCTTGGGAAAAGGCCAAAATACCAACATAATCAGCGGTTTGGAAGAAGTTGATTCCAATCATCATGGAAAACTCGGAGGGGTTGAAGTCTCCCATGGAGGAAGTAACTGCAGATGTGGTGAAAATAGCAGGAGATGTAGAATTAGAAGAGGAGCCTGAAGATGGGCCTAAATTGCTGTGATCTCATGATCAAACTTATAAGAACTGATAAGAAGTTTCTTCCTATGGATGAGCAAGGAAAGTAGTTCCTTAAGAAGGAATCTATTCCTGGTGAAGATGCTGTGAAGATTGTTGAAATGACACAAAGGATTTAGATTATATAAATTTGGTAAAGCAGCAGCAGGGTTTGGGAGGACTGAGTCCCAATTTGAAAAAAATAAATACATAAATAAAAGTTCTACTGTAGGGAAAATGCTATCCAACAGCATCATATGCAACAGAGAAATCATTTATGAAAGGAAGAGTCATTTGATGCAGCAAACTACATTGTTGTCTTATTTTTAATAAATTACTATAATCACCCCAACCTTCAACAACCACTGTCTTGATCAGTCAGCAGCTGTAAACGTTGAGGCAAGACTTTCCACCAGCCAAAAGAACAATTTGCTGAAGGCTCAGATGATGCCTAGCATTTTTTTCAGCATTGGAGTCTTTTTTTAAATTATGGTATGTACGTTGGGTTTTTTTAGACATAATGCTATTGCACACTTAACAGATTATAATATAGTGTAAACAAACTTTTGTATGTAGGGAGAAGCCAAAACATTCATTTAGCTAATTTTATTGTCATTCACTTTATTGCAGAGATCTGGAACCAAACCCTCAGTGTCTCTTGAGTTATGCTCCAGTATATGCCTATACATCTCTGTATCGCTATATCTGTCTGTAATTCTGTCTCTATCTCTGACTCTATCCCTGAATCTGTATCTGTCTATATTTCCTATTTATTTCACTTACTTCTGCCATGACATTGCTTCTAGGTGTGAGTGGCATTAAGTAAAAATAACTTCACCCAGTCATACGTTCTCATAGATTTCTAGGATGAACCAATAGGCAGAGATGTTCAGATTCCTCATTTTTCCCTCCTAGCATTTGATTTATACCTTAAAAAAAAACTTAAACCTCATCCCTTGGTTGCTTTCTTTTTATGTCATTGTATTCTGCTGATGTTCCTGTATCCTTCTCTTCATCCATAATGCTTGACGATTTCGTCAGTTTGTGTAATTGTTTTTCTTATCTCTGGAATAATGATAGTTACCATTCATGAGGCCAAAAAACAGATTGAATAATAATCAGTGTTAAACATCCTCCAACCATCTAATGTAGATTTATTATCTTCATTTTACAAATAGTAATTTCAGGTAAAGGGAGTTTAAAGAAAGTGTAAATAACCCATAGCTAGTAATTAGCAGAGCTGGGGTTTGAATTAAGATCTTTGTGACTCTAAGTCTACATTCTTACTCAGAAACATAGATCCCTTTGCTCAACTGAATGGAAAAGCAGTCATTTCTAGATTAACCATCTTTGAGTGCTGCTCAGCTTTAGCACAGGGACTTGAGGAAAGTAACTAATCAGTAAAGGTTAATAGACAGATTGATAAATAGGGGGCTGAAGGGATAAATAGATTGTCACTTGTCTGGATAAAATGGTCAGTGGTTGTATTTAGCTGGTTAGGATACAGAAGGAAGAGTGAAAGTTTAAACTATAAAAATGATGGACAAAATAGTATTTTATTGGAAATATATAATTTAACATTATGGCATGTCATTCGTGTTTCACATGACCCTTTGTTCTTCCTGCTTTGTCATGTTTTTCTTGATACCCTGTGTGTAGTTTAGCCAAGGGCCATGTGATAATCTTTTTCATAAAAAGATTTAATATCTTAAATGGTCATTGTTCTAATAGTTATTAAATAAATAGCAATGGAACTTATTCTTCTGAAAAACTTATGTGTTGCAATATGTGGATGGCCGGTTTCTTGGCTGAAGTAAAATCGATTCAGACTAGAATCAGAACTGTGGTTTGGCTTACACTAATAAGAATGTATATTTTTTTTCTTCAATTATCATTTCTCATGGTTACATTCCACTATTTTGAAATCACTTTAGAAACAAATGGGAAATGCTTCACATATACTAAAATGACAGTGACAATGTGGAAAACATTTCTACTTATTGTTAAAACCAAAAAAAGAAAAAGAAAAAAAGAAGACTCTCTGAAAAGCAAAGGGATTCACACTGCACTGAGTTTATGTTGCATGCCAGATAGGACAGTATCCTGCCTGGAAAAAACAAACCTCGTCAAATGTAGAAAAGATGAAATGCAGTAAGTGTGAAAGATGAGATACTCTGGAGAATGAGGCCGATATTAGGAAAGCTAGAAACCAGAATTCACATGTGCTTGAGCGAGTTTTCCTCATACTTTTCCACAATTCTCTGATATTTAAAAGTGGGGTACACAGAGAGCCTGTCTATGGGAGCCAAGCAGCCTGGAAAAGGAGGCCAGTCAGGGACCAGTGGTAGACAGAATTAGAAGTGTAGGCATTTTGTGATTATTACAAAACAGAATGGGAAATGACCAGTCGTATTGGGTCAAGCCTATGCTGAAAACCAAAGGCAAAGAAATACCAATTGAAGATATTTGTTGACAATTTATTACAACTATACTTGGAAACACAGTACTATACTGTCTATACTGTCTCTCTACAGTTTACTATTTATACTTAAATAAACATTTGGTATTTAAAAAATTTTTCTCATTTGGGTAACAGAGAACTAGAAAACACAGGCATTGTTTTTTCCCTCCTCACCATTAACAGATTGGAAAAAAAAAAAAAAAAAAAAAGGAAAAAGAAAACCCCTGAAAATAAATTCTGTCATTTGACTTTATATTAGAAAGCATCAAAAAAAAAAAAAAAAAAAAAAAAAGAAAGAAAGCATCATGGCAGAAACTAAAATATAAATTCAAGTAGAATCTCTTTCCAATGAATATTCCTTACCTTCGTTATGTTGTTTATAAAAGTTCACAAAAGTTTGGTTCATATGAGATTCACTTTTACACTTAGAATTAACAAAGGTAGGGCTCCTGGGTGGCTCAGTCAGTTAAGCGTCCAGCTTTGGCTCAGGTCTTGATCTCAAGGTTTGTGGGTTCAAGCCCTGCGTCGGGCTTTGTCCTGACACCTTGCTCTAAGCCTGCAGCCTGCTTCGGATTTTGTGTCTCCTTCTCTCTCTGCCCATCCCCCACTCATGCTCTGTCTCTCAAAAATAAATATAAAAAAAATTAAAGGTGTATGAGGAAACTTTTGGAGGGGAAAAATATCTGTATTTGATTGTGGATATGGTACCATGGGTACATGCATATATCCAAATTCATCAAATTGGATATTTTAAATATGTGCAGATTTTGGATATCAATTATACCTCAGTCAAGCTGTTAAAAAAAAAAAGTTAAAAAATGAGTTCAAACCTGGGTAACTTTTTTTTAGTTTTTATTATAGAAATTTACTACTTTGATTTTATAAGGCGTCCGTCCCTAAACTTTTCATAGGAACACTATAAGGACAGATCAATAAATGAGCAGAAAATAATGAAACAGCAGAAGCATCAAAGGTTTCTAATAGTATAAACATGTAAGAACAGCTCTAAACATGGAATATCAGTGCTCACTTCAGCAGCTATATGCTAAATATGAAACATCATATGACCACCAGTCAGCTATGAAATTGTTTAATTTAATATTTGATAATAGCAACATTAGTGTACCCAAAATCCAATTTATTCCTGTCACTTAATTATTTTAGAAAGCTGAAATTGATAACTAAATTGAGTTTACAATTTCTTTAAAAAACAAAAACAAAAAAGAAAACAAACACAAATACCTCAGTGTACTGTTGTGTTATCCCAAGTGTAAACCTTTTATTTTGTGTACTCTTTTAGTTGTGGAGTTTAAATATGGAAGTCTATGTATATATTTTTAATCTTGGTAGTGGCAAGTATTTGCAACTAGATTTGAGGTTGAACCTTGAACCTGATATTCAAACTGTGTGATATCAATAGGGATATCTCTATGATGACAGAAATCATAGAGATATAGGCATTTTGCATGTATTATTTGTGATAGTCCTAAGAGAAAGGTATTTTTCAAATGTTTTTATTTATTTACTTTTGAGAGAGAGAGAGAGAGAGAGCGCACACAAGCTGGGGCGAGGGCAGGGCAGAGAGAGAGGGAGATACAGAATCCAAAGCAGATTCCAGGCTCTGACCTGTCAGCACAGAGCCCAGTGTGGGGTTTGAACTCACGAATCAAACTGTGAGATCATGACCTGAGCCGAAGTTGGATACTTAACCGACTGAACCACCCAAGCATCCCTAAGAGAAACATATTTTTAATTATCTTTTGTATGTGAAGAAACTGTAGGTTGTATCAGTTTAGTGATTTACAGTGTTTGCTCTTCTAATAAGTGCATGGCTGAAATTAAATCCCAATTGTATCTGGCTCAAAAAGTAAAAAAAAAAAAAAAAAAAAGAGTCTTGTTTGCTAAATAAGGATGTCATGCCAAAGAATATGTTGCTTGGTTTCCAAATTTAACCAAAATAATTGCAAGCACATGATTACAGTAGCTGTTTCTTTGTTCTGAGTATTTATTAACAGTTTGAGCTAATTAGACCACTAATTTTCATGCTATCTGGAAACAGTCATGAAAAATTTTAATATGCTTCTTGGGAAGTCTAACTCTCATTATTCTCAAAGTAACCTTTGATTAACTGATGGAGTTAAATGTCAGAATTGGAGCCAAATCTGTCTGATTCTAAAATTTGTTCTCTTCTCATGGTCATGTTATAACGTCTTGTTAAATATCTGAAGTATGAAAGCCAACTGCAAGGGTCACTGTTGTTAAACTGTGGCATGAGATTCTCTGTGAGGCTTTGTGCTCCCAGATGTAGGAGGGTAGATGACAACAGGCAATTCGTTTTTCTGTTTTCTATTTAGGTTCAGCACCATAGCTTTATTTCCTCATAATTCCACATTTCATTATAGGGTATATTCATTTATTTTATTGCGTCTTTCATGTGTTCTATGGAATTTTGGTTATGTGGTGAGCAAATATATCACAAGGCATAAATTGGCTTTAATTATTAATGAGGTATGTAATGTAATGAGTTTTTACATCCTTTTGTTATTGCTTCTCTTGGGATTATAATTTAATCTTATTTTATAGAAACTATAAACTTATAGTTTCCAGCTATACACAAATTGGTAGTAGTTTGTGTCTTCATAATAATTGGTAATCATGTGGATTTTGTTTTGTAAAAGATATTTGTTAGTTAATTTTATTATAAGATGGGCAGTAAGTTTACTTTTGAAATAAAGCTTACAAGTGCCTGTTTTAGACAGTGAAGGTAAATAAATCACTAGACTTTCTGTCCTGAGATGTAGAGAAATATCACCAAATGTAGTTGACAAATTAATGAAGACTATGTATGGGAAATGAGGACACAGGAAAGCCTTTATGGACTTTATGGACCTTTCTTCATAAACCCACCAGGCTACACACAGAAGACTGGAAAGAGCTCTCGGACTCCACTCCAGGATGGACCTAGGGGATGAGAGAATATACAGAATACACTTTATTCCCATGTGCACATGAGAAATTCACCAAACTGGGTTATAATATGGACCATAAAACAAACTATAGCAAATTAAAAATAATCAGGATCATAACAAGTGTGTTCTTAGATGACAATGGAATAAAATGAGAAACCGATAACAGAAAAATATCTGGAAAAGCCATAACCATGTGAAATTAAATGTACTTCAAGGAGAAAGTCTAAAGAAAAGTATTAAAATATTTGACAATTTTTAAAAATATTGAAATGTGTGGGATGTAGATAAAGCAATACTTAGAGAAAAAATGTCTATCATTGAAAGCTTAATTTAGAAAATAGTAAAGAAGTAAAACCAATAATCTGTGCTTCCATCATAAGAAATTAGAAGAGGAAGATAGCATTAATTCCAAAGAAGTTAGATGAAGGAAATAGAGAAGTCAATGAAAGTAAACACAGCAATAATAGAGAAGAAAATCAATGAAAATGAAAGATTGACATTTTAAAAACATGAATAAAATTGATAAACAACTAGTCAGAATAATCAAGAAAAAACAAATACACATTACCAATGTCATCAAAGAAGGGCATGTCACAAACCTGAAAAGTATAGTAAGAAAACAGTACAAATAAGTCTGCCCATAAATTTGTAAACTTAGATGAAATGAACACATTTTTAAAAGACTTTATCAAAACTCATTCAAGATAAATAGGTTATGTGAATAGCCTTATATCTACAAATTAAATTGAATTCTTAATTATAAAACTTTGCTGCAAAAAGAAACTTAAGATACAGATGTTTTAAACAGTGAATTCTGCCAAATAATTCAGTGATGCATAATATTGATACTATACAATTTCTTTAAAAACACAGAAGAGGAATGAAAACTTCCCAATTTTTCATGAGACTAGCATGAAATCTGTAATCTTGAAACCAGGCATTATTAGAAAAGAAAACTACAGAGAGGAGGAAGATGGCGGCGTAGGACAACACTGGGCGCACAACATCCTGCTGATCACTTAGATTCCACCCACACCTGCCTAAATAACCCAGAAAATCACCAGAAGACTAGCAGAAAGGATTCTCCAGAGCCAAGCGTAGACGAGAGGCCCACGGATGAGGGTAGGAAAGGCAGAGAGGCGGACTGGCGGGAGGAGGCCGGGGTGGATGGGGAGCCTGCCGGCAAAGCAGAGCCCCCGAGTCTGGCTTGCAAAAGTGGAGGGGCGGGACGGAGTGTGTTGCGACAGCAAGGGGGACTTGACATCTGAAGGGTTATAAGCTAACAGCTCTGCTCGGAGAACGGGAGGGCTGGAGGACAACGGGAGGGAGAGTTGTTGAGCCCTGGACAACAAAACTCAGCTTGGCGGGGAACAAAGATGCTCACCAGCACCATCTCCCTTGCCCATTCCCCAGCCAAAATCCCAAAGGGAACTGGTTCCTGCCAGGGAACTTGCTTGCACCGTGCAAACACCCAACGCTGTGCTTCTGCGGATCCATCCCTCTGGTGGGTCTGAATCCCTCCCTGTGCTGCAGGGCCCCTCCCGAAGCGGATCTCTGAAGGAAAAGCGAGCTGAGCCTGCCCCTCCCGCCCCTGTGCACCTTGCCAATCCACCCCAGGTAATACGCCAGATCCCCAGCACCACAAGCCTGGCAGTGTGCAAGTAGCCCAGACGGGCCACACTACCCCACAGTGAATCCCGCCCCTAGGAGAGGGAAAGAGAAGGCACACACCAGTCTGACTGTGGCCCCAGTGGTCGGCTGGGGGCAGACATCAGGTCAGACTACGGCCCCGCCCACCAACGCAGGTTATTCAAGACAGCACAGGGGAAGTGCCCCGCAGTTTGGCACCACTCCAGGGACCATCCAAAATGACGAAATGGAAGAATTCCCCTCAAAAAAACGACCAGGAAATAACAACAGCTAGCGAACTGATCAAAACCGATTTAAACAATATAACAGAAAGTGAATTTAGAATAATAGTCATAAAATTAATCGCTGGGCTTGAAAACAGTGTAAAGGACAGCAGAGAATCTATTGCTACAGAGACCAAGGGACTAAGCAACAGCCAGGAGGAGCTAAAAATTGCTATTAATGAGGTGCAAAATAAATGGAGACAACCATGGCTTGGATTGAAGAAGCAGAGGAGAGAATAGGTGAACTAGAAGATAAAATTATGGAAAAAGAAGAAGCTGAGAAAGAAATAAAAAAATCCAGGAGTATGAGGGGAAAATTAGAGAACTACGTGATGCACTAAAGAGAAATAATCTATGCATAATTGGTATTCCCGAGGAGGAAGAGAGAGGGAAAGGTGCTGAAGGTGTACTTGAAGAAATAATAGCTGAGAACTTCCCTGATCTGGGGAAGGAAAAAGGCATTGAAATCCAAGAGGCACAGAGCACTCCCTTCAGACGTAACTTGAATGGATCTTCTGCACGACATATCATAGTGGAACTGGCAAAATACAAGGATAAAGAGAAAATTCTGAGAGCAGCTAGAGATAAACATGCTCTAACATATAAAGGGAGACCTATAAGACTCGTGACCGATCTCTCTATTGAAACCTGGTAGGCCAGAAAGGAATGGCAGGAGATCTTCAATGTGATGAACAGAAAAAAAAATATGCAGCTGAGAATCCTTTATCCAGCAAGTCTATCATTTAGAATAGAAGGAGAGATAAAGGTCTTCCCTAACAAACAAAAACTAAAGGAATTCATCACCACTAAACCAGCCCTACAAGAGATCCTAAGGGGGATCCTGTGAGACAAAGTACCAGAGACATCGCTACAAGCATGAAACTTATGGACATCACAATGACTCTAAACCCATATCTTTCTATAATAACAAGGAATGTAAATGGACTAAATGCGCCAACCAAAAGACATAGGGTATCAGAATGGATTAAAAAAAAAGACCCATCTATTTACTGTCTACAAGTGACTCCTTTTAGACCTGAGGACACCTTCAGATTGAGAGTGAGGGGATGGAGAACTATTTATCATGCCACTGGAAGTCAGAAGAAAGCTGGAGTAGCCATACTTATATCAGACAAACTAGACTTTAAATTAAAGGCTGTAACAAGAGATGAAGAAGGGCATTATATAATAATTACAGGGTCTATCCATCAGGAAGAGCTAACAATTATAAATGTCTATGCGCCGAATACCGGAGCCCCCAAATATATAAAACAATTACTCATAAACATAAGCAACCTTATTGATAAGAATGTGGTAATTGCAGGGGACTTTAACACTCCATTTACAGAAATGGATAGATCATTTAGACACACGGTCGATAAAGAAACAAGGGCCCTGAAGGATACATTGGATCAGATGGACTTGACAGATATATTTAGAACTCTGCATCCCAAAGCAACAGAATATACTTTCTTCTCGAGTGCACATGGGACATTCTCCAAGATAGATCACATTCTGGGTCACAAAACAGCCCTTCAAAAGTATACAAGAATTGAGATCATACCACGCATACTTTCACACCACAATGCTATGAAGCTTGAAATCAACCACAGGAAAATGTCTGGAAAACCTCCAAAAGCATGGAGGTTAAAGAACACCCTACTAAAGAATGAATGGGTGAGCCAGGCAATTAGAGAAGAAATTAAAAAATATATGGAAACAAACAAAAATGAAAATACATCAATCCAAACACCTCGGGATGCAGCAAAGGCAGTCCTGAGAGGAAAATACATTGCAATCCAGGCCTATCTCAAGAAACAAGAAAAATCCCAAATACACAATCTAACAGAACACCTAAAGGAAATGGAAGCAGAACAGCAAAGACACCCTACACCCAGCAGAAGAAGAGAAATAATAAAGATTAGAGCAGAAATAAACAATATAGGATCTAAAAAAACTATAGAGCAGATCAATGAGACCAAGAGTTGGTTTTTTGAAAAAATAAACAAAATTGATAAACCTCTAGCCAGGCTTCTCAAAAAGAAAAGGGATATGACCCAAATAGATAAAATCGTGAATGAAAATGGAATTATTACAACCAATCCCTCAGAAACACAAGCAATTATCAGGGAATACTATGAAAAACTATATGCCAACAAACTGAACAACTTGGAAGAAAGGGACAAATTCCTAAACACCCTCACACTTCCAAAACTCAATCAGGAGGAAATAGAAAGCTTGAAGAGACCCATAACCAGCGAAGAAATTGAATCAGTTATCAAAAATCTCCCAACAGGGGTGCCTGGGTGGCTCAGTTGGTTAAGTGTCCAACTTCAGCTCAGGTCACAATCTCGCATCCGTGAGTTTGAGCCCCGCGTCGGGCTCTGGGCTCATGGCTCAGAGCCTGGAGCCTGCTTCCTATTCTGTGTCTCCCTCTCTCTCTGCCCCTCCCCCGTTCATGCTCTGTCTCTGTCTCAAAAATAAATAAACGTTAAAAAAAAAAATCTCCCAACAAATAAGAGTCCAGGACCAGATGGCTTCCCTGGGGAATTCTATCAGACATTTAAAGCAGAGATAATACCCATCCTTCTCAAGCTGTTCCAAAAAATAGAAAGGGAAGGAAAACTTCCAGACTCATTCTATGAAGCCAGTATTACTTTGATTTCTAAACCAGACAAAGACCCAGTAAAAAAAGAGAACTACAGGCCAATATCCCTGATGAATATGGATGCAAAAATTCTCAGTAAGATACTAGCAAATCGAATTCAACAGCATATAAAAAGAATTATTCACCATGATCAAGTGGGATTCATTCCTGGGATGCAGGGCTGGTTCAACAGTCGCAAATCAATCAAGGTGATACATCACATTAATAAAAGAAAAGATAAGAACCATATGATCCTGCCAATCGATGCAGAAAAAGCAGTTGACAAAATTCAGCATCCTTTCTTAATAAAAACCACCGAGAAACTCGGGATAGAAGGAACATACTTAAACATCATAAAAGCCATCTATGAAAAGCCCACAGGTAACATCATCCTCAATGGGGAAAAACTGAGAGCTTTTTCCCTGAGATCAGGAACACGACAGGGATGTCCACTCTCACCGCTGGTGTTTAACATAGTGCTGGAAGTTCTAGCATCAGCAATCAGACAACAAAAGGAAATCAAAGGCATCAAAATTGGCACAGATGAAGTCAAGCTTTCACTTTTTGCAGATGACATGATACTATACATGGATAATCCGATAGACTCCACCAAAAGTCTGCTAGAACTGATACATGAATTCAGCAAACTTGCAGGATACAAAATCAATGTACAGAAATCAGTTGCATTCTTATGCACTAACAATGAAGCAACAGAAAGACAAATGAAGAAACTGATCCCATTCACAATTGCACCAAGAAGCATAAAATACCTAGGAATAAATCTAACCAAAGATGGAAAAGATCTGTATGCTGAAAACTATAGAAAGCTTATGAAGGTAACTGAAGAAGATATAAAGAAATGGAAAGACATTCCCTGCTCATGGATTGGAAGAATAAATATTGTCAAAATGTCAATACTACCCAAAGCTATCTACACATTCAATGCAATCCCAATCAAAATTGCACCAGCGTTCTTCTCAAAGCTAGCACAAGCAATCCTAAAATTCATATGGAACCACAAAAGGCCCCGAATAGCCAAAGTAATTTTGAAGAAGAAGACCAAAGAAGGAGGCATCACAATCCCAGACTTTAGCCTCTACTGCAAAGCTGTAATCATCAAGACAGCATGGTATTGGCACAAAAATAGACACATAAACCGATGGAATAGAATAGAAACCCCAGAACTAGACCCACAAACGTATGGCCAACTAATCTTTGACAAAGCAGGAAAGAATATCCAATGGTAAAAAGTCTCTTTAACAAATGGTGCTGGGAGAACTGGACAGCAATATGCAGAAGGTTGAAACTAGACCACTTTCTCACACCATTCACAAAAATAAAGTCAAGATGGATAAAGGACCTGAATGTGAAACAGGAAACCATCAAAACCCTAGAGGAGAAAGCAGGAAAAGACCTCTCTGACCTCAGCCATAGCAATTTCTTACTTGACACATCCCCAAAGGCAAGGAAATTAAAAGCAAAAATGAACTATTGGGACCTCATGAAGATGAAAAGTTTCTGCACAGCAAAGGAAACAATCAACAAAACTAAAAGGGAACCAATGGAATGGGAGAAGATATTTACAAATGACACATTGGACAAAGGGCTAGTATCCAAAATCTGTAAAGAGCTCACCAAACTCCACACCCGAAAAACAAATAATCCAGTGAAGAAACGGGCAGAAAACATGAATAGACACTTCTCTAAAGAAGACATCTGGATGGCCAACAGGCACATGAAAAGATGCTCAACGTTGCTCCTCCTCAGGGAAATACATATCAAAACCACACTCAGATATCACCTCACGCCAGTCAGAGTGGCCAAAATGAACAAATCAGGAGACTATAGATGCTGGAGAGGATGTGGAGAAACAGGAACCCTCTTGCACTGTTGGTGGGAATGCAAACTGGTGCAGCCACTCTGGAAAACAGTGTGGAGGTTCCTCAAAAAATTAAAAATAGACCTACCCTATGACCGAGCAATAGCACTGCTAGGAATTGACCCAAGGGATACAGGAGTAGTGATGATGCATAGGGGCACTTGTACCCCAATGTTTATAGCATCACTATCAACGATAGCCGAATTATGGAAAGAGCCTAAATGTCCATCAACTGATGAATGGATAAAGAAATTGTGGTTTATATACACAATGGAGTACTATGTGGCAATGAGAAAGAATGAAATATGGCCCTTCGTAGCAACGTGGATGGAACTGGAGAGTGTTATGCTAAGTGAAATAAGCCATACAGCGAAAGACAGATACCATATGTTTTCACTCTCATGTGGATCCTGAGAAACTTAACAGAAGACCATGCGGGAGAAGAAGGAAAAAAAGAAAAAAAGGTTAGAGAGGGAGAGAGCCAAAGCATAAGAGACTCTTAAAAACTGAGAACAAACTGAGGGCTGATGGTTGGTGGGAGGGAGGGGAGGGTGGGTGATGGGTATTAAAGAGGGCATCATTTGGGGTGAGCACTGGGTGTTGTATGGAAACCAATTTGACAATAAATTTCATATATTTAAAAAAAAAAGAAAACTACAGATTAACATCCCTCATGAATATAGCTGCAAAAAAATTATCCACCAAACATTAGCAAATGAAATCTAGCAATACATAAAAAAGGATAATGCCCCTGCTCAAGTGGGTTTTATTCCAGGTATGGAAGCCTGGCTCGACATTGGAAAATCTGTGTAATTCATCATAACAAATAAATGGATTCATCTTATTAAAATATCTCAGCAAACTAAGAATAGAAGAAAATCCCGTATACTATTCAGTTTAGACTTATGAGGACATCATAAAACCTAAGCAAACATCTTATGTAGCAGTGACGGATTGGATTTTTTCCCTCTCTGCTCAGACAAAAGGCAAGGACATTTTGTCTCATCATCCCTATTCAAAATCATTTTTATGTAAAGTTCTAACCATTATAAAATAAAGAAATAAAAGGCGTACATGCAGTTTGGAAAAGAACTAAAATCATCTCTCTTTAGATGACATGAATGTCTATGTTAATCAGCCCAGATATCCACAAAAATGCCCACAACTAATAAGTGAAGTTTACAAGTTGTCAGGTAACAAATAATTTGCTTCTATATACTAGCAATGCACTGCAAAAATACAAAATTTAAAAGTCAATATATATTTAAAAGCACCAGAGGATCACACAATTAATATACACCTAACAGAACAGATACAGATTCTGCATGATAAGACCACAAAACACTAATGAAAGAAATAAAAGAAGCCCTAAAGAAATGCCGAGTTATACCATGTTCATGAATTGGAGGACTCAGTATAATTAAAATATCATCTCTACCTAATTTGATCTATAGATTGAATACAATCTCAGAGTTCCAGCAGGTGTTTTTTTGTTTTTTGTTTTTTTTTGTTTTTTTTTTTGTTTGTTTTTGTTATGTAGATATTTACAAGCCAATTGTGTAGAATGACAGAGACTAGACTAGCCAAAATGATGTCAAAAATTATGGAGGGTGCCTAGGTGACTCAGTCAGTTAAGTGTTCAGCTCTTGATTTTGGCTGAGGTCATGATCTCACAGTTCATGGGGTCAAGCCCCATGTCAACACAGAGCTTGCTTGGAATTCTTTCTCCTTCTCTCTCTGTCTCTCTCTCAAAAATAAATAAGTAAACATTCAAAAATACATAAAACCATGTCTAGCCTAGCCTAATTTTCTCAGTTACACCTGGAATTGTTTTAGCTCTATTGGGGTTTTATAGGCATTCAGTAATGATACATGTTGCAGTAGTCATTTTAGAACACATAAAGCTACGAGAATCACAGTTGTGTGGTATTGCTAAAGGAACAGACACATAAATCGGTGAAATTGAGTAGAGATCCCAGAAATAAATTCGTGAAAAGAGGGTCATTTGATTTTTGATAAAGATACAATTCACTGGAAAAAATAAGGATATTTTAGCAAAACATATTAAATAAACTGAAAAATACTTTATAGTAGATTTATCTTAAGTTCATACAGTTTTAGTTTTATAATCTTTGACCTGGATCCAGGAAAGCTTTTGTTTTTGTTAATTTGAAATAGAAGGATAAAGAACTTATGAAAGTTGAGTCCTCTTAGGAAAAAGGAAGATTAATATATGTAATAAGAGCTTCCATAGAAAATGTCCAGAATCTTAAAATCGAATTGCTTATAAAGTTCCAGGATTCATGGAATACTATATTTACAGAAGTGAGGAAGAATTTGGATTGGTGTACTTTATTGCACAGATATGTAGGGGAAACCTGAAAAGTCTGAGGTGATGGTAGTTTATGGATAGATGCGTGTTCCCCCTAAACTTCATTGCTTTTTTCAGAGTAAGGTAGAGGGAGAGAGAAACCAACAGAAACAGAAATGATGGGTGGGTAGGGAAGGAGGAGGAGAGAGAGGAAAATAAATTCATGACAGAGAAACTCATCACAAAATAAAACAGGTCCCTGCCTTTATTTCCTCCAAGGACAAATGCCACATTATTTTTTTAAAGCACCAGGATACTAAGAAATAGAAAAAAATATATATGTAATGCATTTGATTTTCAAAATGTCTTCAAAAGTGGCATAGATTACAAGGAGGAGGTATTTGAATGATGAAGTAAATTGATCAAAATTAGTATCACAAAGATGTTATATTCTGTAGAATTTCTTAGAATTCTCTTATTAATGAAGTTGTGTTCTGGAACAGAGAGGGCCTGATAAATGAACCCTTATGATAATTGCATTTTATTTTTTTCCAATAAAAAAGATTAAAAAACACTTTGGAATTTTCTCCTGCACTACCTATCCAGATGTGCCTATTGAATACAATGGTAGTTGTAGCAGAGACTTTCCAACATTGTCATTAGTTTACCATGTTAGAGTCTAGGAAAAGACATGTTCTGGGAGCCCTGGGTTCCATTCCATGTATAATGTCAACTTACTTTTACTTACATAATGCTGAATTTAAAATCTCAAAAATACATTTTAAAGTGTAGGTGGTCAGCATCAGCAGCATTGGATGTACTATTTAGCATATAAGTCAGTGACTGGCTTATTGTAACATTAACTCATATGGGACAGATATTATGTATGAATAAATATTCATAGGTAGACATATTAATGGCTCTATTGTTGTCATGGGATTATTTAAACAATGTATAATAACAAATTATTTCAAATTCAAGGTAAAATTACCTAATAAGCAGAGACATTAACTGAAAGCCCTACTCAGCATATATATGTATAGTAATTTAAAAAAGCAATTAGAACAAAATTTCCCTGAGGACATTGCAGAAATACACTTTTAAGGATGCTTGGAAAATATAAAGTTAAAATAGTTATATGTACAGAAGGATAAAACTTTAAATAGCTAGTGCAAATCTAGTGACAGGATGACAAAGAACACAATCTTTTTAGGGATATAATTTAAAAAATCTTGTTTTCTCTCTAATTATAATGCTTCCAAGCCTGGTTCTAAAATTATGTAAATGTGGAGTAATCTATGGAATTTGAGTAATATACAAATTAAATAGATAATATTTATTATGTCAGAGGCTTTTAATACAGAATCTCAAGTTTTTCATTCTCACTACCCAAGTTTGGCTTACTATATATCCTGTGGGGAAAGATAGAATAAAAGTAAGTCACATTTTTAATTTTTTCCAGATTTTTGTTTGATAATTATTATTAATTTTACTCCTAAGGAGCTTCCCTGATTCTGTTAGACTTACAAGTCTTGTGTGGTGCAGATTTTGTGTGATCCCTGTGATGTTATTTGGATGTAGCTCACCCAAGTTAGAGCAGCCTTTCAGAATGGTCATTATACAAAGAATTCATTTTCCATGCCTCCTGTTTTGCTCACATCCACAGTTCTGTGTTCTGAAGAGCATTTATTCATGTGCTCATTCAATAAATGATTATTTATTAGACAGATACCATTTTCCAGGAACAGATAAGGGTTTTTCTACAACACACGTAGAGATTTACATATCAGATATATTACATGTTGGAGTCCCTTTAATTTTTAATATTTTGTATCCTGTGATCTTGAGCCAGGGTCCTTGCTAAAGCTGGGTAGTATAATACTCTTATTATCATTAGCTAGCATTTTTTTGAACACTAATTTTTGTTCCTGACTCTGTAGTAAACACTTTATAGTTATTATTGCTTTCATCTTGTTTGCTGCCTTCTGAAGTCTTCTCTTAGGAGGATGACAGTTGTATTGGTGGACATTTGGGTTATTAATGGGAAGAACCTGAACAGAATAAGTTGTCGTTGGTCCTTCGTGCAAATTTCCAAGCATTGTAAATAGCTGGCATTGACTTTTGAGTCAAAGTCACTGGTCAAGACCACAATGTCCATTGTTTTGTATTCTAAATGAGGCTTTTATTTTCACACTGTCAGAGATCTGTTTTAGAAAATGGCATAATTAGTTACTGAATAAAACTGTAAGACACTATTTGAGTCTAATGGAGAAACAATGAGATTGTTTTGAGAAAAAAGAGTGAATCACTTAACTTTAAATTTCCTGGAAACCAATATTAATGCCTTGGTAACCTCACCTCTACCCAGAACATGGTAGATGTTATAATTAGTAGACTAATGAAATATTTGATAATTGAACAACAGCAGGACAGAGTTTATATGTCTGTAATTCAATTTGTTCTTTCTGTAGTGGTAGTAAAATATTACACATTGAATTAAATAAATAGTGATGCTATATGCCAGAGAGCAAAATTAATGTAAAAGTGATTGTTTTAAAATGATTAGAAAACAAAACAATTTCAGGTAATTATCCATTGATTTAGTAATGGAAAGAAAATAGTGAGAACAATATTAACAAAGGTGAAATTTTACGACAGAGGAAAAATATAGCAATTTAAATAAATATTTATTTTTGACACCACTTTTATTATTTCCCCCATATTATTCCATTCTTGATGTAACTCTTCAAAATATTTTTAATGCAGCATATTAAAATATATATTTTTATTCATAATATGAAATAACTTCTGCCTATAAAACAATATGTTCTAACAAATGCGTTGACTTGGGGATTAATGTTGTTTTAAAGATATACAGTACAGGGGCGCCCGGGTGGCTCAGTTGTTTAAACGTCCGACTTCAGCTCAGGTCACGATCTCGCAGTCCGTGAGTTCGAGCCCCGCGTCGGGCTCTGGGCTGATGGCTCAGATCCTGGAGCCTGCTTCGGATTCTGTGTCTCCCTCTCTCTCTGCCCCTCCCCCGTTCATGCTCTGTCTCTCTCTGTCTCAAAAATAAATAAACGTTAAAAAAAATTTAAAAAAAAGATATAGAGTACAGAATTTTAAAGTCATAAGAACAGTGCATCTTAAACAAGGTAAATTTCTACTACAAACTGTTTTTAGAACAATTATTTAAAAACCGTAGTTTTGTGTGTCTCTGTGTATTTGTAAATGTCTATGTAATGGATTTCATACGGAAATTGAGATAATGCTGGATGATCCTTCATTTTCTCTTTTTTTAAAAAAAAATTTAGTATTTATTTGAGAGAGAGAGAGAGAGAGAGAGGGAGACAGTGCACATGAGCAAGGGAGGACAGAAAGAAAAGGAGACAGAAGATCCAAAGTGGGCTTTGCACCACACCAGCAGCAAAGAGCTCGATTTGGGGCTTAAACCCAGGAACCGTGAGTTAATGAGCTGAGCTGAAGTCAGATGCTTAACTGACTGAGCCACCCAGGCACCCTCATTTTCTCTTATTCTTAGTAACAGAAAAAACCAAAATTTAAGTTAGAAAACTGTTACTCAATTATGAGTTCTAATGATTCTTAAGAAATTGCAGGTAGTGCCTGGCTGTAGACTGAATTGTGTGCCCTTCAAAATTGTATGTGGAAGCCCTAACCCCCCATGTGTGGTTTTGGACATGGAGTCTTTGGGAGAATATTAGGCCATGAAGGAGCTCTCATTGTGGGATTAGTGCCCTTAAAAGAAGAGACATCAGCGAGAGAGCTCTTTCGGTTTGCACACGGAGATCAAGTGAGCACACAGCAGTGTGGGGGCTGTTCACAAGCAAGGAACACAAGGCCTCAGAACAAAACCTGCCTTTCTGGTACCTTGACCTTGAACTTCCAGCCTCTACAACTCTCAGCCATTCAATCTCTTGTATTTTGTTATAGCAGCTCACGCTAAGACTTACCTTTAAAGACTTACGTGGGAGGACCTATAGGAGATGAGTTATAAAGCAGTAGATAGACCAGTAGAAGCATGCAGGTTTTCAGATAGAATTCTTTGCACCTTCCATGGAGCCCACTCTTCTGTTCCTGCTCATTTCTCACTGGTTTCCCACTGCTGCTCACTTTGTTCCTCTGCTACTTGCCCTCATCACAGGCATTATCCTGCAGGTTATCCCTGTCCCCGTGATGCCCATTGCCTCTGATCACTTAAAAATGCCTTAGTTTCACAAGTAATTCCCTGGACCCAAGCTTCAAAATGTTGTTGTTTTTATTTTCTCATACTGCTTGCTACTCTGTGATTTTAGTTGGGTTTTGGATGCATATCTTGAAGTCTTCATATCTGTGATTGAACTTGTCTTAGCTCAGACTTCTCCCATCCCTTTACTTCCTGTGTTTGTCATTAACATCATTCTTCCAGGAACTCAAACTGAGTCACTTCATACTCTTTTTGTCCTGAATATATCCTTTTTTGTCTCTGTCTATTTTTAGGTCTTAGCAACAGTTGTATTGAATGTTGTATAAAAGCTGTTAAATCTCTAGGATACTTACTCTGTGTAAGATTCTGTACAAGGCATTTTAGCATCTGTTCTCTTATTTAATACCACCAGCAAACCTGTTAGAGTATTATATTTATTATTATTCATGAGGAAATTGAGAAAGAAGACGTAAAAGATGTGTGCCTTAACTTGGCATACACAGCTAACAAGTACTTATCAGAACCAGAATTTGAAACTACTCATTTTTATGCCCAAACTGGCACCCTCATTACACATTCACTGATACTTTCCTGTCTCCTGTGCCTGTCTCCTCATTCCCATCCATGTTACAGAAACACAGAAGTGAGTGGGTCATGGTCTTAAATACATAAATTTGTATATTATATATATATAGATAGATAGATAGATAGATAGATATAGATATATATAGATATATAGATATATATAGATATATATAGATATTATAATATATATATTATAATGTAATATATAATAATATAGATAGATTGATTTGCACACTTGAAACCAAACTCCAAACTCCAAATTGAACTGGGCATTCAATTCACTTGGGAGTGTAGTCTCATCTTCGTGTTCTGGTTTCATCTACATGCTGTTTGACATGACCCTGCACTCTGGCTGCACCAGATTCTGTTCCAGTTTCTTCCCAGATCTCTTCTCACATCTGTATGTCATCAGTTTAGCTGTTCTCTCTCTTTGTAATACTTTTCCATTTTTAGACTTCCTGGAACAATCATAGTTCTTTAAGACATGAAAATTTTTACACAAAACCAACATATAAATAAATAATAGTAATAAGGTTAAATTCTCTGTGCACTTGCCACAACAGAGCTCTCAGTGTTCTCTGTATATTAACTCGTGTCATTGATATAATCAGCCAGCGGCTTAGTCTTCACCAAAAGCATTAGTTATTATTCAATTTATGTACTTCTTGTTGTTTATGCATTCTTCTATTACAGCATTTTAAAATTAGAAGACTGTTTTTTAGCAGTTTTAGGTTTATAGAAAAATAGAACAGGCAGTGCAGAAAGTTCTCTCCCCCCAGCACGCACTATTTCCCCTATTATGAATAATTTCCCCTGGTGTGGTAAGTTGTTGCAACCAAAGAACCAATCTTGATACACTGTCACTCTATGTTGTACAGTTCTTAATGGATAATGTCATGTTTCCACCATTCTACTTGATGCCAAATACTTTCACTGCCCTGAAAAAAACACCATGCTCCAGCTATTAATCCCTCCTTCCTTCCCTCCAAAACCCCAACGATTTTCAGTTAATTTTTGTGTGTTTTCATAGTTAATTCTAGTTTCTGTCCACCTCTAAATTCTTTTTATATCTGAAACGGTATGGCTTCTTCTGCATAAAGTGTTGCATAATTTCTCCCGAAGGAAACCATTTTACTCATTCAAAACTCTGTATCACTTTATGTGTTCCTCCCTATGGTATTGATCATGTTAATACATACCTGTGCCTACATCTTTCTATGTACATATATTTGATAAGTAATGAATGAATTGATTCTCATATTCTTAAAATATGAGAATTACAGGTAAAACTAATTTGTTTATGACTATCTCCCCCAGTTCCAGTATTTTGCCCAGAGAGAACCAGTGTTCTCATTTCATTTATGTCTTCCCAGATCTTTTTCTCTAAGCGTTTCTATACATGTTACATAGCCATAAATACATAATATTTATGAAACCATATTTATTCACAGCTTGCATTACTCTACTTAAACTCTGGGTGTTGGATGATTTTTTGGGCTACTTCCTGCTGCTATGCTATTACATATTGTGAATGATTCATATTATTTTAGCCACTTCTCTTTTTTCTTTAACTTTCTTTCTGAGAAGGTTTATTTTGAGAGAAGGAGAGAGAGAACCCCAAGCAGGCTCCATGCTGTCAGTGTGGAGCCTGGATGTGAGACTCAATCTCATGAACTGTGGGTTCATAAACTGAGCTGAAATCAGGATAAAGAGTCAGATGCTCAACTGACTGAGCCACCCAGGTGTCCCTATCTTAGTCACTTCTCTCTTTTTTTCTTTGTAATTCATTTTAGTGATAATTTTTGAGAGAGAGAGAGAGAGCGAGAGAGAGAAAGAGAGACTGAGCATGCGTGCAGGAGAGGCAGAGAGAGAGGGAGACACAGCATCCGAAACAGGCTTCAGGCTCTGAGCTGTCCGCACAGAGCCCGATGTGGGGCTCAGACTCGCTAACCGTGAGATCATGACCTGAGCCGGTTAGACGCTTAACCTACTAAGCCACCCAGGTGCCCCAATGTCTTGTAGAAATCTTTCAGTTGGCGTGCTATGTGTTTCAAGATCATTTACAATTTTTGTGATCACTTGACTTGTTTGAAATTAAAAACATTAATTCTGGGTGAGAAATGAAATAATTCAAAGCTGGTTTTATCTGTGTTCAATGCCCTTTTAGGTTTGCACGTCTTTAAGTTGGTCACACATCCCAATGTTAACCATTTCTGATTTGTAAAATGTTCTTCCATTAAAATAATTCTCTGGGATGTATTCTGAGTTGACTTAGTATTGCTAGATTCTACACTGGAAGAGAAGAACTGACAGGTGTCCTCAGTAAGCTAATAATGACGAGTTTGAGAATTAATTATTAGAGGGAATCTTTGTTTTCCGAGTGAGTTCCTTTTAGTTTTGCTTTTCAAGAATTATGTTTAAACATTAAGTTGACTGGACTCCATGACTATAAGAGATAAAAATACAATTGAAGTGGACCTACTGAAATGTTTAATTCCAGCTAGTTTAACCAGATAGTCATGAAAAGTTCATTGTTCATCACTGTGTCTCTTCCGTAGCTCCACTGAGAAATTTCACCCAGTAAAATCATTGGCCTTTTGCATAAGACCAAATTAATGTGAGTCAATATGCTGAAGTGTAAAGTGAGTCCAGGCTGGTTTTGCACGCTGTTTTAGAACACAAAAGCAAGGGGAAAAAGTGAATTACTTCAGTTTTCCATCATTTATTCTGTAATTTCTGTGACTTTCCTGAAAAGTGTATTAGTGTCTCTTTCCTTTGCCAGTTTTGCTTTATCTTTTGATGCTGCCACTATGTCTCACTAATGCAGTGAGATAATATGAAAAAATAACCAGCTTGCTGCCTTTGGCTTAGAAGGTGCTTAAAAAAATAACTTGCACCTTCAGTTTAGCTTCTCTATATTTCTTAGGCTTTATCTGTAACGTGGAGCATTTGTTAGCTCAACAGACATTGAGGGGCTCCAGTATGCCATAGGACTGTTTTCAACATGGGGTAGCAGAGGTCAACTCAAGGTGAATTCTTGTACCTGAGTTTATTCATTTTTTTATTTTTTGAAAGCTTTTTTTGTGTTTACTTATTTTTAAAGGGAGGGAAAGAGTGTGCACCCACGCACACAAGCAGGGGAGGGGCAGAGAGAGAGGGAGAGAGAGAATCCCAAGCAGGTTTCATGCTGTCAGCACAGAGCCTGACAAGGGGCTCAGTCCCAGGAACCATGAGATCATGATCTGAACTGAAATCAGGAGTCAGACGCTTAAGTGACTAAGTCTCCCAGGCACCCTTAACCCATCTTTTAAAAATTATAACTGTTAAAAAAAACAAAAAAAACAACAAACCAAGACAACATTGCATTGTGGAAGGAAGAATGGACTGGGCGAGGTGGTCTTTGATACTGTCCTTGCTTGGTCCTTACTTGGAAGGATTCTGAGCCAGATCACTTGAGCTTTATACGATATTTTACTTAAGAGCCTATTAGCTGGACTAGAACTTTTGTTGAAGATAGTATTAACAGATATTATAGAAGTAAAGTATTTGATGGTTCAGTGCATTTGAAATGTTTTTTTCTGTTTTTACTATAGTCACCTTTGGAGAGCCATGATACCTGTGAACACTTTCAAGCTCTGAGAATAGTCCTTCAGAATCAAAACCTATTTGCCTCTGTTTAAGCCAACATGTCGCTATGTCATTCGACCAGGGGGCCTAGTGGTAGGATTCCCATACATCTTACTTAACTGGTATTATAAGGAATAGAGTTTGCAAATGCTGGACTAGAAGTACTTTCTGGCTATAACATTTCTATGAATCTGCTTTTTCAGGGCACCTGGGTGGGTCAGTCAGTTAAACATGTGACTTCAGCTTAGGTCATGATCTCGCAGTTCATGAGTTCAAGCCCCATGTCAGGCTCCATGCTCACAGCTCAGAGCCTGGAGCCTGCTTTGGATTCTGTCTGTCTGTCTGCGTCTCTCTCTCTGTGTGCCACCCCCCCCCCAAGTTGTGTTCGCTCGCGCTCTCTATCTCTGTCTCAAAAACAAATAAACTGAAAAGAAAAAAAAAAAAAGAATCTGCTTTTGCTCTTGTCATTGTTAATACTTCTTATCTTGGTCAAAATACTTAGCAAGAGATGTATTCATAAATGTCACCAAGACAGAAATATAGTATCAGATCAGCTCCGGTGTATTTAAGTGTGTTTGCTCCCCAGTTGACATTGCTGTTTATGTTCTAAGTAATAAAAAAGGAGCACCATCATTTATGATTATTCGGTTGGTTGAGAATGTTTGGGGCCAGGGCTCTTAACCTCAGCACTACTGAAATTCTTTGCTATGAGGGATTTTCACATGGCATATCATAGGACATTTAGCACCATCCCTGGCCTTCTACCCACTTTATGGGTATTAACCCTCAGTCATGACAATCAGAAGTGTCTCCAGATATTGCCAAATATCCTGTGGGAAGCAAAATTGCCCCCAGTTAAACCGCTGTGTTGGAGTCATCAATATTATAAAGCAATATCCAGCTAAAGATTGAATATCTTACTTTAGGGGCACCTGGGTGACTTACTTGGTTAAGCATCTGACTCTTGATTTCGTCTCAGCTCATGATCTCATGGTAGTGACATAGCCTTGAGTCAGGCTCCACCCACAACATGGAGCCTGCTTAGGATTCTCTCTCTCTCTCTCTCTCTCTCTCTCTCTCCCTCTCCCTCTCCCTCTCCCTCTCCCTCTCCCTCACATACCTCCTTCTGCCCCTCCCCCACTTGTGTGTGCACTCTCTCTCTCAAAAACAAAAACAAAAACAAAGAAAAAACTTCCTTTAGAACTGGGCCTAGAATGGTAACTAAATTCCCCTGATGGCGTCATGCCATGGACAATTTTTACTTCACGGTGGCACTTTTTACTCTTTTGCCACCTGTGTATTCTTGCTTGTAGTGCACTTCTGTTTGTGGGGTGAGCTGTAGCATTGGCATTGCTGCCAATCGGATCTAACAGGAAATGAAAAGCAGCTGCAATATTTCAAAGGGTTGAACAGACTGGGCAGAAGGTATGTGGACAAATCCTATTAACAAATAACGGGATTTGTGCGCACACAGTGCCTCCCATGCTGCGGCTTGGAAATCTACACCCGGCTGTTTCCATCACTGTTGTGCATAAATCACAGAAATTGTAATAAATTGAGAAAAAAATGTTCTCTCACACACGGAGGCTCAGCCTACATTCTGATGATGACTAAAGACGTGTGGATCATTTGTCAGAAAGGATATCTGACAAAACAAACCTTTAATCCAGCTTAGTTCTAAAGCAACCAGAAGGCATTAAATACATCTTCTCTCAATTTCTAATCTTAACCTTAAAAATAATAATAATAAACTTAATATTGGGAGTCTTTATAGGAAAGAAACATACTAATAATAAAGTCTTCTGAATAGGCCAGATGCCACTGAGAGGTTTAAACAGATTACCTTTAAGTTCTCTTCCAAATCTGAGCTACTATGAATTCCCCATCTGGATTCTTAAGAGACCAGATTATTTCAAATGATTAGTATCCTACTCCCTCCCATTATGAAGATGCTGTATGCTTCCAGTTATGTTTAAAGTGATGCATTTATTGTGTGAATCCGGTACTTTTCCTTTAGACTTAGTCTGTTGAAGGGCGTGGAATCATAACTGCATCTGCTAGATAATCCATAGGTTATGTGGTGGTGATTGATGGTGGGGCTAGCCGGTTGAATTTTCTGAGCATCTTAGTTCTGAATACCTAACAATAGCAACTCCATGTATTTGATCTGCAGTCTAGTATAGTTGGTCAACAAAAATTGCTGTTATTACTGAAGACAATTACAAGGTAGCATTAGTGTAAACAGGGGGCCCTTTCATATGTGGGGTCCTGCACAACACCAAAAATTGCAAATGGGCTCTGGGGATTCTCACTGCCTGGACTCCAATGCAGGCTGTCCCTAATACGAGTTCAGCAAATAACTTACCTTCTCTTTTAAAATGATAGTCTTTACGAAGACTAAATAAAAAAGATTGGGGGGGGGGGCGCCTGGGTGGCGCAGTCGGTTAAGCGTCCGACTTCAGCCAGGTCACGATCTCGCGGTCCGTGAGTTCGAGCCCCACGTCAGGCTCTGGGCTGATGGCTCGGAGCCTGGAGCCTGTTTCCGATTCTGTGTCTCCCTCTCTCTCTGCCCCTCCCCCGTTCATGCTCTGTCTCTCTCTGTCCCAAAAAAATAAATAAAAAACGTTGGAAAGAAAAAAAAGATTAGGGGGTGGAAATTAAATGGATTAATACACATATAAAGTGCTTTATACGTACTAAGCCCACAATGCATTTAGTTGTGGGCAATAGAATACATGTCAGCTAGTATAATCATTGGTCTGCAACATTATTCATACATTTTGAAGTTATCAGGAGTGTTAAATATTTATTTTTGAGAGACAAAGGGAGAATGTGGGGAGGGGCAGAGAGAGAGGGAGATAGAGGATGCCAAGCAGGGCCCAAACCCAGTGCTACCAGCACAGAGCCCAGTGCAGGGCTCAAACCCAGAAACCGTGAGATCATGACCTGAGTCAAAGTAGGATGCTTAACCAGCTGAACCATCCAGGTGCCCTGGAGTGTTAAATTGCAAAAGAAAACCACTTTTCATTGACCACTGACTGTAAACCACAAGAACTGATTTAAATTTATTTATGACATCCCTGTATTTTTATACAATCACTTCATCTTTTACGTGGTCATTACTTAAAAGGTGCCACCATATTCAATCTATCCTCAAGAGAAAAATCCGTTTTCTATCCTGAAAACGTGGTTTCGTCTGTTCTGAGTCTCGTATTTGTGAGAATAATTGGGGTTCTGCTGCTTCCACAAAAGCAAAAGTTTGGGTATTATGGGATAGTTTTGTCGTTGCCACAGAGCTGATGGCAGAAGGTGACTTAACATCCTACAAATTGGCAGTCAGCGCTGCCCCTGAAGACTTGCCCACTAATGTAAAAGAATGAGCTGCTGGCTGATTCATGCCCCTTCCCACGTCCCCCTGAAAACCCACAGGCTTTATTTTTTTTTCTACCTGTAAAACTGCTTAGCTGCCCAAGGGATAACACTTCTGGGAATTTTGACTGTGAATGGAGAGTTCTGTGTGGTCCTTAATTGGGAGAGGAACCTGTCAAAAATAATATATTCACAGATACTCTGAACCATTATGGGCCTGGCAACACTATATAAATTGTCACATGGCTGGTGGCAGGTGGGTTGATTTTTTTCAGCAACACTAAAAGCTGACAGGAATGTCTTTCAGAAATCTACTCCCTTGAAGATATCTAGTTAAGGTATTAGAAGAGGTGTGGAGGGTATAAGGGGAGACAGGACGGGAATTAGACGGCTGGGTAGCTGCTGTGAAATATTTGAACTGTGACAGCTGATTTCCGTTTAATTTGAGGTAGCAACTAATCTCCTTTGAAATCAGAAGTTTTAGTAAGTTTGACTATTTCTTTGCTAGATTTGGGCTATGGATAATTTTGGGAAAACTAATGAGAGAAGTGGCAGGATAATCTAACAGCATAGAAAGAAAAATACAGAGAATGAGTCCTTTATGTTTTTATAAAGAGACTGCTGCTATTTATGCACAGGATAGTGGCTGTTTTGTGTGTCATTTCTGTTCGCATAGAAATCTGTGTCTCATCTCCCTTCGCTTCCTGTCCTCATGATAAGTTTTGGCCACGTTGACTGCTTACTGCTTTCCACAGAAGTGCAGGTGCCTTCAAGTGAAATATGGACAAAAATTTGAATGAGTAAATATTTGCTGCCATTTTCAATTGCTCTTCCTTTTCCCTAGTTTCAAGGGTTCCTAAACTTGTATTGTGCCATGAGCTTGTTTGGCAACCTAGAGAAACCTATGGATTATTTCTCAAAATGATGTCTGTGAATGTGTGAAACAAAATGCAAAAAAATTGTAAGAGAAACCAATTATGTTGAAATACAGTCCTCTCCCTAAATCCTTGGAAATGAACCCCTGCCCTAGTTCTTGCTCCTTTTTATGCACATGATGGTAATCAGTGGAAAGAAAATCAGAATAGGGAATTTGAATTGTGTCAAGAGTAACTCTTACAAGAGATAAGAATAAAGAGGAATACGGCAAAAAAAAAAATGGAAAAGGAAAGATCTCTTGGGATCAAGTGTATTTTGATGCCATATAGAGAAGAAGAAACATGAAGAGATGCTTCGGAAGAAGCAGAAGGGGGAAAAAAACAACACAGAATGAAAAGAATGGCAGAAGTAGGTTTTAAATTGTGTACCCTTTGATGTTCTCTGAGAGATCCAATTTTAAGATTGGAATTACTTTCTTAATTGTTATTGGAGTCTGTTTGCTTGAAGAATGGGTCACATGAGGCTCAGAACTATATTTAGGTTATATGTGGAACTTACTCTTGGTTTTGTAGTATAAATTCTTTCTACAACTTCCCAAATTTTAGGAATGGTGTTCGACTTCCATGACCAATCTTAAATTCTAGCTCCTCTGTGGTCTTTGCTAAAACATTAGTTCCCTTTGCTCACATTCTGGCAACTATCTCTTCTTCAGTAACTCATCTCTTTGCTTTGCATTGTAGTTACTTCTGTTGATTTCCTTCACTTCATTGTCCCCACTGCCTTGATACTGCCTTGAATATTGTAATGAATGAATGAATGAATGAATCTAATGAATGCATGATAGATACTTGTCAAAATCTCTGCTTAAATTTTTGATGGGGATGCTTATAAAAAGAGAACACATTCTCATTATAGGAACCATAATCACGGATTGAGGGCCTGTTAGGTACCAAACTGCATCCTAGGATCTTCATTAAGTATTATTTCTTATCATCACAACAACTCTGACAGAGAAATTTCATTAACCCTTTGTCAGTGATGAGGAAACTAAAAGTCAGAACTGAAGCTCTTTCCTGTTAGTGGAGATTTGGACTTGAATATACTTCCTTCTGATTTCAAAACCTATATATTTCCCATGATATCAAGCTCCCTCCTTTATGATAAAATGGTCCCTTATCTCTCAGTATTACTTCAGTGGTATTCTTATTGATAATTACCCACCATATTAATAAGTAACATTTATATTTTAATACATGGAAATATATTCTCAGAACCAGGATATCACTAATTGTTTCATGCTCTTAAAAAAAAAAAAACTGTTACTATCCACCTTGATTTGCCACATTTCAGTAAACTTTCAGAGAAGCAGTCTGCTATTTTGGACTAGTATTGAAAGCTATCCAGTTGTACCCCACTTACTCATGATTTTAAATTTAAGTTGTGTACCATCATTATTAAAAACATTTAGCTTATCTGGCAGATTTATAACATTTAAAGTATCTTTTATTAATCAGTTACTGTTCCTGATGTTTGTAGCTGTCACAGGATTTTGAAAATGAAGACCAGAGCCAAACCTTTCTAACGCCAGAGTAATGATGATTGTGTTGATTATACTCTCCCAGCAGGCCTGCAAGGTAAATATTAGGATCCTTATTTATAAAGAGAAGTCAAATGAAAGTTCTGAGATGGTGTATAACTCAGTCAAGAGGACATAGCTAGAAAAAGTTGGAATAAAGATTTGAACCTATCTCTTCTTAAATAAGGATTTCAGTTTTTCTCAAGCAACTTTGTCATTTAGAAAATCAAAAATAGTTAACGTCTGTCTTCAAGAATTAGGGGGATAAAATGCTACCTGTCATTGAAACACATGAGATTTGCTATTATTTGAATGGTGGTTAGGGGTGAATGAGAGGAAAAGAAGGAACATATAACAGGAGTACCGTCTTCATATAAGTACGTTAGTAAAGAATGTTAATTTCACAACAAATGTGTTTAAGCAGTTTTAATTAGTTTATGTAAATAGATTAAACTTCCCTATTTTACTAAAACAAAATAATAAATTCATAATGTAAACCAATTTTTCATTTCCATATTAACATGTTAAGTGGATAATGTGCAAATAGAAAAAATATTTTTGGCTTTTTCGCAACGGGTTTGCCGCCAGAACACAGGTGTCGTGAAAACCACCGCTAAACCTAAGCCAAAATGGGAAAGGAAAAGACTCATATCAACATCGTCGTCATTGGACACGTAGATTCGGGCAAGTCTACCACTACTGGTCATCTGATCTACAAATGTGGTGGGATCGACAAAAGAACTATCGAAAAATTTGAGAAGGAGGCTGCTGAGATGGGAAAGGGCTCCTTCAAGTATGCCTGGGTCTTGGATAAACTGAAAGCCGAACGTGAACGTGGTATCACCATTGATATCTCCCTGTGGAAATTCGAGACCAGCAAGTACTATGTGACCATCATTGATGCCCCAGGACACAGAGACTTTATCAAAAATATGATTACGGGCACATCTCAGGCTGACTGTGCTGTCCTGATCGTTGCTGCTGGTGTTGGCGAATTTGAAGCAGGTATCTCCAAGAATGGGCAGACCCGTGAGCATGACCTTCTGGCTTACACACTGGGTGTAAAACAACTTATTGTCGGTGTTAACAAAATGGATTCCACTGAGCCACCCTACAGCCAGAAGAGATACGAGGAAATCGTTAAGGAAGTCAGCACCTACATTAAGAAAATTGGCTACAACCCCGACACCGTAGCATTTGTGCCAATTTCTGGTTGGAATGGTGACAACATGCTGGAGCCAAGTGCTAATATGCCTTGGTTCAAGGGATGGAAAGTCACCCGTAAAGATGGCAATGCCAGTGGAACCACACTGCTTGAAGCTCTGGATTGCATTCTGCCACCTACTCGTCCAACTGACAAGCCCTTGCGTCTGCCCCTCCAGGATGTCTACAAAATTGGTGGTATTGGTACTGTCCCTGTGGGTCGAGTGGAGACCGGTGTTCTTAAGCCAGGCATGGTGGTCACTTTTGCTCCAGTCAATGTTACAACTGAAGTAAAGTCTGTTGAAATGCACCATGAATCTTTGAGTGAGGCTCTACCTGGGGACAACGTGGGCTTCAATGTCAAGAACGTATCTGTCAAAGATGTTCGTCGTGGCAATGTGGCTGGTGATAGCAAAAATGACCCACCAATGGAAGCAGCTGGCTTCACAGCTCAGGTGATTATCCTGAACCATCCAGGCCAAATCAGTGCCGGATATGCACCTGTGCTGGACTGTCACACCGCTCACATCGCCTGCAAGTTTGCTGAGCTGAAGGAGAAGATTGACCGTCGTTCTGGAAAAAAGCTGGAAGATGGTCCCAAGTTCTTAAAATCTGGTGATGCTGCCATCGTTGATATGGTTCCCGGCAAGCCCATGTGTGTTGAGAGCTTCTCTGACTATCCTCCTCTGGGCCGTTTTGCTGTTCGTGACATGAGACAGACGGTTGCTGTGGGTGTCATCAAAGCAGTGGACAAGAAGGCAGCTGGAGCTGGCAAGGTCACCAAGTCTGCCCAGAAAGCTCAGAAGGCTAAATGAATATTATCCCCAATACCTGCCACCCCAGTCTTAATCAGTGGTGGAAGAACGGTCTCAGAACTGTTTGTGTCAATTGGCCATTTAAGTTTAATAGTAAAAGACTGGTTAATGATAACAATGCATCGTAAAACCTTCAGAAGGAAAGGAGAATGTTTTGTGGACCATTTGTTTTTTTTGTGTGTGGCAGTTTTAAGTTATTAGTTTTTAAAATCAGTACTTTTTAATGGAAACGACTTTGACCAAAAATCTGTCACAGAATTTTGAGACCCATTAAAACAAAAGTTTAATGAGAAAAAAAAAAAAAAAAAAAAAAAGAAAAAATATTTTTGTGACCTCACTAGTTTGATTTTCTAAAATAGTCTTTTTCTTGATATTCCAATTGAATTATAAGATGAACATTTAATATATTTGTTCATGGTAGCGTGGTAAATATTAATAATAATTTGAAGAATAATTTGTGGGTATTCAATTTTAAATGTATTCATGAATATTCCTATTTAATATGTACATAATTTAGCTAGAATAACAAAGATTATAAATCCTTTTCATTATTTCACCTTAATCAAATATAAGGTTGTTAAATACGTACTATGTGCTAAGTATTATTTTAAGAAATAAAACTTTTATGTTTTATTTATTTTTTACTCTTTTTTAAATGTTTATTTTTGAGAAAGAGAGAGAGAGAGAGAGAGAGAGAGACAGAGACAGAGTGCAAGTGGCGGGGGGAGTCAGAGAGAGAGAGGGAGACACAGAATGTGAAGCAGGCTCCAGAGGCTCTAAGCTTTCAGCACAGAACCTGATGTGGGTCGCGCACCCACGAACTGTGAGATCATGACCTGAGCTTTAGTCTGGCACTCAACCAACTGAGCCACCCAGGAGCCCGAGAAATAAAACTTTTTAAAAAATGCCTGCCTCTACCCTGGCTAGAGTTAAAAATCTTTATTACCCCTAATGGGCTTTATTAGGTTTTTAAAAATGCAACTGAATTTGTATACAGGTTTTGATCCATTAATACAGTTGATTTTCAACTAATAATGAAAGGAGAAGAAACAAATAGATCATTAAAATTGAGAGTTAATTACAGATTTTTAAAAAATTAAAATTCAGTTCTTTTCCTCAAAGTTTTATTTTTCCCTTAGACATAGTTGGACTTCTACTTTGTATTCTGGTCCTAAAATCTTAGAGGTCTGGATGATAAAAGCCTGTTTAAAAACTTTGAGATCCTTGCACCTGACAGTAAGATAACATAGTGTGTCAAGTGTGCTCAAAAAAATAAAATAATTAACAAACCCCCAAAAAACCTCTGAGATCTCTTTCTGTGTTAAAGCAAAACTAAAATTGGTAGTAAAATAGCCAATCTGAGATGATCTAAACTTTCATTTATAGACAAAATTGAGAAACATAATAAACTTGAGAGGAAATAATGAAGTATATCCTGGTGAAATCAAATTAATATTTTAGTTTCTGAGTAAACTGTATTTATAAGACTTAAATCAATATTTGAAGAAAAATAGGTAATAGAAATTTCTACTAGTCAAACCAAGGTAAATGGGCCTGAAAAACAGTAAATATGTTATATATATGTAAACAGGGATGAGGAAATCCAAAAATTCTAGTGCAGATCCTGTAACTGCATCTTTATTCACAAGAAAATTCCACTCTAACTCCTCCAGTAAAAATTTACAGGGACATTACCAAAGGGCTCACCAAGGAGAAAATCATACATAAGAATTATAAAAAGAAGAAACGATCTTTCTTCTCTAATAGTAATGAGCTTGGTGCTCAAAAAGCACAGGAAAATAAGAACAAAGAGGCAAGTCTACTGACATCTCCAATCTTTTGTAGTGTTAACTCATAATTATTACAGCAAAATATTTCACTTTTATTTTATTTTTTCAAGTTTATTGATACATAATTTACAAAATTTAAGCTATTTAAGTTGTACAAAGTTTTGATTTAATTATACATTGTGAAAGGATTCCCCTCATCCAGTATATTAACACATCTATCATCTGGCCTATTTACCTTTTTTTTAATTTAATTTTGATTTATTTTTTTTTTAATTTTTTTAGGGGGAGGGAGTGATGAGAACATTTAAGTTCTTTCAGCAAATTTCAATTATACAATACACTGTTATCACTATATTCACAATGTTACATATTAAATCCTCAGACCTTATTCATCTTATCGCTGAAGGCTTGTACCGTTTTACCAAACTTTCCCTGTTTCCCCCACCACCCAGTCCCTGGCAACTGCTTTTCGGTTCTGTTTCTAGGAGTTTGACTGATATGTGGTATTTCTTGGTCTGGCTTATCTCACTTAACATAATGCCTTCCAGGCTGATCCATGTTGTTGCAAATGACAGGATTTCTTTCTTTTTTAAGGCTCAATAGTATTATATCATATGTATATATATATTTTTATCAATTCATCTGTAAGTGGAGACTTAGGTAGTTTCCATACCTTGACTATTGTGAATAATGTTGCATTGAATATGGGAATACAGCTGCTTCTACCAGATACTGCTTTCATTTCCTTTGGGTATATACCTGTGAGTAGAACTGATAGATCATATAGTAGCTCTGTTTTTAATTTTGTGAGGAACTTTCATACTGTTTTCCATTGTGAGTATTCCAGGGTAAATTCCGACCAGTGGTGCACAGAGGTACCTTTTTTCCCCCACATCCTTCTGCATCCTTTCCAGCATTTATCTCTTACCTTTTTGATACAGTCATTCTAACAGGTGTAAGGTGATATCTCATTATGGTTTTGATTTTCATTTCCCTGGTGATTAGTAATGTTGAGCACATTTTTATGTATCTGTTAGCTATTGGTATGTTTTCTTTGGGAAAAAAAATGTTTGTTTAGGATTTTTGCCCATTTTAAAAATTGGGATTTTTTTTCCTATTAAGTTGAATGAGTTCCTTGTATATTTTGGATATTAATCCTTTATTGGATATGTGGTTTGCAAATATTTTCTCTCATTTGGAGGTTGCCTTTTCATTTTGTTGATGGTTTCCTTGGCTGGCCAGAAGCCTTTCAGTTTGATGTGGTTCCACTTGTTTTCTGTTGCTTTTGTTGGCATTGCTTTCCGTGTCAAATCCGAAAGAAATCATTGCCAAGACCAGCGTCACAGAGCTTACCCCCTGTATTTTCTTCTAGGACTTGCACATTTTCAGGTCTTGTGTTCAACTCTTTAATCCATTTTGAGTTTATTTTTGTGTCTGGTGTATGTAGGAATCCAGTTTCATTCATTTGCATGTGGCAGTCCAGTTTCACAATACCATTTATTCTGTTAAAATTTATTGTATTAATGAACAAAATTTTAAATTTTAATTATAGTATAGTTAATAAACAGTGTTATATTGGTTGCAGATGTACAATATAGTGATTCAACAATTCCATTCATGACCTGGTGCTTATCAGGACAAGTTCAGTTCTTAATCCCTATCACCTATTTCAAGCATCTGTCCACCTACCTCCCTTCTGGTACCCATCAGTTTGTTCTATATAGTTAAGAGTCTGTTTCTTGGTTTGTCTCCCTCTCTTTCATTTTTTTCCTTTGCTCATGTGTTTTGTGTCTTAAATTACACATGAGTAAAATAATATGGTATTTTTCTCTCTCTAACTTATTTCGCTTAGCATTATATTCTCTAGGTCCATCTATTTTGTGGCAAATGATAAAATTTCATTTTTTATGGCTGAATAATATTTCATTATATGTGCGTGCGTGTGTGTGTGTGTGTGTGTGTGTGTGTGTATGTGTGTATACACACACCACAACTTATTTATCCATTCATCAGTCAATGGACACTTGGGCTGTTTCCATAATTTGGCCATTGTAAATAATGTTGCTATAAACATTGAATTAATGTTTTTGTATTTTTTGTATTTGGGAGCACATACCCATTAGTGTGATTACTGGACCTTAGGGTAGTTCTATTTTTAACTTCTTGAGAAACCTCCATATTATTTTCCACAGTGGTTGCACCAGTTTGCATTCCCACCAAGAGTGCAAGAAGGTTCCTTTTTCTCCACATCCTCACTGACACCTGTTGTTTTTTGTATTTTTGATTTTAGCCATTTCAACAGGTATGAGGTGATATCTCATTGTGGTTTTGATTTGCATTTCTCTGATAATAAGTGAGGCTAACCATCTTTTCATGTGTCTGTTGGCCATCTGTAGGTTTTCTTTGGAGAAATGTTTGTTCATGTCTTCTGCCCATTTTTAATTAGATTATTTATTTTTGGGGTGTTGAGTTGTATAAGTTCTTTATACATTTTGGATACTAACCCTTTATTGGATATGTGATTTGCAAATATATTCTCCCATTCCATAAGTTGCCTTTTAGTTTTGTTGATTGTTTCCTTCATTGTACAAAAGCTTGTTTTTATTTTCATGTAGTCCCAATAGTTTATTTTTGTTTTTGTTTCCCTTGCCTCAGGAGACATATCTAGAAAAATGTTACTATGGCTGATGTCAGAGAAATTACTGCCTCTTCTCTCTTCTAGGACTTTTATGGTTTCAGGTCTCACATTTAGATCTTTCATCCATTTTGAGTTTATTTTTGCCCAACAGACTATCCTTTCCTCACTTTATATTCTTAGATTCCTTGTTAAAAAAATAATTGACCACGTTTTCATTTATTTCTGGAATTTCCGTTGTCTTATGCATTTCTGTGTCTGTCTTTATGTCAATACCATATTGGTTTGATTACTAAAGCATTGTAATATAATTTAAAGTCAGGAAATGTGTTGCCTCTAGCTTTGTTTTTTTTTTCAAGATTTCTTTGGCTTTTTGCTGTATTCTGGGTTTCTATACAATTTTTAGATTTTTTTTCTATTTCTGTGAAAAATACCATTAGAATTTTGATAGGGCCTGCACTGATTCTTTAGATTACTCTGGGTAAAATGGACATTTTAGCAGTATTAATTCTTCCAGTTTGTGAACACGGCATACCTTTCCAGTTATTTGTGTCTTCTTAATTTCTTTCATCAGTCTTTTATGGTTTTCATTGTGCAGATCTTTAACTTCTTTGGTTAAGGATTCCTAAATATTTCATTAATTTTGGTGCTCTTGTACATGGGATTGTTTTCTTGATTTCTCTTTCTGATAGTTCATTATCAGTGTGTAGAAATGCAATTGATTTTTTTGTGTTGATTTTGTTTCCTGCAACTTTATTGAAATTATTAATTCTAACAGTTTCTGGTGGATTCTTTAGGGTATTCTGTATACAGTATCATGCCACGTGTAAATAGAGAGTTTTATTTCTTCCTTTCCTATTTGGCTGCCTTTTATTTGTTTTGGTTTTTCTTTCTTACCTAATTGCCCTAGCCACTTCCAATATTGTGTTAAATAAAAGTCAGGAGAGTGGACACTATTGTCTTGTTCCTGATCTTAGAGGAAAAACTTTCAGCTTTTTATTATCAACTATTATGTTAGTGGTGGGTTTATCATGTATGACCTTTATTATGTTGAATAAATTCCCTTTATACCCAGTTTCTTGAGAGTTTTTTTCATTAAGGAGTGCTGAATTTTGTTGAATGCTTTGTTTGCATTTACTGAAATGATCATATGATTTTTATCCTTTATTTTGTTAATGTGGTGTATCACTTTGGTTGATTTGTGGATGTTGAACCATCCTTACATCCTAGAATAAATCCTACTTGATCATGGTGTATGATCTTTTACATGTATTGTTGAATTCAGTTTGCCAATATTTTGTTGAGGAGTTTTGCACCTATGGCCATCAAGGATGTTGACCTATCAATTTCTTTTCTTGTGGTGTTCTTGTCTTGCTTTGGTATTGGGTTAATGATTCCTCAGAAAATGAGTTTGGAAGTATTCCTTCCTCTTCAGTTATTTAAAAGAGTTTGAGAAGTGCTGACATTATAAATGTTGGGTAGAGATCACCATTGATGGCATTTGGTCCTGGAGTTTTCTTCATTGGGAGAGTTTGGATTACTCATTCAATCTGATTCATTACTGGTCACTTCACTTTTTGTAGTTCTTCATGATCCAGTCTTGGCAAGTCATATATTTCTTGGAATTTATCCATTTCTTCTAGGTTGTCTGATTTGTTCATATATAATTGTTAATAATAGTCTCTTATGATTCTTTATATTTCTGTGGTATTTGTAATATTTCTCTCCTGTTTCTGATGCTATTTATTTTTGTCCTCCCTCCTGTTTTCTTCTTAACTAAAGTTTGATTTTATATTTTAAAAAACAGAACTTAATTAAACTATTCTTTTCTCTTGTCTTTTTAGTTTCTGTTTCATTTGTTTCAATGCTATCTTTGTTATTTCTTTCCTTGTGCTAACTTTGAGCTTAGTTTGTTTTTTTCTAGTTCATTAAGGCTTAATAAGTTAGTTTATTTGATATCTTTTGTTTTTAATGCAATTTTATCTATTTATTTATCTTAATGTTTATTTATTTTGAAAGCAAGAGAGAGAGAGAGAGCAGGAGCAGGGGAGAGGCAGAGAGAGAGAGAGGGAGAGAGAGAATCACAAGCAGTCTCTGTGGTATGAGTGCAGAGACCACACGGAGCTTGAACTCAAGAACCGTGAGATCATGAACTGAACCAAGATCAAGAGTCAGTGCTTAACTGACTGAGCCACCCAGATGCCCCTTACTTTTTTTTCTCTGATGTAGGCTTTTATTAATATGGACTTCCCTCTTAGAACTGCTTTTGTCGGGGCACCTGGGTGGCTCAGTCTGTTAAACATCTGACTTCAGCTCAAATCATGATCTCACATTTTGGAGGTTCGACTCCCATGTCAAACTCTGTGCTGACAGCTCAGAGCCTGGAGCCTGCTTCAGATTCTGTCTGTCTGTCTGTCTCTCTCTCTCTCTCTGCCCTTCCTCCACTCACACTGTCTGTCTGTCTCTCTCTCTCTCTCTCTCTGAAAAATAAATAAACATTAAAAAATTTTTTTAAAGAACTGTTTTTGCTGATTCTCATAGGTACTAGTAGGTTAACGTTTCCATTTTCATTTGTTTGAAGATAGTTTTTGGTTTCTCTTTTGAGTTCTTCTTCGACCCATCAGTTGTTCAGTAACATGTTGTTTAATCTCCACATATTTGTAAATTTTCTTGTAATTAGTTTCTAGTTTCATACCATTGTGGTTGGAAAAAAATGCTTAAATATATTTTCAGTCTTCTTAAATTTATTAATACTTGTTTTGTGTCCTAACATAATATTTGTCCCAGAGAGTGTTCATGTGCAGTAGAGAAGAATGTGCATTCTGAGCTGCTGTTGATGGAATGTTCAGTATCTATCTGTTAGGACCATCTGGTCTAATATATAGTTTAATCCAGTGTTTCCTTATGGATTCTCTGTCTGGATTATCTATATAATGTTGGAAGTCAGGTATTGAAGTCCTTGCTCGTATTGCATTCATTGTATTGCTATCAACCTGTCCCTTTAGATCTTTTTCATATTTGGCTTATATATTTCAGTGTTGCTAAGTCAGCTGCATAAATACTTACAAATGTTACATCTTCATGTTGGATTGACCTCTTCACTGTTACGTAATAGCCTTCAGTCTTTGCTTTAAAGTGTGTGATCTATGTGCAGTTACTCCCACTTTGTTTTGGTTTCCATTTGCACGTACATCTTTTTTCATCTTTTCATTTTCAGTCTATGTGTGTCCTTAAAGCTGAGGGGAGCCTCTTGTCGGCAATATATAGTTGGGTCCTGTTTTTTTGTTTGTTTTACTCAGGAATTGCTTGTCTTTTGATTGGAGAATTTAGTTCATTATACCAAAAGTATTTATTGGTAGGTTTGGACTTACTGTTGATATTTCATTACTTGATTGATGGTTGTTTTATAAATCCCATATTCTTCCTCTCTTGCTCTCTCCTTTGTGATTCATTTTATGTAGTATTATGTATTAATTCCTTTCTCTTTGTCTTTTGTGTATGTACGATAGGGTTATTGGTTATGGTTACCATGAGTCTTAAGTAAAACATATTTATAACCTTCTATTTTGAGCTAATAATAACTCCAACTTCAATGCATACCAAAGCTCTTTCAAACCCGTATTTTCTATTTTTGATGTCATCATTTGCATCTGTTTACATTGTGTATCCATTAACAAATTATTATAGTTATTTTTAATACTTCTTTTTGACCTTTATAGTAGAGTTATAAGTGATTTATCTACCACGATTATAACAGTAACATATTCTGGATTTAACTATATGGTTACCTTTACCAGCAAGTTTTATACGTTCATATGTTTTCACGTTTCCAATTAGCTTGCTTTTGTTTCAATATGAAGAACTCCCTTTAACATTTATTGTAAGTTTTGTCTAGTGTTGATGAATTCATTTAGTTTTTTTTGTTGTTTGTCTTTTGTCTGGAGAACTCTTTCTCTCTCCTTTACTTCTGAAGGACAGCTTTGCTGGGTAGAGTTTTCTTGTTTGGAAGTTCTGTTGTGTTTTGTTTTTCTTTTAACACTTTTATGTCATTCCATTCCTTCTGGCCTGCAAGATTTCTGCTGAAAAATCTGCTTATGGTCTTATGAGGGTTCCCTTATGGGGAAGTTAGGTCCTTCAGACAGTGGCTTTTAAAGTACACTGATAAACCTCTCTAAGGAAAAGACTAGGAAATCGGTGATTTTGTCCGCTCCCTCTGTGCTAAGCCTTCTGGGGACAGCAAGTTAAGAATTGCTTCTTTATTTGCTGTAGTCCTATGGGATTCCTAAGCGGAAGCCCATTTAGCTATCCTAGCCAGGTAATCTGGGGGCCATCTCCTGGGCAGCAGCTGGGAAAGCTGAGGCACAATGTGTCCAAGCTCCTTCCAGGGAGATACTGGTGGGTGGCGAAGGTTAAAAGGAGAAGGCAGGAGATTAGTCCTCTATTTTCCCTTATTTCTAAAAGGATCACAGCCTAGTCTAGTGCCTTCTAGATTAGTGTGGCCCTGTGGCAGCAGCTTTTTTCTTTTTAAATTTTTATTTAAATTCTCGTTAACATACAGTATAATGTGAGTTTCAGGTGTACAATTTAGTGATTCCACACTTCCATACAACACCCGGTACTCATCACTACAACTAGGCAGCAGCTTTTAACATATGCACATAAAACTCGCTCAGGGACAGCTGGGAGACAGATTTTGGATTTCTTTGCTCCCTCTGTGCTATGCAGCCACTGTGAGTGCTGTGTGCCATTTGAGAATTGCTTTGCAAGTCTTGTGGGTCTTATAGACACAGACCTGTTGGCTTTCAGAGCTAGGCATTTTGGGAACCCACCCCTCCAGTGGCAGTCTTAAAGTTTGAGGCACTAGGTATAGGGTCCAAATGCTTCCCTCCTAAGGGAGAAGCTTCAAATTGGGGATTTCCTCTCTATGGTATAGAGCCGTGTCAGGTGTGGAGTTCATGGTGAAAACATATCCTAGTCTTTCCTCCCTGCTTCAATGTATTTTCTCATTTGCTTGGTGACAGTGTGGTGGTCATTCAGGTAGTTTCAGGATCTCCTTCAGAGGGGATTCCTCCATGGGTAGCTATACCTTCTGTGCATTTACAGGAGGAGATAGGCTTGGGAGCCTTCAATGTCACCATCTTGGTGCCGGGACCCAAAAGATTCAGTTTTTTAAAACTTCAAGTGTAGGTGGATGTTGGCTACAAAGGGGCAGTATGACAGAATTTGGAGGCGATACAACAGTGTCAAATCTGTAGAATCATAAACCGTAAATAGTTCATTTTACTGTATACTAATCTTAAAAAAAATCAGCCAGATATCTGATGAACCCAGATGGAATGTAGACTGTGAAAAATCAATCTAATGATATTAGAAATCTATAACAGAATTATACTGAAGGAGGTAGGGAAGAAAGAAGATGACTAAGTAACTTTTGGAAGCAGTGTTTTGACTAGATACCTTAATGGTAAATATAAAATGAAATTAATTGTATGTAAAGTGCTGTGGTTGGTAAATTTGTTTCTCCCAAGGATAGGGTTCAGGAATTGTGGGGGAAAACAAAACAAAACAACTTTACTTGTATACTAGGGTCTATCAAACAAGTAAATACGACATAGATGAGAGCCATGTCTCTCACTGATAGAGAAAATAGTTACAAATAACAAAGAGGGGGTCCTAAAATCAACTGGTTGGTGCTCAATTAAAGTTGAAAGCATGAATGTGAATTGATATTTATTTTATCTACAGAAAGATAGATACAGAAATGAATAGAGATATGTGTATGTACATGCATCAGTAAGTATGTATGTAGATTTCCTAACTTCGTCTTAGCTCAGAAACCGTGAGAGACTGCATATGCAGATGAACAATGGCCAGACCACACATATGAAAATAGAACTCTGACTCATAATCTGTGGCAACCAGCCCAGGAAACCAACTCATTATCTACAATAACCACCCTAGGAAGTCAGCCTTCTCCTATAAGTCAGACTAGTAGGAAGTCAGACTGCTATCCCTAACAACTGGTGCAGAAAGCCAAACAATAACCCTTGTAACAACTGGCTTAAAATTGCTAGAAATTGATTAATAACCAGCAGCTTCCCTAATTTCTGTACATGCTTCTAACTTAGGACCAACCAGAAAAAGCTAGATATCCTTAACCAATTACACAGGATGCCCTATTTGTAGGTATTTTACCCAACTTCCCTGTGTCACCGGCCTCTAATCAGGGCATATTTTTCCTTCCACTAAAAAGCTTTCCTTCTCCTCTGCCTGCTTTTGAGTCTCTATCAAATGCAAGTGAGGGGGCTGACTCCATTGCTATTGCAAACTGTGAATACATAGCCTTTGCTTGTTCTCATTTGGGTAGTCTTCATTTATTTCCCCAACAGTGACACCACAGGAGCAATGAATACACCCAGGGACCAGATCTTGGGCTCTCAAAATTATCCACCAATAGAAGGAACCAGGATTCCTTGCAGCAATTGTTGATTTCAGGGTCTGCTCAGGAAAAATACAAAGTGCACTTGATGTGTTTTGTGATGCCAGAAAAGGAAGTGCTGAAAAAGAAAGAGGAGGAGGAGAAGAAGCATGGGAGCATGTCAAATGGGCATAGGAGCCAACTTGAAAACTCTCCCATAACCAAAGCTGGAGCGATTTGCATAACCAATTAAATAATTATAGTATTGAATTATAGCCTAAAGAATAAAATGAACATTTACAAGCCCACATGGATATAAGTAAGCAATTGATTGAATAAGTAAGTAAAAGGGGTAGAAAAGACAACACTTTCTTATAGAAGAATTATAATTAGTAAATGTAGACAGAATGAGGGAAATAGAAAATTACCATTAGATCACAACAGGAATAATTGCAAGCGAGGGCCCCTGGTGACTACCCTTAAACTTAAAACTTCGCTTCTAAACTTAAAAATCGCTTCTAAAGAGGGGAATATAGAAAGGGGAAAATAATAACTTTATGGTTGAAAAGTTTGGCAGAAATAGCTTGAACCAAGTGATTAAGCTTAGCACTGCCAGTAATAAAATATACTTATATTATGTATCCTCTGATATAACGCCATTAAAGGACACATGGTGATCTTTGCCAAATTATATAACCTCAGCTTAATTTATAAGAAAGTATTCTACAAACTCAGTTAAGAGATAGCGTATAAAATATGTAACTAGTATTCTTTTAAAGTGTCAAATTCATGAAAAACAGGAAAAGACTGAAGAACATTAACAGATTGGAGGAGACCAAAGGGATATAGTGACTGAACGCAGAGTGGTAGCCTGGGCTGGGTCCTGGAACAGAAAAAAAAAAAAAAAAAAAAAAAAAAAAAGACATTAGTGGAGTAACTCGGGAAATCCAAATGAAGTCTGTCGTTTAGTTAATCGAATTGCACCAATCTTAATTTCTTATTTGTGATAAGTGTACCATGGTAATAACATGAGATCTGAACGTTGGGATATGTGGGCTGAAGGGTATATGGAAGCTCCCTATACTATCTCTGCAACATTTCTGTAAGTATACCATTATTCCAAAATAAGTGGGTTTTAAAAGTTCACATCTACAAACAATTAAATGTTTACTTTTATTTAATCTTTTTAAGTTTATTTATTTATTTTGAGAGAAGGAGAGATTGTGCATGCATGAGTTGGGAGGGGCAGAGAGAGAAAGAGAGAGAATCCCAGTCAGGCTCCACGTGGGGCTGGAACTCATGAACCATGACATATGACCTGTGCCTAAACTCGGAGTTGGATGCTTCACCGACTGAGCCACCCAGGTGCCCCTAAATGTTTATTTTTAAATAAATAATGACAAATGAGTAACATCATGGCAAGAATTGGAGAGGTTAGGAGAACTTTAGCTCTTCACAAAATGGATATGGCCTAGACTTTGATTCAGGATTATTCCACAAGGTAGCATTCTGTGTAACTATTTTTGGCTAAAGCATTAATAATATTTTATATATTTTAAGTAGAGTTATGAACAGAGACAAAGCACGTCCAGGAAATAGCAGTGTGTATTTTTTTAAAACTATATATGTATACATGTTGAAAGATTTGGCAACAATAGGTTTTAGATGAATCTAATCTTTAAAAATGATACTAAAATTATAAAGAAGAAAAGAATTCTTTCAGTGGACATGAAGAGTTTTAAAATACTTAAGGGAGCTTGGGTGGCTCATTGGTTGAGCATCTGATTCTTGATTTTGGCTCCGGTCATGATCTTACAGTGCTGGGATCAGACCCCAAGTGAGGCTGAGCAGAGCCTGCTTAAGATTCTTTCTCTCTCAGGGGTGCCTGGGTGGCTCAGTCAGTTGAGCGTCTGACTTCGGCTCAGGTCATGATCTCGCAGTTGGTGAGTTTGAGCCCCACATTGGGCTCTGTGCCCAAGGCTCAGAGCCTGGAGCCTGCTTTGGATTCTGTGTCTCCTCTCTCTTCCCCTTCCCCACTCATGCTTTGTCTCTCTCTGTCTCTCAAAGATGAATAAATGTTAAAAAAATTAAAAAAACAAAAAAGATTCTTTTTCTCTCCCCTGTCCACACGTGCCTCCCCTGCTCACACGTGCTCTCTCTCTAAAATAAAAAAAAAAATAATAATAATAATAGGGCTGCCTGGGTGACTCAGTCAGTTAAGCATCTGACTTTGGCTCACGTCCTGATCTCAAGATTTGTGAGTTCAAGCCCCGCATCTGGCCGTCTGCTGTCAGTGCAGAGCCCACTTCGGATCCTCTGTTCCCCTCCCTCTACCCCTCCCCTGCCTGCACTCTCACTCTCAAAAAATGAATAAACATGAAAAAAAAGTTTCTTAAAAAAATTTTTTTTAAACGTTTATTTATTTTTGAGACAGAGAGAGACACAGCATGAACGGGGGAGGGGCAGAGAGAGAGGGAGACACAGAATCAGAAGCAGGCTCCAGGCTCTGAGCCATCAGCCCAGAGCCCGACGTGGGGCTCGAACTCAGGGACTGCGAGATCGTGACCTGAGCTGAAGTCGGACACTTAACCGACTGAGCCACCCAGGCGCCCCGAAAAAAAAGTTTTAATTAAGTAAAAAATAAAAATAAATACTTCAAAGTTGATGACTTTCATTTGCATATGCAAAGAGGTAGTAGACTATTAATTTATCTAACAAGTTTTGATGTTTTTCTCATATTGTTTTAACTATAAGCATAAATCCATTGTATTCTTATTGTATGATTGTGGATCTGGGTTTGTAATAACTCTCATATTGTTCACCTTCATTGAAATACATTTCCATCAGAATTATTTCCGGTTCACGTCTGCCTACCCACCTCATATGCAAACTGCTCTCTGGAGCCTTTCAAAATTACTATAACCCTCACTTTTACTTGTGCCTCTGTGTGCTGTCTTTTTTCCCCTTAGTTAATGTGTGTGCCTTAGTCATTAGTTAGCGACTGAAGCTCATGCACTATTTTACACTTCTTTTTTTCCCCAAAGCACCTAGCACAGTGCTGAGCCTAAATAGAGACTTGATGAATAATTGATTGCTTAATTAAACTGAATGCTTGTACAACAAGGATAATCCATTTCCTGACCCCGCAAGACAACACAGAAATTACTGATTATCAGAGGCTGCCCTTACTGCTTAACATTTATTCCAGACAAAACACTAAAGCCTCGAGTGCAAAAATCATACCAGATTAATGTGCATCCCTATATTACATGTAGAAGTTATTTGAGGCGGTTGCAGTATGGTGACTTTTGACCTACTTTCCATTTTAAAAATTAGATTAGGAGGGAAGCTCTGTAGATATACACCCATAGTATCCTTTCTCTGAACAGCCAAATGAATATCACCACTACCAAAAATAAATAAATAAATAAAATAAGGGAATCAAAATAAAAGCTCACCAGTTGAAAGACTATTAAAAGTTCAGAATTTTTTTCTTTTAAACATCCTTTCTGTTACCTCTTGGAAAAAAAAAAAAACTCAAGGCAGTGTATTTTCATAGAAAATTTGACAAAAAACTTAGGAGCTGAAAGTTGAAATGAATTGAATTTTCAAAAGTCTGTGGAAACAGAAGGTGGGAATAAAAGTTTAAACTGAATAAAGAATAAATGACAAATGGAGGGGATCAATAGTATACTCCTGATACTCCTTTATTTTAAAAATTGTAGGATCCTGAATTATTTTCTGCTTTCCCCCAAATGGTTATGAACCCCACAGTCTTGTAAACATAGGAAATATGTCATACCTCATGATAAACGATATCACTGACATATTTGAGAGTTTCAGCAAACATCCATTCTTGATAACATGAGGTATCAACATGATTTTGTTTGAGTTGAGTTATTAAGAACTCTGTAAAGGTCAGATTTCCACTTCAAATGAAAACATTGCTCTGAAATATAAACTCTTATAATGAGCTCACTCTAATTTTAATTAATAACTCTCATAGAAACCCTACAAAACAAATATAAACAATTCATTTGACAACATATGGCAAACAATCTTTTTTTTTAATTATATCTTGTAACATCTATATTGTTGTTACAAGTAACTCTGGGATTTGCCTGCCAAAGAGACAATAAAGGAAAGGATGCCCTTTTCAAATATTTGTATTTCTTTTACAGAGATAAATACAGAAGTGTGCAAAATAAAGAAGGAAAACAAAGATGTTCTCATCTAATTCATGTGAGATTTTATCTCATGTAGAAATTTTTTGAAATTCATTTACAATTCTAGAGTCTCTGATTCATTGACTTCATTAATTTATAAGGGAATTAATCTCACTACTACTACTGCAAGCTCTTACCAGTATGTTTGCAAAAAGATTCTATTTTTAAAACAGTGGTTGGAAATTAGTCATCATTTCACTGTTCATGTGTATATTTTCAGAATGAAATTAAGTGGAACATTTTTTTGTGTGTTTTTGTGGAATCCCTCTATGTTTTAAACTGATTCCCTTTGACCCACAGGCTATAACACTTCCCATGAAAATGGATGCATTGTTTTCCTTAGCCCAAAGTTGAAGTATCAGAAAATACAACCAGTAATATGTAGCAAACATATACTTTACTTAAAACTGTGTGTAGAGAAATATTTGAAAATATTTATATTTCACAGAACATTTTAAGTACCATATTTCCAGGGTTCTTTGTCACTAGCTGGTGGGTTAGACTTTGCCCATCTACTTTGTCAAAGAGAAGGTGATACCTGAGTTGCTTTATAAAAATGTTGGACTTAACCCTTCCTTGAATCTTTGTTTTGTCATCCATTTATTCATTCATTAACTCACTCACTCACTCACTCACTCACTCATCTATATAAGCATTTATGGGCTGCCCAATGTGTGAGCTACTATGTTATTCACTGGGGCAACAATAGGGAGGAAAACCAAAACCAAACAAACCAACCACAAAGACTCGGCTTCTATTTTCACAGAGATAAAAGATTAGTAGAAGCATGGGTTCTAATTAAACTATCACAGAAATAAATGTAGAATTACAGCTTTGACCAGTGCTATGAAGAGAGGGACCCGGTACCATTTGATGTCAAGCTAAGAAAAGGCTTCCCGGAGTGAAGGATGGTAGGGGAGACAACAAACAAGCAAAGGAGGTAGTATTCAGTCAGTCATGTGTTCAATGCTATTTCTTGATGCTGATGAAATCACAGGTGCTGTCATAGGTACTGGGGAGGTAGCCACAGTGAGACTTGGAAAATGGTTGAAAGTACATGGATTTTTTAGCAACTGAAAGATTGATGAGCTTGGAGCATGGGTGAAGGAAGTACGAGATGGAACCTCTAGGTCGGTGGAAGCAGGGGTACCTCGATCCCTGTAAGCACTCTTTCACCCTAGAAGCATTGTGAAGCCATTGGAAGAGTCTAAGGGAACGGGAATGACACAACCAGGTTATATTTCAGAAACTGCTTTGGGTGCCTATTTGGAGAAGATTTTCATGAAAGCAAGCTTTAAAGTCCTTTCCAGATTCATTGCCCTTTGAGGAAGCCCGCCTCCTCTTTATTATGAGGAGAGTTTGGCATTAATGAGGCATATACAAGGTGGCTCTATTCAGTCTACAGTACTCCATCCTTTGGAAACTACCCATCATCCCTTCCCTTTACAAAAAATCTCTTTGCAGTTTACCTGGAAAAGATGGAAGAATCATTTGGGATTGGAAGTCGGATGATAAAGTTAGTGTGTTCTTTACCTAAATAGTGTGCTTGTGTGTGTGTGTGTGTGTGTGTGTGTGCGTGTGTATGCAGTTCTTTTCTTTCCTCTGATGAAAAAAAAATCTGTTCCTTTAATTTATGTTCATGTCATCTTTCCATAAAGAATTTGAGCCAACTGAAAGTCTACTTACTGTCTTGATTAGACCAGTATGTGTTTATTCCTGTAACATATTTTAAATGGGTTTTCCCATTTACATTCAGTCAGGTTTATTTTTTATCACAACATGTTGGTGGTAGCGTTATGTGGCTGTCAAAATGGGCTGTGTTGATGTGTTTTTGTTAAAACAACAAGGAATTATTAAGAGGCTCTGCATGTGCTCTGCTAGGTGCTTGTGTAGCTCTCCTAGCTTTTTATCAGATAGGGCATTTATCTTGTAAAGATCCAGCTAACTTTATAACCACAGATAGCAGCCGGTACTTTCTCACGCACAGGGTTTTGCTTTTTTTTTTTTCTTCTCCTGCTTTAAAAAGAGTTCACTGTGTCTCCAGACAGGTGTGTAGACGTTGAGGTAGAGTCTTTTGTGGCAGAATCAAACATGTTACTGTTTCATTTCTATGAATATAAGTGGATTGTATAGTATAAATGTGGATTCACCATCATGTTTTCTATAGCAAGACTATATATAATGATTTCAGCTAGTTACTTGTAGAGCTGAGAAAAGCCACAGATGCAATACAAAACAAATTTTCTTTGTGGAAGTAAAGTGTTATAATTTTCAAATAAAGGCAAACATATTTCCTTTACCCAGTAGCTTGAAAGGGGACCTGTGTGCGTAAGAGGCAAAATAATGCAGGGATTAAGTGTTGCTAGGTGGACGAGGACTAGAGTTCTAATCCTGTCTCCACCATTTATCACCTGTACAACATTGACCAAGGTGCTTGCTCTCTGCGTCTCAGTTATCTGGGTTCTGAAATGGGTACAATTGTAATGTCTCCCTCATCTGGTTCTGATGAGGATTAAATGAAACAGAGAATGTGCCTGGCATATAGTAAGGGATTAAAAAAATGATAATAGTTAAATCACTTAAGTTGAGTAAATTATATGATTAAAAGTGGTGAAAGAATTAGCTCTCTGAGACTCACACCTTGTAGAGAACATTGCTTAGTTCTCCAATGTTTGCCTTTAATTCTCTGAGTGACAGCTAAAGGAAGAAAAAAAGATGTAGGGAAAGATTGACTTACGAAATTCAAATAAGTAGCATTTCAAACCACTGTTTAGTTCTTCATCACTGAGAAACAGCTTATTTTTGCATATTTAAAAGATGAAAGAAAATGCATACATATTAATTTTAAATTAGGCTTTCTAATGGGGGTAGAACTTTTCATGTGATTTCCACTGGTGAAAAATGAGGCATTCACGCTCAGGTGAACGTTTTAGTGTTTCAGGCAAGAATAAATTAACTATAGCAATTGAAGGTATACCCAAATATCCTCATATTTTGAAGAAAAGTGTATGTGTGTGTGTATTCATAATGCTGGATGAAAAATAGATGTGATGACCATACTTTTGCTCAGTGGGTTACCATCAAGAGGATATTTAAGATTTCTCTGTTGTGTTTTTCTTTTTTGGGGAACATTGAGATGACTATTATCAGAGTAAAAGAAAGCTATTGTGTTTCATCCAAAGGTGCTATCTAAGTATTTCACTTAGCTGAAATGTAGCAAATACACATAATAATTTGTATTTTCCTGAGAAGCAACTCAGATAATGGTATATAATAGGATAACTGCACATATTAATAACTAAAGATTAGATATGGGTTATATCTCAGGTCAGTAAACTTCCAATTACCAGCTGCTTTAATTGCATTTGCAGTAAACTTATAAAGGGTTTGAACAATGTGGAGGTTGATGATGTACTTGGTTATGATGCATTAGCATGCCCAGCTGGGAAGTCTCTGTAAATCCAACCTATCCACCCTGGTCTGTCTTCAGGATTCCCTATTCTGTGGGCCTTCCAAGCATTGTCTGATACTAATCATAGTAATCATAATTTTTGGTAGTTCTTATATTACTAATGCCATAATTTTTACTGTTATGTCATTAACATCACTATCACCATCATCGTCTTCATCATCAATATTTCTTGAGTGCTAAAAGTGAGCAAGCTCTGTGCCCATCACTTTATTTGATCATCTCAATAGCCCTCTGTAAGATATATGCTGTTATTATCCTCTATTTATGGGTGAGAAACTGAGGCTTAGCAAGCTTAAATACTTACCCAAGTTCACACTGCAAATAAAAGATGGACCCAAACTTTAAATTTACGCAGCATAACTCCAAACCTGTAATTACTTAACCACTACACTTTATTATCCAATACTATCATTAAAATAATAGATTTTTAACTGTGAACTTTTCTGTGCTTTTCTCTGTTTTGACTTTGTAGTTGAGAGTTCTTTCCTCCCAAACATATATTCTCTCTTTTGTCCTTAGAATTAGGATCTGTATATTTTAGCTAGGCATGTGGCCATCGAGAATATGAATGCTATATCCTAAACTTCCCATGCTTCCATGTGATTTATCTCTGTCTAATGAGATGCTGATGAAAACTCCTTAAATAGGAGAAGGTGTGTCTTCCATTGATCCTTTCTTTTCTCTCTCAGATAGTTTGGGGTCCTGGGGCTGGCACTGGACCGGTCATCACAGAATATAATATGGAAGCCACACACGAAAGATAGTAGAAAAGCAGCGCAAAAGGACCTGGGCTCCTTGACACTGTGCCTCATTGAACAGCCCTAAACCAGCTTGTTGCAGGCTTATTTTACTTCAGAGAAATAAATTTCTAGTGTACTTATATCTTGGTTATCTTGGGGTTTTGTTCTCTTAAATCCAACCTAATCCTGCCTAATATACTTTTGGGGCAGAGAATCTTTTTATAAGTATGAATAATCCTAACATTTAAAAAGTACTTAACCAAAGGGGTGGCTGGGTGGCTCAGTCGGTTAAGCATCCGACTCCTGGTTTCAGTGCCGATCATGAACTCAATGATTCTTGAGTTTCAGCCCCATGTTGGGCTCCGCACGGACACTGTGGAGCCTGCTTGGGATTCTCTCTCTCCCTCTCTCTCTTCCCCTTCCCTGCTGCTCTCTGTCTCTCTCAAAATAAATAATAAATAAACATGAAAAACAGTACTTACTAAACATCAGATTGCTTCATGGTAATTATGGATTTCCAGATATGTCCAAGGCCTAAAATCATGAAAATCACACTAAGTCTATTATCCATAAATCCAAAGCTGTAGTATACTTGAAATACGCAGATGGATAGTTTATTAGGCTAAGGTTTATTTGGCGGCCCCTTCAGTCACTTCTTTCATGTTAACACATAGTGTAGTTGATATAAAATGCTATTGTATACACATTTCTAGGCACCCTTTCAGTGCTGACAGATTAAGGAAAACTTACTTTAAAGAAAACTCCCCTTTCTGAATTAATGTCATCTCTTGTTATAGCAATCTTAACTTACTATTATTGTAGTAAAAGAACCTGTCAATTACTATACAAATCCACATTTGAATAGTCATGCATACTCCTGTTCACTCATTGCAAAGGGAATCTTGTGAAAGTTAGTTCAAACCAACTCAAGAGAGAAGCTTGTCTAACACTTGCCTTCCAGCAAAAGCTATCAATGATATAGAGCTGAGATGCCAAACAAGAGAAGAAAATTCATCACAAAATTATTAAGGAGCCAAACCGGTACAGCTCAGTGTTCCTTTTGTCTTGAGAAGATTGTCTAATGCATTACTTTCTCTTAAGAGATGAAAATTTTGTCATAAAATAAGATGGGAAAAGCGTTCCTCTTCATTTTTTCTTTCTTTTATTTACTAACTCTGTCCTTTAATAAGTATGTTCCAACCTCCTGGGCTAAGCACTAGGCCTACCTCTGGTGATACAGGAATAAACAACATTGACAAAAGTCATGCCTACCCGGAACTTACTTTTTCAGGGAGGAAGTCAAACAATAATCACAAGCAACTGGAAAAATAAGATGTTTAGACAGTGGTTAAAGTTAACAAGATAATGAGATTGAAAATGATTGGAGACCAGGGGAGTCAGGTCAGATCTCAGAGGGTGTGTGATTTGAGCTGAGACTTAGATGACAAGATACACTAGTCTCATGGAAATTTGAGAGAAGAGCCATCCAGGCAGCAGAAGTAAGAAGTACACAGATCTTGAAGCTGGAACAGGCTGCACTGAGTCAAGATGCAGGAAATAACTTTGAAGTTTGTGGAGCATAGACGAAAAGGGAAGAGTGATGGGTGCTAAGATCAGGGCAGTGGGCAAGACTGGCTCATGTAAGACCTTGAAGCCATGGTCAGGTGTTTGGATTTTATTCTCAGTTCTTTCAGGATGAGAGACAGTGGAAGTAACAATTTTATCTTAGAGACCTGTTTTTCTCTGGTTTTGTATAATTTCCAACTGAAACTCAGTTTTAGGATGTGAACTACCTACGTTCTCATACCTGTATAATTTAAGTGACCATCATGGCCAAAGTTTGTCTGATATTTTACAAGTGCTCATGTTATTGGGAATATGAAGGCTGAAACCAGTTATGGATTCTTGTGATCTATGATAAATCATGAATTTGACTCAGTTATGAGCCTCTTTTTGTCCATATTGAAAGAATTCATAAATAGTAAACTCAGCCTTATCTGTCGGTAACATAATAGGTTGATTAAATATTGATTTTTAATAATCTGCCGTTTCTTATTTAATAATTTTCATATTTGCTTTTTTCCTATTTATAGAAAAATCTGTATATCTATATATCTGTTTTTTTTTTTAAACTTATCTTTGAAACACCATAGTAAACTACTAAATACATGGATAGGAGTGGGAATGGGGAGAAATAGTAACACCAAATTTTATCTTTATGAAACCTTTTTATATTGTTTGCAAAGTATGAACAGTCTACTCATGGGATTTACAGTATGGAACTAAGACGCATAAGAAACGGTCTGCTTTGTTCGCAGGGTCTAAGTGAGAAACAATAAATACACACTCATGTAGCCTGCTCCTATAAGGAAGAGAGACATCAGGAATCAGCCTCCTTCTATAGTCCCCTGCTCCAACCAGTGGCTCTACACAGCCACTACTCATCAATGAGTTGTCAAGCGAAACTAGCCCATCAGTTGCCTTAACCAACAAGGAACAAAGATGATATGCATCTTTTCTGAGACTGAGAATTCTGTGTTCATTTTTCAAAATAGAGGGTAATTTTTGAAAAAAAACATGGACCCAAGGGACTTAAAGATAAATGAAATGTGGGAAGTATTCTGTAAATATTAGATTCCATATTTTTCTGAGAAAGTTAAAAGATACTCTTTTGATCGCAGAGTATCTCACACACTTCTCTCAAACTTATTTGTTATTATTTTAAGTCCGAATTTTATTGCTTTTGTCCAAATACCTTTATAAGACTTAGATACATTAAACCTTAGTTTGCGTGCATAATTCATTCATTCCAGAAACATGCTTGTAATCCACTTGTATATCAAAGTGAATTTCAAGAACTGTTGCCTCAGTTGTGATCATGTGACATTCCACATCACGTACTACTTGTATTGCAAGACATCATTCATTTATCAAGTTAAAATTTATTATAAATGTTTGCTTGTCTTGTGGAACACTCACAGAACAAGTTACTCTCAATTCAGGGTTTTACTGAGAACAGTGTGATCTTTAAGTTTTAACAAGGAGAGAAGGAGGAGGTGAGAAAAAGGCAACTGATTTAGGTGAAGAAGAAAAATTCCCAACGTTCTAAATATGTAATATTTACATGAAATAGTAAAGATTTGTTTTTATAATATATTAAAAATAAAATTCTAGCACAAGTCATTGGGCATAAAATGGCATCTACCCCTTATTTGGTTTCTCTTAAAAGAGAAATTAAAAATTTGTGTGAAAAAAGAATTGGGGTGAGTACCCATGATGATTTCATTATTAAAATGCTTTTTTCTACTGAGATATATTCCCCTTTAATTTATGTAACTTATTTTATGACATAAAAAAGGCTTTATTTGGGGGAAGTTCAAACACATACCAAAATAAACAATATTACAAACCCCCAAGTATCCATCACACAACTCCAATAGCTGTCAACCTATGGAAATCTTTTTTTTATTAGTAAGTTTTTAATTTTAATTCCAGTATAGTTAACATACAGTGTTATAATAGGGTTATATATATTCAACCTATGGAAATCTTTTTTTATATTAGTAAGTTTTTAATTTTAATTCCAGTATAGTTAACATACAGTGTTATATTAGTTTCAGATGTACAATATAGTGATTCAACAATTTTATACATTACTCAGTGTTCATCATGACAAGTGTACTCTTTAATTCCCATCATCTATTTCACCCATCCCCCCCCATCTCCCGTCTAGTAACCATCAGTTTGTTGTCCACAGTCAAGAGTCTCTTTCTTAGTTTGTCTCTCTTTCTCTTTTTTTGCTCATTTGTTTTGTTTCTTAAAATTTCACATATATATGAAATCATATGATATTTGTCTTTCTCTGACTGACTTATTTCACTTAGCATTATATCCTCTAGCTCCATCAATGTCATTGAAATGGGAAGATTGCATTCTTCTTTATGGCTGAATAATATTCCATTGTCTGCACGCGCGTGTGTGTGTGTGTGTGTGTGTGTGTGTGTGTGTGTACCACTTCTGTTTTTATTTTTCACAAATAAATATCTGTTGGTAGACACTTGGGCTGATTCCATAATTTGGCGATTGTAAACAATGCTGCTATAAGCAAACATAGGGGTGCATGTATCCTTTTAGTGTTTTGTATTTTGGGGGTAAATACCCATAGGGCAATTACTGGGTCATAGGGTAGTTCTATTTTTAACTTCGTGAGGAACCTCTGTACTGTTTTCACAATGGCTGTACCAATTTGCTCTCCCATCTACAATGCAATAAAGTTCCTTTTTCACCACATCCTCACCAACACTTGTTTTTTCTTATGTTTTTTTCTTTTAGCCATTCTGACAGATGTGAGGTGATATCTCATTGTGGTTTTGATTTGCATTTCCCTGATAATAAGTGATGTTGAACATCTTTTCATATGTCTTTTGGTCATCTGTAGGTCTTCTTTGGAGAATGTCTGTTCCTGTCTTCTGACCACTTTTAATTGGATTATTGGTTTTCAGGTGTTGAATTGTATAAGTTCTTTATTTTGGATACTAACTCTTTATTGGATATGTCATTTGCAAATATCTTCTCCCATTCCAAAGGTTACCTTTTAATTTCGTTGATTATTTCCTTTGCTGTGCAGAAGCTTTTTATTTTGATGTTGTCCCAATAGTTTATTTTTGCTTTTGTTTCCCTTGCCTCAGGAGACATAGTTAGAAAAATGTTGCCACGGCCAATGTCAGAGAAATAGCTGCCTATGCTCTCTCCTAGGATTTTTATCGTTTCAGGCTCACATATAGGTCCTTGATCCATGCTGAGTTTATTTTTTGTGTGTAGTGTAAAAAAGTGTTCCAGTTTCATTCTTATGCAGGTAGCTTTCTAGTTTTCCCAACACCATTTGTTGAAGAGACCTTTCCTCATTGTTTATTCTAACCTCCTTTGTTGAAGATTAATTAACCATGTAATTGCGACTTTATTTCTGTGTTTTCTATTCTGTTCTATTGATCTATACGTCTTTTACTGTGCCAGTACCGTACTGTTTTGATTACTACAGCTTTGTAATATAACCTGGAATCTAGAATTGTCATATCTCCAGTTTCTTTTTCTTTCTTTCTTTCTTTCTTTCTTTCTTTCTTTCTTTCTTTTCCTTTTACTGGATCGCTTTGGCTTTTTGGAGTCTTTTGTGGTTCTATACAAATTTTAGGATTGTTCTAGTTCTGTGAAAAATTTTGGTGTTTTGGTAGGGATTGCATTAGATCTGTAGATTGCTTTGGGTAGTATAGATATTTTAACAATATTAGTTCTTCCAGTCTGTGAACATGGAATGTCTCTCCATTTCTTTGTGTCATCTTCACTTTCTTCCAACACTGTTTTACAGTTTTCAGAGTACAGGTATTTCACCTCTTTGGTTAAGTTTATTCCTAGGTATTTTATTATTTTTCATGCAATTATAAGTGGGATTATTTTCTTTATTTCTATTACTTCATTATTAGTGTGTAGAAAGGCAACAGATTTCTGTAGAATGATTTTGTATCCTGTGACTTTACTGCATTAGTTTTTCAGTTCTAGTAGTTTTAACAGGTACGCCCTGGTCGTCTTGCAAAATGAGAACTGCTATGTGATGTTGACCGGGTTTGCTTTGGTCTTCTGGGGGAGCATGCCTGCGGTGCCAGGTCTTAGGGCAAATGTGATTTGAAGGGCAGGTCCCTTGAAACATGAGGTGCAGGGCTTGGTGCAGCCAACTTAGGTAGCAAGTGTAGACATCCACTGGTTCCTGTAAGTGACCATGTGTTTACACTGGGTATGGGGGAGGAAAATGGCACCTTCCAACTCCTTTGTTTCTGGAGGATTTCCTTCTGATCCCTGCCTTTCCAGGCTTTGCTCTGAGATGAATAAATAAGTCTCCTTCCTGCATGCCCCAGATGTTTTTCAGACTGCTGGTTTATGCTATATCTCCACTAGGTGTTTGTCATGTTGTCTCTTTAAATCAGCTTCCTAACACCCTCTGAGCTCTCTCTGAGCCCAGCCCGCTGATTTCTAAAATTCCAGGTTTTAAGTCCCACTGGTTGTAAGAACTCACAAAATTTGGCCCCTCTCGCTTTCACTGCCAAATATTATGAGGATTCATCTTCCCCATGAGGGTTCTCCACAGTGATAATGTGTTTCTTGCCTTTCTTCATCATGGACTCCCTCCCAGCAGCAGATGCCCATTGTTCATTTTGCTCACAAACTGTCTCCACTCTTGCTGCCTTCATCCATGTGGTCTCTTTGCATTTAGTTGTGGAGTTTCTTCTGCCAGTCTTCAGCTCGTTTTCTGGGTTATTTACACTGATGTGAATTTTATCTAGCTATATCCCTTGGATGAAGTGAGCTTAAAGTCCTCTTATTCCACCATCTTCCCTGCCTCCTTCCTGATTTGTATAACTTTTTAAAAGTATCTTTGATAGTAAAGGCTGAAATGAAGACAATCCTTCTTATTTAAGTTTCCTGTTCCTAAGAAGTTACTATTTTATTTTATTCGAGGCTCTTGAACTTTATGTTTTGTAACATCTGACAATATAGACTGGCAGCAGAACATTAAGAAATGTTAACTAAGAAAGTCTGTGATGGGATGAGGTGGAGGAGGGAGCTTATAGTGGTTGTTGGAATTTTCTGTTGGTTGAAAGGCATGTGGGTAATTCACATATAATGCTGTTTTGTTTTTAGTAACATTGTTGCATTTGTTTTAGGACTTCAAATAATTTTAAATTCTTTTTTTCAATGTTTATTTTTGAGAGAGAGACAGACAGACAGAGGACATGCAGGGGAGGGGCAGAAACAAAGGGAGACACAGAATTCGAAGCAGGCGCCAGGCTCTGAACTGTCAGGACAGAGCCCAACACAGGGTTTGAACTCACAAACCATGAGATCACGACCTGAGCTGAAGTCGGATGCTTAACCGACTGAACCACCCAGGCACCCCAAAACTTCAAATAATTTTAAATGATGGTATAGAAATCCCACTTCATCAAAATGAGAAATGGATTAAGAAGAAAATTGGTTCAGCACCTTAAAAGGAGACAAGTTTTACTCATTTTTGAGCCCTCAGTATAGTACTGGACACTCAATAAATGTTTGTTGAATAAATGAATAATCTGAATAAAGCTTTACCTTTTAAAAAAATGAGATGACTACTCATTCTCCAAATGAAATATAAATGCCAAAAGGTATGTCTATAGATTTTAATTTCCCTATAGACTTCCAAGCTGCAACAGCTGTTTTATATAGTGCAGAAATATTGCTCTTTCCCACTGACTCTGACCCTGAAAATACCTGTTACAAATAACTGAGCTCTCTAATAGTTCGTAATGATCCTGTCCTCCCAGCAGAACTAATCAGTGATTTGGAATCAAATTGGCAATTCTAAAAATGAGATATTGCTCACTTTGATTTCTTATGTGATTATCATCTTTGTATTAAAGGAGACAATTGCAATATGTTAGCATCAGTCAATATTATGAACAAACTTTCAAACCATGAGGTTTGATGATTACGACCTATTGTGATGTTATTTTTTAAACTTCTGTTGCTAATTGTTTGCAGTGATAAAGTTCATATTACACTGGGAAACTCGTAATTTTACTTAAATTTTTAATATTTAAGTATTATTTTGTCTTTTACCTTCCTTTGAGTTGTTTATAGTAATCTAATGAGTTTCCTATTATTTATATATACATATATATTTTAATGTTTATTTTCTCTTAGAGAGAGAGAGAGAGCACAAGTTGATCAGGAGTGGGTGAGGGGCAGAGGGAGAGGTAGACAGAGAATCCCAAACAGGCCCCTACACTATCAGCACAGAGCCTGATGCAAGGCTCGAACTCAGAAACCATCAGATCATGACCTGGGCTGAAATCAAAAGTTGGACACTTAACCGACTGAGCCACCCAGGTGCCCCTCCTATTTAGATTTTTCTTAAAATGTTATTAAAACCAAATCACAAAATTTGCCATGCTTATTATATTGACTGGTGCTGCATACTAAAATCTTGAAAACATATTTTTGAAAGATGTTAATAATTAATTTTAAAGGAAAAAAATCCATATTATTCCATAAATTGTTTATAAAAAAATATTTAAACCTGTTAGGTTAGTCATAGAGAACAGGGAAGTCAAGGCCATAAAATAATTCTCAAGGGGCCAGTTAGCATCACATGGAGAAAATCTCTTGACCAGCTTATAATTCAAATACTAACCCACTAACTGAAAGACCAAGGCTGCTATTCAGAGCGATGATTAAGTTAAGAAAATTAACTGGCTTAATGCAAATTCATAATAATAAATAATAAAAAATAATGAAACATACAACTTAGTTTGGGGTCAGAAAAACATTGCCTTCATATATGATAGACATTTTAAAAGTGTTATATATAGATTAAATGATTACAAATTCCAAATTACAGATGGCCTTGGTACTAAAATAAAGTTAATGCAGTCTTTCATACTGAATATATTTATCCATGGGAAAACAATCTAGATATAAGCTGCTAAACTTTGGGTACCTATCTCCCTCAGCAAAGTTAGATCTCACATAGAAGACAGTCTTCTTTGTCTTTCTCTCCTGATAGGCACATGACTTTGAGCTAATGATTTATAATTCAGTATAAATAAAAGAATAATTGTCATGTTTATTCTCTATTCAATTCCAAAAGAAAGATTTTTCTAAAAATTCTTATAAATTTTTCAGATAAGAGCTAAATCAGTGTATATCTTTATCACTGAAAACATCAAAGTTTGAGATCATCTATTACCCATTGTAAAAATAGGTTGTCAGTTATTTTTTCTCTTAAATAGTTAAAATTTAAAATCTGTATCTCAGTTTACCCGAGAATCTATTTACTTGTTACATTTTATATTTAGGTATGTGTGCTTAATTTATGTCTTTTTTAACAATGCAAATAATTCTTGATAATTTGGGGTTTTTTTGTTTACTTGTTCAAGTTGTATAGTAAGTATATTTTTATTGTATTTTCATTAATTATTCTCAGGTCATATTTGACTAACTGCATGGTAGCAACTTGAATTCCTAGCCCAGTACCTTAGAGGATTTTGAGGGGTTGTCAAAATCATACTTGAAGGAAACATTGCTTTGGGTGGAGCTCTTTTGTCAGTTACCACAATCTGGACCCCAGAGATCTCTCAAAGCATATAGGAGGGAAACAGAAATGTGGTCCATATCAAATGTCAGTCATAGTCATTTTATGAAAATGTCCTCATCAAGAAATTATTAACATTGTACCTGGGAAGTTCCCTCAAGTTTATTTAGTTTTGTCTCTGAAAGGAAGCTGCTCTCAACTCTTGGAGGACTTCCTTCAGTAGAAGATCACCTGCAAATTTACTGACACAGTATTTGAACAGAGTTTTAAAAATACAAATTGTGTTGTGCTTGGCATTGCTCTCTGAATGCTTTTAGCATTCAGGAATGTGTGTGGCAGAAATTGTCTTGATTATATTCCATAATGAGAGTATGTCAGAGATGTTACTGAATCTTGCAAATCAGTAAGCTGGAATAAGCATACCTGATGTTGGCCATCTTTATTTCAAGAGGTGTGTACATGCTCTGTGGATAACTGATGTTTCAGAAATTATTATCCCACATACTTTTTAGTACCACTCTTTTGTTAGTGTATATATTATAATCTGTTGCAAAGTGATAGAATGGATTATTTTTTAAAAAATAATATTTCCTCAGGGGCGCCTGGGTGGCTCAGTTGGTTGAGTGTCCAACTTCGCTCAGGTCATGATCTCGTGGTTTGTGAGTTCGAGCCCTGCATCAGGCTCTGTGCTGACAGCTCAGAGCCTGGAGCCTGCCTTGGATTCTGTCTCCCTCTCTCTCTGCCCCTCCCCTGCTCATGCTCTGTCTCAAAAATAAATAAATATTAAACAAAATAATAACAAAAAACTTTAAAAAAATAATAATATTTCCTCAGAGGCACATTTCTGTCTCTACTTTGAAGGTTAAGCATATTGACAACATAATCAATTATAATCATTGTGAAAAAGATGTATAATGAAGGTATGGCACATACATAATACTTTATCATAGAACCCATAAAAGCACAATATTTATCAGAAGTGTATGGTTTCTTTATACCAATTTACAATGAAGTGGGGGATAGTGTAAGGATGAGACATGGTTGAATCAAGGAGAAATGGTAACAGTGGAAGAACAGTATTTCAAATTCATAGTGCTGAAGTTGATTCATAAAGTGATTTACTTTTTTCAATCAAGTATCAATAGTATCAAATTCAGTTAGTAACATGTACAAGAGTTCCTTTGTGAATTGAGAAATATCTTTATTCAATTTGATATATCCCAGCCATCCTTAGTCAATAGCTCCCTCTTTAGACCTATGGGAGTTATCAACATTTATTTATGCCTTGGAAAATCAATTTACAGGGACTTTTGTGTAGGTACCTGCTGAAATCTCCCTAAATTAGTTTTGGAAGAAATATTTCCACTTATGGAACAGATAAAACCTCTGGAAGTGAAAGGTTGAAAATAAATTGTTAATAAAGTGCTGAAATTGGAGTAAAAATTATGTTTAAATATATTAATTTGGTACTTGTATATGATCCAATGGCAATAAAACTTAAACTTTTCAAATACAATAGTCTATTTTCAATCTAACAGATTAGTATATCAAACTGTAAGTTTTTGGGCTTATTCTTAAATTTCACTGTGTTTTATTTTCTTATTTGTCAGCATGGTTTAGTATTTCTTTTACTCTGCATGAGCACAACTCCATAAAGTTATATCCTTATTATGGGATTGGGTTAGCTTCTTTTGGTTTCAGTGATTATAGTTTTCTATCATCGACTGCAATATTCCTTATTAAAATCTGAAGCCAATATCAGGTTCACCTTATAAGGTTGCTTCTCTTTCTCTCTTCTTTAATTAACATGTTTATTTCCACAAATTTGAAATCTAATAGATTTTAGAGAGTTTTTAAGAATTTAACAATTGTTATAGAACTCCCAAAAAGAGATAAAATAAAAAGCATTATTCATTTTACCCCTATACAGATATAATTATACTTAATATTTAATAAACTTCCCTTTTTCTGTTTTCTGTAATGCATGTTTTTATAATATTGGCATGAAGCTGAAAAAATGTTTTTGTTTTTTTTAGAGAGAGAGCATGCAAGCAGGGTAGAGGGGCAGAGGGAAAGAGAAAGAGAGAGAATCTTAAGTAGGCTGCATGTTCGGCACAGTGCCTGACACGGGTGTCATTCCCACCACCCTGGGACCATGACTTCAGCTGAAATCAAGAGTCAGATGCTCGACTAACTAAGCCACCCAGCTACCCTGTTTTTTTTTTTCTTTTTAAGTTTATTTATTTGAGAGCAAGAGAGAGAGAGAGCATGTGTGCAGGTGTTAGTGGCGGGGGGGGGGGGGGGGGAAGCAGAGAGAGAGGGAGAGAGTATACCAAGCAGGCTCTGTGCTATCAAGGTAGAACATGACACACGACTTGATCCAAGAAACTGCGAGATCATGACCAGAGCTGAAATCAAGAGTTAGAGGCTTAACCATTTGCCACCCAGCTACCCCAGTATGGTTTTATATCTTTTCAAAAAGTCAGTATTACAACAAGAATCATTAATGATACATTTTATGCATTTCCCTCATGTAATTAAATATCTTTTGAAAATACCATTGGAAATTTCTCAATATTTCATAAACAGAAGTACCAAACTGACTTAGACATTGTTGCACATTTAGCATATTACTGCTACAGCTATATTTTTGAATGGCTTTCTCATTTTTCCCTCAGATAGTTTCCTGGAAGTGAAATGGTTGCGTGCAAAGGCAAGAAACTTTAGATATATTGCCAAGCAGCTTTTCAGAGTGACAGTACACAGTATTACTCCTAAAAAAGAGATTCTGATTTGAATGATTTCAGATTGATTGATTGATTGATTTATATGTTTATTTATTTTTAAGAGAGAGAAAGAGAGACAGCGAGCTGGGGAGGGGCAGAGAGGGAGACACAGAATCCGAAGCAGGCTCCAGGTTCCGAGCTGTCAGCACAGGTCCCGATGCGGGACTCTAACCCATCATCTGTGAGATGAGCCGAAGTCAGCTGCTTAACCGACTGAGCAACCCAGGCACCCCTAATGTTTATTTATTTTGAGAGAGAGAAAGAACATGCTTTTGTGAGGGGGGGAGGTGCAGAGAGAAAGGGAGAGAGAGAATCCCAAACCCGCTCTAGGCTGTCCGCATGGAGCCTGGGGCTTGATCCCAGGAATTGCTAGATCATGACCTGAGCCAAAATCAAGAGTTAGACGCTTAGCGATGGAGCCACCCAGGTGCCCCTAAGGTTGATAATTTTAAGCTAGAATTTACTTTACCAAGCTCTCCAGTTCACACCCACACATACTCACACGCTCCCCACCATACTAAATATCTTATTGACTGTATACTTATGAAAGCACTACTTTAAAATGAAGAGAAAATACCAGTCTCTCTTAGAAGTATACAATAGTTATCCTGGTGGCATTTAACTGAGGTGTTCCCAGTTATTATTTAATTTGCATTTTAAAAGCATTTATTATAAGTTAATGAATCAATTGATTCTCCAGGGAACATTTAATAAGATTTATTGCCTTATAAAATTTATATGGCTCTCAGCTAACTAACTGAAATTATAATTATTAGCAGTTGCATAATTACATTTGTGGTAATTCGGGAGATGACCAAAGACAGGAAATATTTATAACTTTTTACATTTTATGTAGAAACGGATGGCTTTAACATGTGATTTTAAAACATATTCATAACTTCAAAGCACCTGCATTTATTTTTTAATTTGAAATATATTTTAAAAATCTGTTAACTACAAATACAAGTCCTTCATCATAGCAGTAGTGCAGAGGAACTAAAAGGGCAATAAATTTAAAAATGTTAAATCCAGAGAGTTTAAAATGCTATATCGCCCAAGCAATCTATACCTCCCCCACCTGAAATGTAGAAGTTCCTAAAAGTTCCTAACCTTCTATAACTTATCTTCTGATGTTTTATGAGCTGTTCTCAGGCCACTCCTATTCATCCATTTCATCCCAGCCTTCCTGGCCCTAAGAACATAAGCAGCTCGATCACTCCCCTGAAGGCTCGTTCCCTTCCCTACATGGCCTCCTTCCTCCTCTCCATTCCACCAGCGCCACCTCAGCTGTCACTGAGACCTATCAATATCAATTCCTCCATGAAACCTTCCCTATCATTGTCTCCTCTTACCATTGCCTTCCTGATCTTTCAGAACATTTGATCTTATCTCTAATACTTTCTTTTTCCTATTCCTTCTGCCTGGTAACCCATTCCTTACTTATCTGAGAGAGGCACTAAATGATATTGTGCGAAAGCCTTGGCCACATGGCTTGCTTTGGCCAATGGTATATTAGCAAATGTGACACAGGCAGAAGCTTTCAAAGCCCTTGTCCATTGCTCCTCTCCTGGGTGAAAACTTTTCCACTACCATTCTGTCTGCTTACCTGCAAGGATGAACAACCACATGGATCAGCGGTGGGCCTTCCGAGCTAATGCCTCCCATGCCACCCCCCCCACTCCAGACTATCACCCAGCTAGCTGCTGACATGTAAGTGCCCCCACGATAAACAAGCTCAGGACTTTTCCTGTTGAAGTGGTCCAATTTGGTGATGTATAGAATCATGAGCAAATAAAATGGTGGTTGCTTAGGTCAGTACGTTTCAAAGTATTTTTTAATGTGGCAATACATAGTTGTTATGGTTATCTGCCTAACCTCTGGGACCTGTTTCCTCATTTATAAAATGAGGAATTGAATCCAGTGTTGATTGGTCCAAATGACATAGTATAATATCCAGGCCCTTGGATTGTAGCATCTAGACTCACACTGTCTAATTTCAACCTTGGCTTCATCATGTACTAACTAGGTTTCCTTTTTCCTGTTTCCTTAACATAACAGATTATTTTAAGATCTTTGTGCTTCATTTTTCTTGTAGAAATGTATATCATAACAGTATTGGTATATCAGGAGTATTTTGCTGCAAGTGACAAAAAAGCAGATTTAAATTAGCTTAAGGAAAAGAGGAATATCACTCAGTTCATTGAAAAAGCAAAGGGTAGCCTGTTGCCAGGTACTTTTGCTTTCAGGGGTTTAAACAATATCATTAGAATGTTGTCTCTCTCCACGTTTCCACCCCTCTCCTTCATGTTGCTAGCATCATCAGACTCTGGAAGTATTGAAATGGCTGCCAGGACCTTTACACCAATAACATTTCAGGTAAGTCCAGTGAAAGCGGAAAACCCCTCGCAAGTCTTATTAGCTCTGGTTAAATTGGTGCCTATCACGTGGATGGGAGAAACAAAATTTTGATTGTCTAGATGTAAGTCACATTTTCAACCTTGGACAGCACTGAGTATTCTGTATCTTGACTGTGGTGATGGCCACATAAATTTATATATGTGATAAAATTATACAGAACTGAATACACACACATAAACATGACTGCATGTGTAACTGGTGAAATAAAGTCTTAGATCAATGTCAGTTTCTTCTATGTACTATTGTACTATTGTTATACAAGGTGCTCTCATTAGGGAGGCTGGGTGAAGGTATACAATCTCTATGTATTATTTCTTACAATTGCATGTGAATTTACACTGATCTCAAAATAAAAACCTTAAAAAAAAAGCACCGAGCAGAGAATCTGACCCAAAGTTGACAAGGGCAGTAATTGTAATTGTTATTGGATTTCGAAAAAATAATGAACATCTTTCCTTAAAAACACAAACTTATAATCTCCTCCAGGAAGTCTTTTTGGTTTCCCTATTGAAAACCAGTTTGACTTTGTGAAGTACTCCACTTCAGAGAACATCACTGTTGCACTAATCAGAGACAGCTAAGTATCAGAGTTCTTCATTTATGGATTGGTTTAGATTATGAACTCCTGAAAGTAAGGGATATCCTATTTTTACTTATTCATTCATTTATTCATTTGTATTTTTTTCAATGTCTTAGCACACAGGTCTGTTTTCCACGTAGGACTTTCAGAAAAATGTTAAGATTTGATATTTAGGTGAAAATATATTTTTTCATGATTATAATGGTGATCAAAGCCAGACACTAGACATATTTCTTAATTGTACTTATATCAGAACTATTGTATGGCAGCTAATGTTTTTCTGAACTGGATTGTCTTTGGGAGTTTTCTTATCAGTGTTCAAAGAGACTCTGAAGATAGGAGATAGCTACAGAAAAAAGGGTTTTATTTTACAGGAGCCTGGGGATCTGAGATTAGCTATTGAATGATCATCACAGCAGAGCTCAATTCCCTTTTTATTTAGGTGTTGTGGGTTTCTGTCATAGAGATTTTAAGTAGAAAGGAGTTCATGATCTCCTCCTAAGGAGTTTGCTATTCAAGTGAATTTTTGGAAGCAGTGAAAAAAAAGGGCCAAGTGAGATTTTTAATAGAGGATTACTCTTCCAGAAGTCGGCTATAATTCTCATATATATAGGTTCTCTGGCCATGGCTGAGTGAACAGATAATAGCCTGTTTAGAATCGTTTGCCTTTGTTCAGTGAAGGGCATCCTGTCCTCCCACCACCCAGCCTTTTTTTGTTCATCACGCCCACCAAATAAGAGTGATGCCAAGTTCACAAATAGAAACCAAGACCATTAACATATCAAGCACTTCCAAGATCAGAATACTGCATAAGGCATGTGTGTTTTAATGAAAATCTAGACTCGAGGCAGCTGAAGTCTGCATTGTGTGAGTTTCCAAGATAAAAGTGTGATTTCAATGAGAAAAGAAACTTTTAACATTCAAAGTAAAAATCACTTCTTACATTTAGTGCCAATTAGTTTCCGATGTTACAGTATATATCATTGCCAAACTCCTTCCCAGTGGAAGATAAAGTGTGCATTCCTCCGCCTGATTTTCTTTTTGCCTGGGGGAATCTACCTGCTGTGGTCTGCCTCCTCCTGTAAACTGTTTTGAAAGTTGGTTATTTCATTTATGTGGAACCCATTCCTCTTGGGGACTGGTATTTCTGAAGGCCTTATCTGTTACCCCTTGGTTTTGCGTTTCTTCACTTGATAGCTTTGGATCTAATGTTATTGATCACTATGGTAGCGTGGCTCATCATGTTGGGGAAAATGAGGTTACTGACTCCATTTCCTTTTGTCTAGCATATGCTTTGATGAGCCCATATATTTCTTCTCCTTTTTTGAGTGTTTCCTTTTTTCTGTTCACCTTCCTGACACCTTTCTTACAGAGGCAGAGAAATACAATATTCAGGCATGAAGGGAGCGGGGATTACAAAAGAAAGGGAAATTTTGGAGGCTGGAGAGTTTCCATTTATCCTAGCCAAAAACAAACAAAAAAACCACACACACACACACACACACACACACACACACACACACATACACACACAAACTGTATTCATTTTCTATTGCTGTGTAACAAATTACGACAAACTTAGTGGTTTAAATCACTATGTGCTTATTATTGTGCAGACTCACTGGCTAGAGTCCAGACATGGCTTAACTGGATCCTCTATTCAGGGTCTCAGAAGTCTGCAATCAAAGTGGGCAGTGGGGGATGGTTCTCGCTCTTAGCTGAGACTTGGATTCTCTTTCACTCTCATTGAGGATATTGGCCGAAGTCAATTTCTTGTTGTTGTAAGACTGAGATCCTTATTGCTTAGAGACTGTTCTCTCCTTAGGCAGTTCACAGTGGAGCTCTTTGCTTTCTTCCTTCAAGGTAAGCAAGAGACTCTTCATAGCTTCACCTTCTTTTAAGGGCTCACCTGATTAGGTCAGGCCCAACCAATATCATCCCCATTTTTATTAATTCAGAGTCACCTGATGATTGACCTAATCACAGGACTGATATCCCATCATATTTCCAGATCTCACCCATTTATATAGGGAGGAGGTTGTATTGAGTCATCAGGGATAATCTTAGAATTCTGCCTACTGCAGGGGCAATGCCTGTCTTACTCATCATTCTCTACTTCTTAAAACTGAACCTGGCACATAACACACAAACTGTAATAAATTACCAAAAACACGAATGACTCACTGTCCTCATTTCCTGAATTATTACAAGAAATAAAATTTCAAGTCCATTGTTACTGATTACTTATCTTACACATTTGCAGCGACAAGCCTCCCAGATTTCTGATGATGGCTCAGTATAAATATTTGACTCTCTAACACATAACAGTTTAAACTAGGTGATGTACCCAGTTCATTTTAAAAATGCATTTTGTTAAGGATAGAAGACCAGTGGTTGCTCTTTGTTCTTCAAAACTAGCACCAATCTCCTGGTACAGATTCTGCTGCTCAATCACTAGACAAAGTGTAGTGGCTATACGCATTCATTTCTCTGGTTTTACGTGTTTGCATGCTGGCAGCTGGCAGATAAACCATGTTTTTGAAAGCTGCCTTAATATTTTTGAAAGCCTTTTCTTTTTAAGGCTTGTGTCTCAGCCTGTAGGGACTAGATCTCTGTTTTCATAAATTTCAGAGGGAATCCAGTGTTGGGCTCTGTTTTGAATTTTTGATAGCACTGTGAGTTGTGGACTTGGAGAGAATGATTCCATTCAGAAATGAAGTTTTCTTTTGGTGAAAGATGTTTAAGGAGACACATGCTTACATATATTTTTTTCACAATTGAATATAGTCACATGTATGGTTTATGTTATATATTCAACGTGAGTATGTTTCCTGTTCCTATATATATCCATCTATGTGTGTGAGTGTATGTACATGTGTTTTAGAAGTGTGTGTCTTTCTAATGATTCAGCTATTACATGTGGAACCTAGAAATCCTAGACTGAAACCCTAACTATAAATGCAGACAATTTGTTTTTTTCCAGGCCACCTGAGTGACGACAGTTTGCAGTGAAAAACTAGGGCCAACAGAGAGGTACCATTTGGACCTGGTGTGGCAGCCAGCTCTGTCTTCAGGCATCCTTCAGGGTTCCTGGGCTGGCTCCATCTGAGAGCCTACATCCTGGGCTGTGCATAAACATAAATAGTATTTTTATTCAAATGTCAAAATTATTATTCTTATAAACAGCTCAAAGTTACTATTTCTGAACCATCTGACACTCAGAGGTCATGGTGGAAAATGTCAGAATTATCTGAATGTCTGCCTTGGTGACAGTTGCATGGCCTGGGGTCTGCATCTGGCCTCGCAGCAAAAGGCCATGGGGCCTTGTGTGCTGCCATGGGGCCCAATTCCAGAAGGGGCTTCACCTTTTGAGAGCTCACGCCCAGTTCCAGGCCTGACACTTCAAGTGTTTCTGTGTTCTGTGACAGTGCACGTTGTGGGTCTCATTAGGCTGTGCCCCCGGACTGATCTGGGCCCAGTGCCAGTGACTAATCAGTTTGATATAAGGAGGTTTAATAAAGTGCTATCTTGATTATCTGTCAAAGTAAAAAAAAAAGGTTTTAGAGACCTATCTTAACTTTTTCAGGACAGATTTCGCACTTGGCTAGAGGCAATTGCAGTGTTGGGGGAAACTGACCTAAAATTAGGAGATGCTCATTAGCCACCAAATTATATAGCCTTTGGAAATCACTTAGCTCTCTTGCCCCTCAGATTCCCCATCTGTAAACTAAGAGACAATAATAGTCATGCTTCCTTAAGAAAGTAGTTGTGGGAATTAAGTTAAAGCACACGTACCTCAAAAATTCTTACTGCTTGACCTCTCCTAGCCTGAAAACCCCCACCTCTAGTACAGAACACTCACTTCAGAGGTTCTAATTGCTTATTCCTGGTGTTATGGAAGCTCTTTGTAGATTGAAAACCCCTTTAACAAATGTCAAGACATATTCCTAAATAGCACCTTACAAGAAGTAGGACCAATTTGATTTGTTTGGTATTAACATGTTCGCTTTAGTGTTGATCAAAGCACTAAATGGATTCCAAGTTCCCAAAATGTCTCAAATTCACTCACATCTTTCCATGTCCATGCCCAGTAGCCCTAGTCCAAACCACACACCATTATCTCTTGTTTTAGGGATACCATTCAGAATAGCTCACAAAGCATATTGGGAATACAAAACCTTATTTACTCACTGAACTGGTCTAAGGCTGTTTCAGCCTTTAAAGTGATAGGATCTGCCTACCTGGCTTCCTTTTCACCTGATGTTCCCATTACTGCCTGTCTGAAAACACACACTCTCTCTCTGTCTCTCTCTCTCTCTCTTCTTCTCTCCCTCCCTATATCTCCCCCACCTTTCTCTCTTCTTCCCTCCCTTCCTCTCTCTGGTTTTCTGTCTCTCCTTCCATCCCTCCCTCTCTTTCTCTGTCTCTCCCTCTTCCTCTCTGTATCTCCCCTCCTCTCCCCACCTCAGTCTCTTTCTGTCTCTCTCCCAAAGACACAGACACACACACATACCTCACACACACACCTCAATGGTACCTTTTCCCCATCTTCCAATTTCAAGTTTCATCTTTGGGGAATACTTTTCTGATTATTGCCCATCCCCACTACACTAGCTCTCCAGCAAATAGTCCTTTTAAGACCCAGTATTTCTGTTTTATCACACATTATAATTTTAGTCAAATGCTTAACTGTACATCTGTCCCCATTAAACTACCCCCGTCTTTTTTTCCAACCTCTGCCAGGGCTTTTCAAAGAGTGACTCTGAGTGACTCACATTTTTAAAATGGCCTTACTGATTTTCTTTTAGTCTCAGCTGATTGATTTAGAGCAGCTCTGTTAATCAAATATCTTTAAACCTTGGGTTGAGTTAACAGCTATTTCCAAGTTCTCAGAGACTAAGAATAGCCGGTTTTTGTTTTGGTGTTTTGTTTTTGTTTTCTTTTTAAATTTTAGAGTGAGAGAGGGCGCGTGCAAGCTGGGGAGAGAGGGAGAGAGAGAGAGGAGGGGGGAGAGAGGCAGGGAGAGAGAGAGGAGAGAGGGGAGGAGAGAGGCAGAGATGGAGGGAGAGAGAGAGAGAAAAAGAGAGAGGGAGACAGAGAGAGAGAGAGAGAGGGAGAGGGAGACAGAGAGAGAGAGAGAGAGAGAATCTTAAGCAGGCTCCGTGCTCAGCATGGATCACAATGCTGCACTTGATCCCATGATCCTGGGATCACAACCTGAGCCAAAACCAAGAGTTGGACGCTCAGCCCACTGAGCCATCTGGGTGCCCTGAGGATAGCCTGGAGACCTGTTTTTGTTTCTTCACCCATTAGGTTCTTAAAAAAAGTATTGAAATAATAAATAAATGGAATAAAACCAGCAGAGATGATTTGATGTTGACTTCATTAGCTCTAAATTGAAAGGAAACATTTCCCAGTATACACCCCTAATCTTTTGCAGTCTTACTAAGTGAGAAGTTCTCTCTTACCTGTGTTTCCTATAGCAGAATGAAAAACAAAGAGGAAGCGTCTCTTAGAATCTTTGATCTCTAAGTTATATGTGAGTTCAAGGATGTGCCGTAAGATGTTATAGAGCACTGATTTCACAATAGAGGTTCATCTCAACTCCAAAGAGTAAAAGTCAAGAAATGGGGAAAGCTTAGGAATACCTGCAGTTTATAATTCTAGATTGTATTAAAAGTCTTGCTGTGATTCAGGGTGAAACATTCAAAACTGGTGGGGTCTTTTTCAGGCCAGTCATCAAGAAGCAACTGACTTGAACATTTTGCCTTCTTTCAATTCATCTGCTTTTCTACACAACACAACACAACACAACACAACACAACACAACAAAATACAAATGGAATTATTTAAGTAATACTCAGAATTTCAAATGGTGTTAATGTGAAAACTAAACAGAGTCACAAAACCAGAGAGTTAGAAAGTCAGTGTATAGTAGAAAATCTTCAACCTCTAAGTATTTTACTCATCATTTATGCCTCAGATGGGTTACCTAAGTGAGTAAGCCTTAACGTACTACTAACTATGAGTTATTTAACTTTTCTACTCTTTACTTTCCTCATCTGTGACTGAGAATAGTAATTTGTACTTACCTAGTAAAAGCTGCCACGAGGAGTCAATAATTATCAAGGTTAAATAAGGTTGGCTAGTCCTTTCTTAATCTTATCCTAAAATTGAGATTTAAATAGTAAGAAGTCTACTCTTCAGGATCCAGGAATATGTATTCTAATAAAGAGTTGTTAATACATTTCTTGCTTTTCCAAAACCTCATTTCCAGCAGTTCTGTTTAAAGTGCTGATTGGCGTTAGTAATTATATTACTAGTAATGATAAGAACATCTGCTATAGAAGTAAAATTGTGAGTGAAATCTAACAGAAAGCTTTAAACCTATTACTTGCCGGCCAGTCCTAGCCAGAACTCTGTGGGGCAGCCAGGTTGTCCATGGCCATGCATTGGGCAAAAGGGTTTTGCTTCCTCACTGAGTTAGAGTGCCTGGGAGCATGGCCCTTTGTACTGTGCTCCATGCATCTTACCCTGGATCTGTCTCTACTAGCTGTATGCCACTGTGAACTCACATGGATCATCTCTGATTCAAGTCTCACCATTTTAAAAATTGGTTTTGTAATAATATTGCCCACCACTCAGAATTAATAAGAGAATTACATAAGTTTGATATTTGCAAAAGAACAGCATTTGGTACTTACGTACTGTATAAGTTTTTGTTAATCAATCCTAATTAAAAACATCTGTTTTAAACAAACATTCCTTCCAGCATTTGTCCCAGTTAAATCTCTCCATGAACAACTGTCATAGTGGTAAAAAGGAATAATTTGTGCTTCAGGCTTTCTGGCAGATAAAATCTAAACTTTAGAAATGTGGGTGTGTGTCAGGGTAGGTGTTTATGAACCATCCTGTATATCGAAGGGCACAATGGGACTATCCAGGAAAGAAGATCCAGCTGGTAGCTCAAATTGTCTCTCTTCCTAAGTAAGGGTCACTTCACCTCCATTGGTGACCCCAGTAAGGAAGCCAGTGACTGCTTTCAGGTGGAAGGTGAAAGATTTCTGGGCAGGGACTTGGGAATTATTATAAAATCAGAACCTACAAAACCTTCATGGAAGCCCTTCTCTCTGAGTTAGGATGGGACTGAGCTTTTCTGGAGTCTCAGGGTGTGATTGTTGTCCATATCTGTAAAATCTCATGTCATCTCAACCCTCTGCCCAGAATCTTAGGGTCCACGACGAAGAAGGGAAGAGAATAGAATCCTGGAAATTGCTACACCCAGCACTGCAGTGCTCTCCAGTCCTTCTTTCTGCACCTCTTCTCCTCCGTTCCTTCAGCTCGCCTTAGTTCCCCTCACGTTCGCTGCTCTTTATGCTACAGCTAATGTATTCTAAATTCTCCTTTACCATTCAATCCCCATGAAAACCAAACAGTGAGGAGTGAGGTAGAAAAAGCATAGTACAATACTTTCTTTTAAGCTTTCAGCCTGATTTATATTTTATTCAGCTTTCCCCAAGTTAATTTAGGTTCTGCATACATTTGCCAATGCATATTTTCAAAATACATCCATTTTTATAAATACAAACAGAGGTATTGTCATAATTACTTTCCTTTCATTTGATTCTCAGAATAACTTTGCTTAATTTAAATGAAGAAATAAAAGAGTATTGTTGAAAAATAACTAATGAAAGGGTTCAGGCTCTGAAAGGAATATTATTCCAATTCAAAGGAATTTTATTTTTGAGAAATTGCATAGCATTTAAATTTCTGAGAATTGCTGTATAAAGTAACTACCCATTTGCTGAGTGTATAGAATCAGAGTTAAAAAAAAAAAAAAGGTTAGCTGAGAGTCAGTGCCCAGTCTGGTTCACTCCTTTAGTGGCTGCTCATGTCTTTTAGAATATTTACCCTTTGCCAGGCACTTTTCTAGAAGCTTTTGGGTCTTCTCTCATTCAGTCTACACAACCAACTGAAGTAGACAATAGGTGATAGTGCTTAGGAGGGCATTTGGACTTACTAGAAAAGAGGATTTCCAACTTAACTACAAGAATATTAGATAATGATAAAAGGTTTTTTTATGTCAAAGGTGAAATTATACATACACACACACACATGCACGCACACACATACATGAAGATAGTTTGACTTTATCTACTTTGTAGAAACAATGTGAGTTAAATCAGTGATGTGAGGTCATGGAACATTCAGCAAGGTGAAAAAAGCCACAAACAAAATGAATACCAGTAACGGGTGAAACAGCATTCCTGTGAGCTGCACTAGGAGCACATTTAAAAGAGTTAGGGGTTCGATAGCCCAAAGTAGGGGACTTGAGCAAGATGCCTCATGGAAGGGCTTGGGGGGTGGGGAGGGAAGGGACTTTAATAAAACCCTGTGCCCAGCTGTCATAGACTCTGGGTCTAAAGTTATCTCTTGTCTAGCAAAAGAGCAGGATGCAGGATTGAAAGTGAGAGATGGCTAATGTCTGGGAAAAGACAAGAGCCCTGAATAAGGGTCCTTGCCCCATTTTTACTAGGATCAGCAGGCTTACAAACATGGTGATGGACGTGCACAAAGAGACAGTGAATCTGTGAACATTAACTTGGGAACATGAGGGAAAGAGGGGGTCTTGAAGATATCTGGGGTTAGAGGTTTGGGTTAATACAAAGCAAAATCCTGATGTCTACAGGGCAGTAGGGCGGAAGATTGTTTACAGTGGACATGAGGCACCACCTCTGTTTATCTTAGCGAACCTAGGGTATGAGGCAGATAGGGGGAATAACCTCAGGGTTAACAAGGAAACTTTTCTTTCCTTAGATATCTCCACTCTGGGCTGCTTTGCCTGCAGAACAGAGGTCCATAGTCCAATTCACCAATTTATCTACACTGGCCCTATTCTCCTGTGAAAGCAGCCTTTCTGCTATAGTACTAAACTGGGGTGCTTCCACCCTGAATGTCTAATGTTGTTCATTTCATATACCTATGTATTGGGCACCTTTGCACCATTCCTATTTTAGGCCTTTATATTTTATATATAAAATATATTCTCTATTCTGGGGTCTCTGCACCCCGTCTCTATTTTGGAGTGCCTTTGCAGCTTCCTATTCCTGGCACCTTTGTACCTCCCTATTCTCTGAGTGCCTTTGAACCCCCCTATTCTTGGGGTGCAAATCTGTTTACCCAAACTCGGGTGTGAGCATTTTATGGCTTTGTATTTCTTTATGCCTTGTTAACCCATTGCTGTAAGCCCGGGGCATTCCTAAGTTTATCCCCCACATCCAGCAGGGTGTTGAGCATGGTATATGTTCTTTCCCCTGATGCTACCATGGAAACCTATGGAAATCATGGATGCTGTTTGTCCCACATCATTTGCATGTCACTGTTTTTGCTTCATGGAAAGAAGTCTAGAATGGAAATGGTCATTATCTTCCTAACTTGTGTGAATTGCCCTTGGGTTGCCTGTAAATGTGACAATTTATAATTTCAGCCGATATGTGTCTCCGGTACTGCTAAGGAATCTCAGACTGGCCTTGAGGAAGTAGAATGGGACGGGGGGGTGGGGGTGGGGGGAAGGTCTCAGAAGAAAATATTAAGATTGTCTTCATTTTGAGAGGTCCAAACTCAGAGCAGTGGTTCTCAACCTTGGCTTCACATTGGCATCACCTGGGGAGCTTCACAAAATGCTGTGCTTGGGACATACCTTCAAAGATTCAGATTTAATTGTTTGTTGCATGCTGGGTGCTGGGAGTTTTTCTCACTCCCTAGCTTATTCCAATGTGCAGCCAAGGTTGAGAATCACTGACTTAGAAATGAAACTAGAGATAATCCTAGGAAGCCTGGTTTCAGAGTCACACTGGAGCATCACAGCGCCATGCAGTATGGATTAACGATAAACGTGGGTGTTTGCAGTTTCTGGAATATCCAGTTGTAGGGGGAACCATTTGTGCTGTTGCCCTAAGACTCTGGATGAGAGTACCATGGTAGAGGTCAGAGGTCTGGTGAAGGAATTGAGCAGGTAATTGTGAAGAGAATAGGACAGAGACACATGAAGTCAGTGCTCACAAAAATAAAAAAAATAATAATGAAAAAAAGATTTACTGGGTGAACAGTTTCCTGTCCTGTGTTCAACCAGTTATCTTTATCCGCATCCTACCAGGATAGGAAAAGTGCCCTAATCAGACCTGCTTGAGGGCTTTCCAGGAGACCTGATGGCAAACAAATGGGAGATGTGGGTGGTGACAGAAGAGTCAATGTCATCCTTATCCCAGATAATTCCTGATGGCAAGAAAACAGTGTTCGAAAAGTTCTGAAATTGTATCTTCAGGATTCGATCAGAACTGATAAATTTAATAGTCCTTTCTCATTAGGATGTGTCACAATTAAGAACCAAACAGAAGTTAATATGTGTAGCAGAGAAGAACTGTTAGCATATTCATTAATCAAGGTCCTGTTTACACATCTGCTGTGAAGGATATTTACTCATTAACTTAAGTGAGACCCTATGTTCGATAACAGCTGTCAGTTTGTGACAGTGTTGACTTTACCTGCTTCTACCTGCTTCCAAATCTATGACTCATGAAATGCACACATGAAAAATTACTCTTCCTGTTTGTAATTTAAAAATTAGTATTCTTATTGTATAAGCTATACAGAAAAGGAGAAAATTAAAATATACTTTCTGATGGCCAAGTGATTGTTGAAAATTTGGTTTATTTTCTTTTATATTTATTGTGTGGGTGTTTGTGTGGTGTGTGTGTGTGTGTGTGTGAATGTATATGTATAGTTACAGAATTTCTGAGATCAAAAACTTATGTTTATAGTATTAAAGTTTTGAATCCTATTTTTGTTACTTCATTGTATCATGGCCAGCTCCCTACCTTATTATATATTCTTAATAAGGATTATTTTAAGTTGCTGTTTAGAATTTCCATGTCTCACTGTTCCATACTGTATCTAACCAAACGCCTTTCATTGAATACTTTTTTATGAAATTATGCTCTTCATAGCTTTCCAGTGAGCAACCTTACACATAACTCTTCTCTCATTTTTTTTCTTCAGTACAAATTCAAAAAGGTGAAACATTTTAGGACAGATTCATAGAGGTGAAACACTTTGAAGATTTTACAGATTTTTAAGGCTTTCCTTTTATGCACTCATATTGCCTTCCAAGAAAAGTGTACCAATCTGACACAAGGTATCTACCAGAATGCTATTCTGCTATGGCAACTCCGGCCGTGAGTTCTGCTCTTTGTTAAATATTTGTCATTCTGATTCAAAATCCACTGCCAACCACGAATACATAGCTTTTTCATATTCCAGTTTTATCATTTATAAAATAATGATAATGGTAATACCTTCTCTTACAACATCGTTGTATTAATTGTGTTAATACATGTAAAGACTTTTGAACTATACATTCCCACAGATTAAATATTTAATGAGAGTAGCTCAAATTCTTATGGACAAAAAATGGCATCTGTCATAACCTTCATCCTTTTTGTTCGATAATAAACTCGATGGTTTATAGGTTTACTAGCTATGTGTATTTCTTGTTTCTTAAATCACCTGTTAAGGTCATTAGCCCTTTTCCCATTATAGTTTACCCTTCCTATACACTTATAAGAACTCTTTATCTATTAAAGATTGTAATTATTTTCCTGTCATGTTTTTAAGTTATTTCACCAAGTTCAACTTCCTATCAATTTTCTGTTGAGAGTTAGGACATTGCAACTTTTTCCTAAGAATATAGGGCAGGAATCGATGCTGTTACTCAGCAGAAATCCATGAGCAGGTCTGAAAATTTTCAGTGCTATTTCCCATAGCATGTATGTATATGTGTGTGTGTCTCTTGTGTGTATACACATACTTGTGTGTGTGTGTGTGTGTATAATTTTAACTTAATGTATATTATTTTGTATTTTAATATATATTTAATTATATATAAAAGCTTAAAGTGTTTAAAATAATAATATATATATACATATATATACACACATATACATATATACACAAATGCAGTGAATTTGCCTCTAAGAAAAAAATTGAAATTATTCCATGTGCCTTAACATGTTGTGACATCTCTTCTATTTTTAACTTTCCAAATAGCCTCTAGTTGTCTCTGTTTTTCTTTTAATCAAAAGTAAGACCTAAATAATTACTGTACTGTTACTCAATTTATGAGTGGTTAGCAAGTGGTCAAAACTTTTTATCAAATTTTAATGTTATTGCTTTGTAACCACTACAGTTCCTACTTGTATAATTTATATTTGGGGGGAATTTACTAAGGTTTCTTTTGCGGCCTAGAATATGTTTAGAGTTTCTAAATATTCCTTGGACGTATAAAAAACATTATGTATTATCTTTTTCAAGGTATTTATTTTACTATATATTTATGAAATCAAGCATGCATACTTATTCAGATGCTCTGTGACATTGGTTTTGAATGGTGATGGGGCAGAGGAGGGAGACCAAAAGAACAAAAGGAATATGGCTTCACTCCATCTACTTCCCATTCTCAATTCAAGTATTGATCAAAGTATCCCCATTTATGGTGTTAGAAGTGAGAATACACTGTTGGGTATTTTGGAAAAATCTTCACAAAGCCTACTATCTTCTCCTTATCTTCCCCTGCTTCTCTGGAGAAACATGGTGCTAGAAACCTCTTGATTTTGGTCTATTTGATCTGTCAAAAATGCTGAGCTCAAGAATTCACAGTAATTGCTCATATAGACATGGACTATTTGTCTTCCAAATGTAATTTCCCTTTGCTCCCTCAAAAGATGTAACTTTTGCGTACTTTGCCCAAGTGCCCTGGACCCTGTTCCACCTTCGGCCTTTATATTGCTGCAGAGCACCTAAACTTGTAGCTCCATTCACAAGATCTGCCCTTTCCTTCACCTTGCCTTTTTCCTCCTTTACCTTTACCTAGAATTCTGGACCAGATCTCCCAGACCTACTACTGCTTGGCTGACTAACTTAAATTGATTCTTGATTATTCAATCATGTGTCAGCTTCTCAGAAATTGTTTTTCTGATGCTCTAGGTTGGGTAAGGTCATGAACTAAGACATCTTTTTCTCTGCTTTATCACTGAGCTTCCACATTGTGTCATAACTATCTGCCTGAGTGTACCACGAGCAACTTAGTACCACCATTGAGTGCATTCCCTGGCACATAGTGAATATGCAGTTAATGTTTGCTTACTGATAATGGTTTTTGAGGAAAAAAATTTAAAAAGGTGAAAAAGCAAAGAAGAGAAAATGGAGATTGATAAGACATTGATATGAAAATAAGGATGGATGGGTTCTGAGTTACTTGAGGCTGTTACTTTTACTGTATTAATCAATGTATCTCCTACTAGAAGAGTAGTACCACGTGGAGGTATTTCATAAATATTTATAGAGAGGAAAAATTGGTCTACAGACATCTAAGTAAAACCTGTCTCATATTGAGGGATGACTTGGAGAACTTTTTTTTTTTTTTTTTTTACTTTCTTCCAGGTCTGTTTTGATGATCAAATAAAGATGTCTGTCTACTTGTTTGAAAAATGGTAATTTTCAGTAGAATTCTTCTTGGTATTCCAAGGCTTGGAGTTACACATTTGTTTTCAGTGCCACTTTATCATAAGGGTTCTTCCAAAACCAGAGAAGATATTCTCAGCTTCTGGTGTTGTTTTCTATTGCACACAAATCTTCATTTCTGTTCCAAGCTTCCGTTTGAGTTTTGTATCAGTTCTGTGCCTGTCATGTCTTCTGTAAAATATCCTGTGCTCTAAGCAGGGAGTGTACAACAATCAACAGGCTGCACTTTAAGGGGGAAAGAATGCATGCTATCTTAGTATCTCCCCACCATGAATTGCAATGATACAGATGCAGTAGCCAAGAACTAAAGGGAAATGGTTGAACATGGATGTCAACACTTTTAAATGGATTGCCTTTTTTTATTGTGTGCCGCACATTTTTGTCAAGGGAATTTGATAATTATAAACTGCAACAATAATGAGGTTTTGAATATTCATAGGCAATTAAAATGCCTCTGTGCATTTTAGCAGGGCCCTGTGGAAGTGTTACTCATTTTTAGAAATAACTGGGCTGTAATAATCAAATTCCCAAATATTCTCTTAAAAATAGAGAGGGGAAAAGCCTAATTTAGTAATGTTTTTATGTACTAGAAAGGTTGCTTCTTGGCTTATTCAAGGTTGCTGTTACCATGCTTAATTTGTTGCATTTGGGGTCATTTTGACATAACATAATGCCTATGTTTGTTTTTGTTGTTTACATCCTTGAAAGTCACAGACGAGTCTTGAGTATAAACAGAACAATACAAAACCCTGTCCATTTGCAGTTTTAGAGACTTCAGCTTTGGTGTGAAGTGAGAACAAGGGAACACTTTTAATTTTACATAGTGTGGCAGAGACTGGCTAGCCCTCACCCACATCAGCCTCCTCTTCTTCCTGGGGATACATGCAGTTAGACAACATTTCCAACCTACTGTCCAGTGAGGTATAGCTATGTTGCCACTGATGGAACGGTAGCAGGATTGAGGTGCCCCATTTCCAGCTTGCTTCATAAAAATCTCTCACTTCCCATCCCCTTGGTACCTTCTGCTTCTGGGCCAAGATGGCAAAGCTACCAGATGACATGAGACTGAGGTCTTTGGGTCCCTGCCTTCCAGAAACCATTTAACTAAAACACCCACATTAGATTGTTACAACACCAAGTAAACATTCATTGCACCTCTGAAATTTGGGAGTTTGTTTATTGCAGCAACTAACTTTAGCCTAATAACAAATAAGGGATGGAGGCAGAAATTGCCAGCTTGGGCCTCTCTTCAGCCATACCTGAGATAATGGATATAGTTCCGCTATAGTGACTCTCAATTCTTCTGTAATGTGATGCTTTGAAGGTTCTAATTTGATACATTTGACAAAATCAGTTTCACCTAATTTAAAAGTATATGTTTCCTTCTAATTAATTGGCTGGTTCTTTTCATTTTTGGTTCATCTTAGGGTTGTAGCAAGAAAATTAAAGAGCCATTCCATTGATGCTGACTTCCCTCCTCCCCCTACCCCGCTAATGAATTATTTTCCTGTAACCATTCCTTTATTCGTTCATTACTTTATCATTTCACAGATATTTTTTAATAGGTCTTATGTGCCAGGCCCTGTGCCAGAGTGAGAAAAACAACGGTAAATAAGACAGATAGGGTCTTTGCCCTTGTGAAGCTTGTGGTCTAGTGGAAGAAGCAGATATTACACAACTAATCATATAAATGACTTTTTATTTGGCATTATAACAAATGCTGTGAAAGAAAAATCTAGTGAACTGTGACATTCTATAACAGGGAGGCCTGATCTAAGGACAGCGGTGAGTGGTGTCAGGAAAGACTTCCAAAATAACTAATATTTCAACTGAGACTTCAAGGTCAAGTCACCTGCTGAGTTCAGCAAAGAGGTAGAGCAGCAAGAACGTTGCATTGCAGATGGAAGGAACAGCATATGCAAAGACCTTGTGTCATTATTAAGAGCCAGCATTTATGGTTTGTGTTTTAGACATTAGCCGTTGCTCTAATTTATTTTAACGTATGATGTCAGTTCATTTCTCACGATAGGTGTAGTACATGAATAATATTATTCTCCCTACTGGGAAAAATAAAGCTTATTATTGGAATTAAGTGCATTGTGGTTGGAACATGTGGAGGAAAAGACATAATGGTGGTAGAAGAGATTTGTAGAGGAAGCAAGAATGGGCCATGCAGGCCTTGTAAGCATATATAGAGCAACAGGGCATATTATAAGTGAGAGAGCTGGACACAAACAATTGTTTTACAAATAGCGTTTTTCATAGTCTTCTACCCTCTCTTGCGAGGTGGATAAAATTAAAGGAGAAAACAATTCAGAGTAAATTTATTTATTTATTTGTTGTTTGTTTGTCACTTTTAGAAGACTGCCTACTGACCCAGCATTGTGATAGGTACTTAGTGGGTATACAAGGTGAAACTAAACCTGTTCTTTGCTCTCAGGATAAAACTCTCCCTTGCCTCCTACTAACAAGAATCCACTGGTACCTGATTTAGGAGCTACTAGTTAAAACCTTCTGTATTAGTTTTCTATTACTAAGTAACAATTTACCACCAGCATAGTGGCTTAAGACAAAGCCAGTCAATTAGCTTACCATTTCTATGAGTCTGGAGTCTGGACACAGCTCAGTTGGACACTTTTCTCAGAGTCTTACAGGCTGCAGTCAGGGTGTTAGCCAGGGCCATGATCTCATTTGAGGCTTGGGGTCCTCGGCTTACTGGTTGTCAGCGGAATTCAGTTCCTATAGTCGTAGCAACTAAATTCCTAGAAGTCTTCCTTCCCTGCCACATGGCCCAGTTCACAGTGTGGCAGCTTACTTACTCAAGGACAGAAGGGGAGACTATCTCCAGTTTGCTATAAAGGAGCCTTATGTAAAAGAATGTAATCATAGGAGCCACTAGCCCATAAACATAACCTAATCAAGAGAATGACCCTCCTTTCATAGTCACATGAAAAGTTTACAGTATATATCCCAGGGTGTGTGTGCCAAACCTTGTAGGTCATCTTAAGTCTGACCGCTATACTCCTGGGCAGGAAGTTGGGTTGGTGAGCTTTGGAAGCACAGAAAAATGAGAAACAATTAGTATTGTCTATATAGCCATTCATACATTCTTCAGGAAAGAGTGGATCCTATCTTCTTCCTGGCATTTAATATCTCTATTGACCATATGTTCTAATTTTCCTTGGACAGTCCTGGCACCTATTGTCCAAGTGTAATTTTAACAATGTCCTTTTCAATATTTCAAGGATGTTTCAGGCCTTTATCACCAATGTATTTATAGCCCTGCTGTAGAAAGGGACTATCAAAGCTTGATGCCATTCAATAGTTGTGTGATTGCCTTGTTCTGATTCCAGGGATCACCCAGTCATCTTTACAATTTGCATGTCAACAGAAGAAAACACTGCTTGGACTAACACCAAAGCCAGGTCCACTCAATGCTTGTCTTTCTCATTATAAATTAATGGCAAACTTTCTGATTTGTAAACTTCAGCTTTTAGCAGTAAGACAGTTTTCCAAAACTGGTCAATTCCAGGATCCTGAGCAGACCAAGCTGTGGTATCCACAGTTTAGGACCATAATGGAGCAAGGTGAACTCAGCAAGTTAGTGCTTCCCTACAAAACCATCCATCCAAGCCACTGACATTTGGCAGATTCACCCTGATCACTCTTCATGGATCTTTATTGTAAACACCTCTAGTAGCATAGATAATAAGATGGGAGAGATGAGTAGATACCCAAATTGTTAGAGAAGTCAAGGCAGGCCTCCTACTGGAGAAGCCTAGTTCATATGAACTACACCTCCAAGATGGAGTGGATTAGACAAATAGGCAGAAAAACCCATTAAGGTCACTTTACATTGTTCAGTAATTCATAATTATTTATCATCTGAGAGCTTCCAGTTAGCTATAGTGGAGGACTTATTACACCATGAACACTTCTTTATTTTCTGCCTGCACCACCATATTCAACAGATCTCCCCTCCTTAGCCATGAATCTGCAGACATTGCTAGTAGAAAAAAAAAATCAGTTTCTAGGATTCTGTGCAATAGTGTACAGATCTATTTATATAATAAGTATTTATTAAGCATCACTATGAATCAGGTGCTTAGCTAAGTTCTGGGAATACAGTGATGAGGAAGACCACTGCATGCCTGGGACTCACAGCCTGCAGAGGAAGAATGTCTTAGTCTGCTCAGGCTGCTCTAACAAAAATACCATAGAGTGGGTGGTTTGTGAACACCGAAAATTGATTTCTCCCAGTTACAAAGGCTGAGAAGTCCAAAATCAAGTTGATAGTAGATTCAGAGTCTGGTGAGAACCTGGTGAATTCCTGGTTCATTGCCAGCCATCGTATTGCTGTGTCTTCACCTAGCAGGAGTAAGGGAGACCTCTATGGCTTTCATAAGGCCACTGATTTTTATTCATGAGGGCTTCACCCTTGTGACCTAACCACTTCATAAAGGCACTATCTCCAAATACCATCACATTAGGAGAATAGATTTCAAAGTAAGAATTTTGTTTTGGCGGCGGGGGGGGGGGGTGATACAAACATTCTATATCAGAGACAAATAAGGAAATGGCAGATATAGCAAGTATATGATGGGTGATAGGATGTGTATAAGTGGAGATATTTCAGAGAAGTCTAGCCAGAGATTTCATGGAAATCTGAGCAAGAGTAAGGAGAGAGAAAATGGGGTGAGAAGGGAAATTTACAAAAGCCCCCAAATCAGGAAATACAGACAAACAGATTTTAGGAAATTATTCAATATGCTGGCAAGAGCTGAGATCAGAGAAGTAAACTGAGAGCCAAGGGCATGTTGGACCCATTCAGAGACTGGACCTGACCCTAAGAACAATGAGGAGTAGTAGGAGGGCTTCTGCAGTGAAGACCCCTGCTGCCACCCCCCAGAACCTTGAAGTGCCTTTGCATTTGTTTTGCATGAGAGGGGAGGGTGGTCAGGACAGTTTCGTGCCTATATATGGTATGGTGCATTCTGTGAGAACTTTCCCCTGGCATTTGCAAAGATATTTTATGTTTTTCAGAAGTGAATGCACATAGCACATTTTGCTTTATGACAAAAGAAGTGCACTAGCACCAAGGGAAAGAAGTTGGATGAAAGGGATTTCTTGGACATAGTCTCATTTTCTACCACATGCAGGTAGTAATGATTTTGCTTTGGTAATCTATAGTATCTACTGTTGCCTTCCCAGAGGGCTTTGCATGATCACTAGTAGTCAAACTGTTAATTTCTGAGCATTTTATTTTATATTGTTCAGATGGAACTTGCATTTCCTTTGTCATTGTCCCCATTGTATGTTTGAAATCACTGTTAGGAACTGTCCATGAGATAATGAATGAGGGAAGAATACATCCTACAGCACTTGCTCATAACATTTCTGCGTTGGCTCCTCTCATGTATTTCTCTGGGGCATTTTCCAGCCATTCACCTGGATGGATAACTACCTGTCATCTTGCTATGTGTTCTGTTTTTAAAGTCCTCACTATTTTGTATTGGAAACAGAAAGATCTTTGTAGATCTTTCAACAGCCCTTTCCCTGATTTCGGCTGGTACTGTTAAAATAATTATAAAATTTATCCCCAAATGAAAATAGTTATTCCAATTAAATTCACACAGAATCTGGTCAGTGTTAAGGGAAATAACTTCATTACAACTGATGGAGAATTGAACCCAGAAAACTCAAAAGCATTTTAAATCTTTGAGTGTTTTTCTGCAAATTCAGTCCCATCTGGGAATGGGTGAAATCATCCCAACAGTTTTTGAATATTTACAGACAGAAAGTGGTGCCTCCCCTCAAAGTATCTAAAGCATGAGCACAAGGAGGAGAACAGAGTATCTTGTGTTTTTATTCACAGGTGTTTCATGTAGGACTGGTGGCTCAGTGTACCACAGTGTAACTTTCTAACCCCTCCTTGCTGTCATCATAACTAGCATAAATGGTATTTTTATGGGAACTGAACCAATGAAATTTTCATGAAGACAAGTTAAAAAGGAGACAAGTTTTGTAAGGAAATAAATCTACAAATGATAAATTCTTCAGCAGTCCTTGCCTGGAAATGTTAGAGATGCGATGTACCAATTTTACTTTAATAATTTAAAAAGCATCTACCCTCTCTTCACTAACTAATGCTTACCCTGGCAATTCAGGGCCCCCTGCCAGGATATATTCTTATAAAGTGATATTTTCCTCTTGTGAAGAGGCACACAACCAGCCCCAAAAGCTCTAAGTGCAAATCAAATGTGCCTGTAGCAGAGAAAGAGGAAATCTCTCAAGGTACCTTAAATTGGAAGAAAAAGGCCCTCAAGGAAAGGATATTAAGAGGAAGTGGACTTTGCTCTGTTAACTCAGTATAAATTCTGCCATTTTGGGTTTTAGTGCTTCACTGGTACCCAGATCAGATTGATAGACCAAAAACACTGGGCAACCATAAGTTAATAGTCCTTTGGTCTCAATGTTAAGAAAGAGGGTGAAAAAGGAAGGAGTTATGAGCTATTTTCAAGTCATAAGACCTTAACAACTGTAACTTTTAGATTTTAGGTTTTAGTGCATAACCCAATTCATATTATTTGTTCTGAGGTTGAATTTTTTTCTATTTGTATTATGAACTTATGATGAATTTATATATAGGTAACTATTCTATATGTTTACCCTGGACATATATATTTTCTCAGTTTATCTCAAGAACCGAATAAACCTTAATACATTTACTCTTTGCTACAGTCATTTTAGACCTTATATAAGTATCCATCAAAAAAGGGGAAAAAAGGTATTATTAGATGATATGATTAAGTCTTTGGGTTAACCTTGCCATGACTCAGTATCATTACATATAAAATAATAGTAATAATTAATGGTAATAATAATGCCTTCATCAGGAATTAAATGAGTTAGTACACATAAAGCATTTACAAGATGGCACGGTACCATCTAATTGTCACATAATTGGTATGCATTTCTAGCACCACTAAAACTTGCATAATCTAATATGAAATTCAGCATAAAATGAAGTCTGACTTTGTTTTTCCTGTTGTTACTTCTTGACACAGTTGCTTTATAAATTGGCAGGGCATGAAGTGGAAAGGATAAAAGACTAACAATCACAAAGCCTTGGTTCTCATTTTGACCTTCCTGCTAGCTGGCTTTGTTACCTTGTGCTACTCGCTTAAGCTATCTGGACTTCAGTCCCCTTGTAAGCAAAATAACGTTTATATGTCTATGGTTTGTTGGTGGCATTTATTGCCCGTGATGTAATAAATGCTAAAAAGACCAATGTTGAAGTGTTCTTGTGTAATAAATCCCCTCCCCAAAAGTCTATTTTTACCAATTTTCAAATTTTATTCTTGCTATGGGAAGAAAAATCCACAGTTCGAGAAACCCAGATGAGACACTTAGCAACTCACCAGGGATTAATTTCTTTTACATATTATGATACATTTTTTACATGACACAATGTTACATTGTTCCTGGATGTCCCAGCATGTGGCAAATGATTATAACTTCATCACTGATGTTTGAAAGATTATGACTGATAAGGTAAGCCTTATGCTTTCATATTTCTTTTGTTTCTACTTCATTCTCCTTATAAATAATTCATAGAACAAAATTACTGTCCCAGAAAAATACAGTCTGTTTCATCAGCCCCTTCACACTTTATTGATCAGTGCATATAATTTTTAATATATATCCATGAATTTAGAAATCTAGTGCTTTCCTTTGTTCCACAGGACTTTAGAGGCATATATTTCTACCCAAATATTTATGTTTATAAACTCTGTATTACAAAAAGCATTGTCCCTAATTCCTTCTATTTGTGCCCTAAATCTCTTTAGTATCAAGGTCAACCTTCACTCAGCAATAATTATTAAAAAGAAATAGCTGTCATTCATTAGGTACTTATGAATCATCTTATTCCTAATCTTATTTTTTGTTCTCTTTACAACAGTACTGTGAGGTAAGTATTATTATGTCCATTTTACAAATTAAGAAGCTAAGCTCACAGAAATAAAAGAATTTGCCCAGGAAGCCTAAAGACTTAGTTCTGGAATCTGGATTCAGGATTTCTGAGTGTTCACACACCAGAGCCCAAAAAAGTCTAGATTTCCCAGGCTGCTGAAATCTGCATCTCCATTATGTTCTTCTCTAGGTAATTGGTGATACTTAGATTTTAAACTATCCTTCCAATATGATCCACTTTTAAAGTTCTAGCAGGTAAAATAATCCATTTTATATGGTCCAACAATAACAATCAATCTAGACTTTAACTTATCTAGACTCTCTATCTTATTTTGACTGAAGGCATCCTTTCAGGCAAAGCCTGGGTGTGGGGGTTCAGGGGTGGCAACCAGTGCTGAGACAACTGAGTGAGCCGATCCAACACTGCCAAGCAGTGGAGAGATCGATGCTCCAAGGGAAGAATCGCATCCTTGAAATACAAAATGTCAGAATGTTGAAAAGCAGTGGGGAAAACGTCGTAACAGTAGGGATGATGGAATTCAACAATTTAAGCAAGGGGAAAAAGCAAAGAAGTAAGAGAATCTAAGCAAAGAAGTTTGGAGCAATGAACAGCCACAACAAAATAAAATACTTTCTTCTAGGGACCTCTTAATTACTTCATCTTTCTTATTTCCACAGACATGTTTTAAAGAGAGTAGGAATACTAAATATGTCTGATAGATGAGGGTGTATCACAGATCCTCATAGAATCATTTTGGGTGGAAAGAAGACAGACTCTAGACCAATGGATAGTTTTACTAGCAAAGTTATTTGCAAATGTCCTGCCACATTCTTAACCCTTTTCCTTTGAATTTGATGTCTAGACTCCATTTTTTTTTTATCTTAGTGAACATTTCCATACATGCAATGAAATGTAACTTTCAAGAGAAGGTTTATTAAAAATATTTTCATTTAAGGAGCACCTTGGTGGCTCAGTCGATTAAGCGTCCCACTCTTGGTTTTGGGTCAGGTCATGATCTCGTGACTGGTGGGACTGAGTCCCGCATCAGGCTCTGCACTGACAGTGTAGAGCCTACTTGGGATTCTCTGTTTCCCTCTCTCTCTGCCCCTACCCCACTTGTGCTGTCTGTCTCTAAAAATAAATAAATAAACTTAAAAAAATGTTTACATTAAAAAAAAAGTTTTCATTTAAATGAAGTAAGTCCTGGAAACTATTAAAGACTCCTCCAACTTTAATACATATCCTCAGACAGTTTTCCAAATGCATTATGTTGGAATTTTCCTAAGTCATCAGGAGAAGATAAGTGGTTAATACTTATTTAAAAGATTGATATTTTCTTAGAAACAAATTGAAATTTTAACAGACGTGTAAACTTTTTTAAAAGTGGAAATGGGATTTTAATTGTTGCATAGCTAGGTATTACCGATATTATCCATAAGGTCAGCTAATGTATAAATAAAACTTTCTATACGAGGGAAGTCACATACTTGTTAAATCAATGAAGTGATTAAATAACTTCTAGATCTAGCCTATCAAAATAATCTTTTAGTCTGTATTTTCTCTAATAAAACGAGACATAGAATTATGCAATACACTTTGTATTTCATTCTGAAGTGAACAATAGCAATTAAGACTGCATCATGCTTTTCTCAAATTTAGCTGTTTTTCCTTTGCTTTCTTGTCAATATTTGATTAGTTTTTAGATGTGCCTCTTTGTAAATTTTTAACGCATTATATATGACACTAAGGCTAATCTAGAAAATAAAATAAATGAAGACTTCATTTATATATAAGCATCACTGGATTTCTGTGTTTTTAATAAAGATTTTAACAAGTCCCAGGGAAGCAAATCTTAGATTAGTTGTTACGTGCAGTACATATCCCATATAATAAAACAGATTACTGTGTTACAGTCACCTGTTAAGCCTTGGAAATAGTCTGTTAAATTTAAAAAAAAAAGTCCCAACTTTTGCATAAGCTGAAGATATGAAAGACAACTTTGCATCAGGTTAATCTTTTAGAGAGTCACCTTGGTGTTGTTCATTTGTGCTCCCTTCAAAATCTGTTACTGCTGGCGTGGAGCGTGGCCATTCTTTCGTGGAATTCATGTTCTACAACGCCTTCTAGTTAGTTACAGAAGCTCAAAAGATTCAAACCCAGATGGAGGTTAATAGCATTGTGTGAAGCTAAGAGCATGTGTTTGTTCCTTTTTCTCCTCCCCTCCCCTCACCCCAGTGCTAGAGATACTGAGAGAGTCTGGAAAACAGATTTGAAAGCCAGAGGCTCAGGAAAGTATCTCCAGAAGCTAAATGTCAAATATAGTCGTCCATCCGATTTACCATCACTGCTCAGTTTATAGAAAGACTCTCGCGGATTCTACCAGGCCTTAACCGCACTGCTGACAACCACAGCTTCCCTAGTTCATATAATAAGCTATGATCATGATCATGGTCTTTATAATCGCAAGGTTCTAGAACACCTCTCTATAGATGTGTTTGAAATGTTCAATGACATTTGGTACCCCAGTGTACAACTGTTGACAGTTTCACTCAGTCCCTTTTTTCCCAGCTAATCTGTGTATGTTGGTATTTGTATAGCCCAGGGTCCCCTAGATAATTGCTTTTTATGTCGTTTGATTGACTGGAAGTAAGAAGAGAAGCTTTTAACAGTCTTGTTGCCTTTGCTGCTCAAAGTGTGGTCCACAGAGCCGCAGAGCTCGTGGAAATGCAGTAGCTGAAGTTGTGCCCCAGAGGGTCTAAAGGAAAATCCCGAGTTTCATAAGACCTCCAGGTGCTTCTTAGGCACTTTACAGTTTGAGAAGCACTAAACTGTAGCAGCAACGAGTGTTGGTACCAGCTATATATTATAGTCCCCGGGGGAAATTTTAATAACTTTTATGTCTGAGCTTCATTTTTGACCATTTAAATAAAATTTTCTGAGGTGGATTCTGGGCATGAGATTTTTTAAAAAGCTCATTAAGTGATTCTCTTGTGCAGCCAGTGCTAAAAATTGCTGCCCGTGAACGGCTTTATTTGTTAAATATTTATTATACATGTATTATATGCCAGTTACGGGATAAGAGGGATGTTGTGCATGGTTAATAAGATAGAACACTTGGCCTAATGGAACTTATAGTCTAATGAGGCCAAAGTTATTAAACACCAAAAAATAACAAACACAGAAATACTTAACGACCTCATATGAGTGCTACGGAAACTTGGAAAACACTTAAGTTTGAGAAAATATTTACTATGTGCATAATGGAAAATGGGAGTGAGGGGAAGGGACACCAGAGATGGTTGTGTGGGAGGGCCCTACCCCAGGGCCTCCAGCCTGAGGGCTCCACTCTACTGTGTAGCTTACACACTAGTGACGGTCGGTATGCACCTAGGATTGTTAGACGGAACTTTTTCTAATTTATCTTCCGAGAAAGTATCTCATTTCTTTTTTTTTTCAATATATGAAATGTATTGTCAAATTGGTTTCCATACGACACCCAGTGCTCATCCCAAAAGGTGCCCACCTCAATACCCATACCCCCCTCCCCTCCCTCCCACCCCCCCCCTCCCTGCCACCCCCCATCAACCCTCAGTTTGTTCTCAGCTTTTAAGAGTCTCTTATGCTTTGGCTCTCTCCCACTCTAACCTCTTTTTTTTTTCTTCCCCTCCCCCATGGGTTTCTGTTAAGTTTCTCAGGATCCACATAAGAGTGAAACCATATGGTATCTGTCTTTCTCTGTATGGCTTATTTCACTTAGCATCACACTCTCCAGTTCCATCCACATTGCTACGAAGGGCCATATTTCATTCTTTCTCATTGCCATGTAGTACTCCGTTGTGTATAAACCACAATTTCTTTATCCATTCATCAGTTGATGGACATTACGGCTCTTTCCATAGTTTGGCTATTGTTGAGAGTGCTGCTATAAACATTGGGGTACAAGTGCCACTATGCATCAGTATTCTTGTATCCCTTGGGTAAATTCCTAGCAGTGCTATTGCTGGGTCATAGGGTAGGTCTATTTTTAATTTTTTGAGGAACCTCCACACTGTTTTCCAGAGTGGCTGCACCAGTTTGCATTCCCACCAACAGTGCAAGAGGGTTCCCGTTTCTCCACATCCTCGCCAGCATCTATAGTCTCCTGATTTGTTCATTTTGGCCACTCTGACTGGCGTGAGGTGATAACTGAGTGTGGTTTTGATTTGTATTTCCCTGATAAGGAGCGACGTTGAGCATCTTTTCATGTGCCTGTTGGCCATCCGGATGTCTTCTTTAGAGAAGTGTCTATTCATGCTTTCTGCCCATTTCTTCACTGGGTTATTTGTTTTTCGGGTGTGGAGTTTGGTGAGCTCTTTATAGATTTTGGATACTAGCCCTTTGTCCGATATGTCATTTGCAAATATCTTTTCCCATTCCGTTGGTTGCCTTTTAGTTTTGTTGGTTGTTTCCTTTGCTGTGCAGAAGCTCTTTATCTTCATAAGGTCCCAGTAGTTCATTTTTGCTTTTAATTCCCTTGCCTTTGGGGATGTGTCGAGTAAGAGATTGCTACAGCTGAGGTCAGAGAGATCTTTTCCTGCTTTCTCTTCTAGGGTTTTGATGGTTTCCTGTCTCACATTCAGGTCCTTTATCCATTTTGAGTTGATTTTTGTGAATGGTGTGAGAAAGTGGTCTAGTTTCAACCTTCTGCATGTTGCTGTCCAGTTCTCCCAGCACCATTTGTTAAAGAGACTGTCTTTTTTCCATTGGATGTTCTTTCCTGCTTTGTCAAAGATGAGTTGGCCATACGTTTGTGGGTCTAGTTCTGGGGTTTCTATTCTATTCCATTGGTCTATGTGTCTGTTTTTGTGCCAATACCATGCTGTCTTGATGATGACAGCTTTGTAGTAGAGGCTAAAGTCTGGGATTGTGATGCCTCCTGCTTTGGTCTTCCTTCTTCAAAATTACTTTGGCTATTTGGGGCCTTTTGTGGTTCCATATGAATTTTAGGATTGCTTGTTCTAGTTTCGAGAAGAATGCTGGTGCAATTTTGATTGGGATTGCATTGAATGTGTAGATAGCTTTGGGTAGTATTGCATTTTGACAATATTTATTCTTCCAATCCATGAGCAGGGAATGTCTTTCCATTTCTTTATATCTTCTTCAATTACCTGCATAAGCTTTCTATAGTTTTCAGCATACAGATCTTTTACATCTTTGGTTAGATTTATTCCTAGGTATTTTATGCTTCTTGGTGCAATTGTGAATTGGATCAGTTTCTTTATTTGTCTTTCTGTTGCTTCATTGTTAGTGTATAAGAATGCAACTGATTTCTGTACATTGATTTTGTATCCTGCAACTTTGCTGAATTCATGTATCAGTTCTAGCAGACTTTTGATGGAGTCTATCGGATTTTCCATGTATAATATCATGTCACCTGCAAAAGGCGAAAGCTTGACTTCATCTTTGCCAATTTTGATGCCTTTGATTTCCTTTTGTTGTCTGATTGCTGATGCTAGAACTTCCAGCACTATGTTAAACAACAGCGGTGAGAGTGGGCATCCCTGTCGTGTTCCTGATCTCAGGGATAAAGCTCTCAGATTTTCCCCGTTGAGGATGATGTTAGCTGTGAGCTTTTCATAAATGGCTTTTATGATGTGTAAGTATGTTCATTCTATCCCGACTTTCTCAAGGGTTTTTATTAAGAAAGGGTGCTGGATTTTTGTCAAAGGCCTTTTCTCCATCGATTTACAGGATCATATGGTTCTTATCTTTTCTTTTATTAATGTGATGTATCACGTTGGTTGATTTGCGAATGTTGAACCAGCCCTGCATCCCAGGAATGAATCCCACTTGATCATGGTGAATAATTCTTTTTATATGCCGTTGAATTCGATTTGCTAGTATCTTACTGAGAATTTTTGCATCCATATTCGTCAGGGATATTGGTCTGTAGTTCTCTTTTTTTACTGGGTCTCTGTCTGGTTTAGGAATCAAAGTAATACTGGCTTCATAGAATGAGTCTGGAAGTTTTCCTTCCCTTTCTATTTCTTGGAATAGCTTGAGAAGGATAGGTATTATCTCTGCTTTAAACGTCTGGTAGAACTCCCCTGGGAAGCCATCTGGTCCTGGACTCTTATTTGTTGGGAGATTTTTGATAACCGATTCAATGTCTTCGCTGGTTATGGGTCTGTTCAAGCTTTCTATTTTCTCCTGATTGAGTTTTGGAAGAGTGTGGGTGTTTAGGAATTTGTCCATTTCTTCCAGGTTGTCCAGTTTGTTGGCATATAATTTTTCATAGTATTCCCTGATAATTGTTTGTATCTCTGAGGGATTGGTTGTAATAATTCCATTTTCATTCACGATTTTATCTATTTGGGTCATCTCCCTTTTCTTTTTGAGAAGCCTGGCTAGAGGTTTGTCAATTTTGTTCATTTTTTCAAAAAACCAATTCTTGGTTTCGTTGATCTGCTCTACAGTTTTTTTAGATTCTATATTGTTTATTTCTGCTCTGATCTTTATGATTTCTCTTCTTCTGCTGGGTTTAGGCTGCCTTTGCTGTTCTGCTTCTATTTCCTTTAGGTGTGCTGTTAGATTTTGTATTTGGGATTTTTCTTGTTTCTTGAGATAGGCCTGGATTGCAATGTATTTTCCTCTCAGGACTGCCTTCGCTGCGTCCCAAAGCGTTTGGATTGTTGTATTTTCATTTTCGTTTGTTTCCATATATTTTTTAATTTCTTCTCTAATTGCCTGGTTGACCCCCTCATTCTTTAGTAGGGTGTTCTTTAACCTCCATGCTTTTGGAGGTTTTCCAGACATTTTCCTGTGGTTGATTTCAAGCTTCATAGCATTGTGGTCTGAAAGTATGCATGGTATAATTTCAATTCTTGTATACTTATGAAGGGCTGTTTTGTGACCCAGTATATGATCTATCTTGGAGAATGTTCCATGTGCACTCGAGAAGAAAGTATATTCTGTTGCTTTGGGATGCAGAGTTCTAAATATATCTGTCAAGTCCATCTGATCCAATGTGTCATTCAGGGCCCTTGTTTCTTTATTGACCATGTGTCTAGGTGATCTATCTATTTCTGTAAATGGAGTGTTAAAGTCCCCTGCAATTACCACATACTTATCAATAAGGTTGCTTATGTTTATGAGTAATTGTTTTATATATTTGGGGGCTCGGGTATTCGGCGCATAGACATTTATAATTGTTAGCTCTTCCTGATGGATAGACCTGTAATTATTATATAATGCCCTTCTTCATCTCTTGGTACGGCCTTTAATTTAAAGTCTAGTTTGTCTGATATAAGTATGGCTACTCCAGCTTTCTTTTGGCTTCCAGTAGCATGATAAATAGTTCTCCATCCCCTCACTCTCAATCTAAAGGTGTCCTCAGATCTAAAATGAGTCTCTTGTAGACAGCAAATAGATGGGTCTTGTTTTTTTATCCATTCTGATACCCTATGTCTTTTGGTTGGCGCATTTAATCCATTTACATTCAGTGTTATTATAGAAAGATATGGGTTTAGAGTCATTGTGATGTCTGTATGTTTTATGCTTGTAGTGATGTCTCTGGTACTTTGTCTCACAGGATCCCCCTTAGGATGTCTTGTAGGGCTGGTTTAGTGGTGACAAATTCCTTCAGTTTTTGTTTGTTTGGGAAGACCTTTATCTCTCCTTCTATTCTAAATGACAGACTTACTGGATAAAGGATTCTCAGCTGCATATTTTTTCTGTTCAGCACATTGAAGATCTTGTGCCAATCCTTTCTGGCCTGCCAAGTTTCAAAAGAGAGATCAGTCACTAGTCTTATAGGTCTCCCTTTATATGTGAGGGCACGTTTATCCCTTGCTGCTTTCAGAATTTTCTCTTTATCCTTGTATTTTGCCAGTTTCACTATGATATGTCGTGCAGAAGATCGATTCAAGTGACGTCTGAAGGGAGTTCTCTGTGCCTCTTGGATCTCAATGCCTTTTTCCTTCCCCAGTTCAGGGAATTTCTCAACTATTATTTCTTCAAGTACACCCTCAGCACCTTTCCCTCTCTCTTCCTCCTCTGGGATACCAATTATGCGTATATTATTTCTTTTTAGTGTATCACTTAGTTCTCTAATTTTCCCCTCATACTCCTGGATTTTTTTATCTCTCTTTCTCTCAGCTTCCTCTTTTTCCATAACTTTATCTTCTAGTTCACCTATTCTCTCCTCTGCTTCTTCAATCCGAGCCGTCGTGGTTTCCATTTTATTTTGCATTTCGTTTAAAGCGTTTTTCAGCTCTTCCTGGCTGTTCCTCATTCTCTTGATCTCTGTAGCAAGAGATTCTCTGCTGTCCTCTATACTGTTTTCAAGCCCAGCGATTAATTTTATGACTATTATTCTAAATTCACTTTCTGTTATATTATGTAAATCCTTTTTGATCAGTTCATTGGCTGTTGTTATTTCCTGGAGATTCTTTTGAGGGGAATTGTTCCGTTTAGTCATTTTGGATAGTCCCTGGAGTGGTGAGGACTTGCAGGGCACTTCCCCTGTGCTGTGGTGTATAACTGGAGTTGGTGGGCGGGGCCACAGTCCGACCTGATGTCTGCCCCCAGCCGACCACTGGGGCCACAGTCAGACTGGTGTGTGCCTTCTCTTTCCCTCTCCTGGGGGCGGGATTCACTGTGGGGTGGCGTGGCCCGTCTGGGCTACTTGCACACTGCCAGTCTTGTGGTGCTGGGGATCTGGCGTATTAGCTGGGGTGGGTAGGCAAGGTGCGCGGGGGCAGGAGGGGCAGGCTTAGCTTGCTTCTCTTTAGGTGATCCACTTCAGGAGGGGCCCTATGACAGCGGGAGGGAGTCAGACCTGCTGCCGGAGGGGTGGCTCCACAGAAGCACAGCGTTGGGTGTTTGTGGGGAGCAAGCAAGTTCCCTGGCAGGAACTGGTTCCCTTTGGGATTTGGCTGGGGGAAGGGGGAGGGAGATGGCGCTGGCGAGCGCCTTTATTCCCCACCAAACTGTGAGAGGCCTGAGAAAATTAAAACTTAAAAGCTTAAGTTACGGGAAACTGAAACCTAACCAAGCTTAACCAGCTTGTTCCGCTTCTGTACAATTGCTTGGCGCGCCCATGTATTCCTGATCAATCATTGTTGCCTGGCACATCCGTATATTCCTGATCAACCATTGTTACTTGGCACATCCGTGTACTCCTGATCAATCATTGTTGCCTGGCACATCCGTGTATTCCTGATCAATCATTGTGATACCCGTACCCCCGGTTGTGGTCTGACCTAAAGGCAGGAACCAATCGAATACTGTTAAGTGTCCAACTTTAAACACCAACCAATCGCAGCTCTGTAACTGTGGAAAATTCCTGATTTCCCCATGACTTGTTTGTACCTGTCTATAAAAGGGGTGTAAAAACCTCTCTCAGGACCTCTCGGCGTCACCGGCAACGAGGGCTCAGAGGTCCAGGTTCGAACCTGCAATAAATGACCCTTGCTGCTTAGCTTTGACTCTGGACTCTGGTGGTTCGTTTTTGGGGGTCTCTTAGACTCTGGGCATTTCAACTGAGCTCTGTCGTCTGGGGGCTCAGCAACTCTCCCTCCCTTTGTCCTCCAGCCTTCCTGCTTTCCTGAGCAGAGCTGTTAACTTATGACCTCCCAGATGCTAAGTCGCGCTTGCTGTCGGAACACACTCCGTCCGGCCCGTCTGCTTTTGCAAGCCAGACTCGGGGGCTCTGCTTGGCCAGCAGGCCGCCCCTCCACCCCGGCTCCCTCCCGCCAGTCCGTGGAGCGTGCACTGCCTCTCCGCCCTTCCTACCCTCTTCCGTGGGCCTCTCGTCTACGCTTGGCTCAGGAGACTCCGTTCTGCTAGTCTTCTCATGGTTTTCTGGGTTAGTTATGCAGATGTAGGTGGAATCTAAGTACGTGCGGTGAGCCCAGCATCCTCCTACATCGCCATCTTCCGCTGCATCCCCTCGCCCAAGTATCTCATTTCTTAAATTCATCCACCCAGAGGCTAGCCTTATTTTTTTTTTAATTTTTGTTAAGGCATTGTATAAAGTTTTTTTCTTAATTTTTTTTTTTTTGGTCTTTATTAAAAGAGAGAGAGTGCAAGCGGGAGAGAAGGGCAGAGAGAGAGAGAGAGAGAGAGAGAGAGAGAGAGCGCCTTAAGCAGGCTCCATGCTCAGTGTATAGCCCGACGTGGGGCTCGATTCCACGATCCTGGGATCATGACCTGAGCTGACATCAAGAGTTAGATGCTCAACAAACTGAACCCAGGGCACTGTATGAACTTGTTACAGCCTGCCCCCTATCCTTCCCTGGACATCCTCCAGAGTCGTCTCTCTTTTGTAGCTATATTGTGATAAGTGGGTGAACGTGGGTTGCATAAGATGAGGGTGGGCAGATCTTTATATACAACCATCAAGTCCTCATCAAAATTTTGGATTCACCCTAATCATAGAAGATAACCATTATTTCTTCCATGTACACTCCAATTATTCTCTGATTGACATTTTTAAAGATCTGAGGAATCTGTTGAGATTGGATTTGAGTAGGGTGGAGCGGTAGAGGAGTGGATGTGGAGACCCTCTTAGGAGTCAGTTTCATTAATTCAGGTGAGGGATGATGATATCAAGCTTAGAGTGTTCATAGCAGAAATAATTTAAGGTATAGTTTTAAACAGTGAGGTCTTATCCCAATAAACAACAACAACAACACAATTCTTACTGAAATCCATCAATCTCTGATACTAGAAGAATCTGAGGGCAGATATGAATATAAAATTCAGGACGAATGAAATCCTGAAAATAGCCTCAGCCTAACTGGAAATGCTGAGGGAAAAAAAAAAAAAAAAAGTGGAGTCATACATGTAAATCTTTTTTTTTTTTCCCCTCCTCAGGAAGTATTGCCACGTGACAAACTTTTGCTTCTTTCTTTCTTTCTTTCTTTCTTTCTTTCTTTCTTTCTTTCATCCTTCCTTCCTTCCTTCCTTCCTTCCTTCCTTCCTTCCTTCCTTTCTTCTTTTTTCAATCACCATTTGAATCAGTATGTTGAGACTTTTCTTAGGAAACTTGGAAACTTTCCATATGTAGAGAGGAGGTAAATGTAAGATGTCCTTCACTTCCATCCATGGCCAGTACAGTGCAGTGAGTGAGAGTAAATGTGTTAGATAATGCTGGCTAGGGGTGCCTGGGTGGCTCCATGGGTTAAGTGACCAACTCTTGATTTCAGCTCAGGTCAGGATCTCATGGTTTGTGAGATGGAGCCCCACGTCGGGCTCTGTGCTGACAGCTTGGAGCCTGCTTGGGGTTCTCTCTCTCTCTCTCTCTCTCTCTTTGTCTCTCTGTTCCCCCTTCTCTCTCTCAAATAAATAAACATTTAAAAAAAATGTATATGAAGCTGGCCAGATCTTACAGAGCCTCAGCACCTTGCTAGGTCACTTGGGAACCTGTTGTACAACCTGGGGGGAAATGGGGCCCATGATGGATATGTTACAGAAAAAGTGCATTAAATACTGAGGGATCCATACCAAAAGCCTCCATTACTCCAAATTCTAGTTACTCTTTATATTCTGAAATTAAGTCTCCAGTTAAATAATCCTCTCTAGGGAGGTGTAAAGAAATGTGATACCTTTTCCTCCCCATTCTCTATACCATATCCACCCACTTTCTCTGCTCCTACACACCCATATAAGCAACAGTATCAACATAAGAGTTACCTTCTTTTCCTTTCCTTGCTTTTTAGGGTCCTCACTCTCTGTCTGACTGTTTTTTTACTCCAAAATAAATTTTGCTTATATCAATTAAGGACTTTGTTTTTCAAAATTAGAAAGAACATATTTACTGAACTGAATCCTGGCTGAGCTTTTTCCTGTCATTTATACATTTCACTATTCTTAGAGGTCTACAGGAAAATCTAATTGGGTATTTATTTTCCATTTAATGTTTTTGTTCGTTTGTTTTTCAACACTTTAAAAAGTGAATTAGATTTTATTGTAAAAAGCATAGTTGATTGAGAATAAGAACTTGTAAAGGAAATCTCTGTGGCTTTAACCCATGGTCTGAGCTACCATAAAATTCTATAATACATAGAATTAAAAACTCCTGTGGGATTGTCCTGCCGGGAAGGCAAACAGATAATTGTTCAAGTAAAACTGAAGCAGGAAGTGTAGATGATATATTTTCAAGTGGATATAAAAAGACCAGTTGGCAGGTTGCTTTGAAAGGACAGGCATCAGAAGAGAGTGAAACATTGTGTCCGAGCCTGCTGTTAAATTTTAAACGGGCCTTCCCGATGATTGCTCCTCTGTTTTCTTTACCTCCAATTTGGTCTGTAGACCTGAAGCCTCCTAGGTAAGAACCGAGACATCTCAAGTCTGATGAAATACTTGGAACTGAGGCTTATCTTCACCGTGAATGAAAAGGATGTGGCAGAGAATGTCTAATCTGAAGTCTTGAGACAGTTTAACAAATACACATCTCTTCACAACACATGGTGTAAAATAGGGTTAGCACATGGTTTGGAATATCTAAAAAGCTTTATTTCCTGGGTATGCTCAAGATAAATCATAACTGTTGATTTGTTGCTGTTGTTATTTTATTCCTCTCCCTTTTTTAAAAAATAAAAATACAGTAGTCCTGGTATAGTGCTTTTTGTTTCTATCAAAACTTAACTCCCTGAAGGAAAAACAGGGGAGTGTTATGTCAATAAAGAACACATTGGTGAATGTAGTTTTAGGAAACATGTAAACTGTTTTGTCCTATATTTATAGCAGGGAAGACAGGCTTTGGAGACATAAAGATCTAAGTTCACATCTTATGTTGGCCAGTTTTTAATCCAGGTGATCTTGGCCATGCCACTTAATTTCTCTTTAAGACCTCATTTGTTCAATAAGGATAATATGGTCATCATGATGATTAAATCACCTAATATGTGGCTGTTTATCTCTATCTCTGTATTTACATTGCATAAAAATGCTTAGGGAGTAGATAAATAAACCATACTACATCCAGACAATAGGATATTATTCAGCACAAAGAAAACAAGAAGTATCATTTCATGAAAAATACATGGAGGAAACTTAAATGCATAGCGCTGAAAGAAGCCAATCTGAAAAGGCTACATTCTGTATAATTCTGAGTGCATGATAGTCTGGAAAAGGCAAAAACTATGGAGACAGTAAAAGGATTAATATTTGCCAGGGGTTAGTGGGGAGGTAGAGATGAATAGGCAGAACATAGAGGGGTTTTAGGGCAGTGAAACCATTCTGTAAGGTATTTTAATGGTAGATATGTGCATTTATCAAAACTTGTAGAACGTATAACACCAGGAATGAACCCTAATATAAACTATGGGCTTGGATGATAATGATGTGTCAATGTAGGTGTATTAGTTGTAACTGGAAGAAATGTACCACTCTGGTTGGGGATCTTAAGGATGTGGAAGATGTGACTGTGTGGCAACAGGGAGTATATGGGAACCCTTTGTATTTTCCAATCAGTTGTGTGTGTGTGTGTGTGTGTGTGTGTGTGTGTGTGTATAAGAAATGTAAATTTTTTTTAATATAATTTATTGTCAAGTTAGCTAACATAAAATGTATATGGTGTGCTCTTCGCTTTGGGAATAGATTCCCATGATTCATCACTTATATACAACACCCAGTGCTCATCTCAGCAAGTGCCCATCTCAATGCCCATCACCCATTTTCCCCTTTTCCCCAGGCCCGAGCTATCAACTCTGTTTTTTCTCTGTATTTAAGAGTCTCTTATGTTTTGCCTCCCTCTCTGTTTAAAACTATTTTTCCCCTTCTTCTGTTGTCTTCTGTTAAGTTTCTCATATTCCACATGTGAGTGAAAACATATGATATCAGTCTTCCTCTGACTGACATATTTCACTTAGCATAATATCCTCCAGTTCCATCCATGTTGCTGCAAATGGCAGGATTTCATTCTTTCCCATTTGCAAGTAGTATTCCATTATATGTATAAACCATATCTTCTTTATCCATTCATCAGTTGATGGACATTTGGGCTCTTTCCATACTTTGGCTACTGTTGAAAACGCTGTTATAAACTTTGGGGTACATGTACCCCTAAGCATAAGCACTCCTGTATCCTTTGGATAAATTCCTCGTAGTATTATTGCTGGGTCATAGGGTAGTTCTATTTTTAATTTTTTGAGGAACCTCCACAGTTTTCCAGAGTGGCTGTACCAGTGTGCATTCCCACCAGCAGTGCCAGAGGGTTCCCGTTTCTCCACATCCTCACCAAAATCTGTTGTTTCCTGAGTTATTTATTTTAGCCACTCTGACTGATGTGAGGTGGTATCTCAGTGTGGTTTTGACTTGTATTTCCCTGATGATGAGCGATGTTGAGCATCTTTTCATGTGTCTGTTGGCCATCTGGATGTCTTCTTTGGAAAAGTGTCTATTCATGTCTTCTGCCCATTTCTTCACTGGATTATTTTTTTTTCAGCCTTGTAAATTCTTTATAGATTTTGGATACTAACCCTTTATTCGATATGTCATTTGCAAATATCTTTTCCCATTCCATCGGTTACCTTTCAGTTTTTTTTTTTTGTTTGTTTGTTTGTTTGTTTACTTTGATATGCAGAAGCTTTTTATCATGATGAGGTCCCAATAGTTCATTTTTGCTGTTATTTCCCTTGCCTTCAGAGACATGTTGAGTAAGAAGGTGCTGCGGCTGAGGTCAAAGAGGTTGTTGCCTGTTTTCTCCTATAGGGTTTTATTTTCTGTCTCACATTTAAGTCTTTCATCCATTTTGAGTTTACTTTGTGTATTTTCCACTCAATTTTTGTTATCAACCTAAAACTTTACTAAAAACACAGTTTATTAAAAAGAAAAATACCTGGCACGTAGTAAACACTAACATCTATTGGCACTATTGTATTATAGTAAAGTGAGTGAACAAGATCTTTATCAGAGAATATAGCTAATAAAGGAGAGATGATTAGTGTTTTATATATGTCAGTATCAATATAGATATAGATATATACACATATTTTGTTTTTAAAGAGGCACAGCAAGGAGGGGATGGAAAATGGCAATGAGACAATGAGGGTTGGGGAAAGAGAGAAATAATGCAAAATCGATTCACTCCATGCTTCCCTTCCCTGAGTTTAGAAAATGCCCCAACATGGGACCATTTTATGTTGATGTCAATGTAGGCAACAATGAGTTGAACCACTTGCCTTCATTTGTACAGCTAGGCCCATTCACTGTGTGAAACTAAGGTTGAAATGTGTAATCTGGCATCTCTGACTCTGCATTTCTTAGCTTTGTTGCTGCTACTGATATTGTTTTCATTGTTTTGACTGTGACTTTCTTTTATTTCTGTCTGACTTCCATGGACCACTCTTAATTGCCTTGTCCTATATCATTGCCTTACATCCCTGGAGTAAATCTTTCAAATGCTCCCTCCTTGAAAAGGTCACATGCTGAAAACTAATAGATAATTGGTTCTTTGAGCAGGTGTATTCTATCCAGAGAAAAGGGAATGATAGAAGGAAAATCCTGCCTTTGAATTTCATGGAAAAAATGAGGGCAAGGGATGGAGGAGATTTCTTATTATCTACATAATTTGGAGGAAAACTAGAAATTATGTGAAAGATGACTAATCTAAAATAATTCCATGAACGTTAAAAATCATTTACTTTCAAAATTGCCCTGGGACTGAAATGTAATTTGGGTTAAAAATCCCTTTTTTTCTTTTACCTTAAATTTCTAAATGTGTCCCCATTAACAATCTTATTTGAAATAAGTCTGCTCCAATCAGACTAAATGTTTATCGAGCAATTACTGTGTACAAAGCTTTGTGCTTGTGCTCTATCTTCTTCCAAGAGACATAGGAAGTAGGGCTTTATGAAGAATTGATTTTTCAAAATTAAGAGGAACTCTGGCTAGCAACATTTCCTTCTAAGAACCACCAGGAAATTCAAAAGTACCAATTCAATATCTTGTTAACTGTTCCCATTTAATATCACTGCTTGATGTGATATTGACTTACTTTTTATCATATTTGAGCTCCAATTGAGAGTTTTGAAATGTTGAAATCACATCACCATATGGATAATTACTAGATGTGCTATTTTTGCAACTATTTTGAAGAGAAATAATTAGATGCAGTGTGCCACTTGCTTGTTTTATTTGTCTTTGATCTTGCTCTGTAGGTCTTATAAAAGAATTAAATGAAAATGCACTGTTAAAAAACCACAGAATAGATCATAAGTTTTTACAAATAAAAATTCAGGGGAGTGCCATTGAACTACATCCCTGTATTAGAGGAAATAATCATTATAGTCTAGCATATTGTTAAGAGTGTAAATTCTTAAACCAAATTGCCTCTTTTTCTCAGTGCTTTCTGCAAGGTAATTTCTTACAGTTTCTTCCATCAAAAGGGGGAGTATATTTCTCCATACATTGAACTCGACTGGCCTTGTGATTGGCTTTGGCCAATAGAATGTACTAGATGCAAAGATACGACATTCTGGTCTTGCATATATCCTCTTCTTTCAGTACTCAGCTGCCTCACCACGAGTGTAAGCATGGGCTAGCCTGCTAACGGATGAGAGATCATGTAAAACAGAGATGAATCATCTCATCTAGACAGCTCCCATTTAACATGGCAGCTGACCATAGACACATGCGTGAGCCTGGCCAAAATTAGCCAGACTTAAAGGAAAGAATCATTTATATGAATGTAACCCATATGGCCAACAGACAGAATCATGAACCAAATAAATGGTCATTATTTCAGCCATTAAGTTTTGTATGGAGGGAGGCAGAAGGGGAAATAGTTGTCACTTAGCATAATGGATACATCTGGGCTCAAATCCCAATTCTAACTCTTACTACCTGTTTGACTATGAGAAGGTAATTAACCTTCCAGTGACATATTTCTCATCTATCAATGAGGAGGATAATGTGGTGGTGGTTAATGCCATTTCCAGATATTTGTAGTCCTCTTCCTGTGAGCACCTAGAAGAATTATACCATCTTTCTTGCCCCTTGATGTTAGGTGTTGTCATGTGAGTTGCTTTTCCCAATGGAATATGAATGGAAATCTTTAAAAGTGCTTGTAGATTTCAAAGTCTTTCTTTCCTTTATAATCACAGTGTTCAAGATGGAGAAGGTCTGTCATCTTGTGTCCTAATGTGGGAGGATACATCTGGAGCTCCATTCCAACTCATTGAAATTTTGAGATTGTTTGTTATCACTGTAAATCCTAACCTATACTGATTGATAGGCAAATTAATAGTACTTTCCTTATAATAAAGTTGTGTGATAATGTAAATAAATCTCTAAGCACAATGCTTGGCCCATCTAAAATATTCAGTAGTAATGTATTATCACTGCCTTAATAGATAACAAAACCAAAACAAACAAACAAGAATTCCTTGGGTGCTAGAATGTAAAGGTGTCTTTGCAAAATTTTTTCTTAATTGATATACATGCACCATTTTAATACCATCATACAATTAATCAGGGCTAAAACTTTGTTTATCTGTTCACGGTACCAATAAAATGTAGTATAATCGGGGCTTAATATTATTTGCTTCATGTTCAACTCTATAAACTTAATATAATATTAGGTCTTCCATTTTTAACTACAAAATAACTTTAAAATTATCATAGGGAGTTGAGGATTATTATTAATACATATTTATAATATTTTTCCAGTGTTTGTTTAGATTACTTTTTAATTTATCACTGTCACTGCACTGTAGCACTCCAGAAAGATCTGGGTATTAAAGTGAATGTTTATTACACATTTATATGCATATTTGGGAAGAGAAGCCATCTACAGGCTATCCCTAATTCACAGAGTACGAGTCTACATGGTGTGTAAAACATCACCCTCATATCTGAATAGTGGGAGACATGTACGTGCTGTGTATCAATGGGCCATGATTACAAGGAAGCATATTTTATTTCAGTTAGAAAAAGAATGTTATAAATAATTGAAGAGTCTGATGGTAGAGAAAAGGTACCCTAGACCAGTGTTGTCAACTGGGAGGCATTTGCCTCGAGCAGTTATTTGGCTATGTCTGGAGACATTTTGATTGTCACTACTCACTGGGAGATGTAGTTACAGATATCTAGTGGGTAGAGGCCAGGGACACTGCTATACATCCTTCAATGCATAGGAAAGCCCAATATTGATAGGTCTGCTTTTAGGAAACCCTGGTCCAGGGCTTTGACTTTGAGTCTGAGTATGTTCAAATAGAAGCTGTCTGAGGTGCTAGATGGTTTTTGGCTTGCGTACAGAGCTCTCTGAATGACATGAACAACAACTGTCATGATGTGTTCACTGTCGGGTGTCTTCTATGTTATAGGCAGCAATTATGTAATTTCATCCTCACAATAACACTGAGAATCCATAATTTTTTCATTTTATGGATCTTCACAATCCTCAGCACTAGATAGAGAGCCAGAAATTTGTAAAAGGAAACAAAACGTCATATTAATAGGGGTTTCTGTGACTCTCTGCTTATTCCCTTTGTTTTGGTATATTTCTTTCCTAGACTAGTCCATTGTCCTCTTTCCTGATAGTGCAGCAGTGGACAGAGATGGTGGGCTAGAAAAAAAGAAATATTTTTCTGAAATTGGCATTCTTGACCTAGCACCTTGAGACAATGATGAGGGGGACAAGTCTTTAAGGAAACTCTCTAAAATTTCTAGGTAGTTGGCATGGAACCAGTAAGTTCATGCTTCCCGTTTGTCCTAGAGTGGAATGCCCAGGTCACTTTTCCTTCAATTGTATCTTCAGATAAATGAGGCTCCATGCCCGCTTTTTTGTGTGTGAGGTTAGGGGTACCAGACTCTAAACGTATTAGTCTTTTCTCATTTTATTTCCAATTGGTGCCACAAGACATGGAGAGAAATAAAAAGATGGAGGTGGTAAATGGAGAAACCAGAACTCAGCTTGAAGAAATAAAAAGAGAAATAAAAGGATAAATCAGTTCAACACATATTTATCAAGTACCTACTGTATACCAGTTTCTATGTTAGGTACTGGAGATAGATACAAAAAGGAACAGAATGAGGTATTATCCACAGGGAATGTGGCAAAATAAGTATCTTATGGGTCTTATTCATCTCATTCACTTGAGTGACAGTTACATCATGATACATTTTCATTCTTTCAGTAAACATTTGTGAATTCCTAGTAGGTGGCAAGTATAACGTCATCATAGCTTAGAATGATACAGGCATGGTTGCTGCCCTCATGGAGTTTATGCCATGTGATAGGTAAAGGGAGAGAGGTAAACTCAGGGTGTTATAGAATCACAAAGATAAAGCTTTAATCTGGTCTGAAGGTGGAGTGTAAAGGGAAAGATAGGGCAGGCTACCTGGGGCAGATGTTGACAATAAGAAATTTTGAATGTTAAGAAATAGTTAGCTGGAAGATATGGAATGGAATTCCAAGCTGAGTAACTGGAATAAACAAATCATGGATGTGTGAAATGACATGTTGCCTGTGGGGTAATTAGTTTATGTTTAGAAATTATAGAAGTCAAAAATGGAAGTCAGATGAGAAAAATAATAAAGATGGACCGAGGCCAAATTTTTGCTATAAAGTTAGAGAGAGAGAGAGAGAGAGAGAGAGAGAGATGATAGGTAAATAGATGGACATGTCAATGTATAGATGGATGGGTAAATGATTGATTGTGATGGGTTTATTCATAATAGAAGGAACAGTGACATGATTGAGGTGGGAAACCCCACATAAGGGTTTGTTATTATGTTCCAAAAATTGAATGCTGGATTGAAGCAGGGTTTATTAATAATGGAAAGGGGCAAGATTTCTAAAAATATCAAAGAAGTAAAATTTGCCACTTGTAGTGGTTGTTTGTGAGGAGGGGCATGATTGGACTTGTCTCTCTCCCTTTCTTTTGTATACCATTTCTTTTTCTTTCCTTATCATTTCATATCTTAAAGGAAAATAAGTTGAGGACGTTATAAAAATCTGAAGTACTCAAAAGCAAGAAATGAACAAAAATAAATAAAAAGTACTCTCACGTTTTCTGCCAGTCTGACCCAGAATTATATAATATTTTGCAAACTTTCAAAGTACTTTTTGGTCAGGAGCACTAATACAAGGTTATTCCAATAGAATCACTAGGCAATGACCAGTTCTTTTTATAAATAGTTATGTACAATAAGAAGTTAATAAATCCACATCTGTGATATTAATATCACATATTTGAGTTTCTGGCATTCAAAAAAATGTTCAACAATAAGGAAGCTTCACCTAGAGTGTGTGCAATATATTCAATTTTAGTTGAGCATAAGTCTGATGGGAAATCAGGCGTCTCAGAAAATTTTCTTGTACATAATGGAAACAAAACTAGTCATCATTTTGAAATACATCAAACATTAACACATACAAAAGTCCCAGGAAAGGGTGGGCATAATGAAATAGCCAGCATACATTAACCTATGGAACACTGCCTATGATAATTAGGTATTTTCATCATAGGTAAGTTAAGTTTTTGGCAGTGTTAAGGGTCAAGTTGAGCCCAATTAGAGCTGGAGTATTTTTGGTATTTAGTAAATAGCAGCCCATTTTTATAATTGTAAATATGTTCTAAAGTATAAAATGACAACAATTAAGGTACATGCTTTTTCCACCCCCAACGGTACCTAAGCCTGTAGTAATTACGGACTCATTCCAGATACTACAAAGTTAATTTTTTAGGCTTGACAGGAAAAACCTTGAAAAGATCAAAAGATTTTCTGAGGCTCCCTTTTATATTATTACTTTTCTGGTTATTCAGTGTAGTTTTAAAAATAATACCTATGAGTATGGCAGAAAGTATATAAAATAGAAGCTATAGGTAATCATACCTTATGTGCTTTCTCTTTTTAGCATCTTAACTGCTTTGGACTCAATTTTTCCTGGTTTTATTTTCACTTGAAACATACATAATTTTCATTATAATTATAATTACTTAAGATCTATACATCTATGATGGATCGTTTTAGTTATAACCAATACCATATGGTTCTGATTGTAGTTACCAGATCCTAGTCATTTGGCTAGCAAAATTAACTAGGCAGGGACTTTAGTATCCTACTAGTAATGTTATGACAATGGCTTTTGAAGTTAAAAAAAAAAAACAAAAACTCTGTAACACATAAGAACACATAAATCTATTTCCTTTGGTGAATATCGTTCATTTAGTTGGAAATGTTTATTGAGCATGTGTAATGTGCCATTCATATATGTTTTTCTTATAATTAATATGAAACAGATGTACAAAAGATTATGATTTTATCCAAAGTGATATTTTGAAGCAGAGATAAAAATAAACAGTTGTTAAAGAGCAGCGTCACATTGATTTTCATGGGCCTAATACTGTACCACACATTGAGGGAGATTAAATACATGTATTAGCAAAGCTGTGTTGGGGCACCCGAATGGTTTGGTTGGTTAAGCACTGGACTCTTGATTTTGGCTCGGGTCATGATCTCACGGTTCATGAGTTTGAGCCCCAGTCAGGCTCTGCACTGACAGCTTGGAGCCTGCTTGGTATTCTGTCCCTCTTCCCCTCTCCTCACCGCCCCACTCCCCAATGTCTCTCTCTCTCTCTCTCTCTCTCTCTCTCTCTCTCTCTCTCTCAAAGTAAATAAATATATTTTTAAAAATAGCTCTGTTCTCAAAAACTTAGGATCTATTTGGGCAAGGAGGCTGAACATATCTAATAACTGGATTATAATATCAAATAGTATTAAATAGTATTTAAGTGCATCCTGACTACTGAATTCTTCAAGAGAGAAGGCAAATCAGTGTAATGGTGGTGGGATTCCTAGATTTCCCAAAAGCATTGCCTGTCGACACTGGATCCATATTCTCTCATGGTAATTAGATGGTTCTAATTTAATGATGTACCTATTAGACTAAACGTGTGTTTGTCGGATTACCACAGTCTGTACCATTCCTGATTGTCTTTCTGACACCAAGACTGACCATCAGTGGCTCTTGGTCATCATGACCGTGCTGCTGTTTCTCTTATATAAGGCAAACTGTTTCCTCTACTTGTGCCTCCAATGAAAGTGAGAAGGAATTTAAGAGTTTGATAGATTGTTGTGTTTTAGATTAAAATGGGAGCCAGTTTCTAGGGAGGAATGAAAGAGTAATCCCACATGCTTCATGTTAAAAAAGCATGGTTTTATCTAACTTATGTTGTCCATTTCACTCTTATGTATGTTGTCCCTATGGATGTTCAATTTTACAACTGCTGAGGTAGGAAAAGATCCTGGGACTCCCAAGTCATTGGAAAAAGTTTCTGTGCAGAATTTAAGCCAAGCATGACCTTGATGAATGAGGTAGGTAGGGTATGCACAAGAATACAGACGTAGTAAAGGAGGAGACTGAGCATGTGAAAGGCCTGGCAGCAAAGCAACTAGTGCAACATGCTTGTTGTTTGTAGAAAGACTCATCTGGGTCGGAGAGGTGATTTATAATACGAAGTAGCAACTATGGTTGGCTCCATAGGGAATGTAGATAAAGGTTAGAGGGTCTCAAAGATCATATAGTGGAGTTGGAACCTGAGAGTCCAGCCATCAAGAAAGACTGTCAGTACATCAGCAATGAAGTGATCAGCAGTGAAGCGATGAGTATGGCATTTGCAGAAGACCATGCTGGAACAATAATGGGATGAATTAGCAAGTGATTGACAATTAGGGAATCCTCATAGTCTGGAGATTACTGGAATAATTTAGATGTGATACAATACGATGTGTGCTGTCAGAGACAAACATTTAAAAAAGGAGCAGATTGGGGCACCTGAGTGGCTCAATAGGTTGTGTCCAGCTCTTGGTTTAGACTCAAGTCACTATCTCACAGTTCATGAGTTCGAGTCCCATATTGGGCTCTGTGCTGACAGCTCAGAACCTGCTTAGGATTCTCTCTCTCTCCCTCTTTGTCTCCCCCTCCCTTGCATTCTCTCTCTCTGTGTCTCTCTCAAAATAAAGAAATAAACTTAAAAAAAATAAAAGAACAGAATGAGGATGTGTGCAGAGCAATTAATCCGATCAATGCCTCAAATTTGTTAGCTGAAAAGAGGAGATAGCAAACAAGCAAAGGAGAGAATTTTAGAGAAGTAGGGAAGAAAATAAGGTCAAACTGTTCTCAAGATAGCTAAGAGAAGAGTGAACTTTAAGCAAGGGAAATGTGTTCAATAGTGGGAACATATTTCAGACAGGTCAAGGGTGAGGATACAATTAGATATATCCTTGTACATTTGAAGTCACATCTTGTGGACAATTTCTCCTAGAGGGTAAATAACAACCAGTATACTGGTTAGGCTTTCTCAAAAGTGCAATAATCCTTTCAAGTTACTGAGCTAACTCTTTCTTCATTGTGTTAGTTATGGACTAAAAGAAGCCTATTAACCTAAAAGGTTAATCTGCTTTAAGAGTTCTTTCCCAGCTGCATTATATAAAGCATATACTGATGATAGAAAGGACTTTTGGAACAGTACAGAAAGTGCAAGGCAAATTAAGAAAGTGAGAGTTCACAGTGGTTTCAAATTGCCAAGGGAGATTCACTTGAAGATGTGGGATTGGAACAGGATTTTGAAAGATGGGTACAAAATGAAAAAAAGATGTGATACGGTAACAATAGTCTTATCACCTGCATTTGACTTAAGTTAGTGGTGAGGGAGGACAGAATGAAAGTTTAAAAACAAAGCTAAATTATTACTGTATTATTACTGTATTAATACTATATTATTTTTACTGATAGTGTTTGCTGATATCAACATTTTGGTTTTATCTATAAAAGTTGAGAGCAGTTTTCTTTATTTATGTATTTTATTTGGCTTAACTAATCATGAAATTTTATCTCCTGCCAGCATGCATAGAATCTTGTGCTGAATTTTTCGTCAAGAGAAGGAGTCATTTTATAACCTAATAACTATTCTGTGCTTTCCATTACAATGACCACTGGTCAGATATGGCTATTAAAATTAAAATTAATTAAAGTTGATAAAATAGGGGTGCCTGGATGGCTCAGTCTTAAGCGTCTGGCTCTTGATCTCGGCTCATAGTTCATAGGATTGAGTTCTGAATCAGGCTCTGCGTTGACAGCATGAAGCCTGCTTGGGATTCTCTGGCTTCCTCTCTCTCTCTGCCTGCCTCTCCCCCGCCCCATCCTCTCTCTCTCTCTCTTTCTCTCAAAATAAATAGACTTTAAAAAAAAGCTGATAAAATGTAAAATTCATTTCTACAGTTGCACTAGCTGCATTTCAGCTACTTAGTTATGTGGCTAGGGACTACTGTATTGGACATGATGATATCATCAGGATGACATTAGAAATATGAAAACTTCCATCATCCTTCTATTGAATAGCACCGAGAAAGCAGTAACACACATTAGTAGCTGCCCTGTGGTTGAAGACGGTTGATTTTGCTTGTAAGAATAAACTTGTAAGGATTGAGGTATGGGAATCATTTTTGTACTGAGACTGTAGCTGGTTTGTATAATAATTGATTTGCTTTGTTTATCAATTCAACCATTATATGCTGAGAGCTCACTCTTCCTCACTGTGCTTGACCAGAACATATACATCCATGTCTTTCAGGAAACTTCGAGTCTAATGAGAGAGACACATTTTAATCATGTTATCACCCAAACAAATGTAAAATTACAATTAAAGTGTAAAAAGGATAAATAAATGGTTTCATGAGAGGATAGCTGTTAGTACTAAATAATCAAGAAATTCTTCCCTGGGAATATGAGAGGAGATCTGAAGGTAAGGTAGCATTTCACTAGCTACGGCAGAACAGTAGAGTAGCAGGACAAGAGAGGTCAGGGGAGACTTTTTAAGCAGAGAAAACAATATATATAAAGTCTTTATAGAAGAAGAGAGGGAAAGGTAATTCAAAAAGCTGAAAGGGGGCCTATGCCTGCTTACTATTTTGGCTTTAAATTTAATCTTATAAACGTTGGCCTCAACAGTACAAATAGTTTAAATTGGGCATCCCATTCAGTTTAGTAAGAACTATTTGATTTTAAGTCAGTATTAGGATACCAGGTGTTAGAACTTTGTATATCCCCGGTAGCTGATAAGTAAAATAGTCATTGTTGACTCATAATTATATGAATACATAAGCACTTCTTAGCAATATTGTTGATCCATAAATTATTTCAGGAAATGGACCCTTCTTAGCAATTAATCACTTTTGTCATGAAGGCTCTTTCTCATCGTGTTCACCTCTTAACCATGTTGCCCCAAATCAGTCTCCCTACAAAAGATAATCTGGTTTCAAGTCCTGTTAAATTAATACCATCATCAATGAAGAAAGAGCCCACGTGGAACACACTCTGAAGTGGAAAAACACATTTATACTAATAATACAAAAGCTGTACTGTGAAATTAGGGTATAATACTAGAATCATTGAGGTTAACCTCGTATTCTCTGTAGTGGAAAGTCACGAAGATGTAGTGTACTACAAACCCATCGACACAGCGTTTCCATGGTTGCTCAGGCACATAAAATGAAGCTCTTGGTAAAGAGTAAAGGTGACATTGGGACTTGTTCAAAGGAAAAGCAAAATTGTGTTGCACCGGTTGCTCACAAAACAGCCTTTTAAAGTGATTTTCAGATGCTCTGTCATTGGGATTCAATTAACACGACTCTGTGCAATCCTCTCTGTGATGTGCAGTGCATCTTTTCTTGAGGTAGAAAAACACCTCATGATGCATTTTAAGACTGCATTGAGATTCAAGTAATACAACAGACTTCATTTTCTATTTTAGAAATGCTGAATATCAGAACTGTAATGTATTCAAGGAATCTGTCTTGGAAGGGATCTCAGCTTTATCAATGCTCCTTCCGACTTCTGGATTCCTCCTTAAACAGTTTCATCAAGTAGTTGTGTTCTGCTTGAAAACTCTATTCCCACCATCAATGGCATCACTGTTTGCACCATTAGTAAATGAATTAACAAGTGAGTAGACTACATATGTGTAGTCTGTAACTCTAGTACATAGGGAATGAGCAAAATGTGTATTTTGCTTTGCACATACATACAGTATTTTACATAAAGGCATAAATATTACATCACATTTTAGCGTGTTCTCTCATTTTTTTTTCAGTTTCTCCTAGAATTCCCCTTTCCTCCCTCTGTCCCTTTATTTGCCATGCTCTACCAGGGAAATCATGCCAACAACTTAGTATATATCATCCCAATTTATTGTATGCATGTATGTTTGTGTATATTTGTGTTTATTTTTGTATATATTTGTGTATTCATGCATTGGTTATTGTTTTATGTAAATAACATTGTATTACACACAATTTTTAGGTGTTCTTTTTTTTAACTTCCTTTTGTTGACTGAAGTATGGGATAACAAGGAAAACTTCTAATCCCTTTGTTGCTGTTACATAACAGTATTTACTGACCCTGAAAATGTAGGGAATTTGTTTCATTTACACCAATATGGTAGATTATTCTTATAAACATTCTTATGGTAGATATTCTCATAGACTCCTTTTGGTACAGCACATCAAAAATACTTGCTAAGACTTTGTAAAAGGTATCTTTTTCACACATAATTAAGCTGACAAAAAAATAAAGTAGGTGACTCAGAGGTCAGAAATTACTTGTTTCTGGGTGATCTCAAGCCTGATGTTAAAATAAAAAAAATAATGTGTATTTATTTTTGAAGCAGAGAAAGAAGCAGTGTGAGTGGGAGAGGGGCAGAATGGGAGTGGGGATGGGGCCACAGAATCCAAAGCAGGCTTCAGACTCTGAGCCAGCAGCACAGAGTCCAATGCGGGGCTTGAACTCACAAGCTGTGAGCTGTTGACCTGAGCTGAAGTCAGACACCCAACTGACTGAGCCACCCAGGCACCACTCAAGCCTGAATTTTAATGAATCAGATTCATAGAAGGCATAAACTCAACACCTTGTGCCTGAAGAAGAGAAAGCCTGTATCACAGACTCCAGCAGAAAGCCAGGTCCCCAAGAAGGTGATGTGCTCGAGTAAACTACAGAAAATCTTGTCCCTCAGCAGTAGATGGTGGAGACGGAGGTCTATTATGGCAATATCTTCTCTGATAATACCTAAAGAAAAGTCAGGAATCATGTAAATTTTAGGAAATGCTTATTACTTCTGTAAACTCAAGGAAAAGTAGTTTTCAGTATTTATTGAAAATCATGAACACTTGACAGAAACAAATATAAATTGTTTCTTAGAAAATGCACCAATAACAAAACTCTTCAAAAACTTTTTTACAACTAGAGTTCCAAGAAATATTAAATCACAAATAAATAGGTAAACAAATGACAAGGGAACACTCTGAAAGTCAGCCAAAACAATGGATCAGTCCCAGAGAAAGGGTAGCTAGTTGAATTTTCAATACAAAATATAAAATGTGTTTAACCTTTTTAAAGATGTGAAAATGGTACATAGGAAAGTAAATGTTACATTATGAAAAATAACCAGAAATGTTAGATCAAAAAATAAATAAATGATTTCTTTTATTTGTTTTTAATATAGTTTAAAACTATAATAACTAAAACAAAACTGAAGGGATATATTAAACATAAGATTAACCACAGTTGGAGGAAGAATTTATAAACCAGAAGATAGATCTGAATTAGCCAGAGTAGATTTTAAAGTCAAGAAGATAAATATGGAAGGAGATTGAGACCTAGAGGACAGCATAACAAATTCTAAGAGAGATCAGTTGGAGGTTTCGAAGGAAGTCACTCCAGGAACTTTTAAAGAATACATTTCAGGAAGAAGGGAATCATCTATAGGGAACAGTGAGATGCACGAAGGAATGAAAAATAAAAGCAAAAAGAAAAGGGAGGAGGGGAGACGTCTGATTACTATAAACATTGACAGAAAACAATAATACTGTCAATTTCATGGATTTAACTATTCAAGATTGCACTAATTTTTTGGAAGATAGATCTGACTGATAACGAAAGTGTATCAAAACGTGTGATTTAGAGGCGCCTGGGTGGCTCAGTCAGTTAAGCATCCAACGTCCGCACAGGTCATAATCTAGCGGTCTGTGAGTTCGAGCCCCACATCAGGCTACTGTGCTGACGGCTCAGAGCCCGGAGCCTGCTTCAGATTCTGTGTCTCCCTCTCACTCTCTGCCCCTCCCCTGCTCCCACTCTGTCGGTCTCTCTCAAAAATAAATGAACATTAAATTTTTTAATTTTAATAATAAAATGATAAAAATAAGAAACTATGATGTCTTCATGTTGGAAAACAAATTCTTGATGTACCTGCCTCATTTCTGCATGACTTGCAAGCAGAGGAACACAGCTGGTTACAGATCATTCTTGGTTTTTTTTTTTAATGTTTATTATTTTACTTTTTTTTTTTTTCCCTCGAGATAGAGACAGAGCATGAGCAAGGAGGGGCAGAGAGAGAGGGAGACAGAATCCGAAGTAGGCTCCAGGCTTTGAGCAGTCAGCACAGAGCCCCACACAGGGCTTGAACTCGTCCACTGGGAGATCACGACCTGAGCCAAAGTTTGGCGCTCAACTGACTGAGCCCCTCAGGCGCCCCACAGATTATCCTTATATTTTAAGAAAAGTTTTAGTTTCCAGAAAAACTGAGCAGATGGTACAGAAATTCCCTTTATGTTCCCCCTCTCTCCACACAATTTTCTCTTTTTTTAGACATTTTGTATTAGGGTAGTACATTTTTTCAATGAAGGAAACAATATTAATACATTATTATCAAGTGAAGTGCATGGTTTACATGAAGGTTAACTCTTCGTGTTGTAAAGTTCTAGCCTGAAGTAGATTCCACATATATAACATTTGATTAATTGAAAATCTTCTTCCCCTCCCCCATGGTTGTCAATTTGACAATAAATTTCATATCAAAATAAATAAATAAATAATTTTAAAAAGAGAAAATCATAGATCCACTTCTCTTGAATGATATCCTGACAAACTTTCCATCTCTAGAAATGCGTGGACCTTTTCATTAAAAACAACAATGTCATTAACAAAGCCTGAGAAAGTAACAATGATGTTTGGAATTTTTTTTTAAATTACTAAGAAAGCTGAATACCTCTAATGACAGAATAGAAAAGGAACAAATCTGCCAAAATATTGTAGATGCTGCTTGCCTCAGCATTACTGAATAATAATACTTTTATGTTGAATAGTACTTGTTGCCTTTTTTTTTTTTTTTCTGTCAGTTTCCCATTTTCACAAGAAACAAATTGTTTCTTTCCCTTTGGAAGATAAAATCTACTTGTCCAAAGTGGATCTCAGGGTGTGTGTGATGGGGGTTGGGGTAGGAGAGGGAGGGGACAGACAATGAGAATCTCACTAGACATGAGGATATGCCAGTTAAGGTGAGGAAGGATTCTTTAAAAAGTAGCTTGATATATTATTGTTATATGCATATTTTAACAATTGAAATTATGTCAATGGATAATAGGATATAATTTTCTCTCATATCATATTTCACATTTCATCTTTTGCCATTTACATGCTTGAAGGTCACAGACATGGTAAAGAATATTAAATGGAAATTAAAACTATTTTTCTGCAGATCATTTAAGCTAATGAAAATGCTGCTTGGATTAGTTTTGGAAGCACTGATCGATTGAAATTTAAAGCACTTTATTACTTTGTGATTTACAGTGCATTCTTTCTACAGCCATTATTGCTCATGGTTATTTACTTTGCCAGTGATAATGTTCTTGGATGAAAGGTGTTTGATTATAATCTGAATTCCTCTTCTTTCATATTTATATACCAATCAGAAGTCTTTATTTATATCAGGGTTTAGGGGAAACACTTTTTCTCATTATTTTTAAACTTTCACGTAGAAGTTTTTAGGTAAATGCATTTAAACAATTATACCCCTGATTAAAATGTTATAAATATTTTTGTAATACTTTCAATTTATTTTTGTATACATGTGAATTATTTTCAACATACTACCCCAAAAATTGGGCCCAAGTTTTTAAAATAGCAGTTTTGTTTTTTTGTTGTTTTTTTTTCTTTCTGAATTGGCGTCATAGTTTTACACATCAGGTTCAAACTCTTCACAACTGTCTTTACATGATGAATTAATTCTCACCTTCATCCATGTTCAAGCTCTAGGTGCATGTTTCCCAATGCTTTTTAGAAGTAGCTCAAGCCTTTCGTAATATACCCTGGTCTTTTTTAAAGATTGCCCTTTAATTTGTGAACGAGTGTCTTTCAGTGTAGTCTCCTCCTAGTTAGAATACAGATCATCATGTAAAATATCACCTCCCCTCTTGTCATTGAAATCTTGAATTATAGCAATTGCTTTGCGGCTGCCACAATTTCCTGACTGCTTCTACCAACATTGCCGTGACCCTTGAGAACAGAACATTGAGTTTACCACTGAGTTTCCAACATGTTCTTCAGTTCCAAAGGGTTGTTCCTGTCATGGAAGTCATTTAATTGTATGATTCTATCATTGCATTACTAATTGGTTGCTAACTGATTGTTTTTACATCCTTTTGCCAACCTTCTGTCTCAAAGCTAAGAGTTTTGTTTACTCTGGATTTGGGTTGAATTCAGTTGCCATGTACAGACAGTATCTTGTTTCTCAGAATTCAAATCCTAAGAAAATCCTGAAAATAGATAATGGTGTTTGGTTTAATTCCAGGACCTCTGAATATTCAATGAATGATATTCTTTAGAAGACAGATTTTGTCTTTGCTAAGTGCATGAAATTTTATGATTTTTTTTTATTCAGTCATAAAAGTCTTGGTTTAGGTTTGTGAAAAAAAAAAAACTACAGCAGTGAGTCTAAATTTTCTACACAGCACATCAGTAAACCTGGTATACTGCTTCTTTTAAACTGCATGGACGTAAGAGTACTTAAATTCTTATTTCTGGTCAGCAGGGCACAAAAAATGTTGTGCTTCAGTCATGTCCTGAAGATCAAATATTAAATAAAACACCTTTTGAAAAGGCAGCTTGCAACAAAATATAAATAAAATGCAACAAATCTTTCACTCATGTAAAAAAAAAAAAAAAAAAAAAAAAAAAAAAAACAATGCAGTTACCTCTTGAGCAGACGTCTGGGCAAAACAGAGGTTTGTTCTATCAGAGGAAATTGGCCTAATGCCTGAGCTAGCAGACCAAGTCACCAAGGAACTGAAACTGAATACTGCCTTTGGCTGACATATCAAGCAATGAATAAAAAAAGAAATAGCTTAATCAACCTTAGCTGAAAAAAAAAATCACCTTCTCTAGACGCAAAAAAAAAAAAATTCATCTATTAACTCTGCCCTCCGTGAACAGTGTGAGTGTATTTCCTGTGAGAAAACTGTACTTCCATGGCAGAGGCCACGTGCTGGAATATGGGTGTTGAAAGAGAGTTGATTTGTACACCAAGAGTTCAAATGCGTCCTTAACTTCAGGGCCTCCTACCATGTTGTTTCTGGTGCCTCTCCTCACAGCTTTTCATTGTGCACATTCCTGGGATCAGATACATCTCACAGGAGTCATCTTGGGTGTCCCCACAACATGGTCACTGAGCTCCTAGCATTGTTTCTAGATTCTCAAACCTTTTTGTATGTTATCTGCAAGTAGAAAGCATGGGTAATTAGAGCCAGTGTGAATTCTAAGCCATGAAGTGTGAATCAAACACATTGCCTGAATCATGTGTGCTTGAAATTCATGTTTGAAAACCCAAAGTGCATATCAAAGCAACACTCCATTTTTGTTAGGGCAGTCATCCAGGTCATGAATGTGGTAATGAGGACTGGTCACACATCGGTGATCTAAGTCAGCAATAATCAAGTTCTGGATTCCTAGTATTCTGATGTTATGTGATTAATTTGTCCATAATTTATCTTTTTGTTTCTTCAGCTCTCTTGTAGCATGATTTCATTCATTTGAAGTTTTACCACTGAGAAATGTATTCAGTGCTTGGAGAAAATTGGAAAGTGTAATGGAAAGTGCCAAGGAAGTTATAACCAAGTTTGTAAATCTCTCTTGTGTTAGGGTAGGAATGCTGGAGTTATTAGACTTGAGTTCTTAGCCACATACAAGGTAGATCAAGGTCCTTGGGTATCAGTTCCTGCTTCTAATTTAACCACTCTGTATTTTCATGAAGACTCTTTACCTTGTATGTCCCTTCTGGTACCATTTCTTAGTTTATTTTTATGTTCTATATATTAGTTTCCTATGGCTTCTCTCTCAAATTACCTTTGTCTTGAGGGCTTAAAAGAACACACGTTTATTCTCTGACAGTACAGGAGATAAGAAATCCAAGATCACTTTCACTAGGTATGATGGTTATATGTGTTGTCTTGACTGGGCCATGAGGAGCCCAGATATTTGGCCAACCATCATTCTAGGTGTTTCTGTGAGGGTGTTTTTGGATTAAATTAACATTTATCAGAAGATTTAGTAAATCAGATGGCTCTTCATAATGTGATTGGGCCTTGTCTGAACATTTGAAGACCGGGATAGAACAGAATGTACTGTCCCTTCCTGAGTAAGATGGTATTTTTTTCTGCCTGATGGCCTTTCACATGGGACATGGGGTGGGGGGGGTGGGGAGCACCTGGTTGGGTCAGTCTGTTAAGCATCCAACTCTTGATTTTTGCTTAGGTCACAATCTCACAGTTCGTGGGTTCAAGCCCTGCATCGGGCTCTGCACTGACAGCACAGAGCCTGCTTGGGATTCTCTCTCTTTTTCTCTCTGCCCCTTCCTGGCTCATGCTCTCTCTCTCTGAAATAATAAAACTTAAAAAAATAAATAAATAAACTGGGGCGCTAGCTTTTTTCCTACCTTCGGACTTAAACTGACACATCAGCGCTTCTTGGATCTTGAGCTTGTTGGCCTTTGGAGTGAAACTACAGCATTGGCTCTCCTGGTTCTTAGACCTTTGGACTCGAACTGGAACTAAACCACCAGCTCCTGAGTCCCCAATTTGCTAACTCACCCTCCCAATCTTGGGACTTCCATAACTGCATAAGCTAATTTCTTATAATAAGTCACATATATGATACAATATATGAAATAATGTATATGAAATATATAATCTGTCATATATGAAACAAACACACATAGAGTGACCCATGAACAACACAGGGAGGGGCTAGGGGTGCCACCCTCATGCAGTTGAAGATCTATGTATAACTTTTGACTCTCCAAAAACTTAACTACTAATAACCTGCTTTTGACCCAAAGCCTTATCGATAACATAAAAGGTCAATTAACACATTTTATGTGTTACATGTACTAGAGACTGTATTCTTACAATAAAGTAAGCTAGAGGAAAGAAAATTTTATTAAAGTTATAATGAAGAGAAAACACATTTATAGTCCTATACTGCATTTGACAAAATCTGCATGTAAATGAACCCGCACAGTTCAAACCTGTGTTGTTCAAAGGAGAGGATGGATGGATGGATGGATGGATAGATAATAGACAGATATATGGATAGATAGATGATAGTATTTGGATGGATGGATAGATAGATAGATAAATAGATAGATAGATAGATAGATAGATAGATAGATAGATAGATAATAGATAGGTGATAGTATATAGATGGATAGATGGATAGATAGCTGTAGCTCTGTTGCTTTATCTCTGTCACTACCTATATCTATACATCCTGCATATGTTTATCTGGAGAACACTGAGCAGTATACTGGGTTTAGGGAAGAATCCATTTCCTTCCTTTTCCAGCTTCTAAAGCTCTGTTGCCTGAAATCCTTGGCTCACAGTTCCTTCCTCCATTTCCCTCTGCTTCAGGAAGAAGCTGTGTAGTATCTTGCTTCCATTGTAACGTCGCCTTCTTGAGTCAAAAACACCTTCTGCCTCCCTCCTATAAATTTAGGGCCACTGGTTAATCCAAGATTATCTCCCCATCTCAAAACCTTTAATTTAATCACATGGACAAAGTCTCTTTGTCTTCTAAGGTGACATTCACCGGCTTCATGGATTAGGACCTGGATATCTGTGGGAGCCATTATTCAACATAACACATTCTACTGTGCTATTTTTTTTAAAGATTATACTGATTACAGGTGGTAGAAATCCAGTTAGAGTTTGCTTAATCAAAAAAAGGAGATTGATTATAAGGAGACGGGAAGATACAAGTAGCTAAAGCCCTGGGAGAGAGCAGGGAATAACTAACTTCAAAGAAGTGAACAGTATTGCAGTCCTTCAACTTTCCTCCGTGTTCCTTCATACACATCCGTATATTTAATAACTTCTCTCTCTCTCTCTCTCTCTGTCTGTCTCTCTCTCTGTCTCTCTGTCTCTGTATAGATTTTCTCTGTTCTTCTGACCGTCACATTACCAATTTTCCTGAGATTGGCTGCATGGTTGGAGACGTGGCTGCTGACAAGCTGACATACTGTCCCTGATCCCAAATTCAAAAATGTAGAAAAGACATTATTAGTTAGCTCACTCTATGTAGTAAGTCTTGGGGCAGTGAACTCAAGCATCAGAATAAGGTCCCTTTTAACAAGATTGGTTCCTCTCCAGCCATTTGAATATGCAAGGGGGACAGAAATGTCAGTGACTGGAAAGTGGCAAGGTTATCACTGAAAAGACAATTAGGCAGGTGTCCTCCACAGTTTATTCTTGAAAAAAAAAAAGAAGGTTTTTAGGGGATGGGATAGGGATAACACTTTGCAATGGTAAGATTTCATATGAAATTATTCTGTCATGATCTATTAAATTGGTAAGCATTATTTTTTATAGATGACATTAAAATTCAGAAATGTTACATAACCTGTAAAAATTGGCTAACACTGGTCTCCTAGTTTTAGGATTATTATTCTTTTCTTCAAGTAACTGAATTAGAGTTGGAACAGTAAACTAAGAGTTAGGCAGCCTGGGCCGGTATTTTGTCTTTGCTACTTGCTAGCAGTTATCCTAAAAAAGTTATTTAAATCCCTCCAACTTTAGTTTCCTCTTCTCTAAAATAAGTATAAAAATAGCTTGCCCCTACAGCCATGTTCTGAAGTTTAGGTGATATAATTTAAGTAAGTCTCTATATAGTTGGTATTAAAAAATAAATAAATAAATGGCAGATCATCTTCCTCTGATTATTTGTTACAGTGTAGAATTGTCCTATTTTGCAAAGCATTATAGTAGAGTTCCTAACTCAGGCTAGTATTCACTAAGAAGTTAAAGCAGATTAAAAGTTGCTGTTTGAGTGTCAATGTCTGTGATATATGTATTTTGGTACTGCTAATTATTGTCAGAAGGGGGCATTTTCCAGGAACACGTTTCCTGGGTATTGAGGTGGGCTGGCATATGCCAGAGGGCTCAAGTTCTGGATGGAAGTCCAGAGCAGCTGTTTGATAGGACTGATGCATACTTATACTGTGTTTCAAGTGTAATCTCTTCATTGAATTTTTTCCTGCCAGGCGGGAAACGCAACCCCTCCGTGTAATAGAGCCATTGGCGGCAATGATCTGAAAGCAAACTGGTAGAGAGGGAATAAGAAGATGAGAGCTGGTGTCTTAGGCATTATTATAAGAAGATGATGTGGATAATGTTCTATTAACGGTTCCAAAATGCATGATTCTTTATTTAATGGAAATTTTAAAATGGCATGGGATGTTTCTCTACAAAATAGATGAACGTTAGACACATTGCTTTGTGTTAATATTTCCCTCTGCTCTCTTTGAGGCATGTGCTCATTGGATAGATCAACTCAGAAGTTAAGGAGTAACCTTGGAAGTCGGACTAGTTAATATGCATTAGGTTGGATAAGCTTGTGGGAAATATTTTGTAAAATGGTAAAGATTAAAATTACTGGAAGCATGGAAGTTTATCCTCTAAGGTTTGCACAGTAGCACAACTAGTAGCTTTTAAAATACTTTTTTTATTTTGTTACCTGTTTCCTTTGGATTGTCGCTCATACATTTGAATAACACACTTTTCTCTCTCTCTCTCTCTCTCTCAAGGGCAACCATAATTGTTGCTTAATTACATATGCAGCCTATGTTTTCTTGTCTGGTGGATTTCAGCCAATTCAGATCATATGCATTCTATAGAGAAAGTAAATAAGAAGTCTTGAAGTAAAGTCTTAAAGATTTTATTAAATCATTAAATAAAGGCAAAGAGAATAAATCAAGTCAAAATTATGTAAAAAAAATATGACTAGTAATTGTATAAGCTTTTAAAAGTTGGAACTTAAAATAAGAAAGGTACTAAATAGATTCATAAACTCAGTGAAAAAAACTACATTAATTGGATTTTTAAAACATCTGGTGGAAAAATATAAAATAAATTAACGTTGAAAATCTTAATTATTATTTGAGATCTTAAAGATAAAATATTTAAAGTTGCTATTTTTACTGTTTATTTGATTAGTGTGTTTCTCATAGCCAATAAATCTTTGGAAAATGACAAAATTAAAAATGTGTTAATGCATTGAGGTAGCCAGCCATTTTATATTCTACGGATTGAAAGAGCGTATATGCTGACACATTATGTCAGCTCTTAAGAACTGCCACAAGAACTTTTAGTTGTAGACAAGATGGAGTAAATGTACCTTTCCTTCCTGCTGATTACAGCTGAAAATCCTGAGCACAAAACATGAGGCAACGCTGGGAAGGTTTGCCCATAAACATTCAGGGAAGTAGAGAGACGAAGGCAGACTAGTCTTGAGGGACTTGAGGAATGACCGAGTGGCTTCTTCTTTGGGGGTTTTGTTGTTCCCTTTATCATCACAGCTTGGGAACCAGCGGAGCCCACAACCCAGAAACACCAGCAGATGCAGACAAAAAAAGTACCAAATAAAACCTCTTCTCCCATGCCAAAGGAAGAGGGGAAAGTCAGCCTAAAGGGCAGATGCCTTTCAACTAAACTTACCCTAATTTAGGGAAGAAGGCAGTGTCCCTCCTTCTCCACTCACTGGGTGCTGTGGGGACTACCGGGCAGAGCTGTCAGCTGTTGGCAGTCATTACCCTTCTGTTCCATGTTCAGGAAAACTTGTTCACAGTACCCATCTCCTAGTTTTAACTAGACTCCTAGTTATCCCATCCAATGAGATTTTGCTTTCAATAACTATGTTTTTCATTTCTCTAATAGTTTCTTTCTTAAAAGAATGGTACCTGTCTTTCTTTTTTTTTAATTTTGTTTTTAATTTATTTATTTTGAGAGAGACAGAGCCAGTGTGAGTTGGGGAGAGGTAGGGAGAGATAGAGAGAGAATCCCAAGCAGGCTCCACACTCAGTTCAGAGCCCAACGTGAGGCTCAAACCCATGAAACCATGAGATCATGACCTAAGCAGACACCAAGAGTTGGATGCTTAACTGTCTGAGCCACCCAGGCGCCCCAGAACTGTACCTTTCTTAAAATATCCTGCTTGGATATTTTAGGATATTAAAGGACCACTATTTATTTCAGTTTCTGTTCCAGGCAGATGTCCTGGATCTAATCCAGGATTTAACTGATTCAAGGTTGTTGGGTCCAGTGGAAACCTTGAGACCCCTCCTCCCTGGCTGGCTCTGAAGTCCAATATTTGTCTTCTCGGCATGGTGAGTCGCTGATAGTACATCTTTGCTTTTGAACCATTGTTTCTCTCTCTCTCTCTCTCTCTCTCTCTCTCTCTCTCTCTCTCTCTCTGTCATTCTTCCTTTCTCTCTCTTGCTTTCTTTTGATGAGTGTTTTCATGGTATGTATTTTCATCTCTCAACCTTTCTGTATGCTTATATTTAAGGTTTATGCCATGTAAAAGCATATGGTTGGAACGTTCTCTTAAAATTAAACATGAAAATTTTTATTTTAAATTTGTTACACAATATTTTATTCAAACTCATAATATATAACATAATTAGGTTATAAAGCAAAAATGAACACCTCGAAATCCACCCTACAACTGAAGAACTGGAATGTTATCTAATATATTTGAAATTACTTTTATGTCCTGTCCTGATCCCATCTCTTTGCCTCCCCCCCATTCTTTTATTTCTGAATAATGACACATATAGACTGTATAGTTGAGCTCCTGGCACTGGGAGTCACTTGTTTTTAAAAGAAGTCAGGGAAATGTCAATTCTCAGTTAAAACAGAGTATCAATTGGCCTGATAATTCAGATTTCCACATGAAGGCTGTCTACCTATCAAAAATGTCTTGAAATCTTTTTGTACTTCTCCTTACATTGTTAAGATACCATCCAATTAGCAATGAGAAAGAGTAAATAATCAAATGTTTCCAGATTGCTACATGGAAAGCAGTTATTTACAAGTTCTTTAAGAAGTTCATGGAGGGGCGCCTGGGTGGCGCAGTCGGTTAAGCGTCCGACTTCAGCCAGGTCACGATCTCACAGTCCGTGGGTTCGAGCCCCGCGTCAGGCTCTGGGCTGATGGCTCGGAGCCTGGAGCCTGTTTCCGATTCTGTGTCTCCCTCTCTCTCTGCCCCTCCCCCGTTCATGCTCTGTCTCTCTCTGTCCCAAAAATAAATAAAAAACGTTGAAAAAAAAAAAAAAAGTTCATGGTAATAAGGTGAATGTAGCCCATTTAAGAAGACATATATTTCAGCTGGATTAAGACACCAGTGATATTCTCTCAGACTTTGTTTTTTCTTTTTTTTTTTTCCTTACCCTAGCAGTTGCTGTGGCAACCGGCCACAGGCAGGTGTAACCCTAGGGCAACACTCCTAGCTGTGCCTAGAATCTCTTTTGCTTTCCACCCTAGCAGTTTTCTGTCACTTCTTACTGGGCTGTCTGTGGGAAACCACTCAGCCATTCGGAAGCCTTCAAAATCAGGCAGTGTGATGTAGTCAGCACTTCCTGGGTCTGCCCTTGATGAGTGGGGTGAGAGCCTTGGATAAATACTCTCTTCCTTTGCCCTTTAGGTAGAGCCCTCTGAGCTGCGCTTTACAGGGCTCCTCCAGGTGTCCCCAGGGGGGAATGAGCCCCAGTTACCCACAACAGCTCAAGTCCGCCAGCCGACATTGGTTCACAGTGGCCCAGTTTGTCCTTCTCTTGCCCCCCATTCCTGTTCCTTGGGGTCACTTCCCCAAACAAGCCCTCCTTCCCCGAGCCAGTAATCTCTGGTTCTGCTTTCATGGAGGTTGCATAGGAACATAGGCTAAGACAGAGCTCATATGAATAATTTTCGCCTTCTTCTAAATACTTCAAACATGAGCACTTTGCTTTGACAAATGTAGCAGATAATTTATGGTTAGTAACTACAAGGGATGGCTTGGGTCTTTGTGATGAAGTAAGTTGCTGTGGCAGTTATCTGAATAGCAATTAACCTGCCTCCTAGGTGTGTGCTCGTATGCACACGTGCATGTGTGTTAACATTGTTTTTATGCAAAGTAGCAAAACTGTTACGAAATTTGTGTAAAAGAACATTTTCCTCATTGAATTAATAGCCACTGAAAACTTACTTTCTGCTGTGCACTGTGTTAAGCACAGAGTTAAAGATATAAGAGACATTACCATTGACCTCAATAATTTTATAGTTTACTGGGAAAGACAGATGAATAAGCCAGGGGTTCTAATGCAGTGTGATAGGTCTCCTTGTTTATGGGGTTACCGAGGAAATACACACATGGGTATTAGAGAGGGTTTGTGAGACAAAGGTATTTTTTGGTAGATTTCTGAAGAGCAATGATACCAATAAGAATAGTTACCCTTCTGGTGTGGGCTATGTGTTAGTAGGTACTAATGGTTTACCTGCATTACTTGATTTACTAACAGCCTTGCGTAACAGAATCTAGTAACATTCCCATATGGCAAAGATGGAAAGCCAGAGTTAGAGAAGTTCAAAGTCCTGCCCCAAACATGAGTAAGACTCAGCCCGGTGTAGACAGAGGAATGGAATAATGGATATTTGAAGAAATTATTCAAACCTGTTATTTAGGGAAACTGAGGCCAACTCTTCTTAAATTTAGAACCCAGGAGGTTGGTAGGAGATGGGAGGAGAGGGAAAGCCAGGAGCCAAGTCATAAAGGGTCTTGTCTATAATACTGAGTCGCTTGAAAGCTATTCGAAGAAAGTGTCTGGAAGATATAAAGCAGAAGTTAGACCTGCTCAGATCTGTGTTTTCGGGGGGAAACTATCACCATGTAATGAATGATGAAGGTACAAGATACGATTCCATGAGACAAAGCTAATGGGGTGTTTTTGCTACATGCTAACCTGTTTTTCTCTCAGCCCCTCACCTGCACTTCCATGTATGCTGGGCACGGAACACCGAATGTTCCACTTCTGCTTTTCCAGCTAGTTCCCTGTTGGGTCTGCCAGTAGAGGACGGGAGACTGAAAGGCTGGTGGAAATTAAAAGGGATTTGTTCCTTCCTGCCTTGTTCTTTCGGTGTTGTCATCTCCATAAGCCCTGCACCACGGCAGAAGCCCTGCTTCGAGCCTGTAGCTTCTGCCAATGCTGTCAGAACCAGGCTCATCATGATGGAAAGTGAAATAAGGCAGAGGCAGTGAGGATGCTCTATGTCAGGTTTTTTTTTTTTTTTTCATGGAAAATTATATAGATCTCTTTTCCTTATAGAATATTAAAAGAAAACAAAACTTGGGGCGCCCGAGTACTCAATCAGTTAAGTGTCCAACTCATAACTTTGGCTCAGGTCGTGACTTCACAGTTAGTGAGTTTGAGCCCCACATCAGGCTCTGTGCTGACAGCCTGGATGGAGCCTACTTGGGATTCTGTCTCCCTGTCTCTCTACTGCTCCCCCTCTTGCTCTCTGTCTCTCTCTCAAGATAAGATAAGATAAGATAAGATAAGATAAGATGAGATAACAAAAAAAATTATAGAAATCCAATAGTCACTTATGCAAAGTGAAGGAAGTTTGTGATGTTTCAGTAATTGGACATATATGTAAAATATTTAATGTTTCTTCACTCATATATGTATTTATTTTTCAAAACTACGTATCATAGCTTGCAAAGTGCCAAAGAATTTATGTTATGTGGATACAGCCATTTATAGCCATTCTTTTGTGCAGCTACTATTTCAGTGCAGGGAGAGAAAGAGCAACTAAAACCAGGGAGTAGTTCTATAAATAACTAAGATACTCTGATATAAGAAGAAATGTTACAAAGGTGATGAACATGAGCAACAGGGTAAAATGTGTATTGGTTAGCGATGTGTTTTGCTACAGGTTGCCATAAAAAAAGAATTAAGCACATGTTTATAGATTACAAGAAGTTGGGAAGTAATTGATCTCAGGGATGGTCTGTCAGCAGCTTAAATGCAGCTTAGGAGTGCCATTTAAGATTGAAGCTGTTGCTAACTTTCAGCTTTACCATTTTTTTGTGTGTTGACCACTGGTTCTCATATCTGTCTACTTATGACTACAAGATAGTTCTCATACCTAAAAACAAGATATGTTCATGCCAGGGAGTGAAGCAGAAAGGAAAAGGCAGGGACAAATCTAGGTGGGAGTCTTAGCTCTTAGGGATAGAACCAGCAGCACTAGTAGAAAGAACCAACTGTGAGTTTGCTTGTGAATTTGTGGGAGTGTGTGTGCCTTTTGTTAAAAAAATGAATGTGTGTATGCTCAGAATTTCCTTTCTCAAATTACTACATAGTTTGCATGATTTTTAGTATTTCTATAACAAAGAGCATTAGCTTGATACTTTATTATTCCCCCCAAAAAAACTCTGCAACTGTTGTTGAATCATAGGTGCTAAGAGGTTATTAATAACGCTCCCAAGATATGATGCTTGCAATACTGTTGATGCCGTTCAGCTTTATATATGTGCTGAATAAATTGGCAAAATCCCAAGTCTGACACTTCACTTCCATATGGGAGCTAGCCACTGGAGGAGGTATGGATATCCCAGCAAAATGACCTTCTGGTCTTGATTATCTGGATAACCTTGGGTTGTAGATTAATAGTTTTTCAGCGTACTGTCTTTCTGGAAATGGGTATAATTAAACTTGTCACTCAAGGGTACTGTATGATTTAATCACTTAATATTAAGTAAAGCTCTCTGATATCCTTAAGCAAAGGATCCTATGCAGATGCAGAATATCATTATGAAGACACAATTTTAGCATCTTGCTGAGCTTTGAGAAATTATACTACGCAGTCTTTTTCTAATACCCACAGAAAGCTGCCCTGTAAATTTTATTATTTATAAAGCATTTCAGCATATATTTAAACACATTTTAAAGGCATACAATTAGGGTAGAAATTGAGACATTAACAAAAATGTCTTTGAACATTTGTTTTTGACAGTGGATAACATTAAACTTTTTAGACTTGTCATTTATTCTGTTTACACATAGCCTCACATGTACCTTTTATTTAACAGTGATCCATTCACAGTAGCATTTGAAAAATTTAGAACAGGTCAAATGCCTACTTCTCCTGGAGTAAATTCATTTCCATATATTTGTATTTACCTGTCTATTATGTAAGGATTATAAATACATATTGGTAAAAGTCAAAACACTTTATAGATTTAAATGCAAAGGCAATAGTCTAATTTAATAAAATATTCGAATAGTCTAGCAATTATTTATTTTTGAAGCACTTGAGAGAAATTTCACCAGGGATAGAAAAACCTTACCAAGATCAAAGACTTTGTGGGAAAGGAAAGAAAGCAATGGTGAGGGTAATGATCCCATACCCCTGCCCTAGACCACATTGCTTCCCTGTACGCTAACAGCATTCTTAATGATTTCTGTAGGCTTTGAAAGCTTAATAAGCAAGAGTACACACATATTTCATGCCTATGGTGAATAAGTAGCTTTATGTACACAGATGATTACAAATGTATCATTTCCAACCTCTATTTCAAGAGAAAAATATAACTTTTTCCCTGGCAATTTGAAGAGCTGTGTTGTATAGTGAATTACAATAAAAACTTGAAGTACAAAAACATATCTCTTACTAATGCTTCCATGAACCATGCTGTTTCTCAGTGAGTGTTTGACATTTATATATCTACAGTACATAGATATTCTACAAAGCTAGACACTGGGGAAAAATATACCCAGTAGGTATTGCACATATATTCTCTATTCTGTTTATAAAAAGAAGTGACATAGTAACACTATGTCTTGCAGTAGTAACCAAAAATCACATATTTGCATCAGAACTGTTCAGTATATGACCATTGTTTTTGTATATTAGCTCTGACACTTTGGGTTGATATATTTACATTAGAAATTTGATAAATGGAATAGGACATTAGTTATTATTATTTATTTAAATTTTGCTCAAGAGGCATCTGTAATCATCTCATGTTCCGAGTGTTGGAAATTTGGTAAATTATACACCTATAATCAGAGAACTTGTTGTCTTATGGAAAGAAATGAGAGACAGATATCAGGAATTTCAAAAAGGTGAAAAGGAAAAAGAAACTATTATGACCATCTTATGATCAATAGTGTTTGACTATTTCTAAGGCAAAAGTGCCTCTAGATAAACAAAAAAAAATGAGGGACAGGAGAGATGATCTAAAGCTTACCAAATGACCAAAGCTATGTTGACTTCAGAAAGTATTTCAGGGGCGCCTGGGTGGCTCAGTTGGTTAAGCGCCAACTTCGGCCCAGGTCATGATCTCATGGTTTGTGGGTTCGAGCCCTGCATCTGGCTCTGTGCTGACAGCTCAGAGACTGGAGCCTGCTTCGGATTCTGTCTCCCTCTCTCTCCGCTCCTTCCCTACTTGTGCTCTGTCTCTCTCTGTCTCTCAAAAATAAACATTAAAAAAATTTTTTAAAAAAGAAGTATTTCAGATAAAAGTTATAATCTTGTCAATTGGGGGGCTATTGCTTATTCTTCACATCAAACCTTGCTTTTTTTTTTTTAAATGATTGGTTTGCGTTTGGCACACTGCCATAGTTTGTTTCTTCCACACTTTGTTGAATAGCAATTAAAAAAAATTTAATTGGTTGCCAACAAATTTCACATAAGAATGTAACGTCCAGCTTGTCTTCTTGGGCAGTCCTAAACCTGTATTTGCCTGAGTAGCTGTTAGGCTTGAGTATCGGATGACACATGTGGGTATTGAGATGGGTGATGACAACCCAGGACTCCCCATTATCCCTTTGTTCTGATTCAGTCCTTTCATTTACTTTCTGCAGCTGAACCTTCGGTCTGTGTTCAGGACTGCTAGTTTATAGAAAACTTCCAGTTTCCAGATGTTGTCTCTGTTTCATTCTACCCATGTTGAAGATTATGTTTCAATCTTCACTCAGCAATTCTGATATTCTAACAATAGCTATCATTTACTGAGCATCATCTGTGACAGACGTTGGCAGGTTTTATCTAAAAAGAAAAAGAGAGTAAACAATTTAGGCCTTGTGGGCCATATGGCCTCTGTGACAACTAGTCACTTCTGCAAAAGCAACTATAGATAGCAAATAAATGATGAGTGCAGTCCTGCACCAATAAAAGTTAATCTATGGACACTGAAATTTGAATTTCATATAATTTTTGCCTAATATTTAATATTTAATTCTTCTTTGATTTCTTTGCAACTCTTCAAAAATGTAAAAATCCGGGGTGGCTGGGTAGCTCAGTCGGTTGAGCGTCCGACTTCAGCTCAGGTCATGATCTCGCGGTATGTGGGTTTGAGCCCCGTGTCGGGCTCTGTGCTGACAGCTCAGAGCCTGGAGCCTGCTTCAAATTCTGTGTCTCCCTCTCTCTCTGCCCCTCCCCGCTCATGCTCTGTCTCTCTCTGTCTCTGTCAAAAATAAGTTAACATTAAAAAAATTTTTTTAACAAATGTAAAAATCCTTCCTAGCTTTCAGGCCATTCACAATAAGTGGGGCCCAGTTGGCCTGTGGGCCTTAATTTGCCCAGCCCTACTCTGTGCTCTGATAACTCTAATTTCTACTCCTGACAATTGTGGGACATAATCATTACTATTTCATTTTACAGTTAGAAAGGTATGTTACCTAAAAGTGTGGATCTAGTCAATCTTGAGCCCAAATCATTGAGTTGGGGGGAGGTTGGTAGTGGCAGTGCTAGGTCTTTGATAACTCTGATTCTTATAGTCAGGACACAATGGATACTTTTAAGGATAAACTATGCAATCAATGAAATGGTTAAATATTGGTTAAAAGATAAGTATGGACTAAAAGTTCTTTTCCAAACTGTTTGGCTTTCTGTTCTCTTCCATCTTCTACCTTCTAGGCGGTGTTCCAGTATGTCTACTTGTTTCCCAGAAGCACAGAAAGAAAGGGCTCTTTTGCATCAAGCATTTATTTATATTCCCTCTTGGCAACCTGGGCTGTATCAGAATGCTTTGCTAAAGAGCAAGTGCAGGCATGTTGCCTAGTTTGGATTCTCTGGAGGAATGACTTCGTATTATCATTATTTCAGCCCAGTTGTAGTGTGTGTGAGTGTGTATTGTTTACATATGAGAGATTAAATCTTTCCACTTAGTGGTTTTAGTCAACGGACATAACCTCCAAGAATCCTTCAGTAGTTAAATCTTTCAATACAATTCAGAAACGCATCTCCCAAGATGCTCAGAAAGGCATTAAACAAAGACAGGGCTCTTCACTATGGAGAAAGCATTTTGCCCTTTAAAAAGAGCCCATCAGCAATATTGTGACCAACAAAAGGATCATTTCATGTATCCCTTTATCCACATTATTTCAGGGAAAGGATAATGGAAAATGAGCCCAACTATCTCAACTTACTACTCCACAACCGTAACAAGTAGTTACTGTTTGCCAGAAAACATAGTTCTTTTTGAAGTTGGCTCTTTTATCGTAAGTGAAGCCAGCTGTCCTATTTAAGTCTTATAGATAATCCAAAGAAATGAATAGTCCACTTCAGCAGTGCACGTTCATCTGTGTTGTTTTCACAGCTACAGAGGGTAGAGGTTTTCCTTTCCTCTCAAAGCACAGAACACCTCTGCTTCTCATGAACCGGGACAGCCTTTGCTAATTGCAAAATTGTCTGGATTAGTCAGGCTTTGAAAAGAGTCAGTCATTCTGCCACAAATGATTACATTTATCTTTTAAAATCATTCCTAAAGTGCTTCATAAGGAATAACCAGATAGTATCTTAGAGTAGCACTCCATTTATGGATCACTGCTGACTCAAAGAAGTAAAAGGAAAACTTGCTTTCAATAAGACACTTGAAACTTATTTGCACTAAAGCGTCTAAGATTTATATTGAGTCGGGTTTGAGTGATAGAAGCTGTGATTCCATGTGAACAGAATGAACAATTAGACAGATTTGCAGATCATTTCTTAGAAATGTGTCTGTTTGTTACACATGCTATTTGTCCAGGTTTGTGGAATCAGACTGCTTTTCTCTTTAGCAACACATTGTTAATGTGCTGGAGAAACCCAGTGAAGGCACTGATTGCTTTCAACCTGCTTCTAATATTTTTACCTCAAAGAGAAACTTAAGAATACTGGAAGCAGAAAAGTCACTCACTAGCATCCAAAAGATAGAATATCTTCACTGACACACATGCACACACCTGCACAACAGCTGGGCAGAAAAGTCACAAGAAATGGTAAATAGTTATACGTGTTCAATGGTGCACAGTTGAATATAAACTCTACTGCAACCAGGTGAGAAAGCAATGTGGAGCCGACATTGGAGTCGACAGGGATGGAGTTCCAAAATGAATTGTTAAGACAAATAAAGGTAATAAATGCATAACAACACGATGAAGTTGAGTTGTGAATGATGGGATCTTGTTTTTATATGCGTACTATAAAGGTATATAGTATATAGAGTATATATAGTATAATATACTATAGTAATAATGTATTTATTAAGTTATGTAATATATCATTTTATAAATACATTTTATAAATTATGTAAAATATACACAAATTATGTAACTAGATAAGGTATGTAATTGTATAAATTATATAATTTTATATTGTATATAATCTATATACAAACATTTGTGTATATTTAATTACATAATTATATATTTAAATAAATATATTTGATAATATTACAATTAAAATGAGCATATATTTAATTATCTATCAATACTTGTATTTACACTTTAGTATCTTATGTACATACCGTAGAGGTTTTGCATGGAGTGTATGTCACAGTTGGCTGTTCTGGGCCAATCAAGTGGAGGTGTGTCGGTATGAATACGTAGGGTCCGAGCTTTGAAGAGACATGGTGGGATGGATATCGTGGGGAGCATTGAAGACGTTTCTTTTTGACTTTATGTGTTCTTTGATTTTTCACCTCAAATATAGATTTATTTTGTAATAAAAATGAAGGGTTCAAAAATACGAACAACGGTAACTGTGCATGTGCAGATCTTAATAGAGTTCCTAGAGCAAAGAAGTTCCACCTGAATCTAACCAGCTCTGGAACATCAGCTGGGAAAAATGAGAAGTAGCATTGCCCACTTTCACAAAAACCTCAGAGAAGTGCTCTCCACACCTAGCATTTCTAACCCATCTCTTGAGAATGTGTTAAATACTTATGACATAGTTTTTAACTTCTGTAGACATATTGAGGTCTATTTCCTTTTTCTAGCCATACATCTTAAATGCTCTTAGATATGTTGAGTTTCAAAAATAAAAACTTATATTCCTAATGTGTGGGCAAAATGTTCAGTATATTGGGAAAACATTCAGCTTTCTTCGAGTTAAATAACATAACTGAAGTGTTTTGTTTTTCTTTGATTTTTATAGAGCTAGATAATTGTCTTTTCAATTTTGGGGCATGTGGGTGTATAAGGATATAAACCCATTCAAACCTGTTAAATTTGAAATTAAATGTTAATGGCTTGAACAACAGTAATGGCATATTCTGACAAGGAAACATCCTTTGTGATTGTAGACTAGAATGCCATACTTCCCTATAAATTCTAAGTCGTAATCTCCCATTCCTGTGGCTGTAATTGGCATAGTTTCTCTGGACCATTAAAGGGTCTTCCAGTAATTGTTGTTAAATTACTGAATCATAGATTTCTCAGCTTGATAATTAAAAATATTTCAAATGCCAAACTTACTTTTATAGATACTAAGTATTAAACAATTTGCTGTTAACTAGACCTGGCCTAGCTATTTTTTAAATTTTTTTCCACTTAGTCATTTTAGTTATGACTGTGAGGTGTAATTTATCAAAAGCACAATGAGAGGTTATCAAACTCTCATTTCAGTAAAAGAAAGAGGAACATTACCCTCAAGAGATAAATCTTTCATTAAACTTTACAAAGACCTTAAGCAGTGTCTACCCCATTTATCATTTCTAGTCTTTTAGAATGCACCAGCTGCCTATGTTTAGAAAGCAGTATAAGGCAGCCAGCCAACTTCAGGGTTGATGCCTGGTACATCGGATGGAATTTCTCTTCCATTTTTTTTACATGTTCGTTCATCTTAGAAAATAACTTTAAAATAAGCCATGTTTGGGGCTAAATTTTGGTAATGTACCAAACTATTTTTTGAACAGAAATTTTTTGTGTGATGGTAAAAATTACGTTATCACAAAGAAGAGTGTTTAAGAGAGAAAAAAAAATCACAGTTTATTTTATATGCTCATTTAAAAAATCTTTTTTGATGTTTAGCATTCTTGTGACATAAAAATACCAACTTAAGGGGGTCTGGCTGGCTCAGTCAGTAGAGCGTGCAAATCCGGATCTCACAATTGTGACTTTGAGCCCCATGTTGGGTGTCGAAATTACTTAAAAATAAAATCTTAAAAAAATAATACCAACTTGATGTATCTTTTTACTCTCAGTATGTGAGTAGAGCCTTTTATGTTTGCAGTCAATCTAAGTTACTTTCTTAAGAGCACCCATTAGTATCTGAAATTGTCCTATTTCTTATATCTATGTGCTTTTTGTAGTCTGCACCCCACCCCCCCGAATCTAAGTTCCTTGAGAATAGAGACTTGGGCTGGTCTAGCTCCACTGCTGTATTCTGAACACCTAGCAGAATGCCTAACACATAGAATTCATTCAACATATATTTTTCAATATATGAATTGGATGAATCGATGGATGGATAGATGAATGAAAAAAATTTACTGCAATAGACCAAAAGACTGTAAGTCTCAAGAGCAGAAATAGTCCGAATTTTTGAAGCTTTTGTTGATTTTATATGCAAGGGCCATAACATGAAAAAGATATTTTAAGGATCAATTGGGTATTAAAGGACAACTTAGGAAACATCCATTCATATTATTGTTATTCCCTCATATTAGTATTGAAGTTTTCGTTGCTATAATTTCTGCTTTTACCATCCATTCTCATTCAACAAGTTTATTTAACATCCACCCTTTATTTACCGACTGTATTAGGCAGTGGAGTCCAAGACTGAAAAATATGAAGTCCTTTATCCTAGCAGAGGTCATAATTTTACTGGAAATATGGAAAAAATAAGTAAATAGATTATCACAAATGCATGTGGTAAAATGCTCTGATAGTAGCCAGTCAAGTGTGATGTAGAACAACAGAGGAGAGATATGTGTAAATGGGGATGTCAGGGATGGCTTCTTGGGAGGTGGTATTGTAGATGAGTCAGGAATAATGAATGGGAGTAATCTAGGTGAAGAGATGGAAGTAGAAAGACAACCAAGTGAAAACATTGTTCACAACATTCAGGCAATAAATGAGAGGATGTGAAGTGAGAATGGCAGGACGTGAGGAGAGACATGTAGTCTGGAGTGTGGAGGACTTTTCACCTTTAGACTCTTTATTGAGGATTGCAGTAAAGAGTAAGTCCTTGAAGGATTTCAAACAGTGACAACTATTTTTCATTTGCCTCTTCATCCAAAAAGTAGTTATCCAGCGTGTGCTTTACACAAGTCACTGTGGTAGGTGATGGATATATACAGAAAAATAATGCATACATCTGACACTTGGGAGACTCACAGACTTGTAAAAATGTGTTGCACTACACTGTTAGTTGGATATGAGTGTGGTGAAAAATGGTTGAGACACGAAAGAAAGTGTAGTTCAGAGGATATTTGCATTTTAGAAATATCACCCTGAGGCCAAAGTAGGGAATGATTTGAAAACCCGTGATGGTACTGTTCTAGAGATCTAGGCTTGAACTAGTGGAAGGATATAGAGGATGGTGAGAATGGACTCTCAATCCTGGAACATGTTAAAATGTAAGATGCCTACCTCCTCAGGTTAGTGCCAGGAGATTCCCAGCTTTCACCAAAACTCTCATGTCTCAGGAAACCCCTCAGACAGGGTGATCAGTCAGTATGGTTGATCACTTTGGTTGAACGTTGGCAGTGAAGACGATGCTTTCTCTTTAGTATATGCCTTCAGAGACAGGTTGGCTGCTGATGGTGTTTCCATCACATAGCAAATATTGGAGTGTCAACACATTAGTGAAAGAGGTGGGGTTAGGAGGTAAGGTTATGTTAAGGGTATGTTACTGTTGAACTGGAAATGCCCAAAAGAGAGCTAGACATGAATCCAAAGCTCAGGTAAATCATGTAGTTGAATGTCAATTTAGAAATCATCAAAAAGAAGCTGTTCCGTAGGTAAGTAGACAAGTGGGCTCACACAGAGCCATGGGGAGTAGCAACGAACAGACCTTCCCTTTCAGAATGGGAGACTATATTTAAGATATATGGTTTCCCTGACTTACATTTCAGCGTTAAATATAAATTTTTAAAAATTTTTATTTATTTTTGAGAGAGAGAGAGTGTGAGCCTGAGTGGAGGAGGGGTGGAGAGAGAGGGAGACACAGAATCCGAAGCAGGCCTCAGGCTCCGAGCTGTGAGCACAGAGCTTCATGCAGAGCTCGAACTCACGAACTGTGAGATCATGACCTGAGCTGAAGTCGAATGCTCAACGGACTGAGCCACCCAGGCGCCCCTGCAGCATTAAATATAGACCAATATATTTTGTTTTATCTGGCTTAGCATTGTTTTTTTAATAACTTCTATAATTAAGAGTCTAATATTTGCTCTCATGGTTTTTAAAAACCAAACTAAATGATATAATAAACCATAACTTACTTAATGTTTAGTGTGTATGTACAATATATACCAAATCTAAAACTTCCATTTTCATCTTCTGTGGTTGCATTTGGCTTCTCTCAAAATCTCTATTAAACATCAAAAAGTCAGGGGACGTAATTGGCTCATTCGGTAGAGCATGCAATACCTCATCTCCAGGTTGTTGAGTTCAAGCCCCATGTTGAATATGGAGCTTACTAAATGAATGAATGAATGAATGAATGAATGAATGAATGAATAAATAACCAACCAAAGAGTTACAATTTACTTTAAAAGGACTGCCCAGAGCCCCCGAGTCTGGCTGGCAAAAGCGGAGGGGCCGGACAGACTGTGTTCCGACAGCAAGCGCGACTTAGCGTCTGGGAGGTCATAAGTTAACAGCTCTGCTCGGAAAGCGGGAAGGCTGGAGGACAAAGGGAGGGAGAGCTGCTGAGCCCCCGGACGGCAGAGCTCAGCTTGGCGGGGAACAAAGGCGCCAGCGCCATCTCCCCCGCCCATCCCCCAGCCAAAATCCCAAAGGGAACCAGTTCCTGCCAGAGAACTTGCTCGCTCCGTGCAAACACCCAACTCTGTGCTTCTGCGGAGCCAAACCTCCGGCAGCGGATCTGACTCCCTCCCGCTGCCACAGGGCTCCTCCTGAAGTGGATCACCTAAGGAGAAGCGAGCTAAGCCTGCCCCTCCAGCCCCCGTGCACCTTGCCTACCCACCCCAGCTAATACGCCAGATCCCCAGCAACACAAGCCTGGCAGTGTGCAAGTAGCCCAGACGGGACACGCCACCCCACAGTGAATCCCGCCCCTAGGAGAGGGGAAGAGAAGGCACACACCAGTCTGACTGTGGCCCCAGCAGTGGGCTGGGGGCAGACATCGGGTCGGACTGCGGCCCCGCCCACTAACTCCAGTTATACACCACAGCACAGGGGAAGTGCACTGCAGGTCCTCACCACGCCAGGGACTCTCCAAAATGACCAAACGGAAGAATTCCCCTCAGAAGAATCTCCAGGAAATAACAACAGCTAATGAACTGATCAAAAAGGATTTAAATAATATAACAGAAAGTGAATTTAGAATAATAGTCATAAAATTAATCGCTGGGCTTGAAAACAGTATACAGGACAGCAGAGAATCTCTTGCCACAAAGATCGAGGGACTAAGGAACAGTCACGAGGAGTTGAAAAACGCTTTAAACGAATTGCAAAACAAAATGGAATCCACGATGGCTCGGCTTGAAGAGGCAGAGGAGAGAATAGGTGAACTAGAAGATAAAGTTATGGAGAAAGAGGAAGCTGAAAGAAAGAGAGATAAAAAAATCCAGGAGTATGAGGGGAAAATTAGAGAACTAAGTGATACACTAAAAAAAAATAATATACGCATAATTGGTATCCCAGAGGAGGAAGAGAGAGGGAAGGGTGCTGAAGGGGTACTTGAACAAATTATAGCTGAGAACTTCCCCGAACTGGGGAAGGAAAAAGGCATTGAAATCCAAGAGGCACAGAGAACTCCCTTCAGACGTAACTTGAATCGATCTTCTGCACGACATATCATAGTGAAACTGGCAAAATACAAGGATAAAGAGAAAATTCTGAAAGCAGCAAGGGATAAACGTGCCCTCACATATAAAGGGAGACCTATAAGACTCGTGACTGATCTCTCCTTTGAAACTTGGCAGGCCAGAAAGGCTTGGCACGATATCTACAGTGTGCTAAACAGAAAAAATATGCAGCCGAGAATCCTTTATCCAGCAAGTCTGTCATTTAGAATAGAAGGAGAGATAAAGGTCTTCCCAAACAAACAAAAACTGAAGGAATTTGTCACCACGAAACCAGCCCTACAAGAGATCCTAAGGGGGATCCTGTGAGACAAAGTACCAGAGACATCACTACAAGCATAAAACATACAGACATCACAATGACTCTAAACCCATATCTTTCTATAATAACACTGAATGTAAATGGATTAAATGCGCCAACTAAAAGACATAGGGTATCAGAATGGATAAAAAAGCAAGACCCATCTATTTGCTGTCTACAAGAGACTCATTTTAGATCTGAGGACACCTTTAGATTGAGAGTGAGGGGATGGAGAACTATTTATCTTGCTCCTGGAAGCCAAAAGAAAGCTGGAGTAGCCATACTTATATCAGACAAACTAGACTTTAAATTAAAGGCTGTAACAAGAGATGAAGAAGGGCATTATATAATAATCACAGGGTCTATCCACCAGGAAGAGCTAACTATTATAAATGTCTATGCGCCAAATACCCGAGCCCCCAGATATATAAAACAATTACTCATAAACATAAGCAACCTTATTGATAAGAATGTGGTCATTGCAGGGGACTTTAACACCCCACTTACAGAAATGGATAGATCATCTAGACACACAGTCAATAAAGAAACAAGGGCCCTGAATGATACATTGGATCAGATGGACTTGACAGATATATTTAGAACTCTGCATCCCAAAGCAACAGAATATACTTTCTTCTCGAGTGCACATGGAACATTCTCCAAGATAGATCATATACTGGGTCACAAAACAGCCCTTCATAAGTTTACAAGAATTGAAATTATACCATGCATACTTTCAGACCACAATGCTATGAAGCTTGAAATCAACCACAGGAAAAAGTCTGGAAAACCTCCAAAAGCATGGAGGTTAAAGAACACCCTACTAACGAATGAGTGGGTCAACCAGGCAATTAGAGAAGAAATTAAAACATATATAGAAACAAACGAAAATGAAAATACAACAATCCAAACGCTTTGGGATGCAGCGAAGGCAGTCCTGAGAGGAAAATACATTGCAATCCAGGCCTATCTCAAGAAACAAGAAAAATCCCAAATACAAAATCTAACAGCACACCTAAAGGAAATAGAAGCAGAACAGCAAAGGCAGCCTAAACCCAGCAGAAGAAGAGAAATAATAAAGATCAGAGCAGAAATAAACAATATAGAATCTAAAAAAACTGTAGAGCAGATCAACGAAACCAAGAGTTGGTTTTTTGAAAAAATAAACAAAATTGACAAACCTCTAGCCAGGCTTCTCAAAAAGAAAAGGGAGATGACCCAAATAGATAAAATCATGAATGAAAATGGAATGATTACAACCAATCCCTCAGAGATACAAACAATTATCAGGGAATACTATGAAAAATTATATGCCAGCAAATTGGACAACCTGGAAGAAATGGACAAATTTCTAAACACCCACACTCTTCCAAAACTCAATCAGGAGGAAATAGAAAGCTTGAACAGACCCATAACCAGCGAAGAAATTGAATCGGTTATCAAAAATCTCCCAACAAATAAGAGTCCAGGACCAGATGGCTTCCCAGGGGAGTTCTACCAGACATTTAAAGCAGAGATAATACCTATCCTTCTCAAGCTATTCCAAGAAATAGAAAGGGAAGGAAAACTTCCAGACTCATTCTATGAAGCCAGTATTACTTTGATTCCTAAACCAGACAGAGACCCAGTAAAAAAAGAGAACTACAGGCCAATATCCCTGATGAATATGGATGCAAAAATTCTTAATAAGATACTAGCAAATCGAATTCAACAGCATATAAAAAGAATTATTCACCATGATCAAGTGGGATTCATTCCTGGGATGCAGGGCTGGTTCAACATTCGCAAATCGATCAACGTGATACATCACATTAACAAAAAAAAAGAGAAGAACCATATGATCCTGTCAATCAATGCAGAAAAGGCCTTTGACAAAATCCAGCACCCTTTCTTAATAAAAACCCTTGAGAAAGTAGGGATAGAAGGAACATACTTAAAGATCATAAAGGCCATTTATGAAAAGCCCACAGCTAACATCATCCTCAACGGGGAAAAACTGAGAGCTTTTTCTCTGAGATCAGGAACACGACAGGGATGCCCACTGTCACCGCTGCTGTTTAATATAGTGCTGGAAGTTCTAGCATCAGCAATCAGACAACAAAAGGAAATCAAAGGCATCAAAATTGGCAAAGATGAAGTCAAGCTTTCGCTTTTTGCAGATGACATGATATTATACATGGAAAATCCGATAGAGTCCACCAAAAGTCTGCTAGAACTGATACATGAATTCAGCAAAGTTGCAGGATACAAAATCAATGTGCAGAAATCAGTTGCATTCTTATACACTAACAATGAAGCAACAGAAAGACAAATGAAGAAACTGATCCCATTCACAATTGCACCAAGAAGCATAAAATACCTAGGAATAAATCTAACCAAAGATGTAAAAGATCTGTATGCTGAAAACTATAGAAAGCTTATGCAGGTAATTGAAGAAGATATAAAGAAATGGAAAAACATTCCATGCTCATGGATTGGAAGAATAAATATTGTCAAAATGTCAATACTACCCAAAGCTATCTACACATTCAATGCAATCCCAATCAAAATTGCACCAGCATTCTTCTCGAAACTAGAACAAGCAATCCTAAAATTCATATGGAACCACAAAAGGCCCCGAATAGCCAAAGTAATTTTGAAGAAGAAGACCAAAGCAGGAGGCATCACAATCCCAGACTTTAGCCTCTACTACAAAGCTGTCATCATCAAGACAGCATGGTATTGGCATAAAAACAGACACATAGACCAATGGAATAGAATAGAAACCCCAGAACTAGACCCACAAACGTATGGCCAACTCATCTTTGACAAAGCAGGAAAGAACATCCAATGGAAAAAAGACAGTCTCTTTAACAAATGGTGCTGGGAGAACTGGACAGCAACATGCAGAAGGTTGAAACTAGACCACTTCCTCACACCATTCACAAAAATAAACTCAAAATGGATAAAGGACCTGAATGTGAGACAGGAAACCATCAAAACCTTAGAGGAGAAAGCAGGAAAAGACCTCTCTGACCTCAGCCGTAGCAATCTCTTACTCGGCACATCCCCAAAGGCAAGGGAATTAAAAGCAAAAGTGAATTACTGGGACCTTATGAAGATAAAAAGCTTCTGCACAGCAAAGGAAACAACCAACAAAACTAAAAGGCAACCAACGGAATGGGAAAAGATATTTGCAAATGACACATCGGACAAAGGGCTAGTATCCAAAATCTATAAAGAGCTCATCAAACTCCACACCCGAAAAACAAATAACCCAGTGAAGAAATGGGCAGAAAACATGAATAGACACTTCTCTAAAGAAGACATCCGGATGGCCAACAGGCACATGAAAAGATGTTCAACGTCGCTCCTCATCAGAGAAATACAAATCAAAACCACACTCAGATACCACCTCACGCCAGTCAGAGTGGCCAAAATGAAGAAATCAGGAGACTATAGATGCTGGAGAGGATGTGGAGAAACAGGAACCCTCTTGCACTGTTGGTGGGAATGCAAATTGGTGCAGCCGCTCTGGAAAGCAGTGTGGAGGTTCCTCAGAAAATTAAAAATAGACCTACCCTATGACCCAGCAATAGCACTGCTAGGAATTTATCCAAGGGATACAGGAGTACTGATGCATAGGGGCACCTGTACCCCAATGTTTATAGCGGCACTCTCAACAATAGCCAAATTATGGAAAGAGCCTAAATGTCCATCAACTGATGAATGGATAAAGAAATTGTGGTTTATATACACAATGGAATACTACGTGGCAATGAGAAAAAATGAAATATGGCCTTTTGTAGCAACATGGATGGAACTGGAGAGTGTGATGCTAAGTGAAATAAGCCATACAGAGAAAGACAGATACCATATGGTTTCACTCTTATGTGGATCCTGAGAAACATAACAGAAACCCATGGGGGAGGGGAAGGAAAAAAAAAAAAAAAAAAAGAGGTTAGAGTGGGAGAGAGCCAAAGCATTAGAGACTGTTAAAAACTGAGAACAAACTGAGGGTTGATGGGGGGTGGGAGGGAGGGCAGGGTGGGTGATGGGTATTGAGGAGGGCACCTTTTGGGATGAGCACTGGGTGTTGTATGGAAACCAATTTGACAGTAAATTTCATATATTAAAAAATAAAAAAAAAAATAAAATAAAATAAAATAAAAAATAAAAAAATAAAAAAAATAAAAAAAAAAAAAGAGCCATGTCAGTCCAACAGCACACACAGAAACCTACTGGAGTGAGATTAAAGCAGATAAGAGTTGTGGAGTTGAAAGCTGTAGATACTGATAATTATTTTGAGAATTTTTCGTGGAAAGGAGAGTATTGACTTGGTGTTATAGTTGGAGGGAGACATGGAATCGAGGACTGGTCTTTGTAGCTAACATGTAAGTGATAGCAGAGTGTTTAAATATTATTGAGGATGATTTTGTAGAAGCAAGGTCAGAAGGCTTTTCCTATAAAGGCTAGATAGTAAATATTTTTAGCATTACCAGCCATACGTGTCTATTGCAACTACTCAGCTTTGCTATTGTAATGTGAAAACAGCCACAGATTACACATAAATAAGTGAGCAAGGTTGTGTTTCTGTAAAACTTCCTTTATCAACACCAATCTTTCAATTTCACATACTTTTATGTGCCATAGAATATTATTTTGGGGGGTTATTTTTCCAACCATTTAAACGTGTTGGGACCATTCTTATTCGTCCAGCCAGATTTGGCCCTCTGGGCCATAGTTTGCTGAACTCCACTATTGAAGACAAAATTTGGTGTTGTAGGAAAGAGAGGAGGTTTTCAGGAGTCAGATCTTTTTGTGGGAATGAGAGCCAGAATCCGCAGAGCAGGTGGAAGTTGGCCTTAGACAGGCACTTACTTCTGTCATGACACAAGAGAAGGACAAGGCTGAATATATGGATACAGATCCAAGTTAGCTGGTAGACTGCATAGTGGAAGTGCATAGATGCATTGTTATAATCTTATATTTCTTTTTTTAAAGATTATTTTATTTTTAAGTAATCTCTGTATCCAACATGGGGCTCAAACTTAGAAACCTTGAAGGCAAGAGTCACATGCTTTACTGACTGAGCCAGCCAAGCACCTCTAATTTTATATTTTCTTATGGAAAAGTTTAAGCAGTGCCTTTAGCTGAGAGAAGCAGATGGGTGGAAGATACTTAGAGTTTGAGGAGACAGTAAAAAGTTTCTAATAAGAACCATGTAGAATGAGAAAGTGAATTGACTAGGGAAATGTACTAAGATTGCTAGGCAAGCACTAAGAGCTCACTTGAGATTTCTGTCAAGCATTTAAAGCAAAACCTGTCAGGCTGCATTTTTTTTCCAGAAGTATTCAGCTGCTTGGATATAGGCCCTGAGTCGGCACAAGCTTGGATTTAACCAAATTTAATATTTTGCAGGCAAGATGACGGAAGGAGAGAGACCAAGTTGAGAGTATTTCCAAGGGAGTGATTATAGTGATTGACCATGTAATTCAAGCTGGATAAGAACAGAACTGAGGACGTAATAGAGGTAATAGAAAGTGAAAAGGTGAAAAGGTCAACACATTGGAAGTCATAGTGAGAAGGAAGAGCTTTTGGAGTCAGAAAGTAGAAGGAATGAAATGAAAAGATAGGAGGGTCTTGGAGAGCCCAGTGTTTAAAATACAGATTACAGAAGGGATACATTTATTGTTAATGAAAGGATCAATGGTATAATCATGGGAGTAGGTGCAGAAGTGTGGAGTACAGGCTCATTGAAGGCGTTGGCACCAAGGAAGAAAGACTTTAGAGAGATTAATGCATTGATAATCTAATCCGTGAACATATTAAAGTCACTAAAAGCTGTACAAGAAATGGAAGGTGGCACATGGAGAGAGCTACAAATTCTTCAAGGATTGAAGGGGGCTAAGTGTTAAAGGATTTGTCACTTACCCAAGTTAATACATACAGTAAGTGACAGTAAGTGTGGTGAATTCAGGTTTCATGCTGCTTCCCAGAAGGCTATGTCTGCATGGTGTAATTTACAATAAAAGGCAGGTTATATTTATTTAACAACACACACACACACACACACAGACACACACACACACACACACACCTGCATATTTACATTAAGTCTGCTCTACCCCTGCCTCATTGAACATACTGCTTCCTACTCAAAGGAGTCTTCCTGACTTCCGTATTTGTTCTAAAGATCAACGTTTATCTTCTTGGACTCTTGAATCTGGCCTACCCTCCTCCCTCTTCTTCATCAAAACTCTCTTCCTCCTCTTATTTCTTCCTTTTCTTGCTTAATTCCTACTGTACCAAAAGTCTAAGAATATTTTCATATTTTCCAAACATCTCTTATATGTTAGTCTTCGTGTCTTTCCAACTATCCTACAAGTTCTGTGAGAGCAAGAATGTGGTTTTTACTTTTCATGTCCCACTCAAAAGCTAATAGGCTCTAATCACTACTCAGAAGTAGGACTTTTTGATTAAACTTGTCATCAAAAGCAATATCAAAGAAGAAAGTTTTTCACTCGTCCCTTAAATTCACCAAACTATAACTGACACGTAAAAATCTATTAAATCAATAAAATAATAAATTTCAGGAATGACATAAAACACAGACAATATTAAAAAGGCCTCATAGCTGACATTTGGTATTTGATAAAAATGAATTTAATCATAATTCTGTGAATTCATATCGGATCTACTATTGTACATGTAGAAAAGTGTTCATCTTGTCATCTTTTTTATTATTTAAGGGGAAATCTTAAAGGCCAAAAAACTCACAAAGTTCAATAATTAAAGTCAAGTAAATGTTCTGTCTTGTTATTAAGGTAATTGGAAATTGAACATAGTTTTGCGAAATGGAACACTGGAGAAAAGTTTTCAGAAGCAAAGGGTGAAAATGAAGACAGAATGACAAAAGAGAAGAGCTCTTCTCAAATGACTTCAAACAGTTTAGAAAGTATTGAAATTTAGGTTGGTTCTTACTTATACTATATCATGTTTCATATTGTCTCTGGCAAGTGCTGCAGAAGGTAGCTGAGTTTAGGGAAGTCAAAAAAAACAAAGAAAATTTTGTCTTCATCTCCAATATAGATCAGTCCTTGGCTCATGGTCTTTTCTTCAAAGAATATGACAATAATGATGAAGTATTAAATGGACCTCCATTCCTTTCTTTCTATAGGAAAAGTCTCAAATTGTAGTTACATGATTAATTGACTCTGTCATAAGTTATATGGAATTATATTTCTTTCTCAGATTTTACTTTTTTCCCTCTATTTAATAGTCTGATTTATTTTAATGGCTGTAATGTATTCTGGCAAAATCCATTTAATTTTGCATTATCTATATTGAACGCCTCTAATAAAAGTATTAATCAAAAAAGCATGGGAGAATATCCTGAAAGTGATAAATGAGGCTTAGTGTTTGTTTTATGATTCAGCCCCATTTTAATACTTTTGCAAATTTATTTGGTTTAGATAAGAAACCTGAGACAGTGGAATGCCCTTCAATAAAATCCCACTGGTCAAAATTACTATGAGGAGAGAGGTATATTTCTTTCCATTTCTTGTATATATATTTATCCCTATTTTTGGATGTAGCAAGTGAATATTGGCAACTATGTTAGCTACTCTGGAAATTTCTTATATATAGTAGCTATTTTTTTTCAAATAAAGGTAGTCAAATATTCAAGAATGTACATCTTAAAATTGTATTATATCTTTTTCCTTGGTTTACAATTGATATTATATATATTTTTTCATTCTCTTTGCTTCTGTTTTTTGACCCAGACAGCAAAGACAATAGTAGTAACAAAACAACAGCAGCATTGAACAATTACATAGCACTTACTATGTGCCAGATCCTATTCCAAGAGCTTTACATGAGCACTCTCAAACAAAATGCCTTCACTAGAAGCATGAAGTACTGTAAATGTAGAGAAAGGAAAAGGTAATATTCTTCCTTGATGCTCCATACATCATTTAGTATTGAGGTTCTAACAAGGTCAAGCATTCTATCTGTAAGGTTATCTTACAACATCCAACCCCATGGATTATAGTCAGTGTGGTAAGTTTTTATTGTCTCTAAGTTTTCTTCTTTCCATTATAATAAATAAAAAAATTAATTACAGAGGAAATTATTAATCATGTCTACAATCTTTTTTGGCATATGTCAGGTTGGAAATAACTTTAGCTACCAGGAGCAGTTTCTTTGATATATATGTAACACACTTAGTATTTTATCTCAGGGTTCAAAAGGATTTTTAAAGTTTATATAGCTCACTGACCTAATTAGTCTAGAACATCTTCTACAGCATTCTGTTTATAACTGTATTTTTCGTGTCTAGCATTTTAGACTAGACCTAAAATAATAGACCTTCAAAAAAGCACCTGTTGAATGAATGAAGTCAGAGGTCATTCAGAGAACTTCAACTTCTCTGGTGTTAGACGACTCATTCCTTCCAAAGGAGCCATTTGCTGTTTTGATTCCTTTTACAGGATACCTAATAAGAGAAAAAAATTATAAAAATAACCAGTAAAGCATTTCCAAGTGTCTTATTGGCATTAGTCAAAACAGAAATTTGCATCTCATCTTAATTCCTTTTTAAGTTTGATATTTGGTATTAGGTAGACAGAATTCAAAAAAAAAAAAAAAAAAAGCCTAATAGAGATGAGGAATAGTGTGTGTGTTAACATACCCTGGAATGCATGTTTGTCAGAATTACTATTTTTTTAGGGAGTGAGTTTAGTCAGTGAACTTGGTGGGCAACATAATGTAATTTTCTCATTATTCAAGTATTTTGATGAATTTTCCTGGTAAGTGTGAATCAAACCTGGCACACATATTTTACTCCTTCAAAAACAAAGAAAAAGCATTCTATATCTACCCAAGTAGGGTTTTTTTTCTTTTCTTTTTTTTTCCTATCTGAAGCAGTTCTTTTTTTGTAATTCTAAGACATGGTGATAGATTTTTTTTCTATTTTTTTTCAGGATTTTACTGATTAGAAGGATAAAGCAGTGATCAATTAAAATGCACAGTTTATACAGAAAACACATTTACACATTACAAAAAATATGATCAGTTGTAAATACTAGAAATAATATCATTCTTTTTTATCTAATTTTTTAATGTTACTTATTTTTTTTGAGAGAGAGAGAGAGTGAGCAGGGGAAGAGCAGAGAGAGAGACACACACACAGAATCGAAAACAGGCTCCAGGCTCTGAGCTGTCAGCACAGAGCCCAATGTGGGGCTTGAACCCACAGACTGTGAGATCATGACCTGAGCTGAAGACGTACATTCAACTGACTGAGCCACCCAGGTGCCCCAAAATAATATAATTCTTAGGAAAATCATTCCCCTTTTATATTCTTTATTTTACAGAGCCATCCTATTGACTCTCAGGAATTTTTGTTTTCTTTATATTATTATTGTTTAATTTTAACAGAAGCGTGGGAAATATTTTTTAGTTCATAAATATTTTTATGCAAATCATTCACATAGCTAATGTCCTAAATCTGATATACCAAACAGTGGAGTTCCTGTGATTCATTTAGTCAAGAACCAGTTGACTTGGTAAGGTGTTAAACAATTTATTTGGGATTATATAAAACTCAAAATCCAGTCACCATGTTTGAATCCCGTAAGATTTTATTCCCAGTTTAACCTACCATTTACTAGTGACCCTTGGACTTATCACTGCTCAACAAACTTCAGTGGATATGCCATGTGCTATGCTGAACTCCAGGGAAACAAATGTATCAATTCAATTCTCCATCTCTGTTAAGGGAATTTAAGGTCAGATTTGGGTGGAGTGATCACATTTTCCTTGTTCTCTTCATCCCTTAGCCCAAAGCTCTCAAACTCTTTCTGTTTCTATCAGGGTCATGCAGAAATCTTGATGACTTCTATAGACCTTATGCCGCATCGTAGATTGCACCAGGGGCTCTGGCCTAAAATAAAGCACATGATCCTTATAAAGTAACAAAAGTCATTCAAGTTCAAGGCATCATTGCCTTGAGGGACTACATGCTGAGTGCTCATTGGATTTTTCAAGAAAAACTGGCATTGCATACATTTATTTTTATTTTTTTAAAAAATGGCAACTAATTTTTCAATTGCCAAAACATTGTGCAAACCAAGGAAAATACTTCTGGAAATAAATGTGTCCAGGAGCTACCAATTTATCTTTCTCATAGACACTCTACTGAACAAACGTGTCCAATGGAATTTGCTCCACTGTCTTAACTAAGAACTGGAAAAGCACAATCAGGAAGACTCTTCCTGAATCTGTATCTTATTTTCTTGGTTCTGTGTATAACTCCCAGTGTTTTGTTACAAAGCATTGGCTTATGCTTCAGTTTAATTATGAGCCTAGCCTCTCTAAATATGTAAACAACAAATGTTTGCATGAGTTGCAGAAAATTTAGACTGTTTGCTCTACTGTCAGTACTTTGAAATGTCTGAAGTTAATTACTTTTTCTATCTAATAGTTAAGTACCTGGGTTTTATATCTTACAATGGTGAGTTTTCAGACTGCCCTTGACACACACACACACACACGCACACACACACACACACACACACTACTTTATTTTTATTTTTTAATATGAAATTTGTTGTCAAGCTGGTTTCCATACAACACCCAATGCTCTTCCCAACAGGTGCCCTCCTCAGTGCCCATCACCCCTTTTCCCCTCCCTTCCACACCCCATCAACCCTCAGTTTATTCTCAGTTTTTAAGAGTCTCTTATGGGTTGGCTGTCTCCCTCTCTAACTTTTTTTTTCCTTCCCCTCCCCCATGGTCTTCTGTTAAGTTTCTCAGGATCCACATAAGTGAAAACATATGGTTTCTGTCTTTCTCTGTATGACTTATTTCACTTAGCATAACACTCTCCAGTTTCATCCACATTGCTACAAAGGGCCATATTTCATTCTTTCTCATTGCCATGTAGTATCCCATTGTATATATAAACCACAGTTTCTTTATCCATTCATCAGTTGATGGACATTTAGGCTTTTTCCATAATTTGGCTATTGTTGAGAGTGCTGCCATAAACATTGGGGTACAAGTGCCCCTATGCATCAGCACTCCTGTATCCCTTGGGTAAATTCCTAGCAGTGCTATTGCTGGGTCATAGGGTAGATCTATTTTTAATTTTTTGAGGAACCGCCACACTGTTTTCCAGAGTGGCTGCACCAGTTTGCATTCCCACCAACACTGCAAGAGGGTTCCCATTTCTCCACATCCTCTCCAGCATCTATAGTCTCCGGATTTGTTCATTTTAGCCACTCTGACTGGCGTGAGGTGATATCTCAGTGTAGTTTTGATTTGTATTTCTCTGATGAGGAGTGACATTGAACATCTTTTCATGTGCCTGTTGGCCATCTGGATGTCTTCTTTAGAGAAGTATCTATTCATGTTTTCTGCCCATTTCTTCACTGGATTATTTGTTTTTCGGGTGCACACACTACTTTAAATTCTACTTCTTATGGAGCTTATATTAGACATTTCATTTAATTTTCAAGATTTTTTTCATTGTCAACCTAATTATCCCTGTTACTTTAAGTGGTATATGTGCAAGTCTTCAGTTGTTGAATTCATTCTAGAACTATAAGGGTTTCTTGCCTTTTGTTGTTGTTGTTAAAGGAAGATATAAAAATGTTATGAAATCATACACTGTGTGACCAACCATGGATTACATAAACAGGTGACTGCAATAAATAAAGGGTTAAAAAGATTTATACAAGAACTATTTTATTTTTCTTAAAAATTATTATATTTTGAATCATTTTAATTATTTAGTGCTACTGCAGAATGGTTGGAAATTACCCATATTGCGGCCAAACCTATGTAGTATCTATCCTACAGGGCTAGTTCCAAAAAGGTGGCAGAATCATATTCTTCATCCTTACAACAGAGACTGATGCTGACCATGATTGGACAAATTGAACAGTGAGTGGGTGCCATGTGTCTCAGTAAGAGATTTCCAGCTGCTTTCTTTTGTTTTCCTGTAGTATATGTTGATCTGGAGCTTAATTACAATTACACATAGGTTTTTACTGTGTTTACAGTGTGTTTGAAATTGCTTTTCAAAATAAAAAAGTATTTTAGCAGGTATAAAGAAAGACCAATGTGGGAAAAGTTTGCAATTCTCTTTTATGGAACCAATTCTGTGCAAGCTGAAATTCTTCTTTCTTAGCATGTATAGGTGCTCATTTAGTAATTGAGCAAATGTACTCTGAGTTAGAGAACCTGCATTCAAATATAATTTACTAGCTCTGTTGTTTTGTGTAAGTAACTTAACCGCTCTAAGCCTAAGATTTAAAATGGGGTAATAATGGCCTCTTCTTCAGAGAGCTGTGAGAATTCAATGAGATAATGTGGGTCAAGTACCAAGTGTTAAATCTGGCACATAGTAAATGTGAAATAAAAATTATCCATCCATCCAACCATTCATCCATCCATCTCCTCACCCTCCTCCTCCTCCTCCTCCTCCTCCTCCTCCTCCTCCTCCTCCTCCCCCCTCATCCTCTCCCCTCCTCCTCCCCCTCCTCCTTGTATCCCCCATTCTCCTCCTCATCATCATCATCATTCATGGAATTGAAAAGGTAGAATAGGAATCTTTAAGAAGAAGATGGTTATTCAGGCATTACATTTCTTCTGATAACGTCTAGTTGCTTACATTAGGTAGAGTTTCATATATATGAAGTTTTTCATTCAGTATTTTCAACTAAAAAATACCTACATACCTTAATTTAGTAAATACAATTAAATATTCCTAAAAGGGTAAGAATTGAGTTTTTCTCTTCCAGAATATATATATTTTTAAAGCCTAAAGAGGGCTTTCTGTTATAAAGATCTTACTTTAAAAATGTATGCCTTGAGAGATTTGGAATCATTACTTAATTCATTCTAAACAAATATTTATTGAGTACATATGATACACAAGGTATTATGCTTGCTGGAGAGATAAAAAGGGAAGTCATGATATTTCCGTCTCCCAAGGAGCTCTTTCAAATGTTTTGAATTCCAAAACTGAATAGATTAATAGACATGTTTAAGAAGAAAAACTGAGCCAAGTCCTCTACCTCTGGACTCTGAATTTGACCTCAATTAAAATATGACGTTCCCTTGGGAACTCATGAGTATACAGCAAAATTGTAGTTAGTAACTTCATATAAGTTCAACAATCACTGAGGATCTACTAATGTTACATAAATGAGCCAAAGATAGCCTCTGTGTATTAGCCTCTTGGTTGTTTATTTCTTCACCGCAGGCTGAGACCCATTAGCTCAAAAGCCCGTTGGCTCCAACTCAAATTTTTACACATCCAATTACTTTAAAAATAACCCAAACAAGTAGATTTCTGAGCCACCTAGGACCTGCCTGCTTTGCATACCTTACGAAAGCTTTGCCCTACAGCTGTTACCCATTGATAAGACAGTGCCTTGTAGTTCTAAAACCTCCAGGCTGCTACCACCCTTTGGAATTCTCTGACCCAAAGAATCCTTGCTGTGCTGCTGAACATCATCACCTAGACATGTAAGCCGCCTCTTCAACCCTCCATCCCCCAGGAATTATCTTGTGCTCCTCCCCTTCTGGATGTTCCCTCTGGAAGGTCTTATGCTGTGACAGTCTTCCCCTCTCATGCAACCCTGCCTACTTCCCAATAGGGCTTGTTGTGTGTTATGGCCTCCTATAGTTATATCTTTTTTCCGTTATCAGCCTCAAATCCCTTGAACCCCATGCAACTATGTGCCAAGTGCTGTGTAAGCCAGTGAGAAAAAAAAAGGTAGTGAGATATAGCCCTTGATCATAAAAGAACTTATAGTCTGGCTGTGGAAACAGATTTATGAATCATTTCAGTGTAGTGTGGTGCTTGCTTTTGTGGAGGGTTATGCAGAGGTAAAAACACGGAGCACAGCTCGGTCTGGGGAGTGGAAGGAAAGGCTTTTGAGGCAGATGAAGTCTGAGTGGTACCTTGAAGAATAATGCAAATTTTATCCAGTTAAATGGGGAAACAAAAGGGTTTTTAGGCAAAGGGAACCACGTAAACAAAAGCATAGCATTGAGAAAGAGCTTGGTATATTACTATCTCCTTCATTAGCGTCATTAGCGTCATTGCTAAACTACTGATGACTGAGACTGCATCAGACTTTATAAAAACCATCTCAATTCATTCTCATAGTAAGTTAATTTGCGTAAAAAATATTTTTTTGGTTTCAGATATGAGGAAATATACTTAGGAAGTTAATTAACTTGGCCAAGGTCACAATGATCTACCACTGTGAGTGGTAGAGACTATACAAACTACAGCTGTGTCCACTGAAAATATATGCTCGCTGTTCTCAGCGTCATTATTGGTCTCATATTCTGGTTAACTACTATTTTGTAGTCATTGAGTTCTTTGATCATCTCTCCAGGAAAATTGTTCACAATGCACATATATTTTATACTGTGAAGGAATTGCTATATCCCTGGTTACAAGTTACTGCTTTACCATAAAGTGTTATGTAAGAAATGGTGAGAGATTATATTGGAAGGACACAGGAGGACTAGATCCCTGCCCATGTGTAGATGAGGAGATCGATCTCTCCTTTAGGATTATAAGAAAAATGATGTGGTTACCTATCAATAAGATAGAGCCTTGTCTTATCTGTGCTTGACTCTGTGTGGTGAGATGTGAGATGCTCTTGGGAGGAAAAAGAGGACACAGAAGACTTCTAGGCGTTTGGTACAGGAGGTCCAAATGAAAGTGTCTTATTCCTAACAGTATTGAAAATATGGATGGATTGTAAAGATGGACTTATACCACAAAAGGTGAAACCACTTTGAAGGTGTCTGATCGATAGGTTGAAGTGAGTGAAGAAGGGAAGGAGTCTTGTTTCTGTCAAGGTTTTCAGTTAGGGCCACTTGATGGATATTTGAGATTAGGAATACAACAGACAGCATTGGTGTAGGTCGATTACATGTTTGCTATTTGCGAATGGACTGGCTCGTATGAGAACAGCACACAAAGTAAGTTAGACCAGAGTCCAAAAAATGAGTTATAACTCAGTGAACATTAATTATTTTTGGCTTCTTTCACGTTCAAAAGTATCCTTATAGGACAGTAAAATAGATTATCTTTTTATATACATCAGTGAAACCTGGAGAAGCCCCGCTTTTACACTGGTAGATTGTAGGAGGAAGAAACCATGAAAAAATTGGAAATAATTTCAGAGAAGTGGCAAGTAGAACTCTACATAGGTGATTCTTCATAACCAAGGACAATTGATGCCAGGAAAAGTTTCCTTTATAGGTTTACTTAAGATAGAGATAACTATGTCATAGAAATTCTGAAGAAGTGTTATTGGAATGTTACCTTGAAAACTGAAGGTAATATTGTGAACATGTGTATTTGCTTTTATATTTTTAAAATATTTATTCTTTTTTTGTATTTTTATTTTATATATAAATGTTTATTTTCTATTATTTATGGGATGTGTATATTTTGTGTATTTATTTTATAAAATGTTCATGGAAGTGGCAACTAAAAACCAATACTAAAATAGGTGAGTTCTAAGTTATAATTATTTTTCCCTAAGCACGTCTTTTGTGAGAAAATTTTCTGATGGTGTAAAAGAACATGCTTCATTTGATTCTTGCAGCAAAGGAAATAGCACATTATATTTCAAAAAATATTCAAGGACTTCTTGAGTTTCCAAGACCCTCTCTGAATCTTTATGTATAAGTCATTTTCTGTTGAAATGATGAACTTTGTCATCATCCTTGACAGTGAATACCTATGCAATCATTAACTGCTCTACCAGTTAAAATCCTATTCACAAATCATTTGAGGGTTAAGAAATTTTGCAGTTATCACTTTCGTTAACATCATGAAATCCTACATCTGTTACAAGGGTTGCAATTACACCTTAAAATTGCTTTGTACTCTATTTGATTTGGAAAGGAGATTCAGTGAAGACATAACCTCGTGTTAAGTGGAGGAATATTTTAATGAAGATTAATTTTATTTAATCAGGTAGTAAGCATCTTGTCTTTAAGTTTATTCATTTATTTTGAGAGAGAGAGAGAGAGAGAGAGAGAGAGAGAGAGAGAGAGAGGAGTAGGGCCCGAGAGATGGGGAGAGATTGACAATCTAAAGCAGGCTCTGCGCTTTCAGCGCAGAGCCCCATGCAGGGTTCGAACCCATGAACCATGAGATCATGACCTCAGCTGAAACCAAAGAGATGCTTAACCAACTAAGCCACCCAGGCGCCCCAGCAAGCATCTTGTCTTACAGGAATGTTCATTTCACAACCTCATGACTATGAATATCACCATATTGAATCCTCAGATAAATATGACCGCTTGATTTTTTAAAATCTAGTTCAGGCAATTGTGAGTGTAGATACTGCTGTGAGGACTTTATATTATGCTTTTGTTGGAGAGTATTATTCACTTGCTATGCTCTGAACTTATGTTCTTTTAATGGTTCCTTCAAAATATATATCTCTTCTTGTTAGTATATTACATATACATTATTCATCCCCACCATCAGTTTCAACACTGAAAGGACCCTAGTATTATAGCCTGGGTTCTGTGGATCACCTAGGTTATAACCTATTTTTTGGACTACATATCGTTTGGTAGGAAATATATTCCTCTCTGATTCATAAATTTTCAGTGTCTAAATATTCTTGTTAATGTACAAGTTCATCTTTCTTGCTCTTGCTAAATTATCAGTCACTTGGACAGACACACATACTGACCAGGAACAATCAGCTAAGTGAGAGATCCCACTGAATCTGCCCCTTGGTAGAGGAACAGAAAACGTATGCAGGGTGTCTAGAAATATATTTGTGCTATAAGCTTTTGATTTTGTGTCTGAGAGCCAGCATGCCTTCTAGGACCTAATTGTAAGGGCAGCAATGAGGATTATAATGTAGGGGAGAGTTGGCTGTTCATCTTTTAGAATCAGAATTGAAAACAAGCTTCCTATGGCTTTGAAAGAAGACTTTGCTTTGTGTTTCCTTATGCTTTTAAATATATGTGGTTGATTTTTTTCTTCTTCTTCACCGGTAAACAGCATGTGAGCTTTAAAATGTATGCTGTGGTTTGAAAGCCTACCCTCTGTGTCTAATGAATTTTCACTCTGTGGGCCCCTTCATCTCCTCCCCTTTTCTGTTCTCCATTCACCCAAAGGTGGACTGTTTGAATCTCAAAAATATGATTATCATATTCATAATAAACGTGTACGCAATGAATTATAAAAAGTTATGGAGAGAGTGGAAGGAAATGTCATCATGGCTGTGAAGGCAAGATTTGCTTTCTTTCAAGGTTACCATCCTTAGTCACTTCCTTATTCCTTGATTGAATAGTTATTTATTGACCACCAACTGCATGCAGGCAGAACATTCATTGTGGTCTGTAAAACATACCTTAAGGGCTTAGCAATCTCATAAGAGAAGGAAGAAGCGTTAATTAAGTACTCAAGTACAAAAATAAATATTTACCATATATATATGGTGTATGTGTATATATATATATATATATATATATATATATATATGATATACAAGGTAAGTATATATATATACAGTATATATATATGGTGTATATATATATATGTATATATATATATATATATATATATGGTATATGTATGGTAAGTATATATATGGTGTGTGTGTGTATATATATATATATATATATATATATATAAAATTTATTTGGCATTTTAAAATAAATATGTAAATATATACAAAGAAGAAATTTGGGGAACCAAGTACTACCAATTGATGTATCTGTAAGTTCAAGAAGTATCCCCAGAGATAGTGGCCTGTGACCTAAAGTAAAATGTGTAATTAATATTTAACCAGGTGACAATTAAGGATAGCCAGAATAAGCTCTTTGAAAACAAGGAGGAACTTGTATTTATTCTTTGTATCTTTTGGAATCTTTTAACAATATCTTCAATGTAGGGTCAGTTGAACTTACATGGGATCCAGAAACATAAAAATAATTTGCAACTTCTAAAATATTTTCCTATTTATATTTAAAAACTATTTAAATGTTTTCTCAATATTTATTTAATAAGTAAAGAGCAGGTGTGAGTTATTTTAAATTACTCTTCATTCATGGCTGTGTTCTTCACTTTCAGAGATTTATATTTTGTCATTTATGTAAAAAGACTGGAAAACTTAAGTTCAAAGGTGCGCTGTTTCAGACTTATTAGAGTGATATTTTAGCTTTAGTTGTAGATTGGTACCTTGGGTAGCTGCCCCCTGGCCTACAACTTAATCAGTTCTGTTTAACCTAATATATACTTGGGAAATGTATTCTGAATTGGTTTGAGACCTGTAGACATCCCTAGGCAGAAATAGTGTGATAACACTGCTAACAGTGTTTTAGGAAGCCTCTTTGTACTTCTCAAAGAAATTCTGGCCTTTCAAACCAGCAGATAAATACAAATGCTCTTAATTAGGGGTTGGCAAATTATAGCCCATGGACCAAATCCACCCTGCCACATCTTTTTGTGTGTGTGCCCACGAGCCAATAATGGTGTTTGCAATTTTGAGTGTTAAAAAAATCACAAGACAAATATTTTGTGACATGTGGAAATTATATAAAACTCAAATTTCATTCCACAAATGAAATTTTATTAGAGCACAGCCATGCTGGGGTGCCTGGGTGGCTCAGCTGGTTGAGCGCCTAACTTCAGCTCAGGTCATAATCTCACTGTTTCTGAGTTCAAGCCCCTCGTTGGGCTTGCTGACAACTCAAAGCCTGGAGCCTATTTCAGATTCTCTCTCTCTGTCTGTCTGTCTGTCTCTCTCTCTCTCTCTCTGCACCTCCCCTGCTTACACTCTGTCTCTCTCTCTCTCAAAAATAAATAAACATTAAAAAGAAAAAACACAGCCATGCCCATTTGGCACATCCCATTCTTGGCTACTTTTGCATTATAGTGGCAGAGGTAAATAGTTGTGACAGAGGCTGGATGGCCCATGAAGACTGAAGTATTTATTATTAGTGTTCCACATGTAGTTATGGAGCATATCTGGAGATACAGTGGGAAAAAAAGACGGGCAATGTCCCTGCATTCATGGATTTCACTGTCTATTGGGAGAGATTTATAAACTCATGAATAGATAAGAGTACTTAACAGGGTGCCAAGTGTTAGGAAGAAAGTATCAGAGTTATGGCACAGAATAGAGGTTGTTGTTGCATGTTGGTGAGGAAGGTCATTGTAAGGTCCACTGAGGAGGACATGTTTGATGAGACCTCTGAGTGAGGAGAAAAGGCAGCCATGAAAAGAGGAGGGACTTTCCAGACAGAAAGTACAACAAAAACAAAAGTTCTGAGACTGGAAAGAACTTCATGATTTCTGCAAAAAGAAGCTGTGTGTATCAAGTGTTATGGATGAAGGGGAGAGTGATACAAGACATAGAAGACAAGAAATGGGGCAATGCCCAAATTGCCATCTGTGGAGATTCATCTCTAGAGATATTGATTCTAATGTGTGGGCTCGAACTCTGCATATTTTAAATCTTTCTGGGAGATTCTACTGTGCTCCCAGTTTTTGCAGACCACAAATGTGTGATCTTATAGACCATGAGAAGGAGTTTTCATCTTTGTGTAGGCACCATGAGAAGCCACTGGAGAATTCTTAGCAGCAAATAATATGACCGTATTTATATCATAAAACGTTGCCTTTGGCTGTGAGGAAAATGGTCTGTAGGAGGCAAGAATGGAGGCAGGAAGCTGGAGGAGGCTGCTGCTGGAGTAGCCCATGAAAAGACCAGAGTTACTTATATTGGGGTTGCTGTGATGGTGCTGAGGAGACAGACTCAGGCCACATCACAGAAGAAGAGCCAAAGGACTCCTGATGGATTGGAAGTTGGGAGTAAGGGAAAGAAAGGAATCAGAGAAACTGAATAGCTGGGAGGGTGGTGGCGCCATTTGCCAAGATTGAAAAAATAAAGAGAGGAGCAGGTTTGGAGTCAGGGGGATGGTAATCAACAGTTTTTCCTGGAAAAGTTAAGTTGTAGATACTTATTGGATGGTATCATTCATTCATTCATTCAACAACAAAACAGAAAACTAATGAGGACCTACTGTATGCCAGACACCATCCTGGGCACTGGAGATTATCTCCGTTTAACAAATAGAGACAAAAACACCCTGCCCTTGTGGGATGTCATGTGGGTGCTGAGGGGTAGGGTCTGAATCCCCAAAAGGAGGAGTCTTGCCGAAATGGATAGAGTTGCAAGTCCTCTGTTGACAGACTGCTTTGCATCCATTATTTGACGTCAGGCAATCTGAATGTTTTTACAAAATGGTATGATGCATTCTAACAGAAGACAACACAGCTATAGACTGTTTTCTGGACAAATGGACCGACATGGGCGCAAACCTCCTGGATACTGCTGCTGTCTCTCTGCATGCAGGAGTGGAGCCATGCTGAACTTGAACGGACATGGAGTTAGGTGAGGCAAGTAGGTTTTCATCCTTGGTTCTTGTAATAGGAACCGAGGAGAATTTTTTTTCCATTGGCTTCAGTGCTGTGCTGACAGAGAAAAAGATCCCGCTGCCTCAACACCAGTATTAAAGAGCCAAATACAGAGCAGTAAATGAATTGAAAGGCATCTAACGAGTTTTACCTATTACTGCTGAGACGTCAAACTTCAAGCCAGCCAGAGCAGTGGGGCCTATAAGAACCTTCTAGTGCCTGAGCGTGGATAATAATGGATATAATAATACTTTGCATTTATATAGCACTTTTACACATGGATCTTCACAATAATCCAGAAAGGAGGGCCAAGCAGGCATTGTTATCTGCATTTTTAAAAAATAGCTCCCAGAGGCAGGAAGCGTAATGGGAAGGGTGAACGCATGTGAATGTAAAAAATGTAAAAAGATGAAGCCAATGAGACATGAAAAATGAGCTAGAAAGCGAATGTTTAGAGAAAGAAGTTGCCTGAACTATCTGGGGTTTGTTTTTCATTAATTTCTACTTCTTTTATTCCTTTTCTAATTAATTGCATCAAATATGTGTTGTTCTTTTTTTAAACTCATGGTGACATGTTTGCTTGTAAAGGAGTCTTACACTCAAATACCTAGAAAGGGTAGGCCAGCATCCTGAATGAATGCAGGATGCAGCTTAGGCTGTGCTCAACCGCCAAGCCTACCCCACAGTAAAGTGCGATCATGACTCAGTCCATGGGGCTGCTTGACAGGAATGTGGGCCCAGGATAGACAGACAGATGTTAGGATTCTTCAAGAGAAGCTGAAAAACAAATCTGGCATATGATGTGGAATCTCTCATTTTTAGTATCTGTAACTAAGTTGTAAAAACTATTTAGCATCCAAAAGCCAAAGACAATATCCTTGGAGGTAGATTTGGCCCACACACTGTCATTTCTTAACCATTGGCCTATGCATTCCAAACTGTCTATGAATCATACACAGATGGAAGTCCTTATAATCTATTCCCAGAAAGAATCTTCAAGAAGACTTAATATCACTATCAGTAGTAACTTCTTCAAATTGAAATTGGGACTCCGGAAGGAACTTTAACATTGCAAAGTCTATGAATAAAGCTTATCAAAGCTTTTCATATGACCTTCTATTAAATATAACTCATGATCTTTAGCACTGAAAAACAGATAAACCAATAACCCTTAGAAGATAGAGACTGTTTAAATAAATCTATACCTCTGGCAGCAGAGTGACATTGTCTCCCACATGTCAGGACACTTTCCTTTCATTCTGTGGAGTTATAAGTTCAAGTAGTCAAGCAATTCAAAATAGTGAAAGAAATGTTACAAACATTTGTCATAAAAAGGGAGCATTTGATCTGATTTAGCCACTGAACTAAATCTAATATATAATAAAAGCAGCAAGTTTCCTGCATTCTCCCTATGTGGGAATTCAGCTTAGGTCAAAAAGTATGGATTTTGAGTTATCAATAATCTAAAAACATATATATACCAGTTGTCCAGGTGATTCCTCCTGAGCCAAAATATCTCTTAGACATCGAAGTGAAATGTTAGCACCACAACTCCATTTTACAAATAAGGAAACTAAGGCACAGAAAAGCAGGAGGTGAATTTCTCAAATTGACCAGACTGAGGAAATGAATGCCTCAAACAGGATTTTTGTTATCCAGTCTCAACCTGTAAAGAGTCTAAAATATTTCTTAGGTGAGGTGCAATTTTTTTAATTACCAAAAAAATATACTTTACTGAAGGAAGATAAGGTAATAAAGGCAAAAAGGAAAAAAAAATCAGATACTTCCTCAAAGAAAACTGCTATTTCTGTTTCAATTTGTGATCTTTGTGAACACTTATGTGTTTAAAATTTCCCATGAAAATTTATGTATTTAAAAATTTGTTTCATGCAATGTGTTGGTCTCACCCTCAAGAATTTTCAAACTGTGAGTCATGACCAATTAGCGGGTCAGAAAATCAACTTAGTGGGTAACAACCAGCTTTAAAATCATTAATTTAAATAGAATATAAAGGAATAGAGTAAATACTGTAGAATCAGGGTGATTATTGGGGTGTGTGTGTGTGTAAATGTATCTGGGATCATAATGTAAAATGATTTTCTTACTGACAGTTAAAATACTGGAAAACCACAGCTGTAGCCAGCTTTTCTACTTATTAATTGATTACAAAAGCTCTGCCTTTTTCAACAAATAGTGTCACACATCATCATTTTATTTATTTTTTTAGTGATTTTAAAATGTTTTAATAATATGTACTTTTTTTCACTTTTTTTAAAATTTAAGTATTAACCAACATACAGTGCAATATTGGTTTCATGTGTACAATTCAGTGATTCCTCACTTACATACAATACCCAGTGCTTATCACAAGTGCCCTCTTTAATACCCATCACCTATCTCACCCATCCCCCACCCACTTCCCTCAATCAACCCTCAGTTTGTTCCCTGTTGTTAAGAGTCTTTTGTGGTTTGTTTTCCTCTCTCCTCTTCCCCCTTTTCCCATATGTTCATCTGTTTCATTTCTTAAATTCCACATATGAACGAAATCGTATGGTATTTGTCTTTCTCTGTTTGGCTTACCTCATTTAGTTTAATACTTTCTAGGTCCATCTACAGTGTTATAAATGGCAAGGTTTCATTCTTTTTTATGGTTGAGTATTATTCCATTGTGTATGTGTCCCACATCTTATTTATCCATTCGTCAGTTGATGGACATTTGGGCTGTGTCCATAGTTTGGCTATTGTTGATAATGCTGCTATAAACATTGGGGAGCATGTACCCCTTCAAATCTGTATTTTTGTATCCTTTGGGTAAATACCTAATAGTGCAGTTGCTGGATCAGAGGATATTTCTATTTTTAAATTTTTGTGAAAACACCATATGGTTTTCCAGAGTGGCTACAGCAGTTTTCATTCTCACCATCAGTGTAAGAGGGGTTCCCCTTTTCCTGCATCCTTGCCTACATCTGTTTCCTGAGTTGTTCATTTTAGCCATTCTGACAACTGTGAGGTGGTATCTCATCATGGTTTTGATTTGCATCCCTGATGATAGGTGTTGTTGAGCATCTTTTCATCTATCTGTTAGCCATCTTGGTATCTTAGTTGGAAAACACACATAATCATTTTAAATTCTGCCTGGATGTTTCACTAGCCAATTCACTATTGTTGGAGAATAGATTTGTTCTCATTCTCTATTATTATACACAGTACTGCCATGAACATCTTTGTATATACTTCCAGCTAATTCATTGGACTAATGTAGCACACATCATTTCCATAACCTGTGAATGTTAAAAGGTTGTCCATAGACTTATAGACAGTGTGGTTTTACTAAAAAAAAATCATGTCATTTTTTTATTATTGTTCTCTTCTTTGTGAGTAGGAGGGGTTCCTTTTCCTTGGAGGGGGTCATCCAAGTTTCAATATTTATCCTCACTTCAGCGTCATCTTGGGGAAAGAGTTTTCCATTGACTTTGATCATAGTGTAGAGGAAATAGTTTCCACAACATATTGTTTCTGCCTACACTGGCTTGGGATCCAAGTGGAAGATTCCTTTGGGCTGATGTTTAGTGGTGCAAAACTTTAGCAGCACAACACCAGGGGTTTAGGATTCCACCAATTCAAACAGCTGACACCTTGAGATTATTTTGTCCTCATATCTTAATCATTAATGCAATCTGATGCAGGAATAAAGCCATCCCTTTATGTTGCTTATTATTGTATTTACTTATAATAAATACTGTAATGGCTCCTTACATGCATTGTGTAGATTTTGATTTTGAAAAAAAATAATAATTGAGGTGAAAGGTAATGAGTTTACTTGATATTTTCTCTTCCCTTAGTCACATATAAATTCAGTCTTGTGGGTCATTCCACTTTGTGGATGATCCTTTTTGTTCTTCATTTGGCTTGAAGGTTTCTTTGGGCCACATCAGAGAATTGATCTAACGTCCAAAGATTAGTTCACAAATTGGGTGACCTCCATCCACTGTGGGACCAGTGACCACAGTTCATCCCAAATGCTGACTTTTCTAATTGAACACCTTGTCTATTGGTTACAACCTACCTTTCCTTGAACCAGGGTGTGGGATCAAAGGCTATAGAGAGGGTTATAGGTTTACTAAGCCTTGCTGCCATTTTAATTTCATGTTATATGACTCATATAGTAAGGGACAGTTTATAAATGTTTGCTGAAAGCAATCTTAGAGTTGTCTTATCTATACACCCTCACACACACATCATTATGTTAAAATTACACACTGTAGCAAGTCTCTATATGCACATTGCACATAAGACAAGCTTCCTGAAATTTATTTGACATAACGATTAAAGTAAATGTATCAGAAGATCAAAAAGTTGTCTCTAGAGTCTGCACATGAAAATTATTCCTTTGAATTAAAATCTTTATATATTTTCTGTGATTTGATAAGAGAAGAGCTGAAAATTGCCTATCATAATAATTATTTCCAGTTGATAGGGTACCAGAGTTTTCTGCAAGCTGCAAAGAACATGCCAGCATGTGGTCACTATCTTTAAAGGGCTTTCATGTTTTCCATTCTCACTCAGAAGCATGAAAACTTGTCAAGTGAACTCTGTAGAATGGCGGGGGGGTGGGGGGGGGGCGGGGGTGAAACTAACGTTCTTATATGTAAATAAAATAGACTCACAGGCGTAGTGGTTTGGATGTCTGTGCCACTCTCCTCTGTTAAGGTCATAGCTAGCTATCATGTCAAATGCAACAAAATTTCACCAGCTCTCATGAACAGGCAAGGAATTGAAAATTTAATAAGTACAATCTCATTTTAGGAATCAAAAATAATTCAGGGTGGAGGGACCTCTAGTGGACATTTCTGTTCATATCTGATAATGGATCAGAAGAAGAAAGAAAAGTTGCTTACAAATCACATTCTCTATTTCTGCAGTGATAACTTCATTTTTAAACAAACAACACTTCATCAGGATGGGATACAGGACATAGCCAAATGATCACTCTTCAAGCAAACACACACTCATAAAAACACATTTGCAGTTTTAATCTCATTGCATATACTCAACAGCCAACTGCATTTTGTGTTCCTTTTTAAAATAACACAGAAACAAAATTAAAAAGTCAGTAAAAAATTGACAAGCAGATATTTTTATCCACCTTAGTTTTGCTTTCACTAAAATCCTACTTAAAATTAATGAAAATATAATCCATATATAAAACTCTTATCTATTATTATCCTTAATTAAAGTTAAATTGAATTGCATCATGGAAACTTTTGCAAAATGGGAAACAACCAATAAATTAAAGCTCCCTTCCATCATGCCCTTCACACAAGGTTTCCCAAGATACTATTTGGCATAATAAAATTAGTAGCCTGAGTAATTATGAAAAGCTAGGTCAAATAAATAAGTCCTTGCCCTGCCTTAGAAAGCTGAAAGAGTCTTGGGGAAAAGGCAACAAATCACAAGTGGCTGGGCATACCTCTGGCAAAGATGCCCTTCTCCAAAGAATCTGGATCTTCACAAGCAGTGCTGGAAAACTTAGAAAAGTGGAGCCTGGCAAATTTTTAAAATCTGTAGACATATTAGAAAATCTAATGTACTTTTCCTCTGCCTGTTTATTAAGATGCACATTACAAATTATTTCCCAATGTAGTACAAGCTATGGTGTTTAGTACTTAATGGTTTGGTTCTTACCTCTGATGGTTATTCTTTTTTTTTTCCTTCCTGACTGCAAGGTCCTTGAAAACAAAGAAGGCATCTTCTTACCTTCTACACTCCTTACTAACATGTTGTTCCCCCACCTCTATATTATACAATTTCTATGCTTGCTTGCGCATAATCCCTCTCCCTATGACTTCTTGAAAAGGTGATATAAGGATTCTAGAGTGCATGGCTTAGAGTCTGGGAAAAATATCCAGCCTGTGCCTTAGACCCAGGCTTTTATTATTATTGCTGATGTTGATAGTATTCCCCCTCCTACCAACCCCTGGCTTTTCTCCAGTGTTCCCATTTCAGGCCATTTTGTCTATAAATAGGAACTAACTTCTAGAGCCAATGATTAGAATATGGTTCTTTACTTAGATAAGTGAACTTGAATTTTTAAAAATCCCTATTTTCACAGAAGGTTAGCATTTCCTTCCATTAAAAATGTAGGCACAGGGGTGCCTGGATGGCTTAGTCAGTTGAGCATCCAGCTTTGGCCCAGGCCATGATCTCATGGCTCATGAGTTCGAGCATTGCATCAGGCTCTCTGCTGTCAGCACAGAGTTTGCTTCAGATCCCCTCTCTCCCCCTCTCTCTGACCCTTCCCCACTCAACGTGCTTTCTTTCTCTCTCGAAAATCATAAATATAAAAAAATTTTAAAAAAAGAATGTAGACACAAATAAAGCAAAGAAAAACACATACATAATAATATAAGCAGTATCTAAGTTGCCCCCAACAGAAATAATAAATTTTCGTATCATAATAGTATCAGATGAATCAAATATTATTTGCACTCTATGTAATTCTAGTTATTAGACCTACCATTAGATCTTGTCCTTTAAAAAGGAGCTCAATATTGTCTCACAAATGTATTTATTTTAATATCTTTGTCATTATTTTGATGTGATTGATTTCCTTTTCCCTCCCATGCACTGTATCTTCTGCATTTGCATGTGTTCTGAGAAGAGCTGCTAAGGCTCCAGCAGAAGATATTCAGTGAGATTTCTGAACCGGATTTATTTCTTCTTACTTATTTCCCCCCTGTTTTTTCCACCCCCACCATAAGTGATAAAACCATTGATATATAAAGGGCCCATGCATGTTTTAAAAGGCCAAGGGCAGAAGGCACTGAGCAGAACATTTACTCCTCTGGAGGTGGTCCCAGGTAAGAGGTACATGGAGTGTTGGCGCAGGCAGAAGCTGCTTTGCAGAATGGCAGGGAAAGTGACTTCCTGGGGGCAAGCTGAAAGATGTTAAGTGCTGTGGGCTGACTGGGAACCAGCCCCATGGCCTGCAGGGCTAGAACTGTCCTGAAAGCTGACTGTTCTTATGCTGAATGGTTGTTGAATCTACTGTACCTACTTCAAAGGCTGTGTGAGGAGAAACTGAAGTTGAAGCAGCTGGTGGTGGAAGAAATTCTAACTAAAAGGAATCAAGGTTTGTATCATAATTCAGCGATTGTCCAGCTGGGTAGCCTCCTTCAAGGACATCACCTCTAAGCTTCTGGTTCCTCTTCTGTGACATGACGGACACAGTTGATAGTCTACAAGTTTCCTTCCCACTCTATAAATTTAGGATGAATTCTCTGACATGACTTGAAACTGTAAATCGTTAGGGAGGCTGGCTTACCAAAATTGGCAAAATCTAAGCCATTCCAGAGGAATGCTACCTAACAACCTTTTAAAAATGGTGTTTTTATTTTTCAGTGTTTGTTTTCCTTTTTCTTGAGGTATCTTGAAATATCTGTACAGGAAACTATTGAGATATCAAACTCACAGGTTGATGAATTTCTGCAGAAGGTACATCCCTTTGTAACCAGATCCGAGATACAGAAAATATGTGGCAACCAGAGGATCCCTGCACTGTCTCCAAATTTATAATCTCTAAGAGGTAGACACTGTCTTTCCTCTGTCACCGTAACTTCCGTTTGCTTGTAGTTGTACTTCAAAGAAGTAACATCATACAGATCTTTTGTGTCTATACTCTGTTTATGAGAGTCATTCACATCAATACATGTGGGAGTAGTTTATTCTGTTTTATTACTCTGTGGTATCCTGTCATATGAAAACACCACAATTCGTTTGTCCATTCTCCCGTTGAAGAACATTTATTTTCTTTTCCCATGGGGGACTATTATAAATAATGTTTCTGTGAACATTCTTGTACACATCTTTTGATGGACATATGCACACATTCTGTGGGGTTCACTGTGTGCACACATATTTAACTTCAGTTGATTCTGCCGAACCCTTTTCCAAAGTTGTACCTGTTTATCCTGCCATCAGTGGTGAGGGTTCTCATTATTCCATATCCTCTCGACACAATCAGTGCTGTCAGTCCTTTTTTTTTGAGACAGAGAGAAAGCACAAGCTGGGGAGGGGCAGAGAGAGAGGGAGACAGGAACCAGAGTGGGCTCAGCACTGATAGCAGAGAGCCCGATGTGGGTCTTGAACTCATGGGCAACGAAATCATGACCTGAGCTGATGTCGGATACTTAGCCGACAGCCACCCAGGCACCCCTGTCAGTCTTGTTTTGATCCATGCCAGCAGGTGTATAGCAATATCTCATTTGTTTTTATTTACCTGTCTCAGTATAAATATTGATATTTTACTCCAAAAGAGAAACATATTTGGAAAGAATAAGAACAGCTCTACTTCTTCCAGATACATTGGCATTGTCTTTTTGTTTTAAATGTATTAACAAATTAAAAGTATACTATATAAGCCCAATTTTAATTTGAGGCTTTAAAGGAGTTGTCACCTGCTAAAATATAAGAGACTAAGAACTGTCAGTATTTAAGTTCCATCAGAGAAACTTCCATGAAATTGCTATCATCCTCCATTTTAATCCATCCTTTGGGTCTACATTGCAGGATATCAAAAACTACATTGTGCAGTATTGGAAGTTATTCTTCAGTTATGACTACACTAGGGCTGGGGAAAAGATGTTCTTGAAAAAGTAAAAATGTCTATGTGAAATAATTCCTTTGCTTGGATGTTTCTGGTAGTGACTCTCTCTCTTATAAGTGATCTACTCTCTATCAATACTGTGGATTATTTTTGCTCTTTCCCACCATGCCCTGAAGAGCCACTTTCCCTTTCTCCAGGCCATTACTGTCATAGCAGTGACGCTCACAGACCACCCATTCATTAAAATTTGAAAATGCTCTTTTGCTCTTGTGCCAACCCAGGATACTTCCGTTACTTGCTGCCAAATATTAATAGGCTTTTTAGATTTGAGAGACTAGTTCAGCTGTCCATCAGTTTAAGTGGCTCTCCAAACTGAGAAATTGGATCTAAGTTGATTTTTTAAATAATTTACATTTTTTACAGATATATTCCTGTATGAATTTACATCCCCACAGAACTACAAGAAAATCAACTGGTGGAAGCCATTTGACTTGCATGACATAACAAAGCCCCCTTGCTGACATGTGTATGTGTTTTTTAAAGTCTGCTCATAATAGTTCAGATGAAAATTGCATATTATATATTATCACAATCACTACAAACATCTCAGTGAAAAAGTTTCCTTAATAACACTTATAAAATTTTGATACTATGTTAATGCATTAGTGTGTTTCTGAAACCATTGTTTCAGTTAATGATAGCCATGCCATTATTTGTCTATAATAATTACACGTTTACACTGAGGAGTAATCAAAACATCTTTAAAATTAGCAATCTCCAAAGCATAAGACAAAATACTGCATAAGACAATATATTCTGCCTAAGATAAAATACTCTATATGTGTGTTCTATTCAAATTTCATATATATATGTAAAGTGTCCACTATCTTCTGTGATACTAATTTGATTACCATGTCATGTACATGCCAAACACCCTCCATTTCAATGATTCAAGAATACATTATGCAAATTACAAATTTATGTGGTTAGGATGGAATTGCTAAGTGGCTTTAATGTCACTTCTTGAGACTCTGATTTTCTTGTATTTGAGGTCAGAAGGTGGCAACCATACCATACTGGCTTATATACTGTAATATCCAAAACTAGAATTAAATTATTGCCCAAATATAAGAGAGGCTTTCCTAACACAAATACATATATAATACACATACTGACATAGATCTTAGTTTGTTTTCAAAAATCAGGCTGTCCTGCAAACCTGACCTTCACCTTGCTATGCAACTATCATCCAGAGTTTAGTAGTGCTTTTTATCCATAGCCCTACCCCACCATCAACCTCTTTTGAGATGGAGTAATCCAGAACATTCAGTTTTTCTTTCACTTATATTTTCTGCCTTGACCTAAAGGGGCTTACAAATGATCTAGATATTGGTTTTATCATGTTGTATCTTCAGGTCCTCATGATAGTCTGAGAAGTAAGTGAAAAATCACCATATTTATTTGATTATAAGATGCCTTGAGACAGACAATCCTTGGTAGACACAAAACTGATTTAATAACATTTATTTTTGTTGTATGAATGTTGACTCCAGTCATTTGACATTTAGATTATAAAATATATCCTGACAAAAAAAACTTTGAAAAAATTTTACACGTAAGAAAATTAATAGTTATCTATGATACAGAAATGAGGACGTATAAGAGGAAAAAGTCTAGATAGGTTGACTAAGAAACTCATGCAGCTATAACTAGGAATAAATTGCAGATATTATGACTTGTGACTCTATGCTTTTACCAGACACTTGCCTATATACTTGGATAAGTATTTTTTTATGCTTTATTTAGGTAAAATTGAAAAATAAAATTGTAAGATATTTAAAGTATACAACATGATGATTTGGTATGTGTACATACTGTGAAAGGAAGCCAGACTATGGAATCTTTTATTTTTAGAATTTGTGTTCTATAATTTGAAGGATCTTCAGAGTCAAACATTTGTCATGTATTTATTTTTTTTAATGTTTATTTATTTTTGAAGCAGAGAGAGACAAAGCATGAGGAGGGGAGGGGCAGAGAGAGAGGGAGACACAGAATCAAAAGCAGGCTCCAGGCTCTGAGCTGTCAGCACAGAGCCTGGTGCAGGGCTCGAACTCATGAGCTGTGAGATCATGCCCTGAGCTAAAGTCAGATGCTTAACGCCTCTATTTATTTATTTTTCATTTATTTTTGAGGGAGAGAGAGAGACAGTAGGTAAGGGGCAGAGAGACAGAGAGTGAGAGAGAGGGAGAGAGAAGATCCCAAGTAAGCTCATCAGTGCAGAGCCCAATTTGGGGCTCTATCTCATGAACCATGAGATCATGACCTGAGTCCAAATCAAGAATCAGATGCCTAACCAACTGAGCCACCCAGGTGACCCTCTCATGCATTTAATAACATAACTTTATTACAACTATGAATATTTTTAATGAACTAGTAACGGCACAGGAATTGAAAATATGTCAGCTTTGAATTACCAACTTCACAAGTAATCTTCTGATATTACCAAAGTGGATTCCAAAGGAAACCTATACAGATAGCCAATATGAAGACCAACACTAAGATGTACATGGGGAAAGATGTGCGTAGGGAGAATATATCCTATTTGTGGTGAAAGTGCATCAGCCAAAGAGGTAGCAATTTGTAGAAGGATAGACGAAGAAGAGCAAACCAAACACAGGGAGCCATGTGAGTTATGAAACAAGGTGTGAATGTGCAGAACATAAACAGAGGCAGTGTTCTCTGAACCTAGAGAAAATTCTTTTTTTTTTCTTCAGGTTTTTAAATTCTAGTTAGTTAACATACAGTGCAAAATTGGTTTCAGGAGTGGAATTCAGTGATTCATCACTTACATTCAACACCCAGTGTTCAGCCTATTGAGTGCCCTCTTAATACCCATCACTCATTTAGCCCATTCCCCACCCCCCTCCCCTTCAGTATCCCTCAGTGTTTTTCTCTATAGTTAAGAGTTTGCTTCCCTCTCTTTTTTTCCCCTTCCCATATGTTCATCTGTTTTTTTTTTCTTAATTTCCACATATGAGTAAAGTATAGTATTTGTCTTTCTCTGACTTATTTCGCTTGGTATCATACACTCTAGCTTCATCCGTGTCATTGCAAATGAGAAGATTTCATTGTTTTTGATGGCTGAGCATTATTCCATTATGTGTGTATGTATGTGTATATATGTATGTATACACATGCTACATCTTCTTTATCCATTAATCAGTCAGTGGACATTTGGGCTTTTTTCATAGTTTGGCTATTATTGATAATGCTGTCATTAACATTGGGTTGCATGTGCCCCTTTGAATCTGTATTTTTGTAACCTTTGGGTAAATACCTAGTAGTCTAATTGCTATGCCATAGGGTTGTTCAATTTTTTAATTTTTGAGAAAACTCCATACTGTTTTCCAGAGTGGCTGCACCAGTTTGCATTACCACCATCAGTGTAAGGCGGTTCCCCTTTTTCTGCACCCTTTCCAACATCTGTTTTTTTCTGACTGGTTAATTTTAGCCCTTTTACAGGTGTGAGATTGTATTTCATCATAGTTTTAATTTGTATTTCTCTGATGTTGAGCATCTTTTCATGTGTCTTTTGGCTATTTGGATGTCTTCGTTGGAAAAAACGTCTGTTTATGTTTTCTGCCTATTTCTTAACTGGATTCTTTGGTTTGGGGGGGTTAGTTTGATAAGTTCTTTATAGATTTTGAATACTAACCCTTTATCCGATATGCCATTTGCACATATCTCCTCTTATTCCATAGGCTACCTTTCATTTTGTTGACTGTTTCCTCCACTGTGAGGAAGATTTTTATCTGGATGAAGTCTCAATAGTTCATTTTTGCTTTTGTTTCCTTTGCTCTGGAGATGTGTCTAGTAAGAAGTTGCTATGAGGTTAAAGAAGCTGCTAGGATTTTTGATAGTTTCCTGTTTCACATTTAGTTCTTTCACCCATTTTGAATTTATTTTTGTGTGGTGTAAGAGAGTAGTCCAGTTTCATTCTTCTGCATGTCACCATCCAGTTTTCCTAACACTATTTGTTGAAGAGACTGTATATTTTTCCATTGGATATTATTTTCTGCTTTACTGAACTTTAGTTAACCATTAACTCTTCTTTAAATATTTAAATATTGGCATATAATTTTTTCATAATATTCTCTTATAATTGTTTGTATTTCTGTGGTGTTCATTGTGATCTCTTCTCTCTCATTCATGATTGTAATTACTTGGGTCCTTTCCTTTTTCTTTTTGATAAGTCTGGCTAGGAGTTTATTGATTTTATTTATTCTTTCAAAGAACCAGCTCCTAGTTTCATTGATTTGTTCTACTTGGTTTGTATTTTTTCTTTCTATACCATTTATTTCTACTCTAATTTTTGTTACTTCCCTTCTTGTGCTGGATTTAGGCTTTATTTGCGGTCCCTTTTCTAGCTCTTTTAGGTGTAAGTTTTAGGTTGTGTGTTTGAGACTTTTCTCAACTTCATGAGGTAGACCTATACTGCTATATATTTCCCTTTTATGACTGCTTTTGCTGCATCTCAAAAGTTCTGGACCATGTGTTTTCATTTTCATTTGCTTCCATGTAGTTTTTTAAATTTCTTCTTTAATTTCCTTGTTAACCCATTCATTAATTTGTAGGATGTTCTTGAATCTCCATTTTTTTGTGGTCCCACCAACTTATTTCTTATGGTTGACTTCAAGTTTCATAACATTGGAGTCTAAAAATATACGTAGTATAATCTCAATCTTTTTGTGTTTGTTGAAGCCTGATTTGTAACCTAGTATGTGATCTATTTTGGAGAATGTTCTATGTGCACTCGAAAAAAATGTGCATTCTGCTTTAAGGTAAAATGTTCTGAATATATCTGTTAAGTCTATCTGCTTTGGTGTGTCATTCAAAGCTATTGTTTCTTCTTGATTTTCTGCTTAGATGATCTGTCCATTGGTTTAAGTGGGATGTTAAAGTCCCCTACTATTATTATATGATTATCAATGAGTTTCTTTATGTTTGTTATTAATTTATTCATTTTCTGTGTGTTTCCAAGGTGGGGGCATAAATATTTATAATTATTAGATCTTGTTGGAAAGACCCCTTCATTATTATAGAGTGTCCTTTTTCATCTCTTATTACAGTCTCTGGTTTAAAATCTAGTTTGTGATATAAGTATGACTACTCTGTCTTTCTTCTGACATCCATTACCATGATAAATGGTTCTCCATCCCCTCACTTTCCGTCTGTAGGTGTCTTTAGGTCTAAATTGAGTCTCTTGTAGGCAGCATACTGTTTTGTTTTGTTTTGTTTTGTTTTGTTTTGTTTTAATCCATTTGGATACTCTATGTCTTTTGATTGGAACATTTAGTTTATTTACATTCAGAGTGATTATTGATAGATATGAATTTAGTGCCATTGTATTACTTGTAAAGTCATTGTTTCTGGAGATTTTCTCTGTTCTTTTCTAGTCTTTGTTGCTTTTGGTCTTTCTCACTGAAACAGTCCCACTTAATATTTCTTATAGGGCTGTTTTAGTGGTCATGAACTCCTTTAGTTTTTGTCTGTCTGGGATTCTTTTATCTCTCCTATTCTGTATGACAGCCTTGGTGGATAAAGTATTCTTGACTGCATATTCTTCCCATTCAGTACATTGAATATGTCATCCCACTCACTTCTGGCCTGCCAAGTTTCTTTGGATAAGTCTGCTGCTAAACTTACTTGTCTTCCCTTGTAAATTAGGTATTTCTTTTCCCATGGGATTTATTTTCCCATCATCCTCTTAGGAGTTTTTCTTTATTCCTATATGTTGTATGTTTTACTATGATATGTCATGATATTGGCCTGCTTTTGTTGATTTTGATGGGAGTTCTCTGTGCCTCCTGGCTTTGGATATTTGGTTTCTTCTTGAGATTAGGGAAATTTTCAGCTATAATTTGCTCAAAAAAACCTTCTTCCCCTTTTTCCCTCTCTTCTTCTTCTGGGACTCCTGTGATACAAATGTTATTACACTTTATGGAGTCGCTGAGTTCCCTAAGGCTACTCTCATGATTTAATATTTTTCTTTCCCTCTTCTTTTGAGCTTCATTATTTTCCATAATTTTATCTTTAATGTCACTTATTCGTTCTGCTTTTTCTATCCTTGTGGCCATTACATCTAGTCAGTTTCACATCTCAGTTTTAGCATTTTTTATTTCAGCCTGACTAGTCATTCATCTCTGTGGTAAGGTTCTCCCTGCTATCTTCTATGCTTTTTCTCAAGCCCAGCTCATATCCTTATGATTGTTGTTTTAAATTGTGAATTACGCATATTACTTATATCTTTTTCAATTATATCTCTAGCCATGACCTTTTATTATTCTTTCTTTTGGCATGAATTCCTCTGTCTCCTGCTCCTAATATAATGGCTTTAGTAAGAAGTCACATATTGTCCAGTGCCTGGTGTTTCAGGAAGTGTTTCTAGTATATTCTTTGTGCACTCTGCTGTTGTGTTTTGGCTGCTCTTTCCCTTAGGTCAGTTCCTGCAGAGTTTCTCCTTGCCTACAGTGGGGAGTGTTTGGACCTTGCCCAGTATGTGGCAAGTTTTAATTAGATGTGCTTTGGTCTGCTTGTTAAAAGAGACTAGTTCCTATTTCTACTAGAGCTGATGCTTTGTAGCACTCTAGGCTTAATAGACTTGGTGCATACTGGGGGGTTTGTGCTGGTCTTCTGGGGGAGGGCCCCACTGCTGCTGTGGCTTTCAGGCTCACTTTCCCTGGTTAAAAAAAAAAGGCACCTGCAGAATATAGAAGGGCAGGGCTCAGTGTAAGTGGCTCAGGCATGCACTGTGGTCCCTGTGTTGCATTCTGAAGTCAGTCTATGATGATGGGCAGGGGATGAAAATGGTGTCAGCCCATTTTCTCATCCCTAGAGAGGGAGTTCTCACCCACCACTGTCCAGGAAGCCATCACAGTGGAGCGAACAGTCTCCTCTCATGTGTCCCAGACATCCCTCAGATCCCTGCATTCACGTGCTTGTGTCTGAGCCTGTTTGCTCACCCAGCAGCGCAGTGCTCCTGTGTTTTATTCCAGGTACACTGGCTGAGTTTCAGAACTCCAAATTTTCGGGACCTGGCATGGCACAGACATGCACTGAGTCTCTGGGGGAGGGTCTCACTGCACTGTGGCTGGGACCATTTGTCCCAGAAAGGCAGTTGCATGAAGATTCAAAGGCTTGGAGTTTAGAGTAAAGCACAGCAAAAAACTGGCATCCAGATTAGTGGCCCTCAGTAAGCATTTCTGCTCTTATGCTAATGAACAGGGCCTCTCAATGTTGCCCACTGGCTCTTTTGTCCCCTGTGAGGCAGTGCTACCTCTCCCAAATGCACACCAAAAGTGGAACTGTCTCTCCCAATGTGACCCAGGGGATCTGCACACCATGCTGTCTGCTCCTGGATCTCTGCTGTCCTTCTCCACAGAAGCACAGCTACACCTGTCAGCTTCCACATCTTCCATGGTGTAGACTTCTAAAACTTCAGTCTTTGAGCTTTATTGCTTGTAAAAACTTGTGATAAACACCCCCTCTCATTTTCCCAGTCAGTGGTTTTGAAGAAGTGTTTTTCTTCTGCCATCACCTGTGCACTGCTCTCTGTCTCTCTCACTGTCTCTCTCTTCCCTCCATGGTACAGGGCTCCCTCCCCTACACAGCATCCACAATTCTTTTCTTCCCTAAATCACATCTCTGCACCTTGAACCTTCCATGATGTTGCCTCTTTTCTCCCTCTAGTTGTGCAGTTTTTTCTCTCAGTCCTCAGATTGATTTCTTGGGTATTGGGACTGATTTGATATTTATCGAGCTGTGTTCAAGGGAAGAGGCAAGCATAGGGTCCCCCTACTACTCTGCTGTCTTAATTCCTCATTCTGAGAAAATTCTTGACGGGGGAGTATGAGACTTTTGTTTGAGCAAAGAGATTGAAACAAGCTAATTTCATTCTCTTTATTATCACAAAGTAAGTTTTAAAAAGTCATACAACAGTTTTCGAATGGAAAAGATGAAGATTAAGTAATATAATCAGACAATAACCATGCATTAAATAGTTCGTATGAAAATCTGATTTAAAAGACCTTAGTTCCAAAACAATTATAAAATGTAAGACATTTCAGTGAAATACTTTATGATAATGAGTACATATGTGTTTTGAGTGTGAGAGAGAACCTATAACAAGAGGAGAGGAAGAATGAGGAGAGGCAAGAGACACAGTAGGCAAGGGGAGGAAAGAGGAAAGAGAGCACTTTTTCAGACATAGCTGAACTGAGTCAGTGACCTCAAAATTCAAGCAGAGGGGACATCATTTGGAGATTATTTACAAGTTTCCCATCAGTCTAAAGGTATGATCCATCTTATGGGAGCACACATACATCTCCAGATTAGAAGAAAACCTAGGTCTTATTATTCACAATTGAGACCTTGGGCTTTTGAGTCAGGCAGATTTAAAATTAAATCCTTGCTGTCTTGTTTATTTGCTGTGTGAACCAGAAAAATTTTTTTTAAACTTAGGGTCATCTTCCCAATATTTTATTTTTCTACATTCTTTAAACAAATGCATAATCCAATCTCTTGTTATCTTTCCAAGGCCACTCCCCTAGTCCAAAGTACCCCATCCAACCACCCCTATAGTTCGCCCAAATTATTGCAGTCCTACCACCTACCCATCCCCCATGTTTTCCTTGGTTTACTTTCCATCAATTCTTCAGCCATGAGGGTGATTTTGTAAAACCCTAAATCAAATGATGCCATGCCTCTGTTCAAAATCTGCTAATGACTTTCCATTTCACTCAGCATAAAACCTGAAGTTCTCATTCTGACATAAGAAGTCATATATAATGCATACATTTGAGCCCTAGTCCTTGGATATTTCTCTGAACTTGCCCTCTGCAGTCCTGCCCTGTGCTGTCACTGTTCTAGTCACACTATATTTCCTGTACTTCCTTGAACACCTCAAGCACATGCTGTCTTCACGGCCTTTGCACTTGCTGCTTTGTCTACTTAAATTATTCTTTCTCTAATTAGCTACATGGCTAGTGTTTTCAGGCCATTACTCAAAGGTGTTATCACGATGAGTGGTCTGACCAATCTGTGTAGAATTTCAATTCCTGCCACACTCTTCCTATCCCCTTTCTTGCTTCATTTTTGGCTGATGCATTTTTCATTAATATGGTATATATTTTAGTTGGTGTATAATATATATATATATATATATATATATATATATATATATATATATATATATATATGTTATATAGTTTAGTTTAGCTTGTTTTATTCCCTCTCTGCTCCCACTGCAATATGAGTGCCATGAATGCACATCTTTGCTTATTGAGAATTGCAGAGCCTATTACAGACCCTGGTGTATGGTAGCATTCAATAAATATTTGCTGATGAGCAAATGATTCAAGAAATGAACCTCTCTCAAAACTGGAATATTTCAGGATAACCTCCTTAAGGCATGATAAAAATTACATGAGATAATACTTATCAAGTGTTTAGTATAGTACCCAGATGTATTGGTTGAAATGAAAGATCATTAAAATTAATTTCACCTTTGTAAAAACTTTTTTATATATGGTTATTAGAAAATTCAAACTAACGTGTATACCTTGTGTTATATTTCTATTGGACAGCACTCATCTGGAACCTTTGAGGTTCCACATGAATTCTCTCATGGTGGAAACCCAGGTGCATCATGGGATAGTAATCAGATTGTATGGAGAATTTTGAATAGCTAGAACTTAGTGAAGAAAAGTAGGAGTAAGAGTTGGAGGTATGCCACTCAGTTTGGAGCAGGAAGCAGAGGGCACATTAAACCAAGATGATATAAAGATGTTTGTTGAGGTGCCTGGATGGCTCAGGTGGTTGAGTGTCTGACTTCAGCTCCAGATCATGATCTCACAATTCGTGGGTCTGAGCCCCATTCGGGCTCTGTGCGGACAGTTCAGAGCCTGGAGCCTGCTTCAGATTCTTTGTCTCCCTCTATCTCTGCTCCTCTCCTGCTCATGCTCTGTGTGTCTCTGTCTCAAAAATAAATAATTAAAAAAAAAAGATGTTTGCTGACAGGATTATTTATGAAGGTATGGGCCAAGTGTAGAGATACCATAAGGAGCTTTTCAGTATATACATAGGTCCAAAGGGTTGAAGGGAAGGAGTAGTTACTAGAACCTGAAGGGAGAGAGAGCCACATAGAGAGGCCATGTTGTTAACAGCAGTTACCTCCTGTTAAGGCTCACAATAAGCCCAAAGGAGACTGTACAGACAGAGAAGGAGCCAGAAGAGTAAATACCCTGCCTTCATTCTCCTCTCTGACCAACTTCAGGCTTCTCATTGCCTGAACCAAGAGGAAGCCAAAGTAAAAGGAGTTCTTTGTGGTTATCTATACAGTCCAGCCTCACAGGGCAGAGGTATGGAAGGGTAGGGGATCTCAAGGAATAAATAGAAATTATCTGGCAAAGAGACGCTCTTATTTTTCCTACAATAATGACTCTCCCAAGAGCTACAGACTCCCTTTAATTTCCTTGTGTCTGATGTTAGCCCCTCATGCATGTAGGCACTGAACAGAAATGTCCAAATATGTGCCTTCTAGCTTGTGAATCAGCATATAACATGGAATGTGAGTAGCCAGTAATAATAAAATCACAATTCCATTCAAATAAAGTTCATATCATCTCTGAGTTGGAGACTAATTCCTTTATACATAATAATTGCAAAGAACTGGGTCTATTCCATAGGTAACCCCAAATGAAAATGCTCTACCCTGTGGAGTCTCTATAAGGCCATTTAAGTGTTCATCAACAGATGTACAAGTGTTCCGCCAGTATTAATTCTCTGAAGAGTCGGTTAGACGTACCTGTCCCTCTTCCCAAGCTCCAGCTGAGAAACTGCTGGAGCACCAGAAGCAGGAAGTGGCCTGCACAAAGACATACTGTGAACTGCTATCAGGGTGGTGATTACAATTTCAAGTTCCTGACTTCAGCTTAGACGGATTGACTGCAAAGGCCTCCAGAGAGAAGCTGCAGCTGGCTGCCAACCTTGGCCAAATGCAGCAGGGTCTGGTCTGGTTTACCCTGGGTTGCCTGAAAGATTTTCCTTGGCAATCCAGGACCCTCAGAAGAGCAGGCTTTTGCCTGGGCTGATTACGGTAGACCTAATCCAAAGCCCCTCCCAGCAAAGGGCAGCCTTCCTGGAAGATGGTCAGGTAGTTTGTTTCATTGCACTTCTCCTGCTTCTGTTTCTTTGATAAAGTCACACACTGATCTGCAGCCAAACACATTGCTGTTGAGGGGGAATCACAAATTAATGAAATGTGCTTCAGCATTTATTGCTACATGGAAAATGTGTTGTACCGGCGAGCAGAAAACACCACGGTGATTACAGTTAATAGAATCAGGACTCCCTGATGTTTCCCTCAAACTGTCCTTGTTCGCATGGCTACAGAAACACTCGGCCAATTTGGAACTCCTGACGCTGGAGAGCTCAAACCCAATGATGACTCCAGTAAGAGCTCATTTCCATCATTACCTATCATTATCTCTTCTGAAAATTTGTCAGTTTAATATTTGGTATCTCTTAACACAACTCTGACACTTTCTTTGTGCATATGTCAGAATAATTTAAAATTACAGAACAGCAAACCATATCAGGTTAGTGTTCACCCATCCACACCTGTTAGAGGATCAAAGGTGCTGATCTGAATTTTCTGAAAAGCACAAGCAGATACTATTGGGCAAAGCACTTTTCAATATAAATAATAGGTTAATATCATTTGGTTATGTAATAACACTTGTTAGTCCTTCCTTTTAAAGAGCAGAGTAAATATATTCAAAGCCTCCTTTGAATGGTTATTATAGTCTATATAAGAATAAAACCAAAAAAAAATATATGAAATCCTGTTCTCAAGAAGTTGATAGTCTGGTGGGAAGGGCAGGGTTTTTGTTTTGTTTTGTTTTGTTTTGTTTTAATGTTTATTTTTGAGAGAGAGACAGAGAGAGACAAAGCATGAGTGGGGACAGGACAGAGAGAGAGGGAGACACAGAATGTGAAGCAGGCTCCAGGCTCTCAGCTGTCAGCACAGAGCCCAGTGCAGGGCTCCAACTCGCGAACCATGAAATCATGACCTGAGTTGAAGTCGGACGCTTAACTGACTGAGCCACCCAGGTGCCCCTAGGGCAATTCTTGATTTAGTCATCAGGTATACACTGAGTGCCAGCAGTGTGCGAAGCTCTGCCCTAGCAGCCAGCGATACAGGAAGAATTGAGACTGTGCTTGCCTTCCAGGTGCTGGCAGTCTAGCTCTAGCTGTGTTTACTTTAAACTAAATAGGAGGGGCATCTAGGTGCCTCAGTAGGTTAAGCATTGGGCTCTTGATTTCAGCTCAGGTAGCGATCTCACAGGTCGTGAGAGCGGACCCCCCGTGTTAGGCTTGGTGCGGACAACGCAGAGCCTGCTTGGGATTCTCTCTCTCCCTCTCTTTCTGCCTCTCTCCCCCCCACACTCTCTCTCTCTATCTCAAAATAAATAAATAGTTTAAAAAAAAGATGCCAAAAGCAACAAAAATATTTTAAAAAATAAATATTTAAACTAAATAGAAAAACTGTCTTGGGACAGGTTTCTTGGAACCAGACTCAAATGGGAGTTTATATGAAGAAGGTTTATTGGACAGTGTGTGATTGGGAACAAATTCTTTATGAAAATGGTGTCATCGGGATTGGATAAGACGAAACTGAGGCCACTGGCAATCTTATAGGCTACAACAAGAATGGCCTTTAGAGTTGACCTTTGATCTTCAGGCAAAGCCCCATGCCCTGGAGAGGGTTCTGAACAGTAGATGAGGCAAAGGCATGAGAAGGAAGCAGCTGGAAGCCATCAGCAACGTTCTCTGCAGCTGATGGCCTCAGTGGCTCGTCCAGAAGGCCAGAGCTGGGTGACGTAGACAGATATAGTATAGTTCACCATGTTGCTTAAATCCATTTGCTTCTTATATGTTCATCCTATCTGTGAACAGCTTCCCTGGGGTTGTTGTTGGACTGCTTTCTTGGTGAGACTTAGGAGAGAAAGGTACTAGAGTGAACTGCAGCCCTCCCCACTGCGCCTGGACTTAAGCTTGCAGCTGAGCCACTGGTCACCATATCCTTCCCAGCCTGTAGCAGCAGCACCTGTGCATTTACCAGTCACAGTCAGAGGGGAGTACCCAGAGTCCCCTCTCTAATCACCAAATTCCAGATATACCCTTCTCTCCTCTTTTATGTAACAGCAGCCCTATCTCCTTCTCATGATCAGGGTCAATTACCTCTGCCAATAAGTGCCTTCTTTTCTTGTCCCTGGATCTCTTGGCACGAGGGACCAAACAGCAGCCTTGGCTGTAAGTTCAAAGAGATATTTACTGTGCCCCTGAGACCACATAGCCTAGAGCTGCTGAAACAAGAAACACAAATTCCCCAAGGGGGTACTTGAGATGACAGTATATGGGTGACCTGTATCCTTGGAATTTGTAGCCAGATAGTTTATCTATTCGATACAGAGAACTGTATCATTTTAGTTGATTTACCATGTATGCTTCATCACTGAGGTCAGAATCTTATCCTCACTGTCTGGCTTCTGAGTAGAATAGTATGTATTATAACAAGGAGATACAATGGTCAGGTGCACACTGCCACACTGCCTTTTGCTGTAGAGTGGGTGACTTGTGTCCAGTACAATGTATGTGAGGTCCTATGTCAGTGAATCTCTTTATACTGATGGTATGTTTATAAGCTAAATAGGATTATAATAAATCTATACATTAAGTTGAGAAGAATTGATATCTTAACAATAATGAGTCATCCAAACCATAAACTCAGTATATTTCTTCATTTAGTTACGTTTTTAATTTCTCTCAATGATTTCTGTGTAAAGGTTGTATAATTTTTTTACTTGTTTCTGGATATTTGAAGTATTTTGTATTATTTACAGGGTACCTTTTCATTTGATTATTTTTATCTACCTCATCTGTAGACATATAATTACTATAATTATTTCATACAGATAAAGTTGTCAACACACTTACTAACTTCACTTATCAGATCTAATAGTTTTACTGCAGATTCTTTTGGGTTTTTTATATGCACAATTGTGTAATGTGTGAGTAATGAAAATTTATGTCTTTCTTTTTTACCCTTATACGATTTTCCCCTTGATTTATCCCAATGGGCTTAGAGCATTAGGACAATAATGAATAAAAGTAGTGAGAATGAACATCTTTATTTTAGTCAGCATCTCCAGGGAGAAGCTTTAACATTTTTAATAGTCAATGTGATATTTACTGTAGGGTTTTCTAACTTTTATCAGATTAAGGATGTTTCCTTCTATTCCTAGTTCAGTAAGAGTTTTTATCACAGATGGGTATTAAATCTGATCAACTGATTAATCACATCCTTTGAGAAGATCATAGGCTTTTTCTCTTTTATTTTGTTAATGTGGTAAATGATATTTATTGATCTTTTTAAATTATATAAAATCTTGGATTCCTGGAAGAAACATATTTAGATAGATATACCTGATGACATAATTGGATGAGGTTTTTCTGAGTCTTGAGATGGGTATAAGGATATTTTGCATGTAGGAGTAAGAAAAGTAGTTGTGACCAAGAGTGTAAATTATTATAAGTGAAATTTAGTGCTATTTCTCCCTTCTCTCTACCTGCTTCTCCACAGTAATATTAATTGTCCACATAGTTCCCATTCTCTCATTGACAATGCACAGTACTTGCCAACTCCTATACTTTGGACTTTGCCTAGTGGCTTTGTTGAATGGGTTTTTTGTGTAGTTGTATGGAAAAAAAATTGAAATATGCTTGCATAGTTGATTTTTCTCACTTATGCTTCTGTCACTATTAAAGAAGAAGATAGTCTGGGTAACTGTCACCCATCCAGCCTGGTCTACAGCATGAAAGGGGCAAAGTAGAGCTACCCCTGCTGATGTACATACATGCAACCCAAAACAGAACTACTCCAGCTGACCTGCAGACCTATAACCTAAGGCAAAATTATTCCTAGCCAACTTGTAGATTGTGTAGTAAAGAAATAAATGTGCATTGTTGTATCCTGTTGAGTTTTGATTGCTTGTTATGTGGCATAATTCTGGATATTGCTGACTGATACACTTGGTATGAGTGAAAACTTTTTACTGAATGACATACATTGAATATGAAATATTGTAGAGACTTGGAATAATAGGATTTCTATCCACAAAAGAATTTATTCTGTCCTCTGACATGCAATAAGGGTACACGCAGACCTTCCTATTCTTATCAAGGACTGAGCTAATCTTACATGTGAAATATAGTGTTTTGAAAGTTCTCTTTACCACTGATGTACTTTTCCTTCTAGAGTAAAGCTCTTCAGAATTCCAGAAGAGAGCTTTGTGTGTTTCCTAGGATTCCTCCTTCTTGACGTATCATGAACTACAATTTTGGTCTCCCTAGAAGTCTGAAACTATTTTGAAAACTATAGTGAAAACTATTTTGCTTTTTAGATAATTCCTGTGTAGCTCTTAATCTTTCACACTATTTAGCCAACATTAAAGAAATGCTATAAAGGGGTAACCATTGTGATGTTGGTCCCACTTACATGCACCTTGTTTCCTCCAGAATCTTAGCCCCTCATGCTGACTGCCTTGTCAGACCAGAACTCACGTGTTTGCCTCCCAGAACATTAAGAATACTGAATGTCTTGCTTGTTTGCTTGTCTGACTCATAGCAGCTTTGATTTGCCCAGGTTTTTAGCCTCAAGTCTTCCTCCAAAAATCAGTAAATTTTCTATGGAGGAAAACAGCATGGAGAATATTCTCTCCTTAGTCAACTTCTGCCATATCTGAAATGTTGATCCCTCAAATCCCATCAATGTCAGTAGCTCACCAATGCTTCAAAAAGATTTTTACTTGATTTTGGTTGGCTTTTCGAGGCTGTTATAGGCTAACCTACCATAGCTTAATGTACAAGTCATGTAAATTTTTTTATGTATTTCTCTAAGATTTATTAATATCTATTCATTTTCACTGCCATATAATATTTCATTGTGTGGATATATTTGAGTTATGCAGTCTTGTGTTCTTAGACATTGTAGACTTTTTGCTAAATAGACAAAGATAATATGAATGTGTGTGTATATATATAAAACATATGAAATCATCTCTCCAGGGTACAAATTTAGGAGGAGAATTACTGGTTATAAGTGTATATTCCTCTGTTTTCCAAAGTGGTTGTTAAAATTTATTCTCCTTATCAGCAAAATGTTTTGTTTTTCTTGTCAGAATTTATCTAGTCATATTCTATTATATATTAACACACATTTAGGATTTTTCCTCGATTTTTGCTACTATGGGCAATGATGATTTTTAAAAGTTTTGTGTATATCTCTTGATCATTATGAAAGGATTTCTCCTGTGTGTATGCCTCAAAGGAGAATTTCTCAGTCACAGGTTATATCAATGTTCAATTTAAAAAGTAGTGCCACACTGTTTTCCAAAGTGGTTAAATTTTCACTCCCTACTAGTAGATTCTGCTTCCTTATATTTTTCTCCTTCTGTTTATCTCAATTCAATATTCTTTTAGATGTCTTCTTACATTTTAAATTTTCTATTCACTCATTAAAATGTAAGCTCTTTTAGAGGAAAAAAAACTTTTTTTTTTAGTTATCCTATCACTACACTTAGAAAAGTAACTAGCACATAATAGCCACTCAGTAAATATTTGTTGAATGGATCAATGAGTAAATCAAAATAAGGAGCTCATGGGAAGAAGATTTGAGTGAGAGAAGATAATGTACTCAAACTTCTATATAAATATTATGAACAAATCCTCATGGAACTTTCCAGTAGGCACTCTGACAGCATGGTAAATTTGAAGGCCAGGAAATAGTTCAATATTTCTTTCAATTCACCTCTCCTTCAAATTATTCTTGTTTTCTCTTTGTTTATACTACATAAACTAGTACATTTAATCGTCCTTAATTTTATTCTGTCTCTTAGAATGATCATGATTGTGTATGCTTCTAGACAATAAACTCTCTGATATCATATCTTTGTGGGAGCAGCACAATAGTATGATTAAGATTTGTGTCAACTCTTGAGCTCATCTGCCTTGATTCAATTATGTAATACTCTGGATTTAGGAAGGAAAATAGCCACTATGAATATTATGAGAATAAAGGATATAGTGTAGGGATCAGGAGTTAAGCTAGTTGTAAAAATGGCTACAAATTCTTCTCTTCTTTATCCATACCCTTGAGTACACCCTCTCATGGTGAGATTGGGTTTAGCCGTGTGACTTGCTTTGGCCATTGGTACAATCTGAGGTATGATGCAAATATTTGGAGAGTTCTTAAACAAAGGAACTTTCCCTCCCTCTCCTACTGCTGTTGTAATCCTTTAACTGCCTTGTAAAGTAGCCCAAGCTGTTCTGCTGCAGGGTGACAAGCCAGGTAGGAGAGGACTTAGACACCCTAGTGGAAAAACTTGTGAGTGCTAAACATGTAAGTGAGGCTGGGTAAGATCCTCCAGCTAGCAGCCAATCATGAGCTGACCACAGATGCATGAGGAAATCTAACAGTAAGCCAAGCCATTCCAGGTTCATCCCAGATGAACTTCCAACCAACCCCCAAAGATGTGTAAGCTAAGTAAAATGGTGTTGCTTTAATCTAGTAAATTTTGAGTTGGTTTGTTTTAGAGCAAAAGCTAATTGACACAATGCTTACATATATGGGTAAGAAGATGAAAGCTCTGGTTGGAGATCAGATAGTCAATAGCAATTTTATTTTATTTTTTTTTTAATTTTTTTTGAACGTTTATTTATTTTTGAGACAGAGAGAGACAGAGCATGAACGGGGGAGGGGCAGAGAGAGAGGGAGACACAGAATCGGAAGCAGGCTCCAGGCTCTGAGCCATCAGCCCAGAGCCCGACGCGGGGCTCGAACCCATGGACCATGAGATCGTGACCTGAGCTGAAGTCGGACGCTTAACCGACCGAGCCACCCAGGCGTCCCAGTCACTAGCAATTTTAGTATGAAGCACTGGAGTATCTGGAGAGAGTGGAGGTCAAGGGAAATTTGTAGAAGCCACTGCATCTAGTATCAAAGAGGGTTTCTGTAGTGTGCATTTGACCTCAGCAATGCTACTTAACTTGAAAAAAACGAGCACCTCAGACCACCACAACCTCCTGAAAAGAATGGCTTTTCATTGTTTATGTAAAAGAGGAGCCCAGATATCTGTGGGCTACACCCCCCAGTAATCCGTAAGGTACCAAGTTGGACATGTCCCCTTTTTTATAGGCTTGATTAAATCATGCTTGAGTACTAGTCTCCCGGAGAGGAGCAAGTTGATGCTCCCAAACTACAGGAATTTGTGACTTCTCCCTGTCTTTTTTGTCATTTTCTATATATCATCTGCCTGTGCAATTCTAGCTGGAGCTCCCCCTGTGGAATGCATGTTAATTCTGTGTGTTAACATCTTCCCTCCACGGCATAATTTCCATGCTTTGTATTGAGGAGGAACAGGCTTTGAACAGCTGCTGCAGTGAATTCTATGGGGAGGCTACCAGAGATGGGTAATGCTTCCTTAACAGCTTTTGGTAAGCATGCATTCGTACCTTACGGCAACTTCACGTATTTGTCACATTCCCTTTCCAGTGTCTCAGAAGAGAGAGAGGGCTCAAAATTGACATTTAAGTGAATACTTTATGCCTCTATTGTTTCAAGAAATTTGTTTTCCAGCTCCATTAAGATTTAATATTTGATATCGTCTTTTCATTGAGATTTTAAAAAGATAAGAAAATGGGTAAATTTGTAGTTTAGATAATTTTTTCAGCATTTGTAATTTCATGAATGTATTATGTGCTAATTGAGGGCAAGCTCTTAGTCAAAAGAAATCAAACCTATTAAAAAAAAGAATTCTCTCACTGTGGTATCATGCATAAGACATATCATCATGCATTAGGTGTTCTTTCAGCAGAGTGACAAGGATAAAAACTAAATTAGAATGAAATGGAAAATATTGAGTAGTATGGAATAAAAACCACATTTTTGAGATATGAAAAGAGAAATAGAAGAAGAAAACATTGTAAAGAATATGAGGAGATTCTGATATAAATGGAAACCTTTCTAGGCTACCTGCCTAGAGATTTTGGACAAAGCATATGAATACATTTGAGATTTCTGAGTACTGTCTCTTCCAGATGAGTTCAAGAACATGCACACAAAAGAGTGCATTAATTTGGGAGGGTCTGACAATCATAGAAGTTGGCTACAGTCAAATGTTTCAACAGAAGTTTTTGAGGCATCTTAGCCTTCTTGTGCATTTAAGGATGCGTTCAAGATTAGCCTTGTATCAACAGCACAATGCAAGTGTTCATCTAGGGCTTTTGCCTCAGCCTCTGGAAGCCTACTTGCCTACTTTAACATCATTTCTGTCGTCTCTGAACTTGTGCATCAACAATGGTTTTCTGAGCCTTGCTGAGAAGTGACAAAAATACTATGGCTAGTCCTTTTGTATGATATCTGCTGTAAAGATACTCATATTGTACTCCTAGGAGGATCCTGAGATTGGTAAGCAATGTAGAAACTTGGAAATGATCTTATTTTCCAGAAAGCCCACATTGCTGCTTTGTCAAATTTCTAGACTAAAAGTATAAGGACAGGGTTTTGGGGAAGATGGCGGAGGACTGTGGAGATTCTCAGCTTTTATCATCCCTGAAATGCATCAAGATCAGCACCAAACCATTTTGTACATCTAGGAAATTGATTTGAGGATTAATGCAACAATCTGCATAATTTGAGCCACAGAACTTGGCAGGTACACAGTGTGGAGAGGTGAACTGGGGGAGAGAAAAGCCTTGGAGAGCAAGCAGCTGTTTTTGTGGAGAGAAGACATAGAAAGAGCAAGGGGGAGAGTGTAGTGAATCAGGTTCCTGCAAGAAAAGCACTCCCCCACAAAGTAGCCAGAGATAAAGAGAAAGAAAAAGTGAAAACACTTGCAGGGTACTGAACAGGAAATCTGTTCCCCAAAACAACTTACGGGAAGGAGAGGATTTCAATACCACCAGGATTCTATCGGCAGTGGAACACAGAGTCTGAAGTTCTGGAGCTCAGTGCCTGGCAGTGCTTTGGTGAGGAAGCAGGGTGAATCCCCAGAAATAGGGGTCTGAAGGGTCCATGCACTACACAGGGAGAAGCAGTTCTCCTGCTTGGAGAGCATTTGGTAGAGGCCAGACAGCCCTTTCCACAGGGCTGTTTGCTGGTATTGGGACAGATGCCAGAGGGTGGTCAAACCTGATGCTGGCTGTGTGTTTACTTGCCACAATCTCTGAACTTCTGCCACTGCACGATCACATGAAAGTTTTCTGGGATAAGCCAGTATGCAGCCATTGCTCATTGAGACCCTCCCCCAGAGAGTTAGCTCCAAAGCCACAGGGGTCTCTGAAGTGAGGGGTTTTGAAACACAACCCCATTTGAGATAAAACTCTGGAGAGAGGTGCCGCCTGGCAGGCAGAGAGCATGGACACGTACAGGGTAGAGAGAGGGAGTGGATGGAGGCCTGAGATAAAAGCGGGGTGCTTGATCACAGGTTGTGGAGAGCGGCAAAGTTCCTGTGCCAGACACTAAGGTGTTGGGTGAAGCCATTTCCGCCTCTCCCGCACATGCGCATGCACCCACATGGGCATGTGCACCACACTGATCCACCCCAGTAAACTAAGCAGTGCCACCTAGTGGAAAACAGAGCCATTACACCAAGGGCTCCCCAACTGTGCCCTCCAAGCATATCCCCTAGAAGACAAGCACGAGTCTCTTCACCTGCTTAGTGTACGGGCTATAGAATGCTTCATAGTTTGAGTTCTAGGGGAAACTGGATGTAACTTGATTCAAGTTTCATTCTGTCTGCTGGTTCATTTATTGTTTTGTTTTGTTTTGTTGCTTTTGTCCTCACTTAAATTGTTTTTTTCTTTATTTGATTTTTCTTGGATACAGAAAGAGAAAAGTTTAATTTTTATTTTCTTTTTAAAACTTTTTTAACTTATTTTTTACTATATTTTTTAATTTTTTTGAATTTTTTTACTCTATTTCATTTTCTTTATTTTAGTCTATTTTATTATATAATTTTTTAAATTTTTTAAATTATATAATTTTATATATAATTTTATATTTCATATAATATATTATATATTATATATGTTATTATGTATATTATATATATAATATAAATATAACTATATTTTATAAAATATATATATTTTATAAATTATATAAAATATATAATTTAAATTATATAATTTTTTAAATTTTTCCTTCTTTTTCTATTCTTTCTTTCCCTTGTTTCTCTATTCTATAAAACTTCTTTCAATAAGCAGACCAAAGCATACCTAGGATCTAGCTTCTTTTCTTTTGTTTTTTTGTTTTGTTTTGTTTTTAATTTTTTAATTTAATTTTTTAATTTAATTAATTTTTTCTTCCTCCAAAATGGCAAAATGAAGGAATTCACCCCAAAAGAAAGAACAGGAAAAAATGGCAGCTAGGGACTTAATCAACACAGGTATAAGCAAGATGTCTGAACTAGAATGTAGAACCACAATAGTAAGAATACTAGCTGGGATTAAAAAAAAACACAAAATCCCTTTTTGTTGGAGAAAAAAAAAGTAAAATCTAGTCAGTAAGAAATTAAAAATGCTTTAACCAAGATGCAATCTCAAATAAATGCCCTAAAGGCAAGAGTGGATGAATCACAGTGGTGAATCAGCAATATAGAAGACAAAATTATAGAGAATAATGAAGTAGGAAAATAAGAAGGAAACAAAAAAGAGCACAACACAAGACTTAAAAATCTTAGTGACTTATTAAAAATGAATAACACCCGAATTAGATGAGTCCCAAAAGATGAAGAGAGAGAAAAAGGGGAAGGTGTATATGAGCAAATTATAGTGGAAAACTTTCCTAATCTGCGGAAGAACACAGACATCAAAATCCAAAAGTACAGAGAGCTCCCATTAGATTAAAAAAAATCAACCATCACCAAGGCATATCATAGTCAAATTCACAAAATATACAGACAAGGAAAGAATTATGAAAGCAACAAGCATAAAATGTCCTCAAACTATAAGGAAAGATCAGGTTCGCTGCAGACCTATCCACAGAAACTTCACAGGTCAGAAAGGAGTGGCAGGATGCATTCAACGTGCTGAATTGGAAAAATATGCAGCCATGAATTCTTCATCAAGCAAAGCTGTCATTCAAAAGAGAAGGAGAGATAAAGAGTTTCGCAGACAAAAACTAAAGGAGTTTTGTGACCACTAAACCAGCCCTGAAAGAAATTTTAAGGGCACTATTTGAGTGCAGAAAAGACAAAACAAAGCAAAAAAGACCCAAAGCAACAAGCACTAAAAAGGATCAGAGAACATCACCAGAAACTCCAACTCTACAGGCAACACAATCGTACTAAATTCATATCTTTCAGTACTCACTCTAAATGGCAATGGACTAAACACCCCAATCAAAAGACACAGGGTATCAGAATGGATAAGAAAACAAGGCCCATCTATATGCTATTTACAAGAGTCACATTTTAGACTTAAAGACAACTACAGATTGAAAGTAGGGTATGGAGAACCACCTATCATGCTAATGATTGTCAAAAGAAAGCTGGGGTAGGCATACTTATATCAGACAAACTAGATTTTAAAATAATTCTGTAACAAGAGATGAAGAAGAGCATGATATCAAAATTAAGGGGTCTGTCCCCCAGAAAGATACAACAATTGTAAATATTTATGCACCCAACAGAGAACACCCAAATATATAAATCAATTTTCACAAACATAAAGAAAGTCATTGATAATAATACCATAATAGTAGTGGACTTCAATACTCCACTTACAACAATGGACAGGTCATTTAAACAGTAAATCAACAAGGAAACATTGGCTTTGAATGACACACTGGACCAGATGTACCTAACACATATATTCAGAATATTTCCTCCTGAAGCGGCAGAAAACACATTCTTCTTGAGTGCATATGGAACATTCTCCAGAATAGATCACATACTGAGCCATAAATTAGCCCTCAACAAGTACAAAAAGATCAAGATCATACCCTGCATATTTTTAGACCACAATGCTATGAAACTCGAAATCAATCACGAAACATTTGGAAAGACCATGAATACTTAGAGATTAAAGAACATCCTACCAAAGAATGAATGAATTAATATGGGCACCTGGGTGGCTCAGTCAGTTAAGCATTTGACTTCAGCTGAGGTCATGATCTCATGGTTCATGAGTTCGAGCCCCATGTCAGGCTCTGTGCTTACAGCTTACAGCCTGGAGCCTGCTTCAGATTCTGTGTCTCCCACTCTCTCTGCCCCTTCACCACTCGGGCTCTCTCAATCTCTTTCTTTTTCTCTTTCTCTCTCAAAAATAAATAAACATTTAAAAAAATTAATAAATAAATAAAAGAATGAATGGGTTAACCAAGAAATTAAAGAGGAAATTAAAAAGTACATGGAAGCCAATGAAAATGAAAACACGACAACCCAATACCTCTAGGATGCAGCAAAGGCAGGCATAAGAGGGAAGGATATAGCAATACAGACCTTCCTAAAGAAGTTAGAAAAGTCTCAAATACCCAACCTAAAACACCTTAAAGAGCTGGGGAAAGAACAGCAAATAAAACCCCAAACCAGCAGAAAATGGGAATAATAAACATTACAGCAGAAATCAAGGATATTGAAAATAAATAAATAAATAAATACAGAGCAGATTAATGAAACCAGAAGCTGGTTCTTTGAAAGAAATAAGAAAATTGATAAACCCCTAGCCACATTGATCAAAGAGAATAAAGGAAAGGACCAAAATAAATAAAGTCATGAATGAAAGGGGAGAGATCACAACCAACACTGCAGAAATACAAACAGTAATAAGAGAATATTGGTAGCAATTATATGCCAAGAAATTGGGCAATCTGGAAGAAATGGACAAATTCCTAGAAACATATACACTACCAAAACTGAAACAGGAAGAAATAGAAAATTTGAACAGACCCATACCCAGTAAAGAAATTGAATCAGTAATCAAAAATCTCCCAACAAACAAGAGTCCAGGGCCAGATAGCTTTCCAGGGGAATTCTACCAAACATTTAAAGAAGAGTTAACCCCTATTATTTTGAAGCTGTTCTAAAAAATAGAAATGGAAGGAAAATGTCCAAACTCATTCTACAAGGCCAAAATTACCTTGATTCCAAAACCAGACAAAGACCCCATTAAAAAGGATAACTACAGACCAGTTTCCCTGATAAGCATGGATGCAAAAATTCTCACCAAGATACTAGCCAACCAGATCTAACAATACATTGAAAGAATTATTAACCACCATCAAGTGGGATTTATTCCTGGAATGCAAGGCTGGTTCAGTATCCACAAATCAATCAATGTGACACATCACATTAATAAAAGAAAGGATAAGAACCACATGATCCTCTTAATAGATGCAGAGAAATCATTTGACAAAATACAGCATCCTGTCTTGATAAAAACCCTCAAAAGTAGGCATAGAAGGATCATACCACAAGATCATAAAAGCTATATATGAAAGATCCACTGCTAATATCATTGTCAATGAGGAAAAACTGAGAGCTTTCCCCCTAAGGTCAGGAACAAGACAGGGATGTCCACTCTCCCCACTGTTTTTCAACATAGTGTTGGAATTCCTAGCCTCAGCAATCAGACAACACAAAGCAATAAAAGGCATCTAAATCGGCAAGGAGGAATTCAAACTTTCACTCTTCACAGACGACATGATATTTTATGTAGAAAATCCAAAAGGCTCCACCAAAAAGCTGCTAGAACTGATACATGAATTCAGAGTCACAGGATATAAAATTAATGCACAGAAATCGGTTGCATCCCCATACGCCAATAATGAAACAACAGAAAGAGATATCAAGATCTATCCCATTTATGATTGCACCAAAAAATATAAAATAGCTGGGAATAAACCTAATCAAAGAGGTGAAAAATCTATACACTGAAAACTGTAGAAAGCTTATGAAAGAAATTGAAGAAGACACACAAAAAAATGGAAAACATTCCATTGTCATGGACTAGAAGAACAAATATTGTTAAAATGTCAATACTACCCAAAGCAATCTACGTATTCAATGCAATCCCTATCAAAATAACACCAGCATTCTTCACAGAGCTAAAACAAACATTCCTAAAATTTATATGGAGCCAGGTAATACTCCAAATAGGCAAAGCAGTCCTGATAAAGAAAACCAAAGCTGGAGGCATCACAATGCCAGACTTCAAGCTGTATTACAAATCTGTGATCAATGTTTTGTGCTACTGGCACAAAAACAGACACATACATCAATGGAGTGTAATAGAGAACCTGGAAAAGGACCCACAAACATATGGCCAACTAATATTTGACAAAGCAGGAAAGAATATCCAATGGAAAAAAGACAATCTCTTAAGCAAATGGTGTTGGCCAAACTGGACAGCAATGTGCAGAAGAATGAACCTAGACTACTTTCTTACACCATACTCAAATAAAGTCAAAATGGATGAAACACCTAAATATAAGATAGGAAGCCATCAACATCCTAGAGTAGAAAACAGGCTACAACCTCTTTGACCTCAGCCGCAACAACTTCTTACTCAACATGTCTCCAGATGCAAGGGAAACAAAAGCAAAAATGAACTATTGGGACCTCATCAAGATAAAAAGCTTCTGCATAGTGAAGGAAACAATCAGCAAAACTAAAAGGCAACAAGTGGAATAGGAAAAGATATGTGCAAATGACATATCAGTTAAAGGGTTAGTATCCAAAATCTATAAAGAACTAATCAACATCAACACCCAAAAAACAAGTAACCCAGTGAAGAAATGGGCAAAAGACACTTTTCCAAAGAAGACATCCAGATGGGTAACAGACACATGAAAAAATGCTCAACATCACTCATCATCAGGGAAATAAAAAACAAACCACAATCAAACCAGCTCACACCTGTCAGAATGGCTAAAATTAACTCAGGAAACAAGAGATGCTGGCAAGGATGTGGGGAAAGATCCTCTTTTGTACTGCTGGTGGGAGTGCAAACTGGTGCAGCCACTCTCGAAAACACTATGGAAGTTCCTCAAAAAATTAAAAATAGAACTACCCTACACCCAACAATTGCATTACTAGGTATTTATCCAAAGGATACAGATGTGCTGTTTTGAAGGGGGACATGCACCCCAATGTTTATGGCAGCACTACTGACAATAGCCAAAGTATGGAAAGAACCCAAATGTCCATCGACTGAAGAATGAATAAAAAAGTTATGGTGTATATATATCCAAAGGAATATTACTCAGCAATCAAAAAGAAGGAAATTGTGCCATTTGCAACAATGTGAATGGAACTAGAGTGTATCATGCTAAGTGAAACTCATTTGTGGAGTTTAAGATACAAAACATAGGAATATAAGGGAAGGGAAGCAAAAATAATATAAAAACAGAGAAGGAGGTAAACCACAAGAGGCTCTTAAATACAGGACAAACTGAGGGTTGCTGGAGAGGTATTGGGTGGGGGGGGATGGGCTAAATGGGACAGGGGCATTAAGGAGGACACTTGTTGAGATGAGCACTGGGTGTTATATGTAAGTGATGAATCACTAAATTCTAATCTGAAATCATTATTACACAATACGTCAACTAAGTTGGATTTAAATAAAAAAACAAAATATAAAAAAAATAAAAAATAAAAAAAGTAAAGGACAGATTTAACTCAAGAGATTGTGAAAACCTCTAAGTACTTGAAACATTACAAATAAAAAAATATATAAGTGAAGGAAACAACTTGAGTCTACTGCTGAAAATATGCTAAAATTGTTTTCTTCAAGCAGTATGCATACTTTGTAGGATTGCTTCAGTAAGATTTCAATTTTACTGCTGATCAAATCTTCAAATGCAGAAATATAAGAGGAGAAAGGGAGAAAAGTTTGGGCCTTAATCTACTATATTGTCTATTTTATTTAGATGAAGAAAAAGTGAATAATTAACTGAAAACAGCAACATCAGCAGTATCTAATGCCAGTAGAGCTAGCCAAAACATATATTTGCCTCCAACAATTTTCAGGTGCAAATGACCTACTATTTAATATTATAAATGAGTAGTATTGTGATATCACTGCTAAAGAATGTTTATTTCTGTCATCTAATGTTGCAGTACTAAAATTTGACTGCCAAAATACTTACTAATAAATCTTCTTAATAATCACACTTTTAAGTAAAATTTAGATTAAATTTTGTATCCAAGAACTTCATTTTATGACGTGATATTTATTTTAGACCATAGCCTTGGTTCAATATTGATTTTATTCTTTTGTCTTTTTGGTATTTGGCCAAATGTGTATTTGATGTAGCTTTAATGTTTCTCCACAGATTTCAAGACCTTAGGGAAAGGCCTCATTTTTTCAGCAATGTAAATAGCTCATTCCGCTACCCAGTCCATCCATGTGAGCAAATCCAGGTAAAAGTCCTTTGTGACCCATTGCTTTGGAAACGGGAGAAGCCACAGACAATAGAAAGGAATAAGCAGCCATTCTTCTCAGACCCTTTTTAACTATTTTCAAGATTTCAAAACCTGATGCTATCATTTTCCATTCTTGAATAAGTATGGGTGGGAAATACTGAGATACTAATGACCCCATATGACCATTGATGTATTAATCATCTAGAGAAGATCTTGCCCAATTCTAGAACCTGCCATAAAAGAGGAAGTCAAGGAGTGGGAACAGGTATCATGACATCAGAGGAAATAAAGGAAACAAAATGTGAAACTTCCATTTGACCTTTAACCTTTTAGTTATTTCATTAAAAATACTTGCAGCATATCCATATCTTCCTATGAAGAACAAACTGCAACAGAATTATCATTCCACTAAACATCTAGAAACACTGGGAAAAGTAAATTAAACAATGTTTTTCAGGCATCAGATGGTAGTCAGAAGAGAACTTAAGTTGATTGCTGTGATTGACCCAGTTTATTGCCTGAAGGCCACAGTGCCTGGAGGAGAACAAAGCCTGACAGATTTTTTTTTTTCTGACAGTATTACTGAATTGAGAAAACAAAAGGCTGAATTTGAGTAAGAGACACCTTGTAGGAGGGGCCAATTCTAGAGATTTGGACACAGGATCCTTTTGAATCCTTAGCTGAGAACTGATCAACACATGAGTGGGAAGAAATTTTCCAAGACCAGGGAAAAAATACTAGAAAACATTAGACTGAACAATTCACAGAGCTCACACAGTGCTGGGAACATTTGCATCAGTGAGTCATGGGGCAAAATCAATCTGCTAATAAGTGTGTCATTAGAGACCCGGAAGCAAGGAGGTAGGCAGAAATAAAATATAAGGAAAAGTAATGGTAAAAATATTTTCAAATCTGATGAAAATTAAAAACACAGATCCAAAAACTGGAACAAACAAAAGAAGAGATATAAAGAACACCATATTAATATGAATGACAATCTGATCGCTGATAACTAGTGATTTAAAAAAAAAAAATCTTAAAGGCAGCCAGAGGAAAGAAAACATTGCAGTAAGACAAAGATAAGAATGACAGAAGATTTCTCATCTGAAACCATTCAAGCCAGGAAATAATGGACAGGCATTTTTGGAAAATTGAAAAAAAACTCAAAAACTGTCAATCTAGAGTTGTACATCTGTTACAGTTAATATGTCTTTCAAAACCAAAAGTGATATAAAGACATTCTCAAACAAAATCTGAGATTCCGTTACCAGAATATCTGCACTACTAGAAATGTTAAAGGAATTCTTTTTAGGCAGAAGGAAGTTCATACCCTGTGGAAAGTTTGACTGACACTAGGCAAAACAAGAAGTCAAAAATGTTAGGCCAGTAATGACATCCTCACAGCCCATATCCTTTTCCCATACTCTTTAACCAGACTTTCAGTGAAAAGACTCACAGTGCCTTGAAGACATAATTCACAAGAAATTCATGCAATTCAATATCAACCACATTTTCACTGTTGTTGAACAATACTTTTTTGTTTGTTTTTTGATTTCTTTTTATTGTTGTATTCTTTGATTTCTGAGTGTCTTATAGGGTAATCTGTGAAAGCTACTTGGCTATTTTCCATTATCTTCTAATTCTTTCAACTGACGTGGGGGATGTTTGAAGGTAAGAGAGAGAACTAAAAATTCTACAACTACTAAATAATCTGTGGCGTATCCAGAAATGTGAAGAAACAAGCTACTGACCTATGCAACTATGTGGATTACCACCAAAACCATAATGCCAAGAGAAATCCGGGGAAAAAGAGGTTTGATGATGCATATTATATAATTCCATTTATGTAAAAATTTAGAAAAAGGAAAATAAGTCTACATTACTCCGGACAGTGTGGTATTAGTACAAATAGATTAATGGAACAGAAGAGAGAATCTAAAATAGAGACCCACACATATATGGCCAGTTGATTTTCAACAAAGTTGTAAAGGAAACTCAGTAAGAAAAGGGTAATTTATCCACAATGACTGCTGGGACAATAGGATATATATACACAATGAAATGAAACTAGACCCTTATCGTACACCATATTTTAAAATGAACAAGAAATGGACAAGAGACCTAAATATAAGAGTGTACTACGAAATTTCTGTAGGTTAGGCAGAGGTTTTTAGGTATAGCATAAAAAGAATGAACCACTAGGATGCCTGGGTGGCTCATTTGGTTGTGTCCAACTCTTGATCTCAGATCAGGTCATGATCTCACAGTTCATGATATCAAGCCCTGCATCAGGGTGGACAGCTAACATGGAGCCTGCTTGGAATTCTCTCTCTCCCACTTCTCTCTGCCCCTCCCCCCTCAAAATAAATAAATAAATTTCTGATGAAAGACTTGTATCCAAGATATATAAAGAATTCTTACAGGGAGCCCGGGTGGCTCAGTCGCTTAAGCATCTGACTTCAGCTTAGGTCATGATCTCATGTTTCATGAGTTCAAGCCCCAAGTCAGGCTTTGTGCTGACAGCTCAGAACATGGAGCCTGCTTTGGATTCCATGTCTCCCACTATGCCCCTCCAACTCCCCCGCTCATGCTCTGGCTCTCTCCTAAATAAATAAATATTAAAAAAAAAATTCTTACACCTTTGTAACTAAGAAAAGAAACAGCATGATAACAATATTGAGCAAAAGATAAAATCAGACATATGAATGGCAAACAGTCACAAGAAAAAAATGCTCAATGTTGTTAGTCTTCCAACATGTGCAGATTACAACCATAGATAGTTGCCACAACTCATCTACTTTCATGACTAAGATTCAAAAAACTGACCTTACCAAGTGTTGTGATGAATGTGGAGCCCTCAAACATTACTGCTGGGAAGGTAAAATTTTCCAGCCACTTTGGAAAACAGCTTGGCAGTTTCTTGAAGCTATTCACTTACCATTATGATCTGGCAACCCAATCAATGGTGTTGACCTTAGAGAAATGAGAATATATGTCCACACAAAGATGAAACACATGTGCCAGGTAAAGCAGTGTATACATGAATGAACAGCTCCTTACTGTAAGTTGCGACATGTCTCCATTTGTTTTCCATTCACAGATCAAGGTGTCAGTATGCTAGCAGATCCTGGAATAAAGAATGGATGAGTTTCTCTTTTCATCAACCACTTAATATTATATATTATATATATATGGCAAATAATTGAAGAAGCTGGAATAAAGTTTTGAGAAAACAACTAGCTTAACAGTACAATAATCATGAATTGATTCTATTTAAAACCCTTTGACCCTCTTGGGTCAATAATAATATTTCATCTCAAAACTCTTAAAAATACTCTGATGCTAGAATTAAAACATGCAGACAGCAAATTAAAGGTTGACACAAGTCTTGTTCCATGCCATATTATTTGCATATAGTACTGAAATAAAAAATCTCATCCACTTTTTTTGAACACTCACATTTTCAAAAGTAAATGCATTCTGTTTGTTCTTGTTTGATTCCAATAAGCCTAATAATGGAAGTGAAAGCATTGTAAGAATTATTAATGTTGACACTCGTTAAACTTTAAGGGTAAGAGAATAGAACCACGCATTTTCATAGAGACGGTTGTCATTCGAGTAGCAGTTTCCACATGATCAAAGATAATTCTGATTTTTTTTTTCAGCAGACTTCGATGTAGTCCTCTAAAGTAGCTCTCTTAGTATAGGTCCTGGAATATTTCTTCCAATCATAATGCACATGCACACACACATGTGTACCCATGATTGTGTGTATGTGTCTTTTAAGAAGTTATTGATGGCAAAGCAATAGTTATGTGTAACAAAACCAAAAGGGATTTAGTAGATCTCATAAAGTGCTGCTGCTGCATCCAGTGCTGTGACAAGCCTAATAATGTCAGAGAAATGAGAGGCAATACAGTCTTCCTTTAATTTATGATTGGCGAAGCATCTGCTAAGATGAGGTACATAAACCACGTCGCACAATGTGTATGCCTTACCATAGATTGCGGTGGAGAGGGTTATAAAGAAAACATTCCACATAACAGGAGATTTCACATCTTCTACATTTAATTGTGCTGAGAATTATTGGCTTATATCAAAATGGTTTTACACCATGTTTAAAAGATTAAACAACTCCTTCCCCACTACCTAGTCTTTAAGCATGTATTTAATTTTTTTAGTTTAATAAGCAATTTATTCTAATGAGTGAATGTGTTAAGACTTTCTCATGTATACTTGATTGTTCAAAATGTGTTTGCATATTTATAAAAAAGAACAAATTTTATATTCATATGAACTTTATTATTCTCCTCTTGCACCCAGCTTTCCTTCAAAGTTAGCTTCAGATTCTCAGGAATCTGGTGGTTCTTTAATAAAGGCATTGAGAATATAGGGAATTTGATTTGTTTTACTCAGTATTTGTGCATTCCTGGAAGTTAATTGCATGGGAATTCTCTTAGAATCCTATAGGAATTTGGGGTAGTAACATAGAACTTTGCAAAATTGTTAAAAATTATAAATGGCCCTAATATTTAAACCAGTGATATTTAGGATACAATTAACAGCATCCCCTTATAAAGCAAAACACTCCTTTATTCCCTACTAACATCTCAAATGTAACAAAACTTGTTACTGTTCCACATTTTAAACAAATGAAACTTTAAACCATGTAGAGTAAAGCTAAGTGCAAGCTTCCACAGATTTTACCTTGAACAGACACATTTGACAGGCCCCGACTCATTTTTTGTGATGATATTCATTAAGGACTAACTCTAAGTAAATTACTGAGAGGTGGGTATTAACGTATTTTAATGTGCTTATTATATAGGTGATTTTATCGGAGGTTTATACTGAGAGGGTCCAGAGTATTTTTTTCACCCTCAAGTGAAAATGATAAGAAAGAAGAGGTCAAAGAAAATACAGGTTCCATTTATCTTTGTCAGATTGTACATGCAGATTTAAATTTTGATTCCTTTTTTGTTACAGCATCGTACTTGCTTATTCTCCATTTTCCTATGCTTATTGACATATACTGTTTGATGGGGTTCCCCAAATATAAAATCTTTAAAATGATTGTATGTCACAAACATAGAGTAGCATAACTCATTGCTGGCTCATTGCCTCATATACATGGTTATTTTTGCCTTTTTTTTTTACAGATGGGGCCTGAGAAGTAAAATTATCTGTCCAGCATTACATAGATTGTAAGTGGTAAAAAAAATTCACAAATAGCTCTTTGATTTTTTAATGCTTTAGATTTATTCTTGTTATTATTTGTGAAAAATATGAGTAACTTATGTTTTTCATGAAATATCTTAACCATGCAGAAATTAGCCCTTTCTAGGCAATCTTTCCGCCTTGTGATAGTTAAATTGCTTAATGGTTCCTATACCTAGCTGTGCTTTGGAATCATCCAAAGGAAATTTTTTTAATGGTAAATATTACTGAAGATGGATTCCATAATTCTGAGACAACAAGTATGAGGTAGAGCCCAGCATCCTGTCTATTCAGTAAGCTTCTTTGGTATTTCGGCTGAACACCTGGGTGTGGCAATTGCTGGAGACTGAGCTGTCTGAGTTAAGGTGGAACATAATGTTTTTTTCCTAGGTCCTGTGGCTTTTATATCCAACAGTATTTGCCCTGGTCTAAGAGAAGGGTTGTTCACAAAAGGTGTGGTTTAATTAAGTGTCAAGAACCTTCTAGAGTCAATTAGGCCCTTGATGGAAATTAAACTAAATAAGACAACAGTTATTTTCCTTAAGATTGACCTATTGGGGTGCCTGAGTGGCTCAGTCAGTTAAGCATCTGACTTTGGCTCAGGTCATGAACTCACGGTTCATGAGTTCAAGTCCTACGTTGGGCTCTGTGCTGACAGCTCAGATCCTTGAGCCTGCTTCTGTTTGTGTGTCTCCCTCTCTGTCTGCCCCTCCCCTGTTCACCCTCTTTCTTTCTCTCAAAACTGAATAAAAGTTAAAAAAAATTTAATATATGTGGTTTTTGTTTCCCTAATAAGATTCTAGTTATATGCATTAGTCACTTACCCAAGTGTTTTTGCAGTATGTATATTCTTTTATTTTAAGTCAGCAACTATAAATAGTTCATAGTTTAATGAGCTATTTTAAGTATAAACAAATATATAGGATCTAAGGTAACAAATTCTAAACTTCTGGACATTCTAGAGTTATATTTGTTAACCTATCCTTCTGCATGTTTATCCATCCACCATTTTTTTTTCTTTCTTTCTTTCTTTCTTTCTTTCTTTCTTTCTTTCTTTCTTGTCTGCTAAACTATAAAAAACAGTTTGCAAGAATGAAGACTCTTATCTCTAAGTATTTTGGTGTACATATCCTAAGGAAAAGGCATTCTCCTCTCCTACCTTCATACCATTATCACACCTAAGAAAACCAGCATGGATGGGGTGCCTGGCTGGCTCAGTTGGTAGAGCACAAGACTCTGGACCTCAGGTTCTTGAGTTCAAGCGCCATGTTGGGTGCAGAGCCTATTTTAAAAAAAGAAAAGAAAAAAAGAAAATCGGCATTAATAAAAAATACCCTCTAGGGGCGCCTGGGTGGCTCAGTTAGTTAAGCCAGTCCACCCAGTCCACCATTGGACTTCCCTTCAGACCATGATCTCCCAGTTCATAGGTTCCAGCCCTGTGTTGGGCTCTGTGCTGACAGCTCAGAGCCTGGAGCCTGCTTCAGATTCTGTGTCTTCTTCTTTCTTTGCCCCTCCCCTGCTTTGCTCACACTCTGTATCTCTCAAAAATAGAAAACCACTAAATAAATAAATAAATAAATAAATAAACAAACAAACGAGTAAAATATCATCTAACTTAAGGATTATTTACATTTCTCCTAGTTGTTGCCAATGGTGTTTATAACTATTTCTTTTTAATATTCAATTCAAAATCAGTCCAGTGTCATGCATGAAAATTTTTAATCTCTTTTAATCTAGCTAGAATAGCTCCCTTGCTGTTTTTGTTAGTTTTCATGACATTACATTTTTAAGGGCCCAAGCTTGTTTTCATTTGCTTGTTTATTGTTGTTGTTGCCGTTTTTTTGCAGAATGTTTCCCATTATGAATTTTCTAGTCAGTTTCTCATAATTTGTGCTAAAATAAAGACTTTAGCCTAATATGTAGATGATACTAAGTATTACTACATCCTGACAGGAAGTGTATCATACCCCGTAATCTCCTATTCGTGTTGCTTATTTGATAATTTAATGAAGGTCAGGACTATTGGGTCTTTTTATTGCAAAGTCCATTTTTCTCTACAGTTAAAAATGAAATTGTGGGGTGATACAGTGAAACTTTGTGGAAAGCTCTCCTGTTTGTCTCCTTTCTGTCGCTGTCATTTTTTTTTTTTACTTGTTTAAAGTCGTTGTCTCACTCACTGCGTCACCCATGAAGAAACTGTAAAAACATGTCCCTGAATGTAGAGTGCCCCTCCTGTACTCACAGTGTTTATATCACTCAAGGTGGACGCACTCTCCTGTAGTGATGAAGTATTCTGCATACCTGGGCCAGGTTCAGGGACATTTTATTAAGCACAGTAGCTTAATGAAACTTAGTACATGTGAAGTTTGTAGCTCTGATCTCATTTTCTATATGACAAAGTTTCCTCCATTGCAATGCTTCTGTATTTTCTAACTCTTATCTTTCTTTAATTATTTAGCACTTTTTTTAAAGTAAATATAGTTTCTTAGGAAATTTCAAAGGAGGATCCTGTGCCCCCTTCACTCAGACAATTAACTTCAAAGCTCATATTTTCATCTTCTTAACAGGAGCTTTCATGAAGAAAAAGTATGGGTTTTTGGGTTTTTTGTTTTGTTTTGTTTTGTTTTGTTTTGTTTTTGTTTTTGTTTTAGTTTTCATGAGGTTACAATCGCCAGTTTTTCCTTTTATGTATCATGCTTTGGGTGTCAAGTCTAAGAAGCCTTTTCCTAGTTCTATATCCCAGTGATATTCTCTAGACATTTTATAGTTTTACATTTACATTTAACTCCACGATCCCTTTTACATATCAAGTTAATTTTTGTATAAGATATGAGGTTTATATTGAAGTGGTTTTTTTTTGTTTGGTTGGTTTTGGTTTTGGTTTTATTTTTTGGTGTTTTTGCTTGTTTTTTTTTTTTTGTTTGTTTGTTTTTTTTTTGGTTTTTTCTTTTTTTCTTTTGGGCTACCTGGGCAGGGCAAATGGATGGATGTTTGATTGCTTCTGTACTGTTTGTTGAAAAGGTTCTCTTTCCTCTATGGAGTTGCTTTTGCTCCTTTGTAAAACACTAATATGGCAAATTTGGTTGGGTCTATTTCTCGGTTCTCTGTTCTGTAACTGGTGCTACAAGAACGTAAGTTGATTCCTTGCCCCCACCCCCTGGCATTTCTGTGCCACTTTTTATAGTGGGAAGCAGGCAGTAGGAACTGCACTGGATCTCCTTGTGCCTGTGGGTTGGGAGCAGAGAGATGGACTCTACAGGTTGCGTGGCCAGAGCTTTACTGCTGCAGCTGCAGAGAGCAGATCTCACTGCCCATGAGGACCCCAGGTTGCGGTGGGGATTGAGCCTGCTCACCTGGACTTTGAAGATGTGACTGCAGATAAATCAGTCTGCATGTTCCTGCCCTGGTTGTGGAATGGGGCTTAGGACTTTCCTGTTGGTGTCTCTTGGACTTTGTCTGTTGTTGTCTTTGGCCTAAGAAAATAGGCATTTTTTTGTGTGGGGTATCTGGGTAGCTCAGTCAGTAAGGTGTCCGGCTCTTGATTTTGGTTCAGATCGTGATCTCATAGTTCATGAGTTCGAGCCCTGTGTCAGACTCTGTGCTGACAGCATGGAGCCTCCTTTGGAATTCTGTCTTCCTCTCTCTCTGGCCCTCCCCCACTCGTGTGTGCTCTCTTCCAAAAAAATTAATAAAGAAACCAAAAAAATAGGCATTCTTTGGGGCACCTGGGTGGCTTAAATCAGTTGAGCTTCCAACTCTTGGTCTCAGCTCAGGTCATGATCTCACATCGTGGGATCGAGCCCCACATCGGCTCTAGGCTGACCCCGAGGAGCCTGCTTAAGATTCTCTCTCTCCCTCTCTTTATGCCCCTCCTCCATTCATGCACTCTCTCTTAAAAATAAATAAACATTTTAAAAAATAGGCTTTCTTTGTTTTCTTTTCTGTATGTTAGCAATTCTGGATTGTAGAACTCTCTGGTACGTACAGTCTGGGAAATAAGAGAGATAAAAGGAAAGTCAGAAAACTCCCCACACTATCTTTCCTCAAGCTCTGAGCACCCTAACCAGTCTGACTTCTAGTTACCAGCTTCCAGAGAGTCCTTTTGTCATTGTGCTTTGAATTATTTCCAGGGTATTCAGTTGTATTTTCAGGAAAGGAACAGGGGAAGGTGAATCTATGCCATCTTGTTGTCTTTGCTTATTTTTTATTAGGTATTTGTAACATATATTATTTTCATTGTTATTTTTACCCAAAGTAGAACTATCATTTGCTAGGTGGAATAGATCAACAATATTGACCTAAAATATTGAATACATGCTCAGATGCTACAATCATTTTTCTCATCTTAGGCTGTTTCAGAATATGCAAAATGCCTTGTAGTTTCTCATTGGCTTTGGGAATTATACATAGTTGATAAGAACATATAGTGATAAAGAGACTTACTTTAGGTTGGAATTTGAAAAAATCTGAATTTCTAGTTTCTTAAACTTTGAAGCAAATAAATATTTTCAGTTAAGCATAAGCCAAGTCTTAATGACTATTGACCTACGATCTCTTTTCAAGGAGATTAGCATTAATCAAGACAAATATCCTGTCAAATTTAAAGGTGTGATGTTCTCTACATACAAATAAACGAATACAAACAAAAAACATCACTCATCGGTAGATTTAGTTTGTCAAAGAAATCCATGCAATATTAAAACTTTAAATGTCTTTAGTTGGCCTAATATAAAATTAATGGACCTCAATATTTGGGGATAATATTGTGGATTTTTTTTTTCTGTCTGTTCAAGAATCACATTGTGCCAAATGTATGGAGCTGGAAATTAAAAGGACAGAGAAGTCATAAATGAACATAGATAAGAATAAATTTACTTCTTAAACCCTCTGGTGAAAATTCAAGTATAATCCTGGAATATTTTTTTAATGTGTTTTGGGTGGTTTTTGTTGTTGTTGTTGTTGTTTTATTTTTGTTGTTGTTGTTTTTGAGAGAGAGAGACAGACTGTGAGTGGAAGAGGAGCAGAGAGAGAGGGAGACACAATCCAAAGCAGGGTCCGGGCTCTGAGCTCTCAGCACAGAGCCCGATTTGGGGCCCAAATCCATGAACTATGAGATCATGACCTGAGCCAAAGTCGGACACTTAACCGACTGAGGCACCCAGGCGCCCCAACCTAGAATATTTTATGGATTATATGCGTCAACTATTCAAACATTTAGGTATTATTTCTCTGATACAGGCAGAGAATGTGTAGAGAAGTTCAGAGGAGAACAATCCAATCAACACTGAAAGAATACTTATGACATTTCCTCAGTGTAATGGCCCTCAGGGAAACTGCATTCTAGAGGAGAGTAAAGAAGGTAAGAAATACATAATGCAACTATATACGGTGAAAAATGCAATAAAAAAGAGTAATAAATGGTCAGTAGCCACAAAGGTTCATATTTAACTAGGTTTGTCAGGGAACACCTCTCTGGGGAAACCAGACTTTAACAGAGACCTGGAGGATGAAAAGGAATGGGCTCCATTAATATCTGGATAAAAAGCGTTTCATGCAACAGGAACATGTTTGGTTAATTGAAGAAAAACAAGACTTACTTGGTAAGAGGCAGCAAGGTTGGGGGTGGGAGATTGGGTTGTATGATAGGGAATAACAATGAAGGGTCACTGGAAGAATCTTAATTCTGTGTTATCCATAATTGGAAAGCCTTAGAGAATTTCAGAGAGAAACCCAATATACTCTGTTTCTATTTTTGAAAAGCACTCCCACTGCTGTGTGAATAATGAATACAGTGAAGGGCTGAGGTGGAAACAAGGAACCAGGAAGCTATGTAGTAGTTTTGGGGAAAGGTGATTATTGCTAGACCAGGATGGTGGTGATGGAAGTGCTAGGATTCTCAACCTATCTGGAGGTAAAGCTGCCAGACCTTGCTGATTAATTGTATGTGGAGTGTGGAGTAAAACAGTGATATTAAGATAATGCCAAGTTTTAGGTTTGGATGTCTAAAAAATAGTACTGACATTATTTGCAATAGAGAAAAATTGATGGCTTTGGTTTAGAAATTGATTTGGAGATTCCCAGTGACCATCCAGCTAGAATTATAGAAAACAGCATTCAGACACTTAAATCTGGAGTTCCAGGTTTAAGTTAAGCCTGGAGATGTAAATTTTAGAACTGTTGTGTGTTAACTTTAAAGCCTACATCTGTGTTTCTGTCATTTAAAGAGGAAGTATAGACAGAGAAGATAAAATGGCTGAGGACTAAGTCTTGGATTTTGGTATCTTTACAGGTCATAAAGAGAAGAAAGAGCCAGGAAAGAGTCGGAATACATGTTTGCAGGTATCAGTAAAATTGCTCCTGTGGGCTAAGGACGGGGGGAGGGTTAACAGGGAAAAGGTCATAAGGATCACTCCGGATGCGCCATTCTGAAATGTTCTGTTGGGATTGACTGTGGTGTACAGTGTCCCAAAGAGTGAGAGAAGCAAAAGACAGAGGGCTGGGCTTCTATGGAGAGTCTATCAAAAATAGAGTAGATATCACCACATCTGACTACGATGCTGCCGATGGAGCACCTTGGTGTGAGTCAGAAGCAATGAGATTCTCATACTGTACAAAATGGGAATGGAAAGGCAGTTCAGAGAAGAGGCAGAATAGGTAAAAGCGTTGCAATAACTTAAATAGCACAGAAAAGTTTTCAACGACAATTATTTATACATGATACAGCTGAAGAGGCATACAACACAACTAAGATAATCCGTATTGCTTTTTTTTATTTAAAAAATACATGCACGTGATTAGAAAAATTGTACTGAAAGGAATAAAGTTCACCCTTTCAACTTTCGTTCATTCAACAAAGAGTTATTGAGTGTTTTTCTATATGCCAGACTCTGTTTTAGGTGTAGTAAGTGCTGGGAACAGCAATCAGCAAGATTTAGCTTCCATTATAGAGCTCGGGGGGAAAAATAGGCTTCCACTTCCAATTCTCCTCCTCCAGGAAAATGAAAAATGTTACCAAGCTTTGGTGTATCTCTGCAAAGAAATAAACAAAACACACAAATGTTGTGGTTTTGTATGAGTGTACATACGCACATATGTATAGAAATAAAGTATTTATTGGGGCGCCTGGGTGGCTCAGTTGGTTAAGCGTCAAACTTCAGCTCAGGTCATGATCTCACAGTTAGCAGGTTCGAGTCCCACATCCGGCTCTGTGCCGACAGCTCAGACCCTGGAGCCTGCTTTGGATTCTGTGTCTTCCTGTCTGTCTGCCCCTCCACTGCACATTCTCTGTCTCTCTCTCTCCCTCCCTCTTTCTCTCTTACAAATAAATATTAAAAATAAAAAATAAAGTATTATATAGAATTATATATGTATTATAAAAATTTTCTTTACATAGTGATCTTAGTTTATATACTCTTTGGTTCTTTACTTTTTTTTTTCATTTAGTACTACATTTCAGAAGCTCTTTATGATTCCATGATAGATCTACTTCATTTTATGGGAAGCCTTATGTTGGTTATATGGCTATACCACATTTTATTTAACTAATCTACTCTTGATAAACATTCAGGTTTTTTTCCACTAATTTTTGCTGTTAGAAAAAATTCTGCATCTAGCATCCCAATTCATACATTAAGCATACACATTGCAAATATATCTATTTTGAGGTAGATTCTTACCAGAGAGATTGTTGCTTTAAATGGTTGTCTGTTTTTAATTGATCAAAAGACACTAAAGATGCTCATATAAAAGAGAAAATAATTATCTCTGCCAGTAACAATATTAACCAAAAAGTTATCCAAAGATAATTCTTTAAGAATTACCCAAGATTGCAGAGAGTTTGGCTTAAAATCATTATCAAGCCCACTTCCTAGGTAGAAAATAAGCTATTGGAACTGGCAGGGAATTATAATGGGCAAGTTTATTAGTCAGATTCTACTTATGCTCCTATTGTAAAAATATGACTATTTATTAGCTTAAAAATAAAATTTACTTTGATTATATGCTGCAGTATATAAAAGTGAACATGGACATTATGTACTTTGATATGTAAGATAGATGAATCTAATCCTAATGGTAAAGCCCCTAAATTAGTGCTTGGCTAAGCATAGGTAATCAGTAAATTAAGTTATTGAAATAATGTTATTCACACCTGTAGACATCTGAAGACTATAACTTGCCTAATTTGGAAATCCAAACAGGTTTGCTTACTTTAGCAAGGCTGTCTGGTTTCCTCCCGACCTTCTGGGTTTCAGTCTCATAGCTAGAAACCTGAGTTCCCAGCAGAATATAGTAGGATAGAGACTCGGGGCAGATTCTCAGTAACCAAATCTGTGAGACTGATGGATAGAGTAAGACTGAAAATATACTAGTTTACAATGAGAGCTGTAACTGGTGAGATTGCCTAGTGATGTCTCAGTATTGTCTTCTGGCTCATAAGCTCCCTTTCCTGGGACAAGTGGAGATCTAAAAGCTAGTTGGTGAGTCTGGAATTGAACAGTGTGAGTTATAAGATTTCAATCTTACGTAAATTTGTAGTATGTATGTCTGCCAACTATAGGGATATACCATCCACTGAGACGAAGCTTTTATGTCCTAGGCATATACTGGCATTTCCTCTCTTGGACATTTCTTGAGGATGATGACAGTCAATGGGTGCTTTTATAATTGCTTCTTGCTGCTCCTCTGCCAGCTCTACATTCTGTTAGACATAATTCTTTTCTTGGATATATTAATACATTCCATCAAATTATAATCAAGTCCTGCTGGCATGATATGGATTTACACACTTCTTTCTTTGATCTTCAAAGGGTTGATTTTACAGTTTATTGTAGTTGAACTCTGAAAGTCAGTTAACTTCCTTCATTTCCACCTTCCAAGAAACACCTTATTTTGGCCCAGGAATAAATTAAAACAGTGGTCAATAGTCAACAACTTCATAGTATTTAACAAATGTGATGTCTTATATGGTCTTTAACTTTACGAGTAGAATGAAAACAAGAATCTAATTTGATGCCTTTGTTACTTGCTATGAGTATTAGAGGGTATACATAAAGAACAGACAATATTTTAAGAGTTGTGGGTTTTGGGGCACCTGGGTGGCTCAGTCGGTTGGGTGTCCTACTTTGGCTCAGGTCATGATCTCGCGGTCTGTGAGTTCGAGCCCCGCGTCAGGCCCTGTGCTGACACCTCAGAGCCTGGAGCCTGCTTCACATTCTGTGTCTCCCTCTCTCTCTGCCCCTCCCCCACTCGTGCTCTGTCCCTCTCCCTGTCAAAAATAAATAAACATTAAAAAAAATTTAAAAAAAAGAGTTGTGGGTTTTTAAAAATCTTTTTAATGTTTATTTTTGAGGAGGGGGAGAGAGAGAGAGAGCATGCGTGAGCAAGTGAGAGAGAGCTAGCAGGGGAGGAGCAGAAAGAGGGAGAGAGAGAATCCAAAGCAGTCTTCAGGCTGAGAGCTGTCAGCCCAGAGCCTGACTCAGGGCCCAAACTCATGAACTGTGAGATCATGACCTGATGTGAAGTTGGACGCCTAACCCAGTTAGCCACTCAGATGACCTTAAGAGTTGTGTTCTTACATCAGGCCATTGGCATGCTCAGATTCAATATGCATATATACACACAGCTATATACACATGCATCTATATTTCTATATCATGTATCTTTATGTATATCAAGGTATTATTATGTGTAACTAATACCTCCAATGCCAATCCAAGATAAGATGTTTGGGTTTTTTCTAGCTTCCAAAAGTGGAACACCAAGTTCCCACCATAAATAATAAACTAACTTAATTTGTTTAAAACTGGAATCACATGAAGTAGTGTTAAAATTGTGAACTGGTATCAGAACCAAAAAAATCTACAAATTAGAGTTTAATACTTGTTTAAATTGTTTTTGTCTTTAACATAAAGGTTTGTAATCAAAATTGTGTGCTCACAGTTTACTTACACTGGTTCCCTCCTGCGTTCCCTCGTGTATAGTTATATGATTCACTTGGAATTTGGCCAACTCCCAACATTTTTTTCCAGCTTTATGGAGATATAATTGGCATATAATGTTGTGTAAGCTTAAGGTGTACAATGTGATGGCTTGATACATGCAACTCTTACAAAATGATAACCTGTGAGAAAATGGGAACGTGAAGATAAATTGTGATGGTAATGCTATATAGAATAAAATAGTGCTATGAGTCCATAATGATAAAAGTGAATGAATGAATGAATGAATGAGTGGGGTAGAATTCTCCCTTCTATTAGAACATAAACTAATAAATATGCAAGCAATGATGGAATTAAAAAAATCACTATTTGGCAAGCACAAGAGTATAAATCATTTGGGACAGGATCATCAATTGTCAGTGAAACCACTACTGAGTCTTTTAGTGATAAGCAGAATATTTTCTCCAAAAGATATCTATGAAATTCAAAGAGGAAAACAGTAGCTTTATAATGGAGAAATTTGGCAGATACTACCTTAGCTAAGTGATCGAACTTAAAATCACCATTAATGGTGATGTGTCTCCTAATACGATTCACCGACAAGCACAAAGCATCTTTTTGAGGTGTTCTTGCCAAAAGAAAAAAAAAATAAGAAACAACAACAAAACACAACTAGAATCTAATCATATGACATATTTGACAAACTCAAGTTAATAATAATAAGTAAAGGCCCATAAGTCTTCAAGAACACTAGGGTCACAAAAAAGGAAGAAAGCGTAAAGAACTGTTCCAGATTAAAGAAAATTAAAGAGGCATGAAAATAAAATGCAATATGAGGTCTTGGATGAAATCCTGAGTATGAAAAAAAAATATCTCTTTAGCCATAATCAGCGTTACGGAGATAATTGAAAAGTCTGAATTTTAAATTGCATTTGCATAATGTCTATCGATTACATACTAGTAATGTCTCAGTGTTAATTTCCTATTTTTAATAATTGCACTATAGTTATAAGAGAAATGGCCTAGTTTCTAAGAAATATGCATTAAAGTGTTGGCTGGGTGGCTCCGTTGGTTAAGCGGGTTAAGCATCCAACTCTTGATTTTGGCTCAGGTCACGATCTCAAGGTTTGTGAGCTCCAGCCCTTCTGCAAACTCTGTGCTGACAGCGCAGAGCCTACTTCAGATTCTCTCTCTCCATCTGTCACTGCCTTTCCCCCACTTGCTCTCTCAATAAATAAATAAATAAATAAATAAATAAATAAATAAATAAATAAATATTAAAAAGAAAACTGCATGAAAAATTTAGGAATAATGGTTCATCATGTCTATAACTTACTCCCAAATGTATTAGAAAAATAGAAAATAAATGTGGTAAAAGATTGGTATGTTGAATCTGGGTGAAAAGCATAATTCTTTTTACTAGATTATAATATTTCTCTAAGTGTGAAATAATTTCAAAATAAAAAGTTAAAAAAGAATTTTTTAAAAAGTTAAAATATATTCTAAACTAAATATTCTGGCGCCGTTATTCTCAACCATATGCTATGGTATTTTTCTATATGTAGAAAAAGATCATTTCAAAGTACTTTGCAGAGAATATATTGTGTTACTTTTTGAAGATGAATTAATTGGTTTATTTTTAAGACCGTGTTAAATAAATATTCAGTAGATGAATAAAATGATTTTAAAATAAAAAGAGAAGGAAGAAAGAGAATGTTTTAAAACAAAGGAAGTGGAAGGTTGGAAGAAACAGGGAATGACAGAGGAAATGAGAGATGGAAGGAATGGAAGAGGTTGTGGCCTAAATATTAGCCTTCTCTACTGGGTGGAGAATGAACACTGGTGTGCGTGCGTGTGTGTGTGTGTGTGTGTGTGTGTGTATGTATGCGTGCGCGTGTTTGTGTGTGTGTCAGTGAAACACCTTTTCACTTTGAAATCGTATATGAATATGAGAAAGTATTAAAAGTAGGCATTCTGATGATTATCCGTTTCTTTAAAAACTTTTTCCCACCTTTTGCGAATACTCGTATTAGATTATCTTCTAGCACTTGCTGAATTTCATCTGCATAGTATTTGGTCGTCCAGGACTATATATTCTGTCTAGTCTTAAATTGTTGTTACTTTTCAAGTCTGATGACTCACTCAGTAAGCGTTTTGTGGTGACAAGTAGCATTTAATCTCATTTTGCTCTCAAGTGTTCCTCCTTTTTGGTGGAGGGGGAGAATCATTTATAAGTTTAGGTCAGGGGGCAGGCACCTTGGTGGCTCTGTGTGTTAAGTGCCTGACTCTTGATATCTGCTCAGGTCATGACCTCAGGGTTGTAAGTTCAAGCCTTGTGTTGGACTCTGCACTGGGCATGGGGCCTACTTTAAAAAAAAAAAAAAAACGTTTAGGTCAGTAGTATGTGTCAGTATCTTTCTCTAATGGTCATAATGATTTTTTTTGAATCTGGTTCTGATTTCTTGTGCTTCTTCGCTACTATCCAACTAAAAACTCAAGTTTTACTTAGGAATAATGTTCTTTTGTTAGGGTGGTTCTAAGGCTTGGTAACACTAAAACCTTCATGACTTTAAAATGAAAAATTGACACAATTTTGTTTGAACTAAAAGCCGTTTCCTTTCTAGATACCACTTTGCTTCTGAAAACTGCTATTAATGTCTCAACATTCTTTTGTGAGAATCTAAACACAAACACACAGTTGATCACTGAAGCGACTGCAAGGGGGTGAGCCTAAGCCACAGATTTTTTTTTTAGAGTAGTTTCCTCTTTGTCAGGATTTATATTTTCTTGAGATTTAGTGCAACAGCATAAAACTTTTTTTTTATATCTGATACATAATGTATGATTGCCCATAAATCTGGACTTTGTCTGGCAATGGACATGCTCAAGCACCATGGTGTAATAAATTTATTACAATGACTGACTCTTAACAGCCCCTCACAGTCTAAGTTCAAAGTGTGAGAGCTGTTGGAATTTCCACAGACTTTCTAAGTTCCAGGTATTCCATCTCTTTCATTTGTTCAAGCAGAAATAAACTAATTGAAAAGTCAGTAAATCCATAAATTGAGTGGCTTGCTCAATTCCACATAGAGCACTAACAGTCAGAAGCCCACTGACACTGCCAAGTTTTAAAACTCATAAATTATTTTCAAAACAATAAAACAAGTTAATATCAATCATTTCTCAGGGGACACCGAGTTAGAAGAAAATTAAGCTAAATGTTCTTTGCTATTCTGAATGTAGTGAACATAAGGTGAATTGGCTTCCCGGTATCCCGCCCTTCTTTTCACCCAGTACGTGGTGGGCTGGAGCCTCCAGCTGATGGTCAAGGCTGGGAAGGAGCTGTGCTCTTCCTAAGCTGTCACAACAATGCACAGGGTGCCTGGGTTAAGCGTCCGACTTCTTCAGCTTAGATCATGGTCTCACATTTCATGAGCTCAAGTCCCGCATTGGGTTCTCTGCTGTCAATGCAGAGCCCACTTTGGATCCTCTGTTTCCTTCTCTCTCTGCCCCTCCCCTGCTGGTTCTTTCTGTCTCAAAAATAAATAAACTTAAAAAAAAAAAAAAAAAAAAAAGAACACCACAGACTTCTTTCCAGGCTACTGATTCAGTCAACCCAAGGTAATTCCAGAACCTTTGCTGAAACCCCAGAGAGGCCATGTCTACTTTACATGGAGATTTGAAGACAAAACCCAACACTCCTGGATACCATCAGGAAAAGACATCCGAGCCCCATAACTGAGACAAACATACGAAGCATAGGAGAGAATCTAGTCTTGGTGACATCATTTGCGATCCTGGGTATAGCTTCATCTGGAGATTTTCCATTGCCTGAGTTTCCTTTTCTTTTACATATATATGTATGTATGCATATATATATATACACATACATATATATACATACATATATATGTTTTCTTTTATAATATATATTTTATATATATGTTTTATAATATATATTATATATGTGCATATATAATATATATATATATACACACACACACATATATATAATTTATTGTCAAATTGGTTTCCATACAACACCCAGTGCTTATCCCAACAGGTACCCTTCTCAATTGCCTGAGTTTTCATTCATGGAAGGTAGTAATTCTGCCTCTTCCCCCACACTCACATTTCTGTTTAAGCCAGTTTGGGGTGGACTTTAAGTCTCTTGCATCAAAAGTGTCATGAATAATATACTTCCTAATTTTGTTGAGAAACAGATTGATACACCCAGGAAGGTCCTTATAAGGCTGTTTATAAGCACATCAGAAACAGCTATCAAACAGGGGGAAGATTCTGCTTCAAAATGTCATGGAAGACTGTCACATATATTATGACAAGGCTGTGTAAGTGTTTTGGGTGAAACTCTAGATTTGGAGTAAAAAGGCTTGGTTTTAAGCCCTTGAATCAGCACTATTGTATACAACCTTGAGCATGTCACTTATTTTCCTAGGGTTTTAGTTTTAAAGTGGAAATAATAATTACATTCTTACCTACTTTACAGGGCTGCTATAAGAAACAAATAGGTAATGGATATGTATGAGCTCTTAAAATTATAGAGTGACTAAAAATAGAATTAATAATAATAATCAAGCATAATTTCCCACTTATATCAAGTAGGTTATTTCCATCTTTCCATCTATCTTTTTCCTTCAGATAATCTGTTCAGGTTTACCATACTTTCAGAATTATTATATTTAGAACTGGAAAAATCTCATGCAATGCCTAAAGCTAACAATGAGTAGCAGTTTATTATGGAACACTGAAAAATATTTTCATTTGAACATTTCATTTGACATATTTTTTTATGTCTGCACATTTTTGGGAAAATACACTTAAAGATTAGATGCATCCACTATGAAAAACAGTATGGAGCTTCCTCAAAATATTAAAAATAGAACTACCATATGATGCAGTAATTCCACATCTGGGTATTTATCCAGAGAAAATGAAAACACTAATTTAAAGAGATATATGCAACTCTGTGTCCTTTGCGACATTACAATAGCCAAGATACAGAAACAATCTTAGTGTCCACTGATAGATGAATGGATAAAGAAGATGTCTCTCTCTCTCTCTCTCTCTCTCTCTCTCTCTCTCTCTCTCGTGTGTGTGCGCACACACACACACACACACACACACACACTGGAATATTACTCAGATATAAAAAAATGAAATCTTGTCATTTGCAACAATATGGATGGACCTAGAGGCTATTGTGCTAAATGAAATAAGTCAAATAAGTCAGAGAAAGACAAAGATCATATGATTCCATTTATATGTGGAATTTAAAAAATAGAAAAATCATAGATACAGAAAGTACAATGATGGTTACCTAAGGGAAGAAGAATTATGAGGTGGGTAAAATGGGTGAAAGAGGTCAAGAGAAACAAACTTCCATTTATAAAATATGTAAGTCATGAGGATGGTATGTTTAGCATGGTGGCTATGGTCAGTAATGTTGTAGAGCATACTTGAAAGTTGCCAAGAGAATAAATCCTGAAAGTTAACTTTGAACAGTGAGGAATGGCAACCAGATTTATGGTGGTGATCATTTTGCAATATATACAAACATCGAATCATTATGCTGTATACCTGTAGCCAGAATGACATTATATGTCAATTATACCTCAATTTAAAAAATTTAAGATACTAATAAATAAGAAGTAAAAGCAAACTATTTGACATGATGGATGGCTTAATGGCATAGGTTGTGGTAATGATCTCATGGGTTTATGCTTATCTACACACTCATTAAGTTGTATACCTAAATTCTATACAACTTTTTGTATGTAAAAAATGAAATGAAATATAAATTATTAGGACTGCAGGAGGGAAAATTAATAGGAAGAGAGTCTCTTTTCTTGAAACCATAAAAAGGTTTATATGAAACCAAATAAATTTGTTTTTTGTTTTTTTTTTAATTTTCAGAAATTGAATGTAGAACCCAGCTGTCCCTTTTTTTAGACTCTTAGAAAATACTCTTTATTTAGAATATTAGACTTTTAGACTATTAAAAAATAGTGCTTTTTTAAAAACATAAAAGAGGCGCTTGGGTGGCTCGGTCGGTTGAGTTTCCAACTTGGGCTCAGGTCATGATCTTGCAGTTTGTGAGTTTGATCCCTGCATCTGGCTTTCTGGTCTCAGTGCAGAGCCTTCTTCGGATCTTCTGTCTCCCTCTGGCTCTGTCCCCCATGCCCCCCCCCCCCGCGGCCCCACTTGAGTTCTCTCTCTCAAAAATAAAGAAAACATTAAAAAATGAAAACATAAAAGAGAATACACATATGGAGTTGTAATGTGATGTAAATGAAACACTGTACATGAATATGTCCAAACGATAGGAGATTAAACATGAAGCAACTTGAAGTCCTCCCGTGGAAACTGCCATGTAAAATAGGAATTTGTGCTGAGTCACTTAGATAATAATAGTTTTAGAAGTACCTGAGGTGCTCATTAAAAATTAAGATTCCAAGGATAACCTCTGAATTTGAATTGATCACCAGCATCCACATTTTTTATTAAACTAATGCAGTGGATCCTCTGTATGCCATGTTTGAGAACTGCAGTATTACATTGCATTAAGGTAAAACAAAATACAATCATAATAATATTACGGGAGCTTAAAATAAACAGCAATTGTGATAGTGATGAAATGAAGACATTAAGGGAAGATACAGTTGTGTTTCTCTGACCCCCACACCCCCATTCCCCATCATCAGAAACTCTACCAGTTTAGGCAGCATAACTGTCTACTTTGTCTCTTTGCATGTTTGACTATTATACGATATCAAATGATGAAGGCAGTGCTTTGCAAACTTAATGGGCAGTAGAATCCCTGGGGAGCTTATTCACAATGCAGATTCTACAGGCCTACCATATGCCATGTCAAATAAAAGTTTCTGGCATTGGAGCATCAAAAGCTAAATTATACACAAACACCAAAGTTGGTTCTGATTTGAGAGGACCAGACTCAGAAACCTTGTAGTAAGACCTTGGCCTTCTCAGCTTATATATAGATCCTGAAGATCAGTGGAGGTTAAGAAAGGAAACATCAGGCAAGGGCAATAATACTGTCTATAGACCAGTGACTCTCGAACACCTACCTCCAACCCTGTCGATTCCTGAATTCCAAACTGATATTCCAGCTGACTACTTTACATCTTCAAATGGATGTCACATATGCATAAGTAACTTATAGACAAAATAGAACTCTCATTTCCTCCTGCCCAGGATGCTGTCTTAAACTAAACCACTGTGAACTGTAATCGTATCCACCTAATTGCTAAAGCCAGAAAACTAGGCGTCATTTTTCACTCCTCTCTGTCCATCAGCCCTCATGGCTGAGAGCTTCCTGTTCCTCGTTAGAAAGTCCTTATTGCCTCTACATCTGAGAATATTCCTCATTATCTGGCATATACCTATGTGTTTGTTTAATAAAATTAAATCAACACTACAACCACACTCAAAAAGGCTACAATTCTTTCACCTCTAGGCTAATGAAAAAGCATCTTAATTATTATTGCTCTTTCCATTGCTACTCCTCTAAAATCCATTGGGCATTGAGCACTCATAGGGATCTTTTAAAAGCTATGATGGCACCTATTTAAAACAAGAATTACTGTTTGTCCCACTTGTTTAGAGTGGCTCCAGCCTGATGAACTAATTAGGAAAAACACCATTATTTCCTAAAAATATGCTGCTTTGGGGGAAAAAATCATGGTCATTCTGCTTAAAACCTTCCATTGGTTACAAATTATACTTAAGATCAAATGCAGTTATTGGCTCTGAACTTTAACGTGCTAAAGCATAGTCTGGCACTGACTGCTGCTCACCTTAATCTCCTGCACTACACCTCTCCCTCATTAAGCCCTAGTCACACTTGCTGTCTGTGTTTCTTCACACCAGAGGTTTTGCTCAAGAGTTTTCTTGGAATACTCTTCTCCCAGAGCTCCTCATAATTAATCTTGTCTTCTTATTCAAGTTCAGGGTTTTTTTTTTTTAATGTTTATTCAGTTTTTTTGAGAGAGAGAGTCAGAGAGAGACAGAGCATGAGTGGCGAGGGGCAGAGAGAGAGGGAGACACAGAATCTGAAGCAGGCTCCAGGCTCTGAGCTGTCAGCACAGAGCCAGACACGGGGCTCAAACTCACGAACCATGAGATCATGACCTGAGCCAAAGTCGGCCCCTTAACCGACTGAGCCACCCAGGTGCCTCTCAAGTTCAGTTTTAATGTCACCTACTCAGCTAGCCCCCTACATGTAATCACTCAATTGAAATTAAACCCGTAGCTATTATCTATCACTGCCCTGCATTTATTGTTACTTATCTTGTGAGACGTCACCATATGATATTTTACTTCATAATTTACTTGTTTTTTTACTTGTCTCTTCTATTATAATATAACCTCATAAAAACAGAGAAGTTTTCTGTCTCGTTCACAGTTTTACTCCTGGCACCTAAAGAAGGGCCTGTTACTAAGGAGGCCTTCAAAAAATGTTTGTCCAGTGAATGAATGATGAGTGAATAAGACCCAATAGGTAAATTCTGTGTTATCTCAATAGAACTTACAGGGTTAGACAAATTCTGCCTTTTTAGTTGAAATACTAATCAAAATTTCTGAAGTGCAATTTTAAGAAAAGTTCATGTTTAGATCCTTTTATTCCCTATTTCTCCTGTTTTTATTTTTGCCAAAATACTGCAAAACATCATTCCCAATTTTTTTTCAATTTAGGTGGATACTGAGAAGTTGCACATCTGTCTTGAATTTTGTGCCAGTTCAGTCTCCATCATTTTTCAACTTGGATTCTGAATCATTTTTCATGAAATCAGTTGTGTTTAAGACTTTTTTTTAGACTCTGAGAAGATGATTACAGTTCATGACTTTGATGAAGTATTACTGAAGCTGTAACATGGTTGCGATGGTGATGGAGCATGAAGATGGAACCATTTTGTTAGCTTCATTGGACTCCTCAGGGAGTTTCTCCGCTACTCACCTGTCTCCCTCACGTGACAAGCTGGGTACTGTGATTACTCTTGCCTTGGTTCCAAGTGTCAGATAACAGCAGTTAGCACAGTTTCTGTCCCGGGCCTCTTTGTACTTTGGCCCAAATGGTACAGAGGTGTAACATAGCATCCCCTTTTGGCACCAGTTTCCAAGGTCATGGGAGAAGCAGGAAAACCCAGTGGCTCACAGCAAGGGGCCCAGGCTCTTCTACTGACTGTCACTTACAAATTATACCACTCTGGGATGTATCCCACTTTCAAAAAAGTAGGGATATAAAGAGTGCCTGCCTCATAGAGCATGAGGTCTACATGAGACAGCGTACACACAGAGCTTGGCAGACTCATTGGCATCTACTGAAATGAAATATTAGTTGCTTTCACTTTTGGTTTCTCTCTCATGATTATTGCTTTTGCACAGCCTCTGGCCTGTATAATTCGGGTAAATCATCGCAAGCAGGATTTGAGACAACAGGACCAGCACAAACCAGATCCGTGAGCCTGAGTGGACAGGAGAGCACAGGGCAGCTCTTCCGGTGGCTGGAGTGCAGCAGACAGGAGGGCCGAGAGGGCAGACAGCTGCTGTGCGCGTGGGGAGAGATGTGATATCAGCCCACAGCACACCTGCAAAAGTAAAGCCAAAGGTTATCTGAGGCCCGAGTGTCTCTTCTGTCCCTGTCCAAGAAGAGATCTGTTATGATGTGATGGGCTTTTATCTCCTTGAGAGGAAAAAAGAACCAGTTAAGAATTGTCTTTGCTTATTAAAACATATTAGACAGAAATAGGTATAAAACCTGGAACGCATTTGCCTGCCTGCTGTGTTTCCCCACCTTTCTTCCTGTAATCATCAAACCGGTATTCCTTGAACATTGCACTTTGACCTTGATTTAAAGGAGATCGTTGAAGAAGTAGGTTTGGCTCCGTGCGGCTTTCCTAAATCCCTCTTGTATTTCGTTTGAAATATATGCAATCAGCAGTCAAATAAATTCCTCCCGAAACCATATGGTAATGCAAGCATATGGTAAAGGAACTTTTGATTTTTTATCTGCCAAGCCTGACCTCAGACTTCAAGGTAACAGATTGCTATGTAATTTTTAATTAACTCTTCATCCTTACAAGGATTTGTTATTTGATAAATAGGTTGTTGACAGTATATTGCGTGATATTCTCATTATGTTTTTAATATAAGAACAGTTTTCCCTTCTAGTGATTTACCCAAGTGAAATTGGTGCTATTTCACTTTCTAACTATTGGGTTTGATACGAACTGCTCATTGCATTCATTGTGCACCATATTTTAAAATCTAAAAATGTATAAAAGCTACCTACAGAATAAAACTGACAAAAACAAAATTTTCTGATATCACTATCCTCTGTTTTTCCCTCTTTAGGGGAAAACATGGTCCTATTTATTGCAGCTTGGATAATATTTGTGTCATTCCATAATGTTATTCCATTATCACAACTCAGCAGACTCAGCAGAATTTGAGTCCAGTTTGTTTAAATCTGTTTTTTTTTTCTCTTTTGCTATTTCAAACCAAATGTAGATATAATTTCAAAGAAGTACAGAGTTGACATTTATTAAACTATGTAATACTAGAATGAACTACTATGTCCTATATAATTTTCTTGTGTAAAACTAATTTTAAAATGAGCAGTTTGCAGTGGATAATTTTCATCCTGTTGAGTATGATGTCTGGAAATAGATGTGAGGCTTGTTTAATTAGGGCTATGTTTTACAATGAGAGTTCACTCAAGATTATACTTTTAACTAAAAGATCAAAAAATGATAATTAAATTTTTAAATAGTTTTATATTTGCCAAAGACCTTTGTCTATATTTTCTAATTTTACTTTTAAGCTTATGATAAACCCAGGAAATGGGTAAGGCAGTTGCAATACTGAGGGCTGCCTATTCTGTAGAATTTCTGGAAACATGAAAAATAGATATGTTGCTCAGAGCAGTCACTAAATTATCTGCCTTGTGAATATAGATTGCCTACCATTTATTCAGGAAAAAAATCTGCTTGGTCAGATTTGAATCCTACTCAGGAAATAAATATGGGATAAAGATGGCATTTCACATGGCCTTTTCAACACCAACTGACTTTCATTTGGAAAAAAATAAAATTAGATGAATTGTATTGCAAAATTCACTGGAGCCTTATTGTATTTAAAGTAGTTAAAATATGGGCGCACCTGAGTGCCTCAGTCAGTTAAGCATCTGACTTTGGCTCAGGTCATGATCTCATGGTTCGGGAGTTCGAGCCCAGTGTCGAGTGCTGTGCTGACACCTCAGAGCCTGGAGCCTGCTTCAGATTCTGTGTCTCTGTCTCTCTCTGCCCCTCCATGAGCGCTCTCTCTCTCTCTCTCTCTCTCTCTCTCTCTCTCTGTCTCTTAAGAATAAGTAAATATTGGGGTGCCTGGGTGGCTCAGTCGGTTAAGCGTCCGACTTCAGCACAGGTTGTGATCTCGCAGTCCGTGAGTTCGAGCCCCGCGTTGGGCTCTGTGCCGACAGCCCAGAGCCTGGAGCCTGTTTCAGATTCTGTGTCTCCCTCTCTCTGACCCTCCCCTGTTCATGCTCTGTCTCTCTCTGTCTCAAAAATAAATAAACGTTAAATTTTTTTTTAATTAAAAAAAAAGAATAAGTAAACATTAAAAAAATTAAGTAGTTAAAATATTTAACTAGATGTAAACTAATCACTAAAAGGTTTAGAACAAAACAGAGAAGGGTATTTGTATTATCTTGATTTAGGAATGGTGTTCTTGAACAAGATACACACCCCAGGGAAAATAATGGAAAGTTTAATTGTGTAAAAATTTTAAGATCTTGTATGATAAAAACATACATCAAAACAAACAATTTACATGCCAGGGAGACAATATTTGTGTAACACACTGTTAAGCTGGAGGTGTACAAGCAACACCAAGATATAATGGACATTCAAGAAGTAAGGTTTCAGACATAATGGAAATTTGTTATATATATGTATATATGATGAAGAGTCAGGTAACTGGTTTTGTTATATATATGTATATGTTATATATGTATATGTTATACATATATGTATATTTATATGTATATATGTATATGTTATACATACATATATATGTATCACATATATATGTATATGTTATATATATAACAAAATATGTGTATATGTATATGTACATATGATACATATATGATATATATGATACACATGTTATATATGATATATCATATGATATATGATACATATACATATACATATATATAACAAAACCAGTTATCCGACTCTTCATCCACTCATCCAACATAAAGGGATCTGAGGGGTGGGGAGGGAAGGGACAGTAAGAGTGTTTGTAGAACAGATATCTGAGGCAAAATGATGGGGGGCTGAAATATCCCTTCCCATTTCTCTCGGTGAGAAAATGCACATTTCAGGACTAGTGAGAAGACTAGTGAATCATGAGGAGGGACTGCTAAGTACCTGCTGCATTTAAAGGTGACAGGTATACCTGATTTACCACCAGAGACGTGTCAAGGTTGAGAAACAGGCTTGTGATCTGTCACCGAAGTCACTGTTGCATTCGGATTAGTTTGTTTTCCCACAATGTGTGAGGACAGTGTGTCAGGATCCATGAGGGATAAGAATCCAGATCCTATTCTGGAAATAAGCTGAGTGATGGTGCTTCAGGACCCATCCACAAAGGCTGAATGACATTAGCATCCCATGTGAGAGTATTTTAAATATCTGCCAAGCAGCGAAAACTCCGCCCCATCTCATTGCAGTGTCCGTCATTTAGGACTTTTTGCAACCCCTTCCTAAATAGCCTTTCTCCCTTCCCCAAAACCCACCCCCACGGCAGCCAGAAACTAAATTTTGCCGAGCTGCGAGAGGGACAAGGAGAATAAAAGAAAGAATGAAAAAGCCAGCCACGTTATTTCCTAACTGGAGACTTCCTCCTCAGTTCAGACTGACACAGATAGGATTCAATTTTAAACCAACCGTGGAGTTTTGATTGTTAAATGAGAAAGTGCGCTTCTTAAATCTATAATATTTGCATACAATCTGTATACGGTTTGTGTTTTGTAAATCTATACTATTTTTATACCATTTGTACTCTCTAAGTCGATGCTATTTGCATTGCCTAAAAGCAACTAGAAATGAAGTTATCCAATTTTTTACCAGGGACAGAAAAACAAGTTTCATTGAACAAATGTAAGGAGAAAGCAAGACAGAAAATAGTTACTTTAAAACCCCCGAGTCCTGTTTATTCAATATACTGGTTGCATTTATAGCATATGTAAGGGACCAAAAGGCAAATCTGGAATTCGTAAAGACTGCCTGGAGAGTCAGACTACTCATTAAGAAATACAAATGGCCAGTAAGATATGAAAATGTGCTCAATCCAATGAGTAACCTAGCAAATGCATCTTAAAATGAAGGAAGATTTGTTTGGTTTATTAGATTAGCAAAAATTACTCAAAGTGGCAATATACAATGTTCATTAAATTATACAGACACAAATGTTTTCATGTAGTATTTATAGGAATGTAAATTGGCCTAGTCATTTTAGAAGAGAATTTAGGGAAAACTATCCCATTTTAAGTGGTTATTCCACTTACGACTCCACTGTTTAGAATTCCTCTTAGATAAATCTTTATACATGTGTACCTAGAGATATTCATTTATTCTTTGAACCAGTGTCACAGAACATCTGTTATTTCTAAGTTCTGTGCCCAAAACTAGTAATACGTATCGAAGAATAAAAGAGAAACACAAAATAAAGAACTCTTGTCCTCATTGAGCTCACTTTCTAGGGTGGAGAGACATACATGATGTATATTTTTTTAAAAAAAGGTGAATGATATACCCGTTTATAGGAGAATACTTTGGGGAAAATGTTGTGCAAGTTAATGGGCATCTAGTAAGCTTGCATAGGAGCAACAAAATATTAAGTGGGATGACTGTGGAAGAGGTGATTGGGGAACAATGTGGAAATCTGGGGAAAAAAAGGACATTTCTTGGTAAGGTAATATCTAACACAAAGGCTGTGAGGCAGGAGTAAGTTTGGAGTGTTTGAAAAACAAAAGTACATTTTGGAATCCAGAGTACATAAGGAAAGGCTGGGCTTTGGTGGAAGAAGGGACAACAGTAGAAACTGGAGGTAAGAAAGAATGTATGGATAGAGACCATCAGAGGTGGCTCAATACAGTACTTGGGTTGGGTGGAGGTTTTCTAGTTTTCTTCTAATTGCTTTAATATCTCAGCTAGAGAAAGGAGTAGGAAACCGCATCAGAGCCAGGCAGCCTGCAAGGTCTGCTTAAGGTTCGACTGTGAATTTCAAGTGAGGTTGTTCAGCCTTGTGGTTCCTCTCCAAACATGTCCAGCTGCACAGACACAGGCAGAGGATAGGTAGAGATCTGGGGTTACTCACAGTTAGTCTTTGCCGAATGAATAAGGTGAATTGAGAAAGCAGAAGGGAGGTAAGAGTTGAGGATGTATGCAGAAGAAAGTATTTTGATGAGTGACTGTGGAATGAAAACTGGGCAAGGAGTAAAGAAAAGACTTCAGATGGCCCTAATGGAATGATTGCAAGTCTCCATGGGGTCCACAGTAGTGTTGACCTTGGGCTACAATAGGGAGTTAGCTGGAAGGTAGAAAGCACACCAGGGGGGAGAATGCTCTTTACCATATTATTCTCCAAAGTGAAAATATGTGAATCATTCCATGTTATCCATAAGGGACAGCACAGTAATATTGTGATACATCCATAATTTATAATACTAAGATGTGGTTAATAATCATACAGTAAGGCTGCATATGCTGTAGTAGGGAAAAAAACAAACAAGGAATAACACAACAGAAACAGTGGAATCCCATTTATGTGAAAACGTACACACAGTCAAAAAGAGCACATATGTATAAAAATGGATATCATATATCAAATCGTCACCATGTATACTTTAAATATCTTAGAAACGTATTTGTTGATTATACGTCAATAAAACTGAAATATATATACATATATATGTGTGTATATGTACACACACACACACACACACACACACACACACATATATACACACACACAAAAAAGAAAGGATACCAAATGGTATGAAAGGATTTATACCAAATTGGTAACTCAGGGAGCAAAGAACATCCAAACTGAAAGCTCCATGAGAGGGACCCTATCTCCATTTCCTTATCAGGATAACTATCATCAGGTGCTGTACTTGGCAAATATGTGGGAACTTACTAGTTATTGCTCAATAAATAAATGAATGAATGAATGGTTTTTGCCTTATAGTCTATATTTTTTAGTTAGAAATTTAAGCCACTATATTTGTGTACTACTCGTGCAATTAAAACCAACCAACCTACCATCCAGCCACCCAACGAATTAAGAAAAATATTCTCCTGAAACTCTAGGAACAAACATTTCTTTTAAGTAATCAGTACCCCAATGTGGGACTCAAACTCATGACACCAAGATCAAGAGTCTCAGGCTCTACTGCTGAGCCAGCCAGACGTCCCTAGGAATAAGCATATTGTATTTAAAAAGGCCTTCCAAGATATCTTCAGATTAAATACTGAATCTTAAAAGAAACTTTACCCCAGGGGCGCCTGGGTGGCTCAGTCAGTTGAGTGTCTGACTTCGGCTCAGGTCATGATCTCGTGGTTTGCAGATTTGACCCTGTCAGTTTTGTGCTGACAGCTCAGATCCTGGAGCCTGCTTCAGATTTTGTGTCTCCCCCTTTTGGGCGCTCTCTCTCTCTCTCTCTCTAAGATGAATAAACATTAAAAAAAGTAGCTTTAATCCAAGTGACTTAATTTTTTAATTGTTTTTTTTTAAAGAGAAGCACAAAGTTATGTTGTATTTTCTCTAATATAAAGATTAGTTTAAAGAAATTTGTTGACCCAAAGCTTCTTGCAACTTCATACCTAATTCCATAGTGTATCTCCCAGGACCATTTATGTATAGGGTAAAACTACTGCTTACAGACATAAATACAAAGCAACTCCATTTTGCTGATTAAAATTGAGTCATAAGTTCTATGAGCAACTACTTGTTTAATACTGTTTTGTCTCTCCTAGTTTACTATTAATTTATGACTCTGATTTTCCAACTTTACTATTTGATGCTTACTTACACATTTAAAGGAAGGAGTTTTATGGAAACATAAAATTAGACATAGGATTAGTTCATTTTTAACTGGTTTTTAAAATATGTCTCCTGGAGTACATTTTTACATAGAAACAATAAACAGGTTGTTAATGGAAAAAAGATCATTATTTCTTGGTGTGTTCACACTGTTTTCTTAGCTACAGAGAACTGCAAGAGAATAAATAATATTTAGGGACCCAGGAAAGTATGAAAATCCCATTTTTGTTGGATGCAGAAAGAGAAAAGTAGGTCTTGAAAAGAACTCACTTTCGTTCAGATTTATAAAATGTAAGCAAAGGACATTCGCCCTCTGCTGGATTATTTTGGAAGGAACATAAGGAAATGTTAAAAACAAAACAAAACAAAAAAACAACTAAAGGAGGATGGAAAAATGGAAGGACAGAGACAGAAGAGGGGAAGACAAAAGGACAGAGGGAGAGAAAGATGGTGGTGAGGGAAGCAAGAAGAAAATATATACGGAAGGAATTATTTCACACTTTATATTGCTGCGGGAAATCTTGAATTCAGTCTGTGAATGTGTGACTCCAATTCTTTTATTTCTTCAGTTCTAATCTGGAAATGGTCCCCAGAATAGAAACCATTTAACTTATAACCTTTTTGTGGTACAGGACGTTCCTAGACTAACAGATAATTACTACCACTTTAATGGATGACTGGGTATCGTTGTCTTATAAAAGTTAAATTTGGTTTTGAAAATTTAACAAGACTTTCCCAACCTTAATTAGTTTTCATTAATATACTTTAAAATGATTAATGCCTTCCAATAAGTAAAATCCATGTTTAAATTTGCATTCATCTTTCAAAAGGTTAGAAGTTTATCGAGACTGTCTACATATTCATAGGCAACCTGAATGCAAAAGTAACAACAGGCAGATATCAGAGGGACCCCCAAATTTATGGCATTCTAGCCCAGTGACTCACAACTGTTCTTGGGATCACAGATAATGGACATAGGAAAACTTCTCTCCTATCTTAAGAGTTCTTTAATTACCTCAGAGTGACCAACTGCTTAATCTATAAAGATTCTTTCCCCAATAACTTGCCCCTCAACTTAATCCCTGAAGGAATGATACAACCAGAGTTCTCCCCCTCTCAAAACTCCCCTTGTGTTCTGAAAATAGTGAGTGCCCAAGACACTGACCCAGTAGCTTCCTTTTCCACGGGAAAAAGGTATAAATCATTCCCTCCAATTCATAACCTCTCACCGAGAGTATGTTTTCTAAGTACTTCCAAAAGTTTGGAACATTGGTGGATGGAGCAGAATTTAACTTCCACATCAAGACCTTTTGATGCTGCCTTAAAATGACCTTAAATCCATCTCTCTTTCTCCATTTTCCCTTCCGCCACCATTGTCCAAACCACTGTCTTGTGTCACTTGGATTATAGCCATAGCCATAGCCATTTACCTCATCTTTCTTTTTCTCATCATTCCCTCTTCAAACTATTCTAGTTGAATTGAGTTAACACGTATGAGGATTCACATCTCAGATCTCCCTCTTATCAGTAGCTGATTTTGGACAAATAAATCTACCTTTGGACCCACAGTTAACTCATCTAAAAATGGGACAAATGTATGTCATAGGTGTAAATCAAACAGTGCACACACAGATGTACACATACATGTATTTACACATGCACATATATGTATATACATATATAAATATACATATATATACATATACACATAAATAATTAGTATGCAATTTGAGTCAGTTGCTCAAAATTAACGATTATAGCTCTTTTAGTATTTTAGTCTTTGTAGTAGATCTTATTCAAAATTTTCTAAACAGGGTATGTAAAAATGTAATAATTAACTAGAATTCAAAACTAAATGTGCAAAGTCTCTTATGAATGGTTTGGAATAAGCATTCTGAAAATTTGGACGCTAGTGGTATATCTCCTGGTTGTGGAAAGATCTGCAAGAAGAAGCAAAGACTAGTAAAATTTTCCATTTGTTTATTTATTTATGGCTGAGTTTAGAACAGAATTAAAGAGTAGCAGTGCTCGCTGATGGATAGCATTATACTGTCAGGATAAAGAATCCTGCACCCCTAAAATTCCGGAGAAACTGTTTATTTTGTGATATTATTCTTTTCGGTAAATATAATTAGCTTGGATGAAACACATGGTTGGTAGACCCAGATTTATTTCTCTGTTAGCAATTTTTGGCTGGAAATAATCATTGTATCAGGTTGCCATTTTCACAATGAATGCAGTGCTCCATCGCTTTGTTCCTCTGTATTCTTCTGATTTTCCTGTGCTTGGAGAAATTTCCACCTTTTCTCAGACTTATCTTTAGCTGGGAGTCAGAACAGTAATAAAGCCTTCCTTTGCTTCCCCTCCCCCCAACCCAGCACTCTACTTCCTCCTTGGTAACATCATCTCCCTTATTTTGGGGCGCCCCCCTTCACTCAGCATACTTTGATGGGGCCGTTCATCACTCTCTCCCCCTTACATAGAGTGATTGGCCCAAAAATGGGTGCAGAGCCCAACAGACTTAATTACAATGTTTTTTGGAGACTTGATAGGTGGCTGTGTGAAGAGAGATGCTTTTTCTTCTAGCCTGTAAACTGGAATGATTTCAACTGGAAAAAAAAATCAGTTTCTATGCCCACACTTACATGGCTCATCAGTTTCACAGAAAAAGAGTATAAAAATAGCATAAAACGAAGAGGTGCTTAAAGATGAAGGAATAAAGAGAGAGAGAAAAGAGAGACAACTAGCAAGATCATTGGAGACTTTTTAAGTGTTTTGATCTGTAACCCCTGAGTTTCTAGTGGCAAGCAAAGTAAGGAGTTTCTTTCATTTAAGCTACTTTGAGGTGAATTTCTGTCACATACAAAAGAGTTCTTATTAGTACACATTTCTCTTATTAATGTTATTCAAATCGTGCTTTTTAACAGTGTATTTTTTCCCTTGATAAAATCTATTTAAAAACCCTATTATCCCTTGCTATAGAAAAAGATAAAATATTTTTTTCTTTCATTAGCTTGAATAAAACATACCATTGAGGTAACAGATGGTAAAGTATCCTTTTCAAATTTGAGGCTCTTTGTAGATTATTGTAGCTCAAATCACACAAGGTGAGAACTGATGTATCCTTTTATTCTGCACACAATGTCTTCTACTGGCAAATTTTTCTTTGTAAGAAGAGAGTAGATTGGGAATTAATGTAAATATAAGTTCTAGAAGAAATTGTGTGTAGTGAAAGTCATGTCACTCTGTATCTAACCATCAAAGTGAAGTACAGCCATTTGCTTGGCTTTTCAAGACATTGTAAGTCAAGAAAAATTAGGAATAGGGAAAGAAATGAAGACACTGTGTGGATAAGAGCTAGGAGGCAAGGAGGAAGTAGTGCCACTCTTGACATTCATCAGAGGGTACAAAGATGGACAGAAAGACTGAGCTCTCTGGCACACCTTCCTCAGTGAAGAGAAGCATCATAGGAAAGTCTTAAACGGCAAAAGGACAAGCTGGATGTGCAAAGATATCCATGCAGTCTGGTGCCCCAGTGCCTTCCACCGCAAGAAGAATTGATGAATCGTTTGGAATCAATAGAAAAGCTGCATCTTGTCTCCTGCAGTTCTAAGTCTGTTCGTTGAGTGTATTATGATGGATAGAGTTCATGTCGATGAATACATTAGAGGAAAATGTAGTGCTACATCTTAATGTTTTCTAAGGACATCGATTAGTGGCCAAATACAAAATACCTATAACCAACTCCACGGTAAAAGGATGGAGAAGGAAAGACACCTGTAAGGCTTTAATCAGCTTTGAGATGACCAATAGGGACTACCTGAATTTGAATTTTTCTGAGCCTCTGATTTCTTATCACCAGATCACAGAGAGCCTAACAGAGAGGCAGTTGCTAGCCATGGGATAGTCTCTGAAGTATTATTACTAGTTGTACAATATGTGCTGGGCTCAGCCTCAGTGTCCTTTATCTTTTCCAGTATGAGATCTCAGACAATTTTCAAGTTCAATCCTTAAACATGAGGCCTTGTTTCCCTCCAATTTATCTTCTTCACTGAAGTGTAATATGCAAAATGAACATCTGACCTCTTAGTTTAAAAGACATCATCAGTTCCCTGTAGGGTCAAGACTCATGTCTTAGCATGACACCTGAGACTTTTCCTATCCTAGTCTCTATCCTCCTATCCAGGCTTACCTTCCACGTTATGGTTTATGCATTCAGAACACACAGTTGGTCACCATAGGTGGTATTACATCTTTGATGTTGGTAATGCTGTACCCTGTCTAACATACCCTTTGTACCATTCTTCCCTTGCCCAACACCTACTCATCCCTCAGGACCCCAACTGAGAGTTTATTTTTTTGTGGAAGCGTTTTTCAGATCTTCATATTTTCATTAAGTTCCCTTTTTCTCTACCTTTGAAGTGTTCTTACACACTTATTGAAAGTATGTGGTCCTGTGTTTATTACACATCCTCCATTACCCCTTTCAGCATAAAGTCATGGTTTTATTTACCTTTTAGTGACCCAGAAGTATCCAATATCTATTTGTAAACAGAAATGAACCACAATCAGCAGCAGCTTTTTAGGATATTACTATACCTGGGTCAACTTCCTGGTGTGGTAAACAAGTTATTTGGATGTTAATCTGGGTTTCATTCTTTCCAGATTATTTTTCTTTTTTTTTTTTTTTTTTTCATGCATGTTGGTTGAATTTTGTGCTCATTTGGATAGATTATTTTCTAGGACTCTTATAGCAAATGACTACAGAGTATATAGCCCATCACTCCAATTTCTGCCTCTGTTTTCACGTGGCCTTTTCCCCTCTGTGTCTACACAGTGTCTTCAAATCTCTCTCTCTCTTTATAAGGACAGCAGTCATTGGATTTAAGGCATATCTTACTCCGGTATGACCTCATCTTAACTTGATCATGTACAAAGACCTAACTTCCAAGTAAGGTTTCCTTTGCAGATCCTGGAGACTAAGGCTTCAATGTAACTTTTAGGGACGCCATTTAATTCAAAACCTTTGTCTTTGGTGAGGACTGCATCACAGGGTCAGAGGCAGGTGTTGTTGCCACTAGACAACATGTTTTCCTGTGTTTTTCTGACTTTCACTGCCAGAAGTGATTGTGCTTCTTGTTGAAACTATGCTAGAAGGGTGATTTGTGGGTAGGAAAGAGGGACTAAGGCAAAGAGAGAGTGGAACACACACACACACACACACACACTCCAAGACTAGGTGAGTAGAGTTATGACAACCCGGCAGGAGCTAGTGACCTTTCTTTAGCAATAGTCAGCAAGATGGGAAGACCAGAGGCAAAAATTAAACTCGGGAGTTCACTTTTTGGGTAAATATCCCCTTGTCATTGTCTTGCCTTTCACAGAGCACTGGAGTGGCCTTCAGCCATTAAAATATTGACCAACCACCACCATAATGGTCTAAAGAAGGAAATTTTCCTTCTTCAAGAGAGCTCCCTCTCTTGAAAGGCATCCTTTCAGTATGGTTTAGCTTTTCTATTTGTTAAGACTTCAATAATGAATTCATTTTCTCCTTCTTACTTTGATATGTATTTGCTGTCATAGGCTATTTTAAGGAAAGTACAATTGTGAAAGTAAAAATGCTGGGCAGCGTGAACAATATCAGAAAGGTACAGAGTTTTGAAGTAAACAGGTGGACAGTTCAGGACAAAGAAGGATGTGAAAAGTGATGGTAGGTTCCAAGATAAGGAAGCATCGGATTAAACCTTTTTTTTTTTTAAGTTTTTAGTGCCAAAAGGTATTTTGAAATCAGAATGACAGATCTATAGAACTGAAAATTCATGTTTTCCAAGGTATGCTCCAGTGCAAAACAGCCCTAAAACATTCTCAAGGGATAATAAGATTCATTGGTGAAATATCTTTGTAAACCTTGCAGGCCACCTTCCTGACAATGCACACCAGCAAATGACAAGTTCTAAGAAACCCCTGCAGAAAGGAAACCTGTTTAACATAGTAAGTCCAGATTGACTTGATCACACAACCCCTTTCTGGATAATTGATAATCCAAGGAATACACTTGGGGATATGGTGGTGTGGTTCACATGAATTCATGGAAGCAAGTCAAAAGTAAAGGGAAACGAAATTGTCTTAATTTCTAGGCCCCTCATTGTTCTTATATTACACACTCCACAAGAGAAGTTGAACTCCTTAATAAATGTCTCCCTGTCCTTAATCTGTATCCTAGCATGTGGCTCAGATAAACAAATTTGATAAAGTAGATTGGATGATTATAATATGTCTTATTTATAAGTGTAACAAAAAAAGATGATTGTATAACAATGCGAATATGTTTAATGCTACAGAACTATACACTTAAAAATGGTTAAGTGTTAAATTTTTTAAATGTATATTTTAACCACAATTTTTTTAAGGAATGAAGTAAGAAGGAAGGAAGGAAGGGAGGGCGGGAGGAGAAAATAGTCCTTGGTATCAGCCCTGCCAAAATATTTTCAAGATGGTGCTGTCTCCTTTTGGAAGTAAAGAAGCAGCCTTCCAAAATGCAGTACTAAATGTCCTTACTTACCAAAACAGGAAACCTATGTTTTTCTTCAAATCACAACATAGAACGTATTTTTTTTTTTATAAATTACGTTCACCTTCACTGATTTTATATAATGAAGCCCAAATCTTTACCTTGTTTTTGTTTCCTTGAGAGAACTATTTTATTGTAAAATGAGAAAGATCAATAGGTAAGGTATCTTTGGCTTGTCAGTTATTTGACAGAGGGAAGATTGTCTTCCGCAGGAGAGTCATTTTCCATTTTGCTGCATGCTGCAATGGCACCAAATGAAAATGTACATTTTTCTAGTTGTTTTTTGTTTGTTTTTTAAGAGAAAATTTTATAGTTTAGAGATTTTTGGTAAGTTGGAGGTTTTCTTATTTTCTATAATATCTCTCATTGTAAGGCTGTGTTGAGAGGCACTTGGGTGGCTCCATCGGTTAGGTGTCTGACTCCGGCTCGAGTCATGATCTCTCAGTTCGTGATTTAAAGCTCTGCGTCGGGCTCTGTACTGACAGCTCAGAACCTGGAGCCTGCTTCAGATTCTGTGTCTCTCTCTCTCTCTGCCCCTCCCCCACTTGTGTTTTCTCTCTCTCTCTCTCTCTCAAATACATATAAACATAGAAAAAAAGGCTGTGTTGAAAATAAGATTGCACTTTACAATTCTACTATCAGAAGAGTGAATAATTATGAATTTCTAAGCTACTGGAGCTGGGTGGATGTGGTTGGCATGTTTAAAACCTTCCTAACTGACCTCCCTGACACTTAATTTTAGTGAGGCAGAAAGAGGATTATAATATATTAACAATCTGACAGAAAAGCTATATATTTCTCAAAAATGAAACTTGGAAATATTAAATTATTGCAGTATTTTAATTAAAATAGTTACCTTGATAATTACATAATATTATTATACAGTCTGAATTTGAAAATAATTGATGTAAAGTCAATTATATATGTTTGAATTTTTTTAGTTTATGAATTCAGTCATAATTAGCCATTGATGGAAAGATGAAGTACACAGTCACTAACCTAAGAAAAATATTTCCTCTGTTCTGTTCAAAATATTGCTATAGTATTTGATCAAGTTCAATTGTGATAAATTTCCAACATCATTCCCAAGACGACTTTCCTTCTAGCAAATAACTTTCATGTTCCATAACCTTAGCTTTGAATGCTCCTATGTCTTAACTAAGAGCAGAGTTAACATTTTTTTAATACGTCCCAGCCACAGCAATGCATAGAGAGAGTTTAGAGTCTTGGAGTTAGGCGACTGTGAAAATTTGGTCATACCAACTCAACCTAGATCTCAGTTTTTGCAAACATTTGTTGAGGTTTAATGGGAGAAAAAAATGCCATCATGCTTAGTAGGCAGTTAAACACTTAATGCTCTTAGACAGTAAATGCTCTTGGAAAGCTTTAACCATTATTACTTACCATTATTATTATTTACTTATTCACTCAAAAAATATTTTTGAATATGTGACTTATTCTGGATGCTTGGGATACATCAGTAAGCAGGAGAGACAAAGATTCCTGTTTTCATTGAGCTCATAATAGAAAAACAATAAATTCAATAATTAAGTGAACTGTCTATTGTGTTAAAAAATGACAGTGCTAGGGGCACCTGGGTAGCTTAGTCGGTTGAGCATCTGGCTTCAGCTCAGGTCATGATCTCATTGTTCATGAGTTTGAGCCTCATGTCAGGCTCCGTGCTGACCTCTCGGAGCCTGGAGCCTGCTTCGGATTCTGTGTCTCCCTCTCTCTGTCCCTCCCTCGCTTGCACTCGGTCTCTCTGTATCTCTCTCAAAAATAAATAAACATCAAAATTTTTTTTTTAAAAATGACAGTGCTATAGGAAAAACAAAGTAGACCATGGACTTTGGATGATTATGATATAGTAATGTAAGCTCATCAGCTGTAACAAATATGGCGCTCTGGTAGGGAATGTTGGTAGGGGAGAAACTGTGTGCTTTTGCGAGCAGGAAGTATATGAGATAAGTTGTATCTGTACCTCCCCTCAGTTTTGCAATGAACCTTAAACTGCTCTAAAAAAAAATACAGTCTTAATTTTAAAAAAATGATGTCTGCAGGGGCGCCTGGGTGGTTCAGTTGGTTGGGCGGCCGACTTCGGCTCAGGTCATGATCTCATGGTCCGTGAGTTCGAGCCCCGCGTCAGGCTCTGTGCTGACAGCTCAGAGCCTGGAGCCTGTTTCAGATTCTGTGTCTCCCTCTCGCTGACCCTCCCCTGTTCATGCTCTGTCTCTCTCTGTCTCAAAAATAAATAAAACGTTAAAAAAAAAATTTAAAAAAAAATGATGTCTGCTAGGGAAGGGTAAGTTGATGCTCACCTTCTAAGTATGTGATGACTCTCATCTTTCAAATCAAGTTCAAACTATTTGGCCTGTATTTGAAGACCTTTGGTAACTGGTCTTTATACTCTTTACCCAAACGCACACCCCTTTCTTCCCCCAAGTAAATCCATCATCTTGTCCTTTGAGCACATATAAGGTTCATTTCCATCTCTGCCTTCACCTTGTCCACTGTGGAATATTTTTTGTTGCCTTCTCAATCATTCCAACTTTAATTGTGAAGATCCAGCTCAAATCCTGCCTTGCCCAAAAGGCCTCTTTTCACTTCTGTGGCTTGCATTTATCTTTCTTTCTCTAAACTATTATGGCAATTATTGTGTTTTGCTCATTGGAAGAGTTAATGACTAATCATTTATCATGTCATCCATCCATTATGTATTTTTATCTTCCTCCCCCAAGACAATGGGCAGTGTTACAGTTTTTGAGCCTTGCCCAGGGAAACTGGCAGAGATTAGGATGAAGATACAATAAATGTTTGCAAATGGCCATCAATAAATACTTGCTGATCATTTTGAATGTAACTCAGATAGAATATGTGTGCTCTAACAAGTAGGAAATGTTTTATACTTTCGAAATGCATTCATAGAGACTACTCATTTGCAAAAATGAGTAAGCAAGGTAAAAGAATTTGAGAAGTTACAGTATAAGTCATAGCTTTGAGATCTGAAGTTTTTAGCCTTCCCTTAATGCAAATATCTCAAAAACAACTTGAGCAGAGAAAATAGGAACATTGAGTGACATGGTGTGGATGAATGCATCTTTTGATTTAACTTGTCTGTTTTGCTTTATTCAATAATATATTTTTCCTCCTCCTTTTCACATCGCTGACTTTTAGTTTAATGGTTTTCAAAGTGTGTGATGGGGCTTTAGAAGTGAATGTAGATAGACAAAAAGTTTCTTTGTCTTTTTGTCCCATGCCTATATTTTACACAAGGTCAATAACAGGCTTCAGTGTTTTTACAATTACCAGGAGGATGGGATTTGTTATTGTGTGCAGATAAATGTGCTGATGCCTCCATTATTTATGGGATGAGATAAAAGTCATGCAGCCTTCTGAGACAAAAGGCAGGTATATGTTTTATATCTATATTTTTGATGAGTTCTCTCATAGACATTGTGCCTTCCATAGTCCAGTGACTACCTAATGTAAATTTCAGGTGAAGTAAAGCTGTCAACATTTAGTATTTTTTATGACTTACATTTATGCAGCTAGGGAACAAACATCTCACTTTAGAAAAAAAAAAAAAACAACAACAACTAGGTGTAGCAGGTAGAGTGTAATGGTTTGTTCTTTATTTTATTTATTTATTTTTTAGTTTGTAGTATTTATGTTAGAGAAAAACGACCCAAGCTAAAGTAATTTTAAGGGCCTCTATGTGAAAGGAATAATGGACCTCACAGATTAAAATGCTTCTGAAATATTTTAAAATAGAAAATCTTGCTTTGTGACTTTAGAAAATAGGAGGCAAGTTGACATTTTTTAAAGTAAATGGAATATGTCGTCAGCCACCTACAAAGATAATATTCTTGACCGATTCTCAGCAGAACCTTGATCTTACTTCCCCTCCAGTCTTCCCCACCTCCCTGAAGTAAATTTGGTTTTAGTGGTGGCCATGGAGCCAAAAAGGTAATTGGTCTTTATTGTGGTTCGGTCTATGTCCTCCATCGTGTGACCATCCTCTGAGAATTACAAGTTCCCTATGTCTATCAAACTCAGTTTTCTCCTTTGAAAAAGGAGAGAGTATTGCACAATTGTGCACTTGAACTAAATATTTTTCTTCAATTTCTGCAATTTTAATGTGGGTGGGCCAAATATAGACTTTCTATAAAGCCATCAAGAAGCTAGGAGCTATGATTTCCCTCTACATAATAATTTAATATACTAACCACATCTCTCAAAAAAACAGCCATAAAATGCTCATATGATTTTTGAAAAAAATATTTATGGAAAAATAAATTATTATAATAGTGATTATCTCTTAAAGACAGAAATGGAAACATCAGGAGGTAGGAAGGCAGATTTTATTTTTTATGTTTAAACTTTTATCATGAATATGATAATGGATCATAACTGCAAAAAACCTGGCTATAAATAACAAAATATATCTAATTTATGCCTAATGTTGGCATAATTATATGGGAAAAGGCACTCTCAGAAAATAGTGACGATAATATGAAACATTTTTCTGAAGAGGAATTTCGTAATATATAACAAAAAGCTTTAAAATGTTTATACTGTTTGAGTAATTCAGCATTTAGAAATGTGTTCTAAAGCAATAACTTAACATTTAGTGGTAAAATTTAGAAGTATTCCTTTTGAAATCAGGAAGAATATCACGCCCATTACAACTGCTTGCACTCAGCAATAGTGTCCTAGACAATGCAATAAGATATGAAATAGAAATGAGAGGTGGGTAAATTGAAAAGAAAAAAAATCTTAATTACAGCTGTTGTGTTCATCTCCCTAAAATTCTAAGAGAATCGGCAGCTAAACTATCAGAGATAATAATAGATTCCAGCAGTGTTGGTAGATCTAAGAGATCTATATATTTTTTAAAGCAGAATCTCTACATATCAGCAATTAGAATATATAATTAATATATAACAAGAGATGACCACAAGAAGTATGCATCAGCATCTTCATTACAACAATATTTACATTTAAAATAATCAACAGAATCCTAAATGCAAAACATTAGGAAAATAGTGAAATAAATCATGATATATCCCTATAATGGAATACTGTTCCAGCCAGGTACCACAGAGAAACCAGCCATCACAAATCAACGTTATTTGAGGATGGTCTAATAAAAATGTGGGAGGGATGCCTAGGTGGCTCATTCAGTTTAGCATGTGACTTGATTTTAGCTCAGGTCGTTGTCTCACAGTCATGGGATTGAGCCCTGCTTTGGGCTCTGTGCTGACAGCACGGAGTCTGCTTGGGATTCTGTTTCCCTCTCTCTCTGCCCCTCCACCACTGATTCTCTCTCTCTCTCTCTCTCTCTCTCTCTCTCTCTGTCTCTCTCTCAAAAAAAAATATATATATATATATATATTTTTTTTTTATTTATTTTTTTAGAATAAGAGTGTGGGAAAATAAACCATTAGAAATACAGTGCCTAGGCTGGAGTGGAGACCAAGCAATTACCAGAATCTGGAAGAAGAAAGGATCTCTGAGACGAATGGCCCTTCAGAATTGACTCAGCGAGGAGGGACAAGTGGAATAAAATTCTTGACCTCCTACTTTGTCCTTTCTATGTTGTCCTGCCCATGTTTCCTGTAGTCTAAACCTACCTACAACCAGAGGGCTAGGGAGCTGTTTAATTTGATGTTTACAGATTAGCCTCAGAGAAAGAAAGCCATGTGAGAAAGATCAGACACAAATTTGGAGGATCAGATGGAAAATACTGTACAGTCCTTAAAATGGGTATGTTAAAAGTGATTTACTGAATGAACATATGTTCACTCTCCGTACAGTAAAAAACAGAATAAGTAACTGCATATATGATGCGATGTCCACTTGTTTCTCAAACAATCTTGAAGAAAATTCTGCTTAGGATAGACTTGTAGGTAACTTTTGATATTTTATATCCCTCTTTTTACTTTATTTTCAATTGTTTTATAATGAATAAATACACACTCTGAGCCAGAGCAAGAAATTACTATTTTTGTAAAATTACACCTCTAAACTTGTTTTCCATTTTTTTCTTTCTTAAATGTTCTAGGGCTCCAAAGTTATTTAGTCTTTTACATTTTTTTTCTAGAAAAAAAACAAATTATCTAAGAAATAAAATTAAAATGTAGTAAGTACCCAATTGAAACAGTATTTTCAAGACTGACATTAAAATCTGACATTAAAATGCTGTTCTGAAAGAATAATGAAGTTTAAAAATAATTTTATTTCTGATCCTCAGCAGCTTACTCCAAATCAAATAAGAGAAAGGACAGGAAATGCCAGACAATTTGTAGTAAACTGAGATCAGATCACATGTATATCTTCCTGGTGGACTGACCCTTTTATCATAAGAGATGTCCCCTTTTTTTCATTATACATGCTTCTTCATTTAAATTCTACTTTGACAGATAATAATATTGCTACATCAGTTTTCTTTTTTTTTAATTTAAAAAAAATTAATGTTTATTTATTTTAGAGAGACAAAGCACGAGTAGGGGAGGGGCAGAGATAGAGGGAGACACAGAATCCAAAGCAGACTCCGGGCTCTGAGCTGGCAGCACAGAGCCCAACGCAGGGCTTGAAGCCACGAACCTTGAGATTGTGACCTGAGTGGAAGTCTCTTTTGACTGTTTGCATGACTTACCTTTTTATATCTTTTTATTTTCAGGATATATATATATATATATATATATGTGTGTGTGTGTGTGTGTGTGTGTGTGTGTGTGTGTGTGTGTATTATATATATATGTATATATGTGTGTGTATGTGTGTATTAAATAGTGTATAATTTGTGTATATTTAGGTAGCATATAATTTGTTTATTATGCAAACTGCAATCTTTGCAATCTAATAGGACTATTTATTGTGTTTAATTAATTTCTGGTATAACTGGTGCCATGTTGCCATTTCTATTCTTCTCAGTTATTTACTGTTTCTTTTTACTCCTATTTGCCTTCATCAGACTAGGTAAGTGATTTATTAGCCCACTTTCCCTTCTATTAGTTTATTAGTTGTACTTTTCTTTATTATTCTTTCAGTGGTTGTCCTAGGTATTATAATATGCATATTTGACTTATTAGAGTCTAATATAAATTAGTTCTTTTACCACTTCCCAGTCAATATCTTAGAACATAAGAACCCTTGCCTTTATTGTATTTATGGTTCTTAATTTTAATTCAGTGTATAATTTGTACCCCTCAGTCTATTATTAACATTGTCATCATTTTGGAAAAGCAACACTACTTTGGATTTAATCACACATTTATACTTTACATTGCTCTTCATAGCTTCCTGAATCCCTGTGTTGAAGTCTGAGATCATTTCCTTTGTGCCTCAAGAAATCCTTTTTTTAATTTCTTTTAGTAGGAGTCTAGTGAGGACAAAATATTCCGGATTTTGTCTCAAAATATCTTTTTTTTTTCAGATCTTCTTTTTGTATTTCCTCTGCATGTGAACTCCTAGGTTAGCAGTTATTTCGGTACCCTCATGAGGTCATTCTTTGTCTTCCAGTCTGGCTTTCTCCATTTCTTTCTTCTCTTGAAAAACTGGCCGCCTTATTGTTGCTACTGTGAAAATACTGTTTCTTTTCTCTTTTTTGTTTAACTCCTCTGGATTTATTTCAGATTTTCCTTCTTTATGTCTTGTGTGTTTTTTTCATTCATTTCACTAGGATGTGCCCAGGTGTGGTTTCATTTTATGTATTTGTTTGTGGATTGTTGCGCTCTTTGGTATCTTTAGATTTGAGAAAGTCTTGATTATTATATATTCAGATATTGTTTGTTCCATGACCTCTTTTATCTTTGGCTATTTATTTTCAACTCCAATTGTGCTTACGCTGCCTTTTAAGTTGTTTATGTTCCTTTCTTGCCATGCTGAACTTAGGAACTGGAAAATTTCTCAAGGGAAACTGGCACCACATGATGGACCCTTTTGTATATACCTTCCTTCTTTGTAGAATTTGACCTCCCCTAGCTTTTTTCCCCATTCTCATTAGATTGCTAAAGCTCTACCAGTAGAGTTTTTGTGACTGCTTAATCTTTCCTTTTGTGCCGCTTAAGAATTAGCAGATTCCCCGAGTTTTGTGCAAAACTGACGCTTACCTCAGTTAGCTTACTTCATTCCAGGATACTAGCTCCCGATGTCCTGACTACATCAGAATGTGCTCAGTGGTTTTAAACATATTTCTTCCTGTTATCTCTTATACATCTTTTCTAGTTGGTCCCAGTGGGAGTGTTGATCTGGTAGAAGGCATTCCCTTAGAATGTAAAATGAAAATCTGTTGCCTTCATGGTGCATTCAGTAAGAGACTCCAAGTGCATATTGGTTTCTCTAATTTTGTAATGATAAATTTTAGTAATAAAAGAAATTTAAAAATATAAAACGTGGGGTTTTGTTGGTCTGATTCTAACCAGCGTGCAGTCAGATAAACAGAAACTACTACTACTAGCAAAGAGGGAGGATATGACACAGAGAAATATTTACAAGTGTTGGAAGGGCTTGAGAAGCAGAAAGGGAAGATGAGGTTACGCATAGGTTAGTAATTGTGGAAGACTGTTACTATGTTAGGAATGAATAGCGATGTAAGCAAGAGCCCAAGATGACTGTGTTCACTGGGGCTACTGGGTCACCTGTTGCTTTGGAATGACTGTTGTCCCACCTGAGATTGAGATGCCTGCTTACCCACTGATGCCTCTGAAGCTTTGAGGCTCAGTATTTCCCAGAGCTGTTCTTGCCATGATCCCAACATCGCGGCCTCTGTGGGACCTGCTGCGGCTGCCGATAGTGGGCTCACACCACCTGCATAGGAGTTCGGGAGCCAAGAACTGTCTGCTGCTGCTGTTGACACTACTTCCTTCCTTCTGCCTTCCAGTTTTCTGTCACTTCCTCCTGTTGGCTTAATCTAATGGAAAACTAGATTTCAAGGAAGTCTGGGAAATGTAGTTTTCAGACATTTGGCTCCCAGACAAAACAGAACACACATAAGGGCAGATATGAAGCCAAAAGCCAAATGTCAGCTAACACATCTAACTGACAATGGCACAAATCTTATTTCTCTTTCCATTTTATCGGTTAGTTAAATGAGACCCAGATATATAAAATGATTTGCTTAATAGCAGTTGGTATTGGTGGAAAGAATCAGGCTGATTTTCTCTTGACTAGAATTTCAGGGTTCCCACTACAGTATAATTCTGCTTTAGACAAAAAAACCAGTCCATACATTAAAAAAAAAAAAAGTTTTATGTTTCTTTATTTTTGAGGGAGAAAGACAGAGCACAAGCAGGGGAGAGGAAGAAAGGGAGGGAGACACACAACCTGAAGCAGGCTCCAGGCTCTGAGCTGTCAGCACAGAGCCGGATGCGGGGATTGAACCCATGAACTCTGAGATCATGACTTGAGCCGAAGTCGGACGCTTAAATGACTGAGCCACCCAGGCGCCCCAGAACCAGCCTATACATTTAATGCTGTACACACACACACACACACACACACACACACACACACACAGACATACACTCTTAAAGTTCTAAAAAACAAAACAACCAACCATATGTGGATATAAACATTTTTTCACCTTCTTGTAATTTGCAGATCCAGATCCAAATTTATGTGGCAGGCCTTATTACTCTAATCAGAGAGGCACTCTGTTCATCTAAACAGAGGGTCCTTGGTAAACTACCCTCTCTATCATGGACAGAAAATAGCCTTTGGACCAAGAAAGGGCATCCAAATCACATCTTACAACTGCTTCAGTACCCTTTGCCCCAGATGCTACACTGGGTTTTGGCTAATGAGAGTAGAATTTCTGTTAGCGGGGTCTCCAGAAGAGAGAAGCATAGCCAGTATGGCAGAAATGGATCAGGCACAATTTCTGCTTCTGCAGTTTGAAGTTTTATACTCAGACACTAACATGTATATATCCAATTGGTAGAGCGTAGGTCACAGCCCTCTATCCTATCTTTAAGAGAGGTTGACAACCTCTGTTTCTGGCTTTGAGAAGGGACAGATTTCTAAGTTGGGAAATTAGGTAGCATAAGCAGGATATTCAAAGTCAAACAGAATATCAAATGGCAAGACAAACATTGAAACCCCTTCCTCTGTTCTAGAACTTCCATTAAACACACACATGGCCTTCCATAAGAATTGAAACAATCTTGGAAAAGGTAACTTGTCTCATCTTTTCTGAATCATACTGAATCAATTAATAAAAATAAAGCATACAGCTTTCTTTTTAGTAGTCTTTTTACTTAATATACTTTCAATCTATCTATAGCTATTGATAGGTTTTCCTCACCACAATTTCACTTAATGTGAGATGTATTCTATCCCTGGACATTATTTCTTGTTTCTGGTAACAGAATAGGAGCTTTGAGCTAAAAAAAAAAAAAACAAAAAAAAAACAAAAAAACACCTTTCTGATTCAACATGCACATCCATTGTGACTTTTACACTGGAATAAGAAAAATCTATATTTGGATTGTACATTTTTTATCAGATATTACTAAATAAAACACTTAAATGAAACTAATTTTCTTTCCTCTAATTAATGTCTATCAGTGTAGCAACTTCTAACAAAATCCTACACTTAATGGTGAAGTTTCAAAATGTTGTCATACTCTATTTTTTATAGTATTTGATCTGCCCAATATTGACTCTGCATTTGAATTTCATGTAAAATATATGTGTAGATTTCCTTTTTGAGACTAAGTCATGTTTAAATGAATTTTGGTAATAAGGGTATTATTAATTTTGTTCCAACTCACGTTTAGGTTTCTAGCTTAGTGATCTCAGCATGCTTTTCCAAGTAGACCCCATTAGCTGTCAGAGTCCCACACCTTTCTTCTGGCTTTTCTAGTATTCCAGGCATGGGGAGAGGTACTGAGAGCCTAAGAAAAGTTGTATGGCAAGTTAAGCATTCTTCTTGCCAATCAGTGAGAGAGATTCTAGATGTTGATGAGTAACATCTTCACCAGACACCTTGGGTAAATTTCCAACCTATGCCAGGAAACAAGAGATAGGAGATGCATACTCAGTTAGCCCTGGGGTTTCTGCAGCAATGAGTTACCTCTTACATGACAAGTTGCATGCCCAAAACATTTCCATCAAGTACGCTTTGCCAGATTTCCCACTCAGGTCTTTTAGGGTATTGAACCCACTCCCTTCTTCAGTAAACTCACTGTGCACTATCCATTTCTGCCTTCTTTCTTTTTAGTGGGGGAAAAATAAAGATTCTACTTTTACCTGGGTGCACAACTGCCCACTGCAGATTACCTTTCCCAGCCTTCTTTGCAGTTAGATGTAGCCATGTGACCAAATTTGGCCCAATGGAATGAGAAGAGAATTATGTCATCAAAGTCATCTTCTAAACAAAGATAAGTTGTTTGCCTTTGACTTTCTCAGTTACCACTTCCAGAGGGCTGGCTAGGCCATAGATGTAGTCATGACTTAGATTTGACCATGAAGACAAGAACAGCACACTAAGGGATGACAGAGCAAAAAGTTACAGTAAACCAGCCTTCACCAGCCTGGAAAATGCAATCCTAGAGATATGTGAGAAATTGTAATTTTGATCCTCGCTGTATTTTGGGATCTCACAGAAGCTTAAGTTGCAGCTTTAAGTAATGTATCTGGGGTGGCTCCCAGGATCCTAGGGTATCTATCCTTCATCTAACTTTTCTTCTGAATCCTCCCACTACTATTTGATTCCATCTCAATTACAAGGAGGTTCCCACCCACCCACCCCCCGCCCCCGCTTTTTCCTCCCTCAGTCACTTCCTTTTCTCACAGCCCCCAACAACATTACCATGTTCTTTATAACATCTCCCCAAATCCTATTCACACATTCATTCTATTTTTCTCTCAGACTCTTTCTTTCTTTCTTTCTTTCTTTCTTTCTTTCTTTCTTTCTTTCTAAATTAACCTGATATCCCTGTATGCAGCCAACCAAATTCATCAGTAACTCCAAAATTATTTTCTATTTCTCTGAGGGCAAGGAGCACTCAATTTTCAAATCATCCAAGAAATTAAGGGGGAATATTTATAGTTATTCTAATATCAAAGAAAGGAAAATGCCAAACAATAATTTCCATATTCAATTTCTAATCAAATAGTTTTCCAACATCCAGAGGGACCATAAGTCCCTGGATATATAATTTTGAAGGAATATCTTATTTATGTAACTTAAAATACAGTAACATACATTTTCTGCCATTTTCTAATAGAATGGTTTTTCTTCCTCAAAATACCTTTTTTTCTTCTTTCTAATTTATACAGTGTATTAGCTGTGTATAATAACATTCTAAAATATTAGGACAGAAAAGGATTTAATGGAGCATTTATTTTAGTTTCTTTATTTCCAGATGAGGAATCTGAGAACCAGATTAACTGGTCATTTTACTCAAATTTATAAGGGCAGCAAGTGGTGGGCTGGAACTACACCTAGCAACCTGGCTTTGATAAATACACCTACCCTCCCACCTGTTTACTGTTCTTGAAGGGTAAGCTTGTTATCGATTTTCTTTTTCTTTTTTTCTTTTCTTTTCTTTCTTTTTCTTTCTTTCTTTCTTTCTTTCTTTCTTTCTTTCTTTGAGATAGAGTGAGCGTGCATGAGCAGGGGAGAGGAGGGACAAAGGGAGAAAGAGAGAGAATCCTAAGCATCTTCACGCTCAGCATGGAGCCCACTGTGAGATATAATCCCAGGAATTTGGGATCATGACCGGAACCAAAATCAAGAGTCAGATGTTCAACTGATTGAGCCATTCAGGTGCTTTGTAATTGACTTTCAGTATGAAAACAGCAGTGTTCTAGTGGCCTCTGGGTGACTCGGTTGAGAGTCTGACTTTGGCTCAGGTCATGATCTCGTGGTTTGTGAATTCGAGCCCCACATTCGGTTCCCCACTGACAGTGTGGGACCTGCTTGGGATTCTCTCTCTCCCTATCTCTCTCTGCCCATCCCCCACTCATGCTTGCTCACTCTTACAAAAAATAAATAAATAAACTAAAAGAAAAAAACCACACTATAATGTTATAATAGCAGTGGACACCTCTCAGGATTTAAAATAGGCAATAAGTAAGAGTTGGAAGGTCCCAGTTTAGAATCACTGGGTCATTTGGTACTCTGCATCTTTCTAATTTCTCTTTAAAACTGTACTCCAGGGCCGCCTGGGTGCCTCAGTCGGTTGAGCGTCCGACTTCGGCTCAGGTCATGATCTTGCGGTCTGTGAGTTCGAGCCCCGTGTCGGGCTTTGTGCTGACAGTTCAGAGCCTGGAGCCTGCTTTGGATTCTGTGTCTCCCTCTCTCTCTGCCCCTCCCCGACTCATGCTCTGTCTCTCTCTGTCTCAGAAATAAATAAACATTAAAAAATTTTTTAAACTGTACTCTTGTTGACACAAGTACAGCAATAATTCACAAAGTTCATTTTAATTAATGTGATTCTCAAAATTCACAGTCTTACTTTCTTCCCTTTGGTCTTTTCTTTTTGTCAGCAGAATATGTATTAGTTGGAAAGCTTTCTTTTCCTTTATCTGAACTACCCACTGCCTGCTCCCAGCCTTGTCACTTTCATTTTCTATACAAAAATTGAGTACAGTTTCTTTTGATCTCCTTTTAAGAAACCTATCAATAATGGTAGCAACGGTAACCGTCCTGTGGGCCATGTGCTTGTGGATGCTTTTTCATTTTATAGTTTAAGATGACTGATTGATTGCTTGCATATTCAGTGTCCTGACTTCTGCATTCAGAGAACTGTTATCTGAAATAACCAGACCTGGGAACCAGCTCGTTTGCCTTTCCGCTGTCTAGTCTCAGCAATAGCAAACATCACTCTGCAAATTTCATTCTTTTATTTCCATTCCTTTCCTTTTATTTTCCCAAGCAATTAGTGTTGCAGTACCCTTGAGCCTCTCTAAATACCTCAAGAGTGTCATGATGTTCCCTAATGGTAATCTGAGGGACCTGCATATCTCCTTTGCAGACGTGTCTCTGAGTTGACATCCTTCTACTTCCACAGGTGGTGTTTGATGCTATCCCTTTGCACTGTCTTGTGGCATTTCTTTTTTCTTTCTCTGGCTACAACTGCAAAACTCTGACAGCATTGTCTGTGTCTGTGCTTTATTTTTCTTATCTTATCGTATAAAGGGGGAGATATAAAGGATATAGGTAAGTCTATAATCTGGGTGGCTCAGTGGGTTGAGCATCCAAGCATTCAACTCTTGGTTTTGGCTCAGGTCATGATCTCACAGTTCATGGGATCAAGCCCCACCTTGGGCTATGGGTTCAAGCCCCGCATCGGGCTCTGTGCTGGCAGTATGGATCCTGCTTGGGACTCTCTCTCTCTCTCTCTCTCTCTCTCTCTCTCTCTCCCCCTCTCCCCCCACTCTGCCCCTTCCCCCCCTCACAATAAATAAATAAAAAAACTGCTTTGTTTGAAAAAATAATTGTATAATCTGTACAAGCAGTGCCCATATTTCCACTATCAATGCTTTAATTCAGTTTTTAAATAAAGAATTAAATTAAATTCTGATTTAAGTAAATAATTACTTAAATGATTAACTTAATTTACTTACTTATTAAATTGTTAAGTTAGTCATTTAAGTAAATTAACTGAACAATAAATTGGTAATAGATTAAGTAAAGCCTTTAAAATGCTTGAAATAAAATTAAGATCTCTTTGACTACTCCCTAAATCTCATCACTTACACTCTTTCCCAGAGGCAACCTTTATTAAGGGGTCATTTAATATTATTCCATTCCAGTTTCTATATTTTTCAAATATAAATACATTTTTATAAACTATATGTATTGTATTGGTACAAATATATATTTGCATACATAAGTTTCTGCCCACACAAATGGTAGCATGGGGTAATTATAACCTTGCAATTTGCTGTTTTCCAATCATCATTATGTTTTTAAGATCTAAGTGCTTTAAGACAGTAACAGCTTCATGTATCATTCTATTGTGTGATTGTACTCACACTTTGTCATTGCCCTATTGAGGTACATCCATGCTGTTTCTAATTTTTGCTGTTCCCTCAAATGCTGTATGTTTTAGCGAATACACACCTGAGTGTGTGTCCTTGTGAACATGTGATTCCCTGGTATATATGTAAAATACATGTATACATTTTATGTAATTATGTTTATATATTTATAGTTAATATATAATACATATACATATTTTACATATATATGTAAAATGAATAAATCAAAGGATGTGTGGATTTCAGTTTTGCAAGATACTGCCAAATGGCTTTCAAAATAGGATATATCGATGTTAACTCTCAAGAGTGCTCCAAGAATATCCAATCCTGAACATCCTTCCCAACATAGAATTTAAACAGACTTTTAGAAATGATATCTCAATGCTATAATTTTAACTTGCATTATCCTTATTATTTCCTATTAGGAAAAGAAAACATTTCCTATTATTTGACATATTGTGAATAAGGTAGCCTTCTGCTTTATTTCAGTATGTGAAATAACTTGTTTTATTCTTTCACTAATGGCACTGTTTACATTAGTTAGCCTTCTAAAGAACTATCCAGTCTCGATTTTAAATATGTCTAGATTATACTGTATAATGATTGTCTGGTTTTCCCAAACTCTACTTTTTGAGCTATTTTAGGTGCTATAAGATAATACAGTAAAAAGATCCTCCAGGATCCCTGACTTTTAATTCTCAGGCAGCATGGTCTTACTTTGCTCTCTTAGGATGAGTGAAAGCTTAGATCTTAGATCTTGTAACATCTGACTGTGTCTCAACTTTTCTGCATCTCCAGCAGAGTTCTCCGTACAGTTCAGGACTCTCAGTGGCTCTTCCAAATAGCAAGGATGTTTTTCTCCAGCTGTAACTGTGCCTTATAATGGTCCCCCGATGCTCCTTTCACCAGTAGCTGGCAGTGCTCCTCAGTGGACTCACAGCCTCCCCCCAAAGTGGAGATCAGAAGCAAGAGTTTCCATTGGCTGATTTCCTCCTGAAATCCATTCAAGAGAAGCAGAAACACATCCTTATTAGTTCATCTACTGTATTGCATTAACACAGGGCACTAAGATGTCATTGTCCTCAGATTCTAATGATCAGCAAAAATTATTACTTTTGCTTTTATTTTTTGTCATAGAATTTGCTAATTCTAAACAGTGTGATTGTCTTCTTTTCTGTCTCTCTTTCCAAAAAAGCAGTCCTCTATAAATGCAAATCCAATTTCAGAAACTGTTCTAAATGCTAGGGTACATCCAAATGTTTGTCCCTCAAGAATTCCAGTTTATAGAGGCACCTGGGTGGCTCAGTTGCTTGAGCGTCTGATTTTGGCTCATGTCATGATCTCACACTCGTGGGTTCGAGCCCCACATCAGGCTCTGTGCTGACAGCTCAGGGCCTGGAGCCTGCTTCAGATTCTGTGTCTCCCTCTCTCTCTCTCCCCCTCCTCCACTCGCGCTTGTGTCTCTGTCTCAAAAATAAACATTAAAAAAAATAAAAAGAATTCCAGTTTATAAACTATATTGCAAGCTAATCTATGAACATGTAGGTGATTTTAACTCTTAAAACTGAAGCTGAGAATTTGGAAACAAAGATCTTTCTGAAAAGTACTATTCTCTGACTACAGAAAATAGACAAAAATGTTAGGAGAAAACAAAACCAGAGTGTAACAATGGAGGATCTGGGACACCACTTAGAGGCATGGTGCTTTGTAATACATTAATCTATGCTTTCCTACTGTGTTTCTTCCTTAATGAGACATTGTGGTAACTAGGGTCCCAAGTCTACCAAAGGTTAAACTGTTTATCTTCATTATCACAAGTCCTGGAGAACTTAATAAGCCTCAAGGCACATGCTGAATGGCTTCTGTCCTATATAATTGAGTGTACTATGTTTCCAAACAAGATAAAAACCTCAGGATATATTTTTAATGTATTTCTCTGAATGTTTACTATACTTTCAGAGGATTGACTAAGCACAGTATATTTTCTGAAAATATAACATCATTTCTGATAAGCTCGCAGTTAGTCCAAACCAAGCATAGATTCATTTTATTTTAAATGGAGCAATGGATTATGCAATCATGTTTCACAAGCTGAAACAATTTCCATGCTTTTATCTTACTAATAATCATGAGCTGTCTCCTTTGAACAGTGAAAATGATGAGACCAAGGTATGATCAGTTACCAGTACAAGCTGAAGGTGTTTTCCCTTTAATGATGTTGAGTTCGTGGAGATCCATTTGTCAGTATTTGCCTTTTTTCTTTCTGTGTACAGCTCTACATGGGTTAAATTGCTGATTCTTATGAAGTTATAATCTGAGACCCCAACTGAAGTTAAATGAGGTTCAGCCTGGAACTCACTGAGAGGTATCAGAGACAGATGGTTGCCACATGCCAAAATTAGGAATTCCATTATTCCTGAACACTTTTTTCTGCTAGGCAAAGTGGCTGGGTTGACTGATATTGTCAGTGAGTATTTAGATTTTGAGATGATTATTGTGGCTGAATATTCCAGGCTAAATAAAATCAATCCAAGGTGTTGCTGATAAATGCTATATGAAAAATTCTAAAATAATGGGGAGCATCTGCTTTGTTATCCATCTATCTATCCATCCATCCACTCACCCACTCACCAGTGCATTCATTCATTAACAGAGCATATTAATAGAGTGTTTATTGTGGTGGCAACCATATGTCAGGCACTAGTCTAAAAACTGAGGCTATAATAGTACATAAACATAGTGTTCTTGCCTCCTGCAACTTACTGATTTGTGGAGAAGACAGATTAGTACATGTGAATAAACATTTATAATAAATTTGATACGCAGAGAGATGAAGGTAGGCAAAGGATGTTATGAACGCCCCCAGAGAGGCAGTAAACTCAGATGGAAGAGGGATATCAGGCAGCATCCTAGAGAAGTTGGCATCAGCGCTGAGAACAGAAGGGAGGAGAGGATCAAAAGAGTACTAGAGGAAACAGCAAATACAAAGGTTAGGACATGTGTAGAAGTAATACATTTTAGGGACCTGAAAGAAGTTCAGAAAAGCTGGGCTGTGGTGTACAAACTAGGGAATCACAAGAGAGAGGGTGTGATAAAGCTATTCAGGAGTGATATCATGTCCCAGGTGCATTGGGGTGCGGTCTGCTGGAAGTACTGATCAGAGAGTGTCGGTGATTAAAACTGGCTGCCTGATTTAATTTTTGTGGTCACATTATTTTCAATTCATTATTAAAAGGTATCCTTTCCTTGGCTATTTATCAATGAATTTAATTTATGTAATCATTTTTTGCAAGAGGGATTTCAAGTAGTTTCTAAGGATACATAAGATATCACACAACTGCATGAATTTAATGGAGAGTATAAGGAGACAGACAAAAGAAAACCACAATTGGGATACAATGAATACTACTATATAGACATATACTGATCTATAAGCTCCGTCTGAATAACACCAACAGTTGGAATCAGGGCTTTTTGGATTCTTATGATGTGGTGGGTAGTATTTTCAATGATTTGCACCTGTGATCTCATTTAGCCCTCTCAGACCTTGCTGCTTAAAATGTGATCAACAGATCAGCTGTCTCAGCATCACCCAGAGCTTATAGGAAATGCAGAATTGCTGGCCTCATCCCAACTCAGCTGAATCAGAATCTATGCTTTAACAAGGTTCTGGGTGATTCCTGAACACAGGAAAGCTTGTTAAGAACTGGTCTCAGAGGTACTTATTGTTACTACATTTTCACATTACAGATCAGAAAACCAAGGTTCTGAGAGAAAAACTAATTTGCCCAAAACCAAACACTTAGCAAATGCAAGGGACACTTTTGAATTTTTATCTTTCTGACTCTTGGCATTTTGTGATGTCTAAGTGTCAGAGACTCTCCAACATTTGTTCCTGAGCTTGACCTTGACTAGTCAAATAGGAAATATGGGTTTTTGTACAAAATATATTGTCACAAAGATAATATCAGACAAGTTGCTCAGAAGAACGGCCAGGCAACTATCATTGACATTATCAGAAAAGAATGCTTCCCAGGAATGTATATCAACAAGACTTTGCTTCATGTGATGAATGATAACCCAAACAAAATTCTCCCATCGATGCTATCTGATAAATCAAAATGATGTGCTTCAGTGGAACACAAGAGTAGTGACTAATAACCATATTTAGTTATCTCGTAAGACAGAGACAGAAGATGATTGGACAGGGGCAATGACCTCAGATCTACCTCAGTTAGGAAGTTAAACTAATGATATTAAATGCCCAGGCTGTTAACAATATTGTATAGTAGAAGCACTGAAAAACTATTGGGCCATATATTTATCCTGCTTATATATCATATCATCCAAATGACACACCTATAAGCATTTTTGCTCGAATTCCATAGATGCTATACTTAAGAGAAAGACTGCTCCTTCTACCTCCATTATTTTGAGATCTGCTCAGCTGTTTATTCCACTACTAAAATTGAAAATGCTGGGACACCTGGGTGGCTCAATCGGTTGAGTGTCTGACTCTTGATTTTGGCTTGGGTCATGATCCCAAGGTTGTAGGAGTGAGCCCTGCATCGGTCTTGGAACTGGGCCTGGAGCCAAGCCTGCTTGAGATATTCTCTCTCTCTCTCTCTCTCTCTCTCTGTCTCTCTCCCCTGCTCACTCTCTTACTCTAAAACAAAATAAAAATTTTTAAACAAACTAAATTAGATTAGATTAAATTTTAAAAATAAAAATGAAAATGCCTTATAAACCTTCACAAACCCAAATGCTTACGAAGGTGTTATGGGCTGAATTGTGTCCCCCAAAATATACATGTTGAAGTCCTAACCCTCAATGTGACTGTATTTGGACATAGAGTCTTTAAAGAGGTCACTTAGATTAAATAAGGTTTTAAGGATGGGACCCTAATCCAATAGAACTGGTTCCTTAAAAGATACCAAGCAGGTATGCACACAGATTAAAGGCCATGTAAGGACATGATCAGAAGGCGTTCGTCTACAAACTGAAGAGAGAGATCTCAGGAGAAACCAAACTAGCTGACAGTTTGATCTTGGATTTCTAGCCTCCATCACTATGAGACAGTAAATTTCTATTGCTTAAGTCCCCAGGCTGTGTTTTTTGTTATGTCAGCCCTTGCTGACTAATGCAAAGAGTTGGGCAAGTAATTTAAGTCAGTGAGACAGCGGGGATTAAATGTAAATACATGCATATGGGGAGCAGTGGGGACTGCTGGGGCCATTGTTGATAGAATTGCAGAATCAGTGTTGCCCAACTCACTAACCGTTAACAAAAGAAAAAAAAAGAGTGTTCATGTAAAATCTATTCTTTTTAAGAATAATTTTATTCCCAGGGCGCCTGGATGGCTCAGTCGGTTGAGCAACTGACTTCAGCTCAGGTCATGATCTCACTGTTCCTGAGTTTGAGCCCCGCATCAAGCTCTGTGCTGGCACCTCTGAGCCTGGAGACTGCTTCAGATTCTGTCTCCCTCTATCTCTGCCCCTCCCCCACTTGCACTCTGTCTCTGTCACTCAAAAATAAATAAACGTTAAACAAAATTTTAAAAAAGAATAATTTTATTCATTTAAAAAGTCAAAAAATATTATGTTGTCTATGCAAAATACGTCTGGAGTTTGTAAGCTCTCTGCCCAGGCTATTAACAATATTGTATAATAGAAGCACTGAAAAACTATTTGGCCATAGAATTATCTTGCTTTTATATCTTATCATCCAAATGACACAAGTATAAGCACATTTGCTCAAATTCCAAAGATGCTATACTTAAGAGAAAGGCTGCCTTAAAATATGCAAGATAGAACTGTCAGACCTTGACACTACATGTATATGAAGGAAGCCAGAATAGCTGTTGCTAAAAATGCATTTCATTGACTATTCCATCTGTAAATGTTGTGCCATGATGACAATCAATCAGGATAAATCACACAGCTACTCAACTAATTCATCCATAAAGAAAACTGGTAATCAGAGTGTTGAAGTCAGCAAGGCTGAAATCAGATGCCCATAACATCTGCATTTGCGGGAGATGAGGCCTTAATGGTAGTCCATCAGAAATTTTAAGAACAGTCATATCAGTATTATCCAGAACTGTCTTTGTGAATAGCATCTGCCATGATTTTCAAGGTCACATGAGTAGTTAAGAATGCAGTTCCTTGTGCATTTATAAATTGTAGGGGTTTTTTGGAGGAAGTTTTAAATGATTTCTTTGTTGCTAATTGCAGTTCTGAAAACTCTAAATTTGAAATGTCAGCTTCTTTGTTGGCAAATAGTTTCGTATTGGTGCTGGCCAGTAAAATTCCCAGTTTGAATTTATCAGTTGATTACATTTTATTAATCTATCATTGTTATCACTCTTGTTGTTTTGTTGCAGGACTCCCTCCATGTTTCATCTCTGGTAAAAGTCTTTACCTTTCAACACGGACACTGTTCTCATTACCTCTTTGCTGGATATTTGCAGTAACTACTAGCGATCCTAAGGTTTCCCAGCCTTGCCTTACTCTACAACATGTTATTAGTATTTCTTTTTAAGGAAACAAGTTTATCACAGATTTTAGATTGAGGTCCAGACAATATAACCTGGTATTCATGATCCTGCAAGCTCTTAGTCCAGTTTGCCACTCCAGTACTATCTCTTACTAGGCTCCTTTTCTGTTTCCTTCTGCCACAACTGAAATGAACGCATTGCTCGTGGAAACATAGGTTTACCAATACAGGTGCCTATACTGTCACCTGTTAATTCTGGAAAAATCTTTATAGATGCTGGTGGTAATTGTTGAAATACAAATTTTAAGTTTTTCTTTCTTCAAATACGTCTACTGCTATGTTCTCTTTTCCTTTTGGTATTTAGATATAGTGTATGCTACACTTTCTTTACCTTTTAAAGTAATCTCTACACCCAAAATGGGGCTCAAACTCACGACATCGAGATCAAGAGTCACATGCTCTCCCTTTTGAGCCAGTCAGGCACCCCTGTAATGTTAGATCTTTTGAAATTGCCCCAGAGTTATTGGATGTTCTGGGCTTTTTTATTATTATTATTTTTACATTTATTCATTTTTGAGAGACAGAGAGAGACAGAGCACAAGTGGGCGAGGGGCAGAGAGAGAAGGAGACACAGAATCCGAAGCAGGCTCCAGGCTCCTAGCTGTCAGCACAGAGCCCGACGTGGGGCTCGAACTCACAAACCATGAGATCATGACCTGAGCTGAAGTCGGACGCCCAACTGGCCAAGCCAACCAGGTGCCCCTATTATTTTCTTTTACTTTTTATTTTGGGACATTTCCATTGATCTATCATCAGGATCATTATTCTTTCCTTGACTCTGTTCAGTTTACTAATGGGTGCACCAAAGGCATCCTTCATTTCTTCTGCAGTGTTTTTGATTTCTAGCCTTTTCTTAGAGTTGGTTTCTTAGACTTTTCATCACTCTGCTGACATTACATGTTACATGTTGTCTACTTGTTCCATTAGAGCTCTTGACCTATTAATTACACTTATTTTAAATTCCATATCTGATAATTCCAACATCTGAGACATGTCTCAGTCTTGTTCTGAGGATTATTCTGTGTCTTCAGAATGTGTTTTTTATTCTCTTTTGTCATGTCTTGTAATGTTCTACAGAGAGCCACATTTATAATATTGTGTAGAAAGCTAAACATGTTGAATTGGGGAATAGGAACTGAGCTAAATAGTACTGTCATGTGAGAATTTATGGGAATCTTCCTAAAAGGAAAGCTTTATTCAATCCTTACTGTAGCTGCACTGTATCCGAGGCTTCAAATTCAGCTAATGACCTTGTTTTTGTCTCCCTTCTTGGGGCTTTCTTAAGTACTTCTTTTCAAAGAATGGCTTTGTTTTGCAGCTCTTTTACCTATTGTCCACTGTCATTATATTCAGACCTTTTTGGTGTGATGTGAAGGTGTAGGGGAAGGGGAGCATGATATAATCCTCCAATTAAATCTCAGTGTTTGAATGGACCAATATCCCAAGGCCATGGCCTTCTTGGTATAGCTTTTCCACCACTTCCCCGTATTCCTCTCCCTGGCTGCAGCATTCCCAATCTATTTCCTTGATCCCTGTTTCTCCCCTGTTAGGTGAGAAAGGAAGGCTAAAGGGAGCTTGAGTGGGAGGAATGCCCTGCCCACTTACTGAAATAAACTTTTAGCAAACTCTTTTCCTCTGGAGAGTCAGCCTTTCTTATGGATAAAGCTCTGGTCTCTATCCAGATTACCTTCCTCATGCATGAGCCATGAGGGAGTCTCTCCAGATCTTCACCATGAGAAATAGGTGAGATTTCTAAATATAAAGCCCACAAAGGTGTGAGGGCCCCCATTACAGCAGCCCCCATTTCCCAGTATTTTATCTGAATTACCATCGAAGTGTTCCTACAAGTGTGGTGGCTCCAGCAGCTTTTGAACCAGGTAAGCAGATCTCAAGTGTTCCTGTCTGGGGTGCATCTGATGAGTCCAAGGAAAGTCACTGATTTTCAGCTTGTTCAACTTTTTCTTGACGTAAGCCAAATGTGATGTCTAAGGTCTCTACCTGTGGGAGCTGAAACCAGAAGCTTAAGCTTCCTTAAAAGTCATGTTTAAAACAAAACAAAACAAAAGTCAGGGTTTTTTTTAATGTTTAAAACTATAAAAGAATTGAAATTCATGCCAAGCGTGCCTTGGGTAGGATGAAGGCAGCCTCCAGGCTTTTCAACTCAACTGAGGGCCCAAAGGATAAAATGACTTCCTCAAGCAATCAGAGCCTTGCGTAAAATTTGTGCTCCATTGATGCTTGCTGTAGCCAACATAGAGTCAAGAGTTGAACCTGAAGGCTGCAAATGCTGCTTCTGTTAACACAACGTAATGCCCACATATTCTTCTTTGAGCTGATAACTCCATTTGTTATCCATTCTGAGTCTTGACAATTTTCTACTCTACTATCAGTTCTGTAAGAACAGCAGGGTCCATGTGGTACAAAACAGGTATATTTGGATAAGGAGAGAGAAATTTTACTAACTGGCACACAGAAAGCTTAGCATTTAAAACTGTATATTTAATATCCAAACAGGCCTATGAGGATGAAATCTTGTGATTGCTCCTTTCTCTCTTTGTGAGGAGAGAGGTGAGTCTTAGGCTAAGCAGCATAGTCAAAAGTTGAATGAACACCAGAGTCAGTAGAAGCCAGGACTTTCTGAATCCAGAGATCATAGCAGCTCTTGCAAGACAATGACTTTCACAGTTTTGTGTTGTTTCTTCTCTGTTTCTTTCTGCTACTCCCATTACCGTGCTCTCCAGAGCCAGGATAGAGCCATAGATAGATAATCAGTTTCCTATTACTGCTGTAACTATGAATTACCATATATTTGGTGGCTTAAACAATACAGTTTTTTTACCTTACAATTCTGGAGGTCAGAGTCCAAAATGGCTCTCACTGGGTTAAAATCATGATATATATATAAGTTGCATGTCTTCTAGAGGCTCTAAGGAAAAATGTTCTTCCCTCTTTCTTTCTTTTTTTTCTTTCCTTTTTTTCCTTTTTCCTGTTTCTATAGACTGCCCACAACCCTTGGCTCATGGTCCCTTTCCTGCATCTTCAAAGCCAATGAAGTTGGACTGAATACTTCTCATGCTGCTATCTCTTTGATTCTCCCTCTTCTGCCTCCCTCTCTTACTTTTAAAGACCCCAGCTGGTTTGCACCCTTAATTCTCTTTTGCCCTGTAACCTAACATATTCAGTTTTTGACAGACCATGGACATCTTTGGGTGAGCTTTCTACCTATGATTGATAGATAGATAGATAGATAGATAGATAGATAGATAGATATTCCTCCTTCAGTACATAGTTGGGTGGTTAGATGTATAAGTTGTAAGATGGAAACATCACTAGAGATAAAGATAATATAGAGCAATTAATTTCTTTTTTTTATTAAAAACATTTTTTTAAATTGTTTGAAAGAGAGAGACAGAGCGTGAGTAGGGGAGGGGCAGAAAGAGAGGAAGACAAAGAATCTGAAGCAGGCTCCAGGCTCTGAGCTGTCAGCACAGAGCCCGATGCGGGGTTCAAACTCACAAACCGTGAGATCATGGCCTGAGCTGAAGTCGGATGCTTAACCAACTGAGCCACCCAGGTGCCCTGAACAATTAATTTCTTAAATTCAGGTTGTGACCATTGGAATAGAGGGAAGTCACAGAGCCAAGGAAGCTGGATACACCCAAGAAAGTTATAGACAGTTGGCTAATACATAACCTGATAGGTATTGGATGAAGCAGGAAGTGACCTTCATAAAATAAAGAAGATGGTTAGGAAAGAAGTCATGCGTGCAGAACAGCAATGGAACTAACATTAATGGACCAAATGTCATGTTAGTAAATAGAAAATGTGGCTAGAAAGAGTGCAATACAATTCAGTTAATTCTTTAAAGTTAGCAAATGCTAGGGGCGTCTGGGTGGCTCAGTCTGTCAAGTCTCTGACTCTTAGTTTTGGCTCAGATCATGATCTCATGATTCATGAGTTCAAGCCCCACATTGGGCTCTGTGCTGAATCCCTGCTTGGGTTCTTTCTCTCTCCCTCTCTCTCTCTGCCCCACCCTGCCTCTCTGTCTCTGTCTCTCTCTCTCTCTCAAAATAAATAAATAAACTTTAAAAAATTTAAAAAAATAAAGTCACAGATTTCTAATGGAATGATCATTTAGAACAAATTCAAGTACAGGGTGTATGCATTATCCTTGGGTTCAGAAAACATGTAGGCAATCAAGAGGGGATTTGTTACAGCCATATCATATGACATTACCATGTCTGTAATGCTAAATTGTTGAAGGAGAAGCGATCTGGAGCAGGAGCTGAGGGAAAGGAGAAGCTGGTCTGGGTGTGGCCACTGCTGCTGGTCACCCAAAGTCTCCAGGCCCGGCTAAGTTTCTGTCCTGTTGCTGGCACACCGCCTGTGAGACTCTGCCGGGCCAGCGTGGGAGAGCTATGGGCAGCCGCTGGATCATGTCAGCCAAGGACAGGTGGGCCAGGGAGATCCTGAGGGGCTACTAGATTGGATATACTTCTGGGATGCTGAGACATGGAAAACACCCTGGCCAGGAACAGAAGACCTGCCAGTCCCTGAAGTGGAGAATGAAGCCCCTGTTCTCAAGAAAACCCTCAAGCTCAAGGCAGTGTGTCCAGAAGTGACATTGTCTTCAGCAGAGCAAATGGAAAAATTCTTCCTGGAACAAAAAGTTTACTTCAAAGGAAAATGCCTAGAAAAACGGATCTTCAAGTTTGGCTTTGTGGTCCCTAACTCCACAAAAACCTGGCAGTCCCAGATAATGCCCACCAGTGCGCTAAATGGCAGTGTTTTCAGAGAGAGAACGTTTTTTGACAAGAGTCTTCTTGTAAGCACTTCCAGAGTGAGGGGTTTGAGAGTAGAAAGTGCATGGATTTCAAGAATTTGTTATTTTTGAAGGGAAAAGAGGAAATTTGACTTTTTTCCTCCATGCATTTGATTTTTAATACTTCCACCCCTGATTTCCTCTACAACAAAACCCACCTTCAGCCACCCGGGAACCAGTTCTATATAGGTAATCAGATGGCTTTTTCCTCCCAAACTGTCATCTCCCACTGACCAGCCTAAATTCCGAACCCCAGACCAGGGCAGAGGGCAAGCTTGACCTCTTCCCAGAGTGACCCAGGGACAAACACCATGTGAGGTGATGCTGTTCCTGTCCCTTCCTTACCTCCTCCATGGGCCCTGCAGGCAACCCATCTTCCTTTGGCCCCTGGTTTTAGAAAAATTCCTATTCCTCACCTATGTGTAGTTTTTTTCCTACCATTTCTATTTCATACATTTAACTTGTAAAACAGACTGTGATGGGATTATCATGTACTGAATCGAAACATATGAATTTTAAAAATTGTTAAATATCAGCAGTTTCTTATGGTTCACCATCAAAGATTTGTAGAGGTTCATTATTACTTAGAACTCTGGGGGAGGAGGTGGAGGACCTTCAGTGATCAGAAAGTTGTTCTTTAAACTCACCACAAGAGGGTGGTAAGGAATTACGCTTCACATCTGCATGCCCACAGAATGGTTGTCTTTCTCTTCACCCACCCACAAAAACAATTGTTAAAATAGAAGATGGAGCTTTGGAAAAAATTTTTCTTTCTCATTTACATTTGTTAATCATATTTAAAATAGCATTGTTTGGCATCCTCAGAGTATATTGGCTGATAGCTGGGCATCTTTAATGCAGAGAACCCCAGTTATAAGCACATATCTCCATCTTCCATGTGTGCCTGTACACACTTAAAATGCAACAGCTTCATACATAAATTATGAGCACCTCGTCACTGTCAAACTTCTAATCTGTGATGATGAATTAAATAGAATTTTAAATGGATAAATTTCTATTTTAAATCCATCTCCCCTTCTTGTTTATGAAATGAAATATTGAAGTAAATTGAAGGGAGTGGCCCTGTGGTTCATGCTCCAGTGTTAGTCAAGCTCCTACTGTTTACTGTTCCCAGTGACCTTGATCAAATTGCTCAACTCAGCTGGGAACTCAATTGTGTATTTAGAGGATTAAGCAGTCCTGGGAGACATTTTGGAGTCAGACACACCCACCATAACTTCCTAAGGCATTAATACTGTGTTCCTTTTGAATTAAAGTGGAACTCCCCATTCTGCAAAGGGAAGGTCTCAGGGGCTTGAAGGCATGTTTACTCCATCCTTCTTGTGTTGATTTCCCTTTGTTTTCTTCATTTTTCTTTATTAACTGAAAAATTCCCAAACTTTTTAATAGGCATATTTTTAATTTTTGTAGAATGTTCTGTTTTGTGTAACTGTTTGGGTGACTGTATCTGTGTGTGTGTCTGTGTGCATGTGTGCATGAGTGTCTGTGAGTATTGAGCGCTTGCTTAACACATTTGTATGCATCTCTGTGTTTGTGTTGTTTCCGTGTGTCTGCACGTGTGTATTAAGTAAATATGTGAATGCTGCATGTGTGTGTGTGTGCATGTGTGCCTATATGAGGTGTGTGTGTGTGAGTGTGTGTGCGTGTGTGCACATGCATGGACATGCAATCTGTGGTATGCACCAGTGTATTTGCATTTATATGTGTGAGCATGGTATATGCATTATAATGAGTTCGTGGGTGAGAGGTGCCTGGGTGGCTCTGTCAGTTGAGTGTCCAGCTTCGGCTCAGGTCATGATCTCTCGGTTTGTGGGTTCCGGCCCTGCATTGGGCTCTCTCCTCTCAGCACAGAGTCCTCTTTGGATCCTCTGCAGCCCTCTCTCTCTGTCCCTCCCTGCTCACATTCTCTCTCTCTCTCAAAAATAATGAACTTAAAAAAAAAAAGAATAAATTCATGGCTGGTGTGTATGCACATGGTATGTATGTTTGTACATATGTATGTTCTTGATGTATATGTGTATATGTATATGTATTTACCTATGTGTGTATTTGTGGTAGGCAGATTTCAAGTTGGATATGTGTGTGTGTGTGTGTGTGTGTGTGTGTGTGTGTGTGTGTGTGTGTGTTGGCTATTGTCATGAGAACACTCTTCATAGACATTTTTCTTAGCCAAGAGAAGGCAGTGTGCTGCTTGCACCCCTCTTTGAGTTCAACAAGGAAAACCTCTGAAATCTAGTGGCCTGCTAGTGCTTTGCTGCTTTCTTCCCTTCATAGCACTTCATTTTACTGTATTATCTGAGAACCCATTTTAAGTCCCACTAACCCTCCCCTTAATTTTCATTTCCACCTGTGTGAAAGCTCTGTGCTTGAAATTAAGAACACTTTAGAGTAAGAACACAAGTGATTTATCAGGGTATAAGAGCAGTGATTCATGTATTTGTTTCTGTCACTCCATTGTTTGACTTCCTTGGGTAATTTACAGTTTCTGCTCTTGGGTAATACCACAAAAGCCTTTGAGTTTCTTGAGAAAAGAGAGGTGTAAACTATGTTTGAACTGATCTTTTCACTAATATGACCTTTCATTAACCTTAGCAGATGCTTTAAAAAGAAGTATTTTAAGCTAATCTCTCTGAAGTTCAGTTTATGTCTGCTTTTAATGTAAACTCAGTATTTTTGCTTTTGCCAAAAATCCCAGAGTAGACTTTGCAAGTTCTGTTTTCTTAGAAAGAGACAATTGCAGGGGTGCCTGAGTGGCTCAGTCGGCTAAACTTGTGACTTGGGCTCAGGACGTGATCTCGTGGTTGCCAGGTTCAAGTCCTGTGTTGGGCTCTGTGCTGGCAGCTCAGAGTTTGGAGACTGCTTTGGATTCTGTGTGTGTGTGTGTGTGTGTGTGTGTGTGTGTGTGTCTGCCCTTCCCCCACTCATGCTTTGTCTCTCTCTCTCTCTCTCTCTCTCTCTCAAAAATAAATAAATATTAAGAAAAAAAAGAGACAGTTACTCACATCTGAGATTTGTCTTCTGAATGTGCTCAGTACTTAATCATTTTTTCCCTTTTCTTACTTGATTATGTTAGTTTCCCAAACCAGCTTTGCCTAGTTTTAGAGTATTGTAAATAAGAGAAGCCCAAAATCATATCTAGGGCCAGCTACATGATAAGTTAAACTCGTGGTCTTTACAATTATCTATTATGATATCTTCTGAACATCTATAAAATTTTGTTCTGTTCTATACAATAAAGAGTCAAATAATATACTGCTTTGCATTTTCCTTCTTTTGCTTCTTCTTCTTCTTCTTCATCTTCTTCGTCGTCTTCTTCTTCTTCTTTTTAATAGAAGTAACTTTGTCCTCTTTTTTACTATAACCTGCATACCACTAAATTAAATAGTTTGCCACATACTCATTGTCAATGAAATTTTATAAAGGAAACTTTTAAAACTGACAAATTTCAGACAGATTATATTTGAAACATGCATAAGAATCAGAACACTTTAGTTACATGTTATCCAAAATAGTGAACTTCATTCTTCAAAAGACCACTAAAGCTATTTACTTTAAAAGTATATACAGTACATAAAAATGTTTAGCAACATTTTTTGATAAATAATTTTTAATACTTATTGGCCTCATGAGAGATAACATTTTGATCTTGTCATGATGAGATATTGCTTAATGACCACAGTTTCTAGAGATGACCAAGATTCTTAAATTACTGTAATTACTCCAAAGGAGTATAGAAGTTCAGGTCTTCTTTTAACTCATATTCAGTAGGAATATGAGCTATGCCCTTGAAGGAGATGTTGGTAGATTATGTTTCTTAGTTAACAATGTCAAAACCAAGAGTCGGAAATATGAATGACATGGTTAGGTCAAATTATCAACAGGATACCTCCTTGTGAACTTGATTGGTTCGTGGTCCATGGCTACTCTCTCTTCTCTGTTCCTCTGATCCCAATTCAGGATTTACCAGTATACATTTTGTCATTTCGTCCAGTTTAGATTGATTCATCTTTGTTCTCATTTCCTTCTTACCCTACTTTGTGCCTTATAGCTAAACTGATAGCATGATCTCTACTACCTAAGAAGTTTAGGGGACACGTCCCTGATCTATATGCATTTTTCAAACTCAGTTCAATTTAACTGATGTTTGATCATTTTCTTACATGCAAAACACAGTTTCAGACTTTGAAGATTCACAGTGACAATTCTCTTCCCTATACCTAATATAAGCCCTTAGGTGTAACCAGAAAAACTAAAAGATCTATGGCTTCTAATGAATTATTGCACCATAAGACTCAGCTGCTTAGTGTAGTACAAATGCCAAAATAAAAAAAATAATTTTTTAATATTTATTTTTGAGAGAGAGAGACAGAGCATAAGTGGGGGAGGGACAGAGAGAGAGAGAGAGACAGACAGACAGAGACAGACAGACAGACAGAATCCGAAGCAGACTCCAGGCTCCAAGCTGTCAGCACAGAGCCTGATGCAGGACTTGAAATCCCAAACTGTGAAATCATGTCCTGAGCCAAAGTCCAACACTTAACTGATTGAACCACCCAGGCGCCCCAAACAAAATATTTTTAATAAAAGCAAAAACTCCCCATTTATGTCACTGCTCTGAGATTGCCTGTCTTACTGCTTCATCACATGGATTAGCTGATCAAAACAAAAGTGATAGTAAATTAGTCGATGCTGTATGTTTTTTTGTTCATCTACTCATAACTAATACTATGTAGTCATTACTGACTCCAGCTGGGACCATAACCTTGTGTCATACTGAGTTCAATTGCTCAAGAGCTGTGCGATCTTCTCTAACTCAAATTCACTTTTGTACTTTAAAAAAGCAAAGAGCAGTGGGAAAGTCTAGTAGAAGATCTAAAAGTACGATTGGATAGCCATTCCTTATTGCAGAAATGTTGTGGGTAAGACAGATGCATTCAGTGTTACCAATAAGGTACAGAGAAAGGTATGAAGTAACCCATGGCTTCTTATTACATATACGAGCACCTGGGCTTTTCTTCGCTGTTTCCAGACCTACATCAGCCATATTTACTTTATGCCATTTGCCTTCAACCAATTATATTTAGTAAACATCTATCTGTTCAACAACTATGAAATACCGGAAGCTGTATGTTTTAGGGAGCAGCTAATAGTCTTGTGAATAGTAATACATAATAAATAGTTGAGATCAATAACTGAATGAAAAGCTAAATGAAAAAAGGCAGAGTTTTTCCAACATGGAAATATTCTCCTTTTTCCCTTCCACTGATTTCTGGGTGTAGTGTAGCTAACATTTGTAGGTCCACAGGTGGACCTTTCACTGGTGATCCTATTCATTTTTGTTGACACAGGACTATCTCTGCCTATGCAGCACTTGGCTACGTGTCCACTGTCCTCTTGGGGTCTTCTGTCTCTCTGCTTGCCTGGGCCCTTGCTATTTGCTAGTTCCCTTCTGCTTAGCTGAAATTCCATTCTAGGATCTTCCTGACCAAGTGATTGGGCAGTCTCCAAAGTTATTCAAATTTAGGGCACAACATATAAGACCCAGAACTACTTGTTTATTTAATCATCCTTCCCCACCCCCACCCCCAGCCAAGAAACAACAATGAGCATCTACCAAGTTCTAGGCCAGGCTACACAAAGAGGGTCCCACATTCAATAAAAAGCACTTCCTACCCAGAAAATAAACAGAATGACCAAGAATCTGATAATTACCAAAAGACAGCCTAGCATAAGTACAAAAGTCCTATATTATATTAAAACCCATTCCTGAAGTCTCCAAAATGGCCAAAGTTTGAAAAGTGTCCAATGCCTAATTTTTGGTGATGTCAGTGGATATTTGCCAAAGACTGTTCTATTTTTTAGATGGTTGAAATCTATTAAGTCAATATAGATTAAATTGCGTCAAAGGATGGTATCGACTGGAATTGCAAAAAGAAACATGAAGTTGTAATTTATAACATAAATAACTCAAACTAAGCTAATAGCCCTTATATGCAGAAAATTCTAGAAGAACTGTTTAAAAGAGGAGCTAATAGTTATTCTAATTAGTTTATCGTTCTTTAAAATGGTGCCTCTAAACTGGTAACACATGCTTTAAAAGAGTTCGCTTTCCTCAGTTGGGTTCATAGAACTGTGTCGAGTTGGTAGTGCCCTGTTAAAGGTCACTCCAGCTACTGCCACATGATCATAAACTCCAAACGAGTGCCTTCTAAATGAATGAAATTTTACTGCAAAATAATTCTGTTCATTTCTGCCAGGCCCCATGAATGCTTTGAAAAATTTCAGGAGCCCAATCCTCATAAGCTACTCGGAACTCAACTTCATTATACAGTTATGGTCACCAATTTTTCCTGGGAATGACATATAAAACCTCTCATCTGAGCAAAACGAGGCAGATTAATGTTGCATAAAACATATACAGTCTGGATTACAAAATCAGAAAAGCTATCTCTTAGATAGAAAAGCCATCCCTCTTTAGATGTCTGTAATTACAAGACAAATTTCCCCATGGCCTAATATTTCTTACCCTTTCAAAAGGAAAATTCTACATAAGAGAAATAGGGAAATTTTAGTAAACTCATGCTGGTTAGGAAACATAAATATGAGGTATGATTTTTGATGACCTCAATTGCATATGCATGTTTTATCTTCCAAACCTAGGTAAGGTTTTTCTCATAAGGTTCTCAAAATATATTGTTAAGAGATGCATTGGACTTAAAAAATTAAAATAAAATCAATTTCAGCAAATAGTTATTTTAAAGCAAAATGTTGAAAATTGTTGGTACGTTTAGAGTATGTGTCCACACCGGAAGCTTGCTGCTATGGAATACCTGCTTGCCTGTCACCGATCCCCTTGTCTTCTCTTTGTCTTCTGCTATTCATCCCCCAATCCTCTTTAAATGTAGTTTTTATCCTGTCACTCACCTACTAAAACTCTTTCAACTCTACTGAAGGGGCATATTCTGAGCTTCTACTTATGTGCTTAACATATCTTTCCAGAGAGAGAATTGGTCGGTATGATCAACCCTTAAGAGGTGAAAAGGGTTAAGTACAGACAATAAGGGGTTGCGTCCTGTTTGGAATCCACACCTGCTGACAAGCCACTGCAGCCTTCGAGTTTCTAAGTCCCCAGTAAATGGAGGATAACTGGAGGGCGTGCAGGACAATGGCAGTAGTAGCCTCCTCCCCCTTCTCAGCTCCATCTCTGGGGAGGTGCTAACAAGCATGTAAATGCTCCCTGCAGGCAAGAAGCTGTAGGGGGGGTGAAGAGGCTGTAAGTCTTCAAAAACCCACAAATTGGATTATCAATTGCTAAATAATCAGGAGCTGGTCATTGTAATAAACCATGCCTTGAGGCAGAGAGTTCAAATGCCACTCAAAGCAGAAGTGAAGAAAGTATTCCAGTTGCATTCCTTTTGAGAGGCAGCATTACTTGGTGCTAAGAGCACAGACTGCATCAGCACACTGCTTGGGTTTGAATCTCAGCTAGAGCTTGAACTAGCTCTCTGGCCTTGGACAAGTTATTTAAGCTGGACTACTTTTTAGGTTCCTCATCTATTAAATGTTAATAACAATGGTAGCCATATCATACTGAATGTATAAAATGCTTAAAACAGAGCCCGGTGCACTGTAAGCACATAATTATTTGATATTATTGGAAAATATTTATTCGGCCCTTACTTTATGACAGGGACTGTGCTAGAAACTGGGGATAGAATGGAAAGAAATGCAGCTTTTCTTCCCTTATTAGGCACCTACAATACAAGATGGGAAGCCCTGTGAAGGAGGAGGACATAGGATGTTATGGAAGTTCACAGTAGGGATGCTAAAAGCAGGCACTGAGGAAGAGGAAAGCAGGAGGGGATGGCCTGAGTGTGACGTGAACAGCAGGCAAATTTGCCATGATGCTAAGGAAGATTCGGCTTTCCAGCCCTTTCCTTGAGAAGGTCCCTAGAGGGCTCGGGGTGTTCAACAAGTGGGGACAGATCCAAGAGGCAATCAAGATAACATTTCCGCTTACCCATTTCTAGTCAACTGTGTAAAGAGGTCTTGGAAGAGAGTGCCTTAAATCGCATGTCTGTAGTAATTTGTTTGACTTCTCTTCTCATCTTTAATCATTATTTACTTCCAATATACCTTTTGTATTTGTAATTTTATATATCTTTTTCTTAAAGTAAGCCCCTCCAAACCTTTGGGACCCACAAAATCTGTATCCACTTCTATTCAAAAGATAAATGGGCTTTAGGTAAGGGTCCCACGAGTTAGTTAAAATTGGTAAATCAGCAGTAGAGGAGGGGATACTGTCTTGAGCAAAAGGTCCTAGGTGACATAGTCCCGAACCTTGGGTAATCGCAATGAATTCCACAGAGTGTCTGCGGTAGGGCATTTGAAGTTTGCTTCCTTCTGTTCCCAGGTGCTTGTGCAAGAACTTAATTGTGCAGACATTTGGACCCTTCTTTTAATTAATTTTCGAGTCACTATATCTTGACCTCTTTCTTTCACTTTTGAAAAACTCATATGGGAACAGCAGGCTCAGTCTGTGGCTGTATATTTTATGCAAGGTGGAATCTTACATAAGCAGCACAGAGCCTTAAAGAAGGAGAGCATAATGGGACACCTGGGTGGATCAGTCAGTTAAGCGTCCGACTTCGGCTCAGGTCTTGATTTTGGGGTTCGTGAGTTCGAGCCCTACGTTGACTCTGTGCTGACAGCGCAGAGCATAGAGCCTGCTTCAGATTCTGTGTCTCGCTCTCTCTCTCTCTACCCCTCCCCTGTTCTCTCCTTCTCTCTCTCAAAAATAAACATTAAAAAAAATTTTTTTTAAAGAACAGAGCATAAGGAGGTCTCTCCTTAGACATCAGCTAAACAAAAAAATCCTCTCCAGTTTTTTTTATTTGTTTGTTTATTTTTGGCAAAGTCCGAGAGAGAGAGAGAGAGAGAGAGAGAGTGAGTGCACACAAGCGGGGGAGGGGCAGAGAGATGGAAAGGGAGAATCCAAAGTGGGCTCTGCATTGAGAGTGGAGAGCCCTATGAGGGACTCAAACCCGCTACACTAACAGCGAGATCATGACCTGAGGCAGAAGTCTGAGGCTTAACGATTGAGCCACCAAGGTGCCCCCTCTCCAGCTTTTTATATTGAACACCGTAAGTAATAAATGTATTTCTTTATGTATATACAGTACAGGGGCGCCTGGGTGGCTCAGTTGGTTGAGTGTTTGACTCTTGGTTTTGACTCAGGTCATGATCTCATGGTTCATAGGGCTCTGAGCTAACCGTGAGGAGCCTGCTTGGAATTCTCTCTGTCTCCTCCTCTCTCTTTGCCTCTTTTCTACTCATGTGCACTCTCTCTCTCTCTCAAAATAAATAATTAAAAAAAATTTTTTAAATAATATATAAGACATACAGTAGCATACATATAATAATACTTCTGTGCCTAAGTAGTTTTTTTTAAGTAGACCAGAGTGAAATACTAGGAAAGCTCATTGTTCACGTGGATCCATTATTTTTGTTTATGCTTGTCATGGCTTTTAAATATGGGAGATTTGGATGCATACATGTTAGTCATTACTGCTCCTTAATATATATAATTCCCTTTTAAAGTGAACAAGGAAAAGTAATATGCAAACACTACAATCCTTGTAATGGGGTAAATTGCAAATGAAGAAAACCAGCATATTAAACTGTGGACCCTTTCAGAACAGCATGTTCTGGTCACAGATGTTATACATTTCACTTTCCTAAGAAGGAAAAAGAGAAAGAATGAGAAAAACAAACTACCAAATGCCATGGAATTATAAATCAATACGGGTTATTATGCTCTGTGATTTTAAACCTCTTGTTATTCCGTTGGATTATAACATAGCACCTCTTGCACTAGTGTGGCTTGAAATGAGCCACAGAGTCAGGTCAGAGTCAGGTGGATTCAGAGGCCATACACATTCTCACTCAATTACAGAGAGACCAAACAACCTCTTCCCTTTCTAATGAGCTTGAGAAAACTTGGGTTGTTTTCCCAAAATGGAGGAAGTAGATGAGAATTGCTCATTCTCTGAAAAGGAATCATGTTAATGAAATGACAAAGAGAGCTTTGTTCATTTAAATACCATAAGGTCCATCAGAATTGGTAATAGACCACATAATTGTCTCTTTTATATCTCAAATCTTTGCTAAGGGGCTGATCTCTCCAGTCCTTCTAATGAGAAAGAAAACTGGAAGGAACTCAGTTTCATCTTTCTTAAAATCCTCATCAAGGGCACCCAGGCTCTAAGGAACACAAAAATCAATTACCACATTAATATAATTCATTGAATTATAAAGCAGACAAGCAGAAATAACAGAAATAACAAATATATATCAGCAAAATATTTCATTTCTATAAAAGTGATGCTTATATTTTACTTAACTGTGATTTTCCAGTTTGCAATGATTACTTTGTTAATTACTTTTTTAATGAATGTGTTATCAGTTCATAAAATCCCATAGATATTCAACTACATCCATGTCAATATATATGCAAAAATAGAATGAAAAATTCATACTCCTATTTCTGTGTATTGAAATTTTTCTTTATCTTTTCCATATTTTGTACGTTTTCCATAATAATATTTTGTTATGTGGGACAACTCTGATTTAATTTGTAAATCTTGAACATCAGTAATATATACTGATAGTGTAATATATACCAGAATAAAAATCATTTTTAGTGGAATATTTATAAGCACTGTTGTATTACATCAAGTTTGGTAACTAGAGTGGCATGAGGTTCACCCAGGTTATTTTTTTAATTATCTAACCACAGGGTGAATGTGGCTCATGAAAATTAATTGGGAGCACCTGTTCCAAGGTAGCTTTCTGACAGAGGAACATTCATCTTCCCATTGCATATAATTCTTTCTCTAAAGAGACAAGAAATATCTCTTTTTGGTGAAGTCAACATATCTGGCCATAGAGCCAGACCTTTCTTTCCAACAGCTTCCTCTAGTGCGTCTAGCTTCATGTGACAAAGGGATGGGTCGATCAAAGTGTTTTTTAAATGTGAGTCAATCGGGCAGCATTGTTGAGGAAATCCACTCAGAATCTGCAGTTGTATTCCCCTGCATTTGAAGTGGGCCTGTGGGATTCAGATGTGATAATGGCAAAGTGGATAAATGACAGCTCTGGGCATCAGTTTCAAGGAAGTGCTTAGCTGAATATAGAAATCAAATGGAAGAAAACAAATAGCACTTTGTGAATCCTCTTCTCCCAAGCTTCAATTGTTCCTTGCTCTTCTGTGCCTCCTGAAGGAAGGCAAAAGGTCAACTAGTAACCTTCTGTCACCCTCAGAGTTGGGTGATTTTCTTCTCAGTTTATACACACAGTCTCTCTCATACTACATGCACACAGCGCTAAAAGTCTTGGTCATCATTCCAGAAATACCTGGTAGTTTCACTGAGGCTGAATGGTTGTTTGCCACTTCACCAATGAACAGACTTTTTAAAAATAAATACAGCTCGATCGATTGTTTTGAAAACTGATTCGAAATCCCAGTCTGACTGATGAGCTTTTTAACTTCAGGTTCAGTTGACTTATTTGTAGAATGAAATAGCAGAACTAGAATTCCTCTAAAGGCCTCCGAGTTCTCCATTTCATAAGGTATGCTTTTGACTACCACGTGGGATTATGCAAATTATGCTAGATACACATTGTTGCAGTATGAGGGGGCAGAGAAGTGGGCTCCAATTCTGACTGTTCCAGTTAGCTGTGTGACTGGGCAATTTATTTTTAGTTTCCTCATTTGTTAATGAAGATAGCATTTCTCATCTCATAGTGTCTTGTGAAAATTAAGTAAAATATTGTAATCTCAGCATAAGAGAACTGCTCAATAGATAACTTTTGATTTATTATTATTATTATTATTATTATTATTATTATTATTGTAAGTCTTATCATATCATTGATTCCTAACTTTGCTGACTTTCAATTTCTTTGTCTATAAAGTGAGAAAATGATTTTTCTCCTAAGGTTATTGTGATAATTAAATTAAATGATCTAATTCTGTATATGGTAAATACTTAGATGGTAACTGCTTTATTATTATTGTGACTATTACTTGAATGCCTTCAAAGCAGCATTTCCCAATGTTTGCTCTATGTGCTACCATTGGTATATGGAAGGAAAAAGCCATTGAATTTAAATATTAATAGTGCCGTACTTATATTATGTATATAAAATGAATGACTGCCAAAAGATACCTGTATAATCAAATTTTCTGTTATAACACATTTATTAAATTAAAAGCAGTGAGTCATTTTGGACAAAAAAAATGTAAGAAAATGTTGGTTCCAGTGGGATTAAAGGATGAAATTGACTCATTCTTTCATCCACCTTTCTAAATGCCAAAGGCGTGCCAGGCACTGTACATTGCTATGTAACAGAACTTGTCTTCCTGACTATCCTATTTACCACCTCAAACTTGCATACCGGATTTAAACAACAGCACGAGAGTGCCTTCATGCTTCAGCTGAGCTGATTATTTTATTGCCACAAAAGCACACCCCCTGTTAACAAAGCTGAAATTGCCAATAAGGAGATTCTCAACATTACCTTCTAGTAAAAATCAGAGTGAAAGAAGATGACCATTATTCCTCACTTTTCTATACCCTCATGTTTTAGGGAAACACTGAGTTGTTTCAATGGAAACAAATCCAATGCAATCAATGTATCAGAGTCACAGATCCGACTGACTTCCATACAAGGGAAGGCTTAGAACATTATGGCACTTGACCAGGGGACTCTTATGATCCTTGTCACCACTGAGTTTGGCTTACTATCTAGGGGAAAAGAAAGAGCTGAGATGAAAGAAAATGCTATCCTGGTATTAGATGAAATGAGTGAGCTTTACTAAGGAAAGCAATATACATGGGGTAGTTTTAATAGCTTTTTGCTTCAGTGAAAGGTAAACCATACATGATGTTGTTTTTTTTTTTCATTAAGGAAATGAATTACAGTTGCCTATAATTACAAGAGTAAACAGGGTGGGCTTGGTTTTGCACATCATTTGTGAATAAATAGACGAGAAATAGAGCAAAGACTTGTAGCCTTTCTCTTGCCGGCTCCTTTGTCTGAAACAGCACGGCACAGCATGTCTTATGCACAGTGACACTGAAGCACAGGGAAGCTCTTACCAAAAATGCAGACTTCAGTTACAGTGTCGTTTGATTTTGCTTCTCAAGATATCCTTTTTGAAAACATCCTTGCAGTTCAACACTGCATCAGGAAAAGAAAATCCGGCATACAAAAGCCAAGTCTATATCCAGGCAGCTATATGTGTAGCTGTGAAAAATTGCTAAACGTGTTAAAAAAAAATCTTGATGTAAATTAACCTAAACTTCCTCCATGGATAGTATCAATTATTCATGGCATAAATTATGCAACAGAGCTGACAGTACTTAATAGAATATACAGAATGAGATATATATGTATACATACATATACAAATATACTACATGCATATATGTTAATTCATATGTATTCACACGCAATTCATGTGTATACGTATATGTACGATATATATGTATAATATAGTATATATAATCATGCAGACGCACACACATATTCATAAATGAAATAAGGCAGTAGAGTGAAAGAGCACTGAACTGTGAGTCTGGAGATCTAGATTTGAGCCACTTGGTGTGCGTCACTCACTCCTGCGCTCAGGGCCTACATCGCCTCGGCTTGGACTAATGACCCTTTCAATTATAAAATTCTTTCTTTCTGAATCCCAAGCTCCTGTCCTACCAGATGTGGTACAGATGTCTTCCTGAGGATGAGTCGTGGTCATTAAGCAGGGAGACTTGTACATGTTGATTTGGAGGAGTGAGAAAAGTTCTCCTTCAACTCACTAGCACTTGTTCACATCAGACGTTCCCTAGGTCGTCTCTGTGTCCTTTTTTATATCTTGTTGGTATTATACTCTTAAATGCTAGAAAATGCTTCTGTGTTTAAGGCCCACCCAGCAGAACATTGGCAATTCATCCGATTTAAGTAGAAATAGGAGACCAAAGAGTTAATTATTTTATGAAGTGTAAAAGAATCAGATTAATTAGTTATTATTGTTTTATTGTACTTTTTAATTTTCTCTGTACTGGAAATGTTAACAAAGGCCTAACTGGGACTTTCCCACAGAAGTCTCTTCTTTAGAGAACTTAACCTAAAAGCAAATGCTTCCATTTATCTGTTGTTTTGTATTTGATATTTTGTCATTATTATTATTACATTTTTAGAAGTTTATTTATTTATTGAGAGGAGAGAGAGAAAAAGAGAGGAAAAAAAAACATTGAGTGGGGGGGTGGGCAGAGACAGAGGGAGGGAGAGAGGATCCCAAGCAGGCACCTCACTGCCAGTGCAGAGCCCAATGTGGGGCTTAAACTCATGTAACTGTAAGATCATGACCTGAGCCAAAATTGGACGCTCAACCAACTGAGCCCCCTAGGTACTCCTGTTATTATTACTGCTTTGAATAGTAATTAGTATTTACTGAAGCCTTGCTTATATAAGGGAACACAAATTTTGTTATTTGATCACCACGTGGTTTTCCTAACTAACCTACTATTATTATCTCAGTTTTAGGAATAAGAAAACGTAGGCATAGACATGTTAAGTAACTTGCCCAAGGTCACGCAGCTAGTGTGTGCTCGAGCTGAGATTTGAATTTGAGAGATCGGGCTCCAGACCTTATATTATTAGCCAGTATATAATATTGCCACCCTTGAGATAATTGTCAGTAGGACTGTGGTGGGTACCAGGGAGTTCCAACTCAAACACGTGTAGTATCTACAAATACAGTCATGTTTTAATATTATATTTCTATACACTGGGACTTTTTGACAAATGGAACTAGCTGCGTGACCTTGAACTAATTATTTAATTGTCTCTACTTCCATTTCTTCTATCATCAGTGGTTACAGTACTAGCCTTTTGCTTTACAAAGTTGTTACAAGAGTTGTGTGAGGCAGTTCATACTAAAATACGTACAACCTTGCCTGCCACATAATGAGTGCTCAAGTAAGGTAAATTAGTAGTAGTAGTAGCAGTAATATCTCAGAGAGAAGAATTTAGATTTGGATATTAGAGAGGACTGAGTTTGAGTTCTGGATTTGTCCCATATAGATTTCACTTACCTCTGTAGCCTTGCTGGCACAATGTTATCTGTTTTGGTGGTCATTACATCTACAATATTCCTACCAAAGCAATACCAAACCCTATTTTATGGAAATATGTTGTATAAGTACATATATAAAATGACATTTTGTATGTTTTAATATAACATTGCATATAGGTACATATAATAATCCTACAAAATATATGTATGTATTTGTATATTTTTATATGTATGTATATGTATGGGGATATATGTATAATACACACAGACACATATATAAAGGAGGAGAAAAAGACAGGGAGATAATATTGAAAAACTACTGGGACTCCCTTACCTCCTCACTTGAAACTGAGGAGTCCAATTTATATGCACAAAAATTAGAAGTACAAACATGTTGGTCAGATGAATAATCATACAATGTTAAAATAGGAAACAACCTAAATACTCGAACAGGGAATTGTTAAATGAACAATAAGGCACCAATATGAGTGAAAAGTATACAGCCACTAAAATCAAGATTAGGAGGAATGGTTAATTACTTGAAAAATCTTTTTAGCAGGTTCTTAAGTGAAAAAATCAGGCTACAAGGCAAATTTTGTATCAAAATCCCAAGATAGTATATAAAAATTCAAGGTAGTATAAAAGTATACAAATAGATATGGTTAAACCCATACAATAGGAAGGACTCAGAATAAGATGTTAACAGTGGTTACTTCTGAAAGATCATTACCAGCAATCATTATTTTCTCTATGATCACTTGTGTTTGTGTGATTTATATAATATTTCACATAAATGTATATAATAATGCTAATAATGAAATTTCATAGATGATATTTTATAAAGTAAAATACAACTCAGCATTTTGGAGAAACTCTCCTCATGACCTTCCTCTCCAATCCAATCTACTCCCCCAGACAACCCTCTGTGCAAACGTGTGCAGCATGGTCATTACTGCTACCTGCTTGTCCTTTTCTGTCTGCCCAGCCACATACTTCTGCTGAAGGCTCTGTCAATGCTGGCTTTCCATAGTAGCTCTTTCCATCATAGGTCATTCCTGATGCTTGACCTTCTTGCTAATATGTCCTTTCCAACACCAGCGTTTAATTTCTCTATCAGGTGTATTTAAATGTACATGAGCTTCCACTGTTTTCTTTTAGGAGAGGACTGCATCTTCTCACCTTTGTTTCTCTTGATGGTGCCTCATAGAGACCTTGAGACCAAGGTCTTGTTTAGTGGACGGATGATTGGCCGGCATGGTTTTCTTCATCTGTCTAGACTCCTGGATCTAAATCTTTCACTGGATTGGAAACATGTAGCAAAGGAGTCATCCCTTCCTCCCACTCCACCTTATTGCTTGAATTTAATGCTGCCATTGGATAACAATGAATCTTTCACCTGGGGCAGGGAATGAGAATTCATGGACATTTGTAATCCAGAAATCAATGCTACCTCACAATATATCTACTTGTGGTTGAGTCATTCTCTTTACTGGTTATTCTTAAAGTGTATTGGATGAACAGTGAAGGAGAACCAGCATGGATTATGATGGAATCTGTAACTGTTTTTATGTACATGTATTTTGTATGTGTATATATATATATATATATATATATATATATATATATATATATATATAAAAGCATGTCAATTCCTGAAGCACAAAAGCCACCTAGAGGTGGGATAACGATATTTCCAAGGTCTCTGTACCTACAGTCCAGCAAACTAGCTGGGAGATTTTGGGGATGTTCTACTCGCTGATTTTATATTTCTTCATTCTTCCAGTGGAGACATAATGGAGACAAAATTTCCCAGCAAAATGTTGGAATATATGATATATATAATATATGAGAGAAATATATATATATATATTTAATTTTATAAAGAAGGCAGGAGAGAAGAAGGACAGAGGGAAAGAGAGAGAATCTTAAGCAGGCTCCATGCTCAGCACAGAACCCGATGTTGGACTCAATCCCATGACCCTGGGATCATGACCTGAGCCAAAATCAAGAGTAGGATGCTCAACCTACTAAGCCACGCAGGTGCCCCTAAACTATCTTTTTAAAGGACTAAATGAAATAAGGTTTTAAAATGCTTACCACACAACACTTCTCTGTCTTTTGGCTAAGATTACGTGTAAAATGCTTCCCACAGTGCCTGGCATCCATAGTACGGTATCATGCACTGTTAATTCCTGTGGTAGGGCAAAAAATGTTCCCCCCTACAAATATACGTCCCTGTCTTATACCCTGGAACTTGTGAGTATTACCTTTATGGCAGAAGACTGAATATTATTTTATAGGGCAAAAGATGTGGTTACGTTCAGGATCTTGAGAGGAGACATTTATCCTAGATTATCTAAATGGCCCTAAATGTAAACGTGGGCCATCTTGTTTATAAGATATAGATAGAGGGAGTTTGGACACAGACACACAGAGAAAAAGACAGAAAAGGGAAAATGGATACGAAGGTGGAGATGATGATTGGACTTACTTGTCATAAACCAAGGAATCCCTGTAGCCATTGGAAGCTGAAGAAGCAAAGAACAGATTCTCCCCTAGAGCCTCCAGAGGGAGCACAGTCTGGCTGACTCCTTCCTTTCAGCTCAGTGGAAATGATTTTGGATTTCTGGCCTTCAGACCTATAAGAAAGAGAGAGAGAAAAAAATCTGTTGTTTTAAGCCTCCAAATATGTGTAATTTTGCTATCGTGGCAATTAAAAAGATGGGGCTTTGGAATTGGGTACTGAAGGGCAGCTAGAAGAATTTGGGGAAGTATGATAGCAAGTGCCTAGATTTCCTTGAGCAAATTGTTGGTAGGAATTTGGACATTAAAGGAGATTCTGGTAGGAGCTCAAAAGGTAGTGAGGAACATGGGAGAGAAATCTTCAGTTTTAGAGACTACATATATATTGTCATAAACAGAATGTTGTCAGAAATATGAATGCTTAATGCACTGCTGGTGAGGGTCCAGAAGGAAAGGAAGAACATATAGTTGGAAAACGAAGGACAGATATCTTTGTTATACAGTGACGGAGAATTTGGCTGAGTTGTGATCTATAATTGTATTAAAAGCCAAACTTCTAAGCAATGAACTTGGATATTTAGCTGAGGAGATTTCCAAGCAAAATGTTAATGGTTTAACATTTTAATGGATTTCTTCTTACTGCTGATGGTAAAAATCCAAGAGGAAGGAAATAAATTTTAAAAGTTACCATTATGCAGGAATTTGATAATTTCAGAAGTTCATAGCCTATCTAGACTGCCAAAAAAACAAAGCTAAAATGAGAGGAGCCATTGTTGAAAAAGCATGTTTTTAGAAGCAAGCAAAGGATGTGGCTGGACAACAATTTGATGAAAGGATTTCGGGTGTGTGACTCATGGATGTAATCGTGTCAGCAGAAGTTAGGAATAGAGATGGGGTGATCTGGGAATGATCAATGGAGGGCACTCTTGCCTAATGGTGTGACAGCCCCTGACATTTGTGGAAGACCCATAGGGTTTTTGAGAATTTTTTAGCAGCGGAAACAGAAGCACTGCCAGACTGGAAAGAAAGGGTTCCTGGTAGAGTTCTGGGATTGTATAGACAGGAAACAGCGTGATAGAGCTACTCAGCTGCAAATAGGTGCTACCCGTCTGTAAAAATGGAGGAGTGACTGTGAGGACAGAGACCTGGGTGCAGATCGGGCAGGGAAGGCATCGCTACACAAGCAACATAAGATTATTATCAGGCGTGGAAACCTAATGAAATGGGCCTGCTGGACTTTAAACTTGATTGGGATCTGTGAGTTCATTATTCCTTCCATCTCCTCCCTTTCAGAATGGGAATCTCTATAATTGTTATCTTATGCCCGTCCCACAGTTGTCCTTTGAAGGCAGGTAACCATTTTCCGGGTTTCACAGGTCCACAGAGGAAGAGAAATTTTGCCTGAGGATGAATTGTATCCAGAGTTTCAACTATACCTGATTTAGATGATGAAATATGGAGCTTTTGGGGCCGATGATGTTTAGATGACATTCCGACTAGAGTTAACGCTGTGATGGGTTGAACCTTTGGGGGAGGTTGGGATGGGGAGCGTGCATTTTACTTGTAAAGTCCAGAGGGCAGATTCTGCTAAGCTGAAAAATGAGCTCACCCCCAAAAGGTGTGACAGGCCCATGGCCTAATCCCCAGAACCTGAGGATTTCACCCGATGTGAACATTACCTCATAGGCTAATTAACTGATGTGACTAAGTTAGGAATCTTGAGGACAGGAACTTATCCTTTGTTATTTGGGTGGACCCAAAATTCAATCACATGTATTCTATGAAGGAAAGCAAGAGGGAGTTAGAGATAGGCATACAGAAGAGAAGATGCATGCAGAAGGGAAAGCAGTGTGAAGAGCAAGCCACATCGGTGTCCTGGGACTACAAGCAAAGGGATGCCAGGGGTTGGTGGCAGTTACCAACAGCTAGGACACAGGCATCAAATAGGGTCTCCCCACGAGCCTCTGGAGGGAGTGTGGCCCTACTGACACCTGGATATCTGATTTCTGGCATCCGGAATTATGAGAGAATAAGTTTGTGTTGTTTTAAGCCACCAAATTTGTGGTAATTATTTACAGCAGCGTAGGAAGCAAATACAGCTGTTTTAATTCTTTTCAATCACTGGAGAATGGAAAGGGCATTAGCCCAGGGTTAGCATAAAGCCTTTTTGATAATGTCTTTATGTCCTTATAATATCATTCATTTCTGAGGATATTGTGTGTGCTCAGTAAACACTTTTTGACTTAGATGAATGTCCCGAAAATGTGCAAATAGATTTCACGGACCTTTCCAGAATAGTCTCAAAGGCCACATTTCAAAAGGTCACTCTTTTTTTCTGAATAGTTTTGCAAACACTCATGACAAGTAAACAATACTCCAAAAAAACAAGTTTTAAAATACAGTTTGATTGATGGCTCACCAGCAGCAAAGAAGCACTTTCAAAACCACATATTTACATGGTCAATACACTAATTAAACATGAGATTTCCCTGAAGTCATTCTATGAACTTGCTAAAATGAAAGCAACTTTTACACTCCATTTCGGGGAAAGAGATCGCCCAATCCCCAAAATACATGTCAGATGATCTAAGGCTAGAAAAAATCTCTTTGTTTTGCTTGGTTAGGCTTGATTCAGAATTACTGTAACCCTATTGCATAGTAGGGGAGTGTTGACTGAAGCTCTCTCTGCCTTCCACCAGAGGGGAGAAGAATGCCCTAGCAATACCCACAAGGAATCTTGTTCTTGTTTTTAATCATCTCAAACACTGCTGACTAGTTTATCTCTCACAGGAGCAGCCTTCTTTGTTCTCACTGTTATGAAGTGAAGGGCGGGAGGCTGGGGAAGGCGGGGAGCAGTCTGCTCTCAGCCAGAAGCAGGTGCGGTTCTGCAAGATAACCAGAGGAGGTGAGGGTTCTGCATTCTTCCTTCTTTGTATAGCTAGTGAAACATTATGTCTGGGGAACGGCTCCACCCAGGGCATGTTGCTTTCACCTTATTCTGTGCTGGCGCCCCAATAAACCTTACCCAAAACCAAGTGGTGAAAATTACTGAAATCCAGGAGGAGCTAATTTATGAGACTCAATTAGGTAACCTAAATCTTGCGTCCAAATGGTGACTAAGCCACGACTTGAAAAACATCAGCATGAATGAGAAGGGTGTGAAAGGTAAAACTGACAAGGTACAGACAGAATGCAATGCAAATAATCAAAATATTAAGAGCACATTTTAAAGAAAAAGATTAAATGGCAATGACAGAAAACCTGACTTGGTAAAACTTTAGTATCTCTCTTTTTTAAGTTTATAGATTTGGGCTGCCAGTTTGTGGTTAAAATACATGGATAATTTATGAAGAATGCACTACCAAATTTTTAGCAAGTACTCTGTGCCAGGTATTGCCTTCAACATTTTATATTTGTTTCTAATATTCCCGCATAATGAAGTCAGATGTAGGAATTAAAACAGAAAAATTAAAAGACTTGCTTCAAACCACACAGCTCATAACTATCGTAGCCAAGATAGGAGGCACGTCCACCATCTTTCCATGCAGATACTCTGTAGTCAAACTCTCTAAATTCTGCTCTTCCGCAGAAACTCCTCTCCCTCTTTAATGTCACAGGTATGCTCATGAGAATTCTTAGTAGTGCCCTTCAGAGTAAAACACTACAGCAGTTAAGCAAGCTTTTGTACAATATTTTGAGAGAGATTCTCTCGGCACCTGCCATCTTTAGTCACCTCCTTCAGCTTTTGTAAGGACGATTGTTTGTTCTGTTTTCCACAAGTCTAAAGAAAGTGGAATGGTATTAATGGAAGTGTTTTTTTCAATTTATTGAGAAAGTGCAATATGCCTAGTTCTCTGTTGGTATGCCTTAGAAGTTGCAAAAGGCATGTATGTATGAATATATGTATGTATGAATATATGTATGTATGTATGAATATATATATGTATGTATGTATATATATGTATGTATGTATGAATTAAAGGCTCTACTCTCAAAGAGCTTATAATCAATCTAGAGGGAAGGAATAGCCCTTGATGAAATAATCAGGCAACATAACCCCAAACTCAATTTAGGACAGAGACTTCCCTCGTTCTGATTCTGTTTCCTGTTTCTTTGCCACATCTTCACTGTCACCATCTGGAGAGTAAACTTGAACTTTCTCATCCAATAAGTGGTCCCTTGGGTGTACAACGGCTCATTTCTCTTTATCTGCTGTGGCAATACCTACTCTTCATTAGGCAGTGTGGCATTTGCAAAATACTTTTCATCGTGACAGAACATCATAAGTTAATTATTGACCATTAAGGACATTTAAAAGAATATATTTCAAACTAAACATGGTACCGGAGTCGCTAAATGCAAGCAGTGAAGACTGAGGGGCAGGGAGGACTACAAGTCTTGGAGATGATGGAACCAGGCCACTGGCATTCATTCATTCATTCCTTCAACACATAGGTGACAGAGAGGCAAAATCCATGAACGCAAGAACAGCCCTTCTTCCCCGACGCCTTTCCTTGCCAGCTAAATAGAATCCTATCCTTGGCCTTCAGGTACTCTCCTTCTTCTGCTCCCTGCATAATTCCTGGACTTTTGTACAGTTTGAGTAAGGAGAGGAGGAGAGGTAGCAAGGATGGGAGACGGTGAAAAGGAATAACAGTGTTTACAGGGAAGTTTACTGTGGGGAACTGAGAAAGAATGGGAGCTATAAAACAGATAAGGAGAAAGAGGATTTTCTGAAGTGTTAATTTGCATTTTGGATTAACAGTTTGTGTTCTCGAGGAAATGGTAACTTTGTGGATATGGCTACAGCTTTCACTGCTTCCGGCTCCTGGGCTGGGTATGTTTGGCCAGAATACTGCTCATACACTGTGACACATGGGTGCCAGCTTACATTCAGGTTGCATTTACTTTGAACCATCTGTGTGGAGGCACCCGGCGAGGCATTAATATACATTAGTGATCAAGACTGTCATAGTCTTCAGCCCCCAAAGAACTTACTTTCCAATGAAAAGGCAGTGATCTAGAAATGATCACAATAGGACTAAAGTTTATAAGGACCTATGGTGCCTTTTACACACAATACCACTTATTCTTCAGATCAGTCCCATGAGATAGCATCATCAGTCCCTTCTAATAGTGAGAGAACAGTGCTCAGGGAGTCCAGGGTCTATTCAAAGAAGACATATATAAGTGATAGCGAGCTCAGATTCAAAATATAGGTTTGTCTGATTCCAAAGCCTTCACCTTCAGAGTGGAAGATATTGGATGGTTAAGCTGGGAAAGAACTGAGAGTTTAGAGCTAACCTTTGGGAGAGGCCGATGGTCATGGGTTGGAAGAGGAAAAGCTCATGGGAAGGACTATGTGAAGTGTTCAGGGCGTCTGGGAAATGCAGGACAAGCTTATAATACAAGGCAGTATAAAATCTTTCTGAAAACCAAAGACTATAAAGTGACAATATCACATAAGAGGGAAAAAGAAAGGAAAATATGTGGTCAAGAATCCATTTATGGAAATGCTAATATTAAGGAGCTGGATTTCAGGAGGGTATGAAGCTCCATACCCCTGACCTCCCCACAAATGCAGTCTCTGCAAAGGCAATGTGTTGTGAGAAAAGGGTGTGCAACACTGATCCTTTATTCAGTTCAAAAAAATAAGATATTGCAAGGGTAATCACTAAAAAAGGATAAATTTCTGAATACTCAAACAATGAGCTTATTGGTAAGTATTTGAAGGAGGAAAGAAAAAGCCAGTTGAGATGAAGCTATTAAACAATGCCACTTGGCAGCACAATTCCGGGGGCCTCATTCATTTTGAGTTTCAGGTTGTGCTTCAGGACATGCCTTGTTTATAGTTCACACTCTGAATAGTGCCCTCTAGAGGTGGGCAGTGGGGCAACCCTATAACTGTGTTACTTTGGCAGCAATGTCCCATGACAGCTGGCATGAAAACCCTATCATGAAAGAGTTTGCATGGTATTTAGAAATGTCACTGTGTGTCCCTATATATATATTTTTTAATTATCTGGGCCTTGATGTAAATAAAATAAAGAGATTGAACTAGGTGAATTTAGTGATAATATCTAGGAACATTAATTCACATTTTTGTTTATAAATCTCTTTTTGCCGGAGTTTTGGCGTGGTGGGGGTCCGGAGCTGATGGCCAAGAAAGAATTCTTGAGACGTCTTCAGTGCAAAAATGTGATTTTATAAAAGGACAGGATCCGTGGGCAGAAAGAGCTGCAAGGGTTGGTGAAGAATGAATGGCTGTATACTGTGGAGTTGAGGGAGGTAAAGGCAACAAGGAGGACTCCAGGAGGACTTTCACGTGCTAAAGACAACTCATAAGATATTGGAGGCCTTGCTATTTTCAGGCTAAGGTGGTTTTCCCTCTAGTAAGGCACTAACATTAAGGCAGTTGGGAGTTCCTGAAGAAATGTCATAGTCTGTATTTGTCTCAAGTATTGTCAGTGGGCTGCAAGTCATAAAGAAATTTAATTTTACCTGCCATTTTCTTCTTGTCTTTGTTCCCCACATCACTACGGAGCAGAGGGTAATGTTGGGGCTGCAGGAAACTGAGTCTATAGGTTTCTGGAGATTGGATTATTGATAAAATTGCCTTTTTCTTGTAATTTACTAAGACATTTGTAAGCTCATGGAGACTCATGTCCTGCAGGACTGTGATCACTATCAGTTAACCGTTTGTTTTCCCCTTCCCTTTGTTCTTGGGCAGCCAGGAGCGCCTAAGGAGTATCACACACACCCAGCCGGGGGGAGGGGGGACTTATGGGATGTCGGCTTGCCTTATTAAGCTCCTCATTTTCACAAACACAACCTCATTTCGTCTTAATAAAATATATAATGAAGTGCTACTATGTCAATCGTAGTATTTCATAATCTTATTTTTTCAAAAAAAAAAAAAACACCCCTAAAGTTCAGCAAGTTTAATTTTCTTGACTCTAGCCAGACATCTAGTAACTAATTCCCCACGTGAAACCCTACACAGAAGGAGATGATATCTAGAAAACAGTGGATTGATGGGGCATTCCGATGTTCTTCCCCTGACCTATTGGCAGATATCGTCTAAACACATTCCTGTTTCCTAATGTAGAGAAGTACTCTTACTCATTAACCAGGGAGGGTTTTTATTTAAGGCCCGTAAGTTATTGCTATTAAAATGTTTGCAAGCAAAGTTATAATTGGATTTCTGGTGTCCCTGCATCTGTCAGGATTTTCAAATCACATAAACAACAAATACCTGAATGTAAAGCCTTAGGAAAAATATCAAAGCAATTTAAATAGAAAAATATACCTTAAAGAATACTTCTTACTCTTCTTCTGATATCTCAGCTTGTGAATGATGAAATTTGGAAGCCATCTGAAACAGAGGCCAAGTGTTTGCCGCATAGGCAGTCTCACTTAGTTGAAGAAACAGAAGCATGTACAGCCGCCGTATCTTCATTTGAGTTGTTATAAGGCCCTTAAACGTTGGTGGGTTTCGAACAAGTGATTTAGGCTTTGTGTGATTCTGCTCCTTTTCTCCTACAATTGTTGTGATGATTAAGTGGGAGAAGTGTATGGAGTAACTGATATAGCATGGCAAATGGTGAACTCTGAATTAAGAATAGTCATTTTTATTAATATTAAAGGTTCTACAAGGAGGTCTTTGTTTTTAAGATTATTTATTTATTGTGAGAGAGACAGAATGCATGGGAGCAGGCAGCAGGCAGGTGGGAGGGGCAGAGAGAGGGAGAGAGAGAATCCCAAGAAGGCTCCATGCTCAGTACAGAGCCCAATGTGGGGCTGGATCCCATGACCACGAGATCATGACCTGAGCTGCTATCAAGAGTTAAACGCTTGACCAGCTGAGGCACCCTGTGCCTACAAGATCTTTAAACACACGTATTCATCTATTATATTTCAAGTGTTGGTTAATTTTAAAACATTTTGGGGATGCCTGGATGGCTCGGTCGGTTAAGCGTCTGACTTTGGCTCAGGTCATAATCTCACAGTTCATGGGTTCGAGCCCCGTGTCAGGCTCTGTGCTGACACCTTGGAGCCTGGAGCCGGCTTCAAGTTCTGTGCCTCTCTCTTTCTGCCCCTTCCTTGCTCATGCTCTGTGTCTCTCTCTCTCAAAAATGAATAAACATTAAAAAAAATTTTTTCAATTTGATATTTATGATAATAAAGGCATGTTTCCCATGTGACTACCTAGAATACTGACCAAGTGTTACATGTTGCAGATTATTCTTGTAAAAATATGAGACAGCTAATTTAAATTCATACTATTGATTATAGATATGAAGACAAGGTTTATTAAAATTAAGTGATTGATTTGATTACATCAATTTGTGTTTAGGGACCTGTGGTCGATAAATTAGACCCACTGTTCCTTCCCTTCCATTGAATTTTATGAGCTTTGATCAATAATTTGGACGCAGCTTTCTTTTAACATGCCTCCACTCAACATAAACTGAACTGAACGACCTGGATATTAATAAAATGTTTCTGGCTTTCTAAGCTGTGGTTTTATTTTAAAAGGAATGAACATAAATGTTATTGAAAAATATGTATTCAAGTGAGGATGATTTAGGCTTAAATCCCAGTTTTGCTATTTATTGGTTGTGTGTTCAGACCAAGGTTACATAGCCTCCAAGCTTCAGTGTCATCGTTGGAATAACAATCAGTATTAATACCTAACTTAGCTTTGTTTGGCAGATTAAATGAAATAAATAATAATTTCATTTAAAAAAATTAGCACAGTATCTGGCATGTAGTTATGCCTCAATAATTGTTATCTTCATTATGGTTACTTTTATGTTTATTATTATTATTGTTTATTATTATGATTATTATTATTGTTCCGTGAGTTGGAATAGTTAGTAAATGTCTTTAGAAAATTTCTGAGAAAACGTCTTCCACTTAAGAATTTTTATGTTCTAGATAATAAACATTTATGTCCAAGTATATTTTTAGAGTATATTAAATTAGAACAGTAGTTTTTAGTTTCTTCTTTTTAGGTCAGGACAGTACCAAAAACACCAAACAGAATAATCAAAGCCAAAGTAGTGCCATAAATTCAGAAAAATAGATGTCACATTCTTTAAAACCCTTTATTGAAATAAGATATTTGTAGCAGATCGTTATGAAGGCTTGGTAGAGCTTGGGCAGGAAAAAAAGATATAAATGCTTTGCAAAATTACTGCTTCCCCAATTACTGGAGGAAAACTAGAGTTTTCCATGAGCAGAAAGTCGAGGCACATAACGTTGCTGACATGACTCATGTTGGCAGCTTTTTGGTCTCAAAATGCTTCTCATTTCCTTGGCTGAGAGGAGAATATTATGAGGTAAGAATGCACTGAAATTACGAAATTACAGTTTTTCATGCGAGTATAAGGAGTTGGCAGAGGGGAAGTAAGGAGAAGGCCAATTCCAACTGTGCCAACCCTTTGGCCACCCAGCTTCAACAACTAGGAACTAGCAAAAGCACAGGAAGTCATTTCTCTAACACAAGGATAATTGCCCTGAAAGGGAACTTGTGTTTTCAGCAGTTCATGCCAGTGGTTCTGAGGGTAAATAGAATCAATAATACTAGCAACATAGTAAGTGCTAAATGAGCCCTTAATGAATTGAAAACAGACTAGAAAGCCAGCTATCAAGACATAGTCGAGAACCAGGGAGGGAAGGAAGAAAATAATCATATCACCAATGAAGCACAAGTTGCTATTATATTTCTTTAGTTGACTTGACATCCAATTTATTTTTAAAATTATAATGCAGTATATTTCCACAGTGTGAAATTGGAAAATGCAAAAAAGAAAAAAAAACATGATTTAAAAGAGTAGTATGTAATTTTTCACCTTAAAAAACGATTCAAAAGGTAGTAGAATGTAATTTCTAATGTGGCGAGGCCATTTTCTAGGCTTATGACCTCAAGTGACTTAACAAAGCCTTTTTAAGCCTCTGTTCCCTCATGTGAACAATTATAACCCCTTCTTGTTAGTGTTTTGATGGGGATAAATGAGATGATATATAGGCTTAACACATGGAACATAATAATGGAGTATTAAAATTGGTAGCTTTATTTTATTTTATTGTATTTATTTATTTTTTTAGAGAGAGAGCAGGGGAGAGGTGCAGAGGGAGAGAGAGAAAATCTTAAGCAAGCTTCACTCTCAGCATGGAGCGGGGCTTGAGCCCATAACCTTGGAATCATGACCTGAGCTGAAATCAAGAGTCAGACACTCAACTGACTGAGCCATGTAGGCCCCACAAAATTGGAGCTTTAATATCGAAATATTATATTTTGTAAATATGTATTCAGTCTTTTTTCCATTGTATGGGTGACTTCAGTTTTCAGAATTCATTTTCTTAGGTATAAACTTATATATCCTGCTTTTCCCATGTTTATCATAAGCACGTTCAACCATCAACAAAACATCTTCATAAATATCACTAAATGGCTACATAATATCCTATCATAACAATTTACCAACTTTTCATAAATTATGTCCTATTGATGAAAATTTAGATTTTTTTTTCTTCTCACTCTCCCGTAAGTAAGACTACGTGAAGATTTGCCCATCACCTTGCCATTAATGATTCTTCTAATACCCTGATCCTAGTAACTTCCTCTACTCAACTCACCTCCATCCTTTCAAACACTCCACTGGGGAGGGGAGGGGTGTGATACATTCAATTTTTAGTCCTGCCTCTGAATGTCATTTGACCTTACTTGGCTCTGATTTTTTCCTCTGTAAAATGAGGGACCAGGTGATCTGTAGGTCACTCCCAAGCCTACCATTCCACTAATTTTATGTTTTTGAAATTTTTCTATAAAAGAACAGGTAAAGGGGTGCCTGGGTAGCTCAGTTGGTTAAGCGTCTGACTTCAGCTCAGATAATGATTTCGCTGTTCAGGAGTTCAAGCCCTTCATCAGGCTCTGTGCTGACAGCTCAGGGCCTGGAGCCTGCTTTGGATTCTGTGTTTCCCTCTCTCTCTGCTCTCTCTCGCTCATGCTCTCTCTCTTCCTCTCTGCCTCTCTCTCAAAAATAAATAAACATTAAAAAAATTTTAAAGGAACAGGTAAAATAAAAGATCATTAGCTTTCAAGTCATCAATTCCACTTATTACTGCCCCTCATGCATGTGACTAGATGACAATACCTTGACCAGATGGCCTTCTGAGGATCACTTAGCCCCTTATTCCCATCGATATGCCGGGTTGACTCATTGGGATCCTACCCGCCCCACCCCCCACCCCACAACCCTTCCCACCCCCAACTTTCCCCTGGCTCATTGGTCATGTGAAATTCTAAGGCTGACAGTCAACCAGAGGCTGTCCCACTGAATCACAGCCTACAGCCTGGAGTGATCTGGTCCCTGCTTTCATCTCTGACCTCTGTTCAAGCTGTGCTCTTAAGCACACTCCAGCCACATCACTCTTTTTGGGGGCTTTTGTTATGACAACCCCTTTCTTATCACAGGACTTTTTTTTTTATCTGTCTTCCTGTGTCTGGTGTGTCATTCATTCTCCTCCAACTCTTTGCATGACTACCTCTTTATTCTCTCTCTCTCGCTCGCTCTCTCTCTCTCTCTCTCTCTTTTTGGTCTCTCCCACTGGAATACAGCTGTCTTATTCAACACTGTGTCACCAGCCTCTACTATCCCCTATTATGGTACTTTTTTTTTTTTTTTTTTGCCTTCAATAAATATTTTCTAGTGAAATTCTGCAAAGAAACCAGTAATCAAGGAAACCGAACAAAAAGAACACACCTCATCTCAGCCTTGTTCCAAGCTGAATAAAATAAGGAATCAGGAGTGTTTTAATATTCATGAAATGTTAGTTTACTTCCTACCCAGCCCTCACCGTTGTGCTTATGGCCAGAACACCTAGTAAATCAGTCTTTCACTTGGTAGAGGATGAACTGTAGAGAATGGATTTCAACAGAGATGAAGTGGGGACGATCATAGCAATCTTTAGAGTGCTGAGGTGATTTATAGGTACAGACTTCTTCTAGATTACCGGCTACCCAATTTCAACTGGGCCCCTTCTAATATTCCTGCCCGAGAAAAACACCACAGTTCTGGATGCACTGTCAATGTTGAATACCACACCGAAAGGTGGCTTTGAAAAATGCACACATCTTCAACATTAACAATGCAGGTAGCTACATCAAGAGAATTGCCTTTTTGCACTCAGTCCTGCTTTTCTTGAATAAAACACAACTGTTTCGTGTTTACATTGGAACTCTACTTTTTTTCTACGCCCTCCAAATTTAGGTTTAGCTTCTCTCTTCCAAAGAATTACTTTTTGCAAGTTGCAATATTGTATTGGTTTTGATCTGTTATTAGTAGTAACTTAAAAGAGACAAAAATCAATATTGAACACTGGCCATTGCCCAACCACCATATATCGTTCACCTCATTAAAATCAGACCACAGAGACTATAATGGACTCTAGCTTCAGAGTTTACCATCAGGCAAGGAACCGCTTTTGTTTTGAGGTCAAAAAATTTCATTCATGCTGCAAATCACTGTGCTTGCAGGCACTGTATAAAAGGCTGTGTATGTTTATCAAGGATTTTTGGATGGCTCCTTCTATCTGTGTATGTGCCAGAATCTTTGAAGAGAGCATTGTTCTTGTGCAGTGAATTCCAGTTCAGGAGAGAGAACATTCCTTCTCAAAACAACTCCTTTAGAACCAAGCCTCTGTGTACTATTTTTAGACTGACGTTGAGCTTTTCATGCACTCGTGTGTGTGTGTGTGTGTGTGTGTGTGTGTGTGTGTGAGTGCGCGCCCGGGCGGACCCGCGTGTGTATCTTTTTCCTGAAGTTTTGCCACTCAGTCCCAGGATAGCCTGTTCGGTTGCTCATGGGTGAAAATGTGTCAAAAACTGTCGTGATTCCAAAGCATCCCCATCTTTCTCAGTTTTCTTCCAGTTTCCACTTCCTGTTATTTTCATCCAGAGTGCCTCAAGTTGAGTGCCAATTAAAATGGAGAGGACATTTTAAGGTTCAGAGAGGCAACCATTTTCACCACCTTTGTAAACACGTGTCATTTTCATTGTACATGGAAAAGCTCAGAGACCATTTTCCACTGGGCCATCCGGAAGGGGCTGGTCTGGCTTCCTTGGCCACGGATTTTACCAGTTGCTACCAATAAGGAATCATTTTGTGATGTCTCCAGAATTTGAAACCCTCTGGCACTTTGAATTGGGCTTTTAAAAGTCTTTTTGCAATGCCTGCCAAAAGTGAACTTGTGTTTAGAGAGCCAGTGTTTCATTTGCAATTGAAAGAGACAGACCTATCTTTGAATGTGGTCTTTAAGGGGAGGGAAAGAGCAAAAGGATAGGGCAAAAGTTGGAAGGGAAGAAACTCAAGGAAGAGTCCCTTTAGCTGTGAGTAGACATTGTGAATGGCTTTTCTTAGAATTGCTACTGTTCTTTAATCTCTCTGCTTAGCACCTGTCATGGATCACTTGGCTTATGATTGTGGGTGTCTGGAAGTCAAAGTTGTAAACCAGGTCACTTAAACTCAGAATTTAGCTGGTGGCTCTTTCACATTTGTAAGCAAGAATATTACTCCCCTCCTCATTGAGCTAGCATGAGGACTGACCTTTCATGGATCACAAGAAGGAAGTCTGGCTTCTCAGAGACGTCAGACTGGTTTTGACATAAAAGACTTTGCCAACAGACCTCTGGGCAGAAGCAGGAATACTCCATTGGCAGGAGAAAGCACAGAGCATGGCAGTGGTAGAAATACAATGAGGTTAAAGGTAAAGGGGATTGTGAGGTGGCTAGGTATGGGGTAGAGAAAGGGATGTAAGCTAAATTAAGGAAATTGAAACATAGAGCAAATGGATTACACTCCATCAGAAGTAATGTGTTGTTTTCTCCAAATGTGTACCTAGGAAGGGTGGGGCCTTTCCAACCATTTTTGAGGTTATATATTTTTCAGGCTTTTACTATCGTAAAATAATACTAGCAGGAAGGGGGACAATAAGACATGTAGAGAAGGTACTGCAGGGAAGCCCATATTTTTTTTATGTTTATTTATTTTTGAGACAGAGGGAAACAGAGCATGAGTAGGAGTAGGAGCAGAGCGAGAGGGAGACACAGAATCCGAAGCAAGCTCCAGGCTCCGAGCTGTCAGCACAGAGCCTGACGCGGGGCTCGAACCCCACCAACCATGAGATCATGACCTGAGCCAAAGTTGGACGCTCAACCAACTGACCCACCCAGGCGCCCTGGGCAGTACAGTTTTTAAAACCAGTTATACCACCACAAGTCAGAGAAGTAGTTTGGCTCTGCCTCTAATTACCTTGATGTTAGAACCTGATCGTTAAGGGAGGTGGTCCATTTAGATAATATGCATAAGAAAACACTGGGCTAAGGAGGCAGGTAGACATCTGCAGAGGTGACTGCCAGCTTCACCCTCTGGACCTTAGGATCTTTGCCTCCTGAGAAATGCGGTATAGTGGAAAGAAAGCTTTGAACTTCTTTCCAAAAATAAGCCGGACAACTGGATTAACATCCTGACTTATATGCTCAACATCTGTGTGATCACAGGTGGATATTTCAACTCTCTGAACCCAATATCCTTCTCTTTGGAGGAAGATAATAAATGCCTGCTTTACAGGAATAGGTGGGATGAATTAAAAAGGAATTTACAGTGTCTGGCATAAGGTGGGGGCTAAGTAAATAATAGTTATTATCTGTCTAATGAGGGGCTGAATGAATCTTGTGATTCTTTCAAGCCCCTAGAACTTTCTCATTTCATGGATCATTGTAAGTGATTTAAAATTGTTGAATATGAGTATATGCACTACCATGATATAGCACATACTTATATCTTCTTATTTTTAGTAAGACTATTCTCCTTTTGCTGTTTTCACTGGTTTGTTTCAAAAAGAAAGAAAGAAAAGAATCATTGGGCCACATTAAAACAATTGCCCGGAGGGGTACCTGGGTGACTCAGTCGGTTAAGTGTCCGACTTTGGCTCAGGTCATGATCTTATAGTTCATTGGTTCGAGCCCCATGTCAGGCTATGTGAGGACAGCTCAGAGCCTGGATCCTGCTTCAGATTCTGTGTCTCCCTCTCTCTCTACCCCTCCTTCTCTCTCTCTCTCTCTCTCTCAAAAATAAACTTAAAAAAAACATAATAAATGAATAAATAGTAAACATTTACTCCCCTGCCTCTCAACATTGGAAGAATGCTAATACAATTTGAGAATGACTTTTAAAACCAGAGTGGAAATTAAAGCGCTTTGTTGTTGCTTTTCTGGATGTGCCAATTAGGATCCTTCTGATTCCAAGGACAACTGAAAAAGGAATAAAAAATAAGAAAAATTGTGATTTCATATAAAAGGAAACTGAGAGGGACAGGCTTCAGGCTTGGTGGGGCAAATAGTTCAACAGTGCCATCGAAGGGTTGGGTTTTTAACATCTCCCTGTGTTGATATAGATCTTCTGAAGCAGTCCAAGGCATCCCATCCCCAAAAGGCAATGTCAAGAAGAAAGAGGGAGAATATCTTTCTTACCAGCAAGTAGATTTTCACAGAAAGCTGAAGCCACATTCACATGAGCTGAGTCCTATGCCTGTTCCTGAAGCGATAACTAGGGAGGGCCATAGAAGTACCTTATAACCAATCGGACTTAGACAGGTCTGTGTCTCTGTGGGGGAGGGGTGGATAGCTTAACAGTGATGTAGCTGTGTCCAGAGAAAAAGAATCAGGGAAAGTATAGTGGATGGACATCCCAACAGTGTCCAATATAATACGATTCTTAGAATTTAATTTGATACTCTCACCGAAAACATAAAAATAAATAATGCTTCGCATATTCCAAACCAATATCCGTGGGCCGTGGATGCTCTAATTATTTGGGAGCATTGTGAAGTATCTAGGATTTTTCTTGATCTTGTTGTCAATACTGAGTTTTTTGTTTATTGCTCATTTCCTTTTGTTTCTTTCTTAAAACTAGAATTCACGGAGCTTACCCCTTGTTTTTTTCTAAATGTTTATTTGTTATTTTTGAAAGAGAGAGAGAGCACGAGCAGGAGAGGGGCAGAGAGAAGGGAACAGAGGATCCAAAGTGGGTTCTGAGCTAACAGTAGCAGCCCGATGTGGGGCTTGAATTCATGAACCATGAGATCACGACCTGATGCGAAGTCCCATTCTCAACCAACTGAGCCACCCAGGTGCCCCTCCAGTATCTTTTAATACAAGCATAGTGTCAGGGGTGTAATTCTACAGTAAGAGCACCTGGAATGTGGGCTTGGTGACTGTGAATATAAAAAGACATTCCTTTAGCAAGTATTGCAGAAAGGGCAGCACAGACACAGAAATCCACTGAGCAGCCTAGGTTCTATGCTTCGCCATCAGGTTTAGAGAGTTGTGGTTTCACCTCATTCCTGAAATAAGATAGTTACGATTTGGTAGAGCGTAGACAAGGAAATTACACTGTGTAGCGGGGGCAGGGATTTGGGTGGGTATGCTTTTGTCTATCCCCAGGGAGCATTTATATTTTACTTCTAATAAAAATATCAGAGGTTAGGGGAACCTGGGTGGCTCAGTCGGTTAAGGGTCCAACTCTTGACTTCAGCTCTGGTCATGATCTCACCTTTTGTGAGATTGAGCCCTCCGTCAAGCTCTGCACTAACAGTGCCCAGCCTGCTTGGGATGTTCTCTCTCCCTCTCTGTTTGCCTCTCCCCTGCTCACGCACACACACTCTTTAAATAAATAAATAAATAAATAAATAAATAAATAAATAAATAACACATATCAGAGATTATTTGTTGTGCGTCACTGCTACCTTTTCCTAGGTTCAGTGTATAGGTTGGTATTGGACATTTGCTTTCACTGCTTTCTAAACTTAATGAGCCTGTGGCCCTTTTCATTACCCATTTTTTACTGTTGAACTGTCAGCTTTTCTTTACATGGTCAGCCAAAAAGACAAAAAGTACATCAAAGCCACTGATGTCTTTGTAAAAAAAATTTTTTTTGAAATTATTCTTGACAATGAAATACTAGGTCTACTACTGTATGACAACTCCAGATACCTGAAATGTGTTGTTGTGATATTCTTGTGTATGTGAAAGAGGGAAGGGGACACTTACTAAAGCAATTAATGTGGGCTAGGCTCTGTGTTAAGTATTTTGAAAACAGTTATATAATCCACTGACTCTCAGGGTTAGTATCAGACACTGTTAGTGGCCCACCAAATAGTCTTCTCTTTCCTGTTCCATTTCTAATGAAATCCATGTGTCCAGCTAACAGAATTTACTTTCCAGACTCTTTTCCCTCTAAGTGGCCATGGTGGTATAGAGTACTTGCCAGACAAAGAGAAATCTGCTAGAAGGTTCTGGAAAAACTGTTGCTTTCCTCATGTAAGCTCTTTCTCTTCTAGCTCCTCTTATTTCCTTTTACCCTCCCCCATCTGTGACATAATTATGTTAAGTGTTTCCTCTATATTCATTGAAAGTTAGATCAGATAATATCGTAACTATTATTTCAGCCATCAAGCATACTTTAGGAAATTTAGGAGGAGACCAAAGTCTATCATATATGTCCATATTTTTGCTGATCATGTTTTTCTTCCTTTTGTTATATTCCAAGCTTCATTCTTTTATTGTTTCCTTTGTGTTTAGGAAATTTCCTTTTGCCAGACTTTTGGGGTAGGTGTAATGGTAAAAAATTCTCTTAGCTTTCTTTCATCTGTGAATGTCTTTATTTCCTCTTCCTTCCTGAAGTGTATTTTCACTGGCAATAGGATTCTGAATTGACAATTCTTTTCGTTAAAGCCTAGGAAAATATCTTGACTTTTTGTTTTTTTCTGGCATACAAAATCTCAGATGTGAAAGTGTTTTCATTTTCAGTTGTTTTCCTCTTTAAACAAAGGTACCTCTGGCTCTCTGGCTTTTTTCAAGATTGTTATTTTGCCTTCGGTTTTTAGACATTAATTGCATTATTTGGGGGCATGAATTTCTTTGGGCTTATCCTGTTCAGCATCTGATCAGCTTCTTGAGTTCGTAGGTTGAATGTCTCTTGCCAGATTTGGAAAGTTTTCAGCCATTGTTTCTGTGAGCACTTTTTTACATTTTCCTTTCATTTTCATCTCCTTCTCGTACTTGATGACATCACTGTTCGGTGTTAAGTTGTAGTCCAGCAGGTTCCTAAGGCTCTGCTCATTCTTTTCAGTCTAATTTCTCTCTGTCGTTCAAACTGAGTAATTTCTGTTGTTCATCTTTCAGTTCACCAATCTATCCTCTAACCTCTGCTGTCTACTATTGAGTCCATCCACTGAACATTTTATTTGTTATTCTATTCTTCAATTCTAAAATTTCCATTTGGTTCTTCTTTATAACTTTTATTTCTTTGCCAAGGCTTTCTAGTTTTCATTTATTTCGTTTATGTGTATGATAACTTGCTGAAGCACTTTTAACATGGCACTTAAAAATCTTTGATAAGTCTAGCCTCTCTTCCTCTCTTGGGATTGTCATTGTTTTTTTTTTTTTTTTTTTAATTTAGTTTGAGGTCTTCCTAGTTCTTGCTATGATGAGAATTTTTTTAAATGGAAGTCTGGGCATGTTTATAGTAGAAAACCCTGGATCTTATTTAAACCTTCTGCCTAAGCTGACTTTCTCTGACATCATTCTGACATATCCGGGAAGAAGAGAATGTCGTCCCATTACTGTCAAATGGAGTCAGAAGTTCAAACTTCCCACTCATTTTCCTAGCAGTAATAGAGTAGTGTTCCCTATTACTGTTGGATTGGGATGGGAGATCTGATCTCCCACGTGGTCTCCACTGACACTGTAGAGGCAGGAACCTCATTACTTGCCTTTGGGGATGAAAGTCCCAGCTCCCTAGTTGTCCTTTTTTGACACTGCCCAGCAGGTGTTCAGGGAGCTTCGTTATAGCATGTGTGGGTGGAGGTCTATGTTCCTCTCTTGGCTCTTGCTGTTAGGAATGGGGCTCCCGTTCTTCTTGTGATGTTCAGCTGGAGTAGAGTGGGGATTGTATGAAGTGTTCTGTCTTGCTAGGCTGCCCCTTTACTTGAACTTTGATTAAAGCAAATAAGCTTTTGTTGTTTTTGTTGTTGTGGTTTGCGGTTTTTGTCTTTTGTCTACACTCACTGGTGTTTCTAGGTTGCTAGCTTCTTCAGCTCTAGGTGTAGGGTATATGAGAAACCCCGAGAAAGTCACAAGAAGCTCATAACTTGGGTCTTGAAGTCCCTAGGCAATCTGTATTCTCTACATCCTTTGGTTTTCCCACATTTATTTTATATATATAATGCCCATGCTTTTTATTGTACTTAATAGGGGATAGGGAAAAGTATTTCTACTCTATATTCCTGGAATCAGAAATTGTTCAAGAAGGTACATTTTTAGTAAGCATCCCAGGTGATTCTGAAGCAGGTGGCTATGGGCCACACTTTGAGGAACATTTTACAGATAATGGAACTGAACGTCCAGAGACACTAACCCAAAGATACAGATGTCAAATACTCAAGTTGCACAACACCAAGTCTAAACTAGGACCCATGTGTCCTAGTTTCCCTTCCAATGCCATTTCCTACTCTTAATGCTAAATAAAGCTAGTAAGAATACCAAAAGAAATTAAAGTACCAATTTTACTGATAGTTGTACGAAGATCAAATAGTTTGCCTAAAGGTAATGCATGGGCTTAAAGAAAGTAGAGGCAGAACTTTTCTGATTCACTTGCTTCCCACAATCTGCAATGTAATTTCTACTGAGGAGGATTCCAGGCAATTGTTCCAAGATGAGGCATTGTCTGCACATGGAAGAATAGTTCTTGGAAATAAAAGTCTGTGCAGTCTATTGAGGGTGCTGCACACAGCCTGGATCGTCTGACTCATACATAGTGAAGCTTTTCCAGTTATGTTAATACTCATTTGGCAGCTGCCTCTATAATTGCCTAAGTCAGTTGGTAGACATGAAGGAAATGTTAATTCTCTGCAAATATAGTTATTCATAACTTGGTGTCAATTGTATCATCCTCAATAGAGACAGCTCTTCAGATGTCACTGCCATTAGGGGCAGGAGGTCTGTATTTAGTCAGCTTTGGGGAGCCCTTGAACTCCCTAAAGGGAAATCTGGAAGGACAGGAAATGGTGTGAGACTGAAGGCAGCATACAAATACATCTAATGAAATATGGGCATCCTTCAGTGGCTGCCTTTCATTTGACTGTTCCCATGCACAGGTTGTAGCAGATGGCACTCTCATGGTTTCCATCAATGTGGAAATGTGATGAAGAAGGGGAGGAGAAAAATGGATGAGAAAAATAACACCAATCTGCACAGCTGAAAATAATTATGATTACGTAGCTAATGACCCAGGGAATTAGACAAAGCCAAACTCATTGGAACTCAGGCCACATGCAGGCAGATGTCACAACTTAATGACAAAAGACAAATTGCTTTATCTCCTACACAGTAACTTATGATGAGGAGTTGTGATTCTCTTTTTTGTTAATTGAAATATAATTGACATACAATATCCTATTAGTTTCAGGTGTACATCACAGGATCATTTCTGATATTTTTAAGCATTATGAAATGATCCCCGCAATGTCAGTTATCATCTGTCACCATGCAAAGTTATTAAAATATTATTGACTATATTCCCTATGCTGTACATTTCATCCCCCTGACGTGCTTATTTTATAACTGGAAGTTTATATTTCTTAATCCCTTTCGCCTAGTTTGTCTGCCCTCCAAACCTTCGTCACTGTGGTAACCAACAGTTTATTTCTTGTGTCTATGAAACCATTTCTGTTTTCTCTTATTTAGCCATTTGTTTTGCATTTTAGATTCCACATTTAAGTGAAACTGTATGGTATTTGTCTTTCCTGGTCTGACTCATTTCACTTATTGTAAGACCTTCTAGGACCATCAGTGGTGTTGCAAATGGCAAGATTTCATTCTTTTTTATGAGTGAGCAATATTTCATATTCGAATATAGTATATACATATCTCATATTTATATATAATAAACATATATAATCATTCCATTATATATATCACATATATACATTGTATGTATCTCACATCTTCCTTATCCCTCCTATGAATGGACACTTGGGTTGCTTCCATATCTTGGCTATTGTAAATAATGCTACAATAAACAGAGTGGTGCATATATCTCTTCCAACTGGTGTTTTCACTTTCTTTGGGTAAACACCCTGAAGTGGAATTGCTGAATCATATGGTAGTTCTAGTTTTAATATTTTGAGGAAACTCCTTACTGTTTTCCGGAGTGACTGTACCAATATGCATTCCTACAAACTGTGTACAAGGGTTCCTTTTTCTCCACATCTTTGCCAACACTTGTTATTTTTTTTTTCTTTTTGATAATAGCCAGTCTGACAGGTGTGAAGTGATACCTCATTGTGGCTTTGATTTGCATTTCCCTGATGATTAGTGATGTCATACATCTTTTCATCTGCCTGTTGGCCATGTGTACATCCTCTTTGGAAAAATGTCTATTCAGATTTTCTGCCTATTAAAATTTTTTTTTTTATTTGAGAGGGAGAGAGCAAGCAGGGGTAAAAGGCAGAGGGAGAGAGAGAGGGGGAGAGGGAGGGAGGGAGGGAGAGAGAGAGAGAGAGAGAGAGAGAGAGAGAGAATATTAAGCAGGCCCTATACTCAGTGTGAAGCCTGTTGCAGGGCTTGATCCCATGATCCTAAGATCATGACCTCAGCCAAAATCAAGAGTTGGACACTCAACCGACTGAGCCACCTAGGTGCCCGTTTTGTTTTGTTTTTGACACTAAGTTGTGGAATTTCTTTATATATTTTGGATACTAACACCTCATCAGATGTATGGTTTGCAAATATCTTTTCCCATTCAGTAGTTTGCCTTTTTTGTTGTTTGTTCTGTTGATAGTTTCTTTTCCTGTGCAGGAGCTTGTTGGTTTGATATAATCCCATTTGCTTATTTTACCTTTGTTGTCTTTGGCTTGAGGAGAATGGTCCAAAAAGTATTGCTAAGACTGACGTCAAAGAGCTTACTGCCTGTGTTTTCTTATCGGAATTTTATGGTTTCAGGTCATACATTCAGGTCTTTAATCCATTTTAATTTGTTTTTGTAGTGGTGTCAAATACTGGTCCAGTTACATTCTTTTGCATGCAGTTTTCCTAACACCATTTATTGAAAAGACTTTCTCCCCACCGTATATTTTTGTTCCTTTGTCATAGATTAACTGATCATATATGCATGGGTTTATTTCTGGGCTTTTTATTCTATTCCATCGACATATGTGTCTGTTGTTGTTTTTTTTTTTTTTTTTAACGTTTATTTATTTTTGAGACTGAGAGAGACAGAGCATGAACGGGGGAGGGTCAGAGAGAGGGAGACACAGAATCTGAAACAGGCTCCAGGCTCTGAGTTGTCAGCACAGAGCCTGATGCGGGGCTCGAACTCACGGACCGCGAGATCATGACCTGAGCCGAAGTCGGCCGCTTAACCGACTGAGCGAGCCACCCAGGCGCCCCATATATGTGTCTGTTTTAATAGTACTATATTAATAGGATGACTGGAGCTTTGCAGTATAGTTTGAAATCAGGGAGTGTGATATGTCCAGCTCTATTTTTCTTTCTCAAGATTGCTTTGGCTGTTTGGGGTCTTTTGTGGTTCCATACAAATTTTAGGATTCTAATCTAGTCTGTGAAAAATGCCATTGCTATTTTGATGGCAGTTGCGTTAAATCTGTAGATTACTTTGGATAGTGTGGGCATTTTAATGATATTAATTCCTCTAATCCATGAGCATGGACTATCTTGCCATTTATTTGCATTGTCTTCAGTCTCTTTCATCATTGTCTTACAGTTTTCAGAGTGCAGGCCTTTCAAGTCCTTGGTTAAATTGATGCCTAAGTATTTTATTCTTTTTGATGCAAAGAAATTATGGTTCCTCTTTCCAAATCCCTATCTTAGAATAAAATCATAAGGAGACCCATGTCATAAGTATCTTTTCATTTTGAAAGAGAATTTAGCTAGCAACAGTTTTGGATGCTTAAAAAAAAGTAAAGACATTTTAGTAAACATTACCTTGATATTTATTTTGACCTACAGGAATGGTAAGCAGCAACCCACAGGGTGTGGAAGACAGCCATTCTCCCACCAAAACATAGATTATGCATTCCTTGGAGGAAAGGGTCACATCATATACTTTTTTTGTGGTCACTTGAAAGCGTTTATTGAGATTCTGCTGTGTATGTGCCCCTGCCTAACAACTTGTATTAGAAAGATGAAAAAGACACTACCCTTCCCCCCACACCACCAGAGTTTTGCTCACAGTATGGGTACACTTTGTTAATATTGATTCATTGTGCATGACTGATTGCTCTTCCCTGCATATACTCTCCTGAGGTTGCTAAAATTCTCACTGCCTTCCATTAAAGCTGTGACAGCTAATATTCAAATGCTGGTGGTTGGAGTATTCATTCTTTGACTCGCTCATTCAGTTATTCAGCAAATCTCTATTGAATACCTGTTATGTTCCAGGCACTGTGTTTGGCCCTAGGTATAAGCTGGTGAACACACTTTTAATATTAATATATCATTATGATTATATGATATATTAAGCTATGATATGTTTGGAAAATTAATAGTGCAGGAAGAATAACAATCTTATTATTTAGAAATCACCGGCGGAATTATTGACTATTCAAAAGGTTTGTGAGAAAGAGATAATAGTATGAGTGTGTCAACTAATGTATTAGCCAGTTAGGGGGGGATTGTAAAGCAGAAGTCATTAATATCTTGAGTCCTAAAAATTATGTTTTTAAAAAAATGCATTTGGGGAGCAGATAGCTCAGAAGTTTGGCAATGAAAGACCAAACATTTTAAGTCCATGTAATTGGTTGAAATCCAGCCAAAATTGATAACAAATGCAACTCTTCCCCATCTGCTGGTTTATGTTAATGAGTCGGTGATCTCATTTAGTTTGCTAGGAGACAGGTGTCTATATTGCTAAAGCAGCTATTCAGTTGGCACCTAGCCCTAGTCTCAGGCAAAGTCTTGAATCTAGCTATGGGGTAGGACTCAGCTTACAATATGGTCCCAAGAATCCCAGGACAGGACAGCAAAGCTAGAACTGAAAATCACTGTAGGTCTGTATCCAGTCTGTCCAAGAACTGAATCAGCCGTGGCAGATAAGATTCCAATCAGCTGTGCATACATTCTCTGATTCCTAGAGTTGAAAGTCTGCCAAGCAGAGAGTTCTGATAGAAATTTTTGCTAGAGACAGTCAAACCCAAATACCAAGACCAAGCCTGATTGGGTGGTACCTTATTTCCTTCTCGAACTTTCATGATTTTCCAGAAAACAAGAGTATGCAAGTATTTTTTTTAAACACTTGTAAGGATAAAATATCACAGATGGAATATCACAGTTAGGAAAAACCCTAACCTTTAATGTGTACCTGTTATTGATAAATAGAGGAGTGAAGGAGAATACAGACTATGAAATTGGAGAAGAGCTTCGGTTCAAATTCTCCCATTGTCACTTATTTGTGTAATTCTGTGAAAGTTACTTAACTTTTCTGGTTTTCATTTCTTCCATCCATAAAATGGAGATAATAGAATTACCAAGTTCATAGAAAATTGTTACAAGGATTGAGTTAATGCATATATTTAGAACAATACCTGGCATATAATAAAGGTTTGCACAAATTATCTCATACTACTGTGTGCCAAGAATTATGCTGATTCAATGAAAAAAATCCTCACGTTATTGAATTCTGTCATCAGGTATTATGTGCTGCCACTTCATAGATGAGGACACTGAACTTCAGAATGGTGAATGATAGGGAGGAATTAAGGTGGCTTATTGAGTCTTTCTAATGCTAAACCAAGATCTTGCTACCATAGTTAGTTGCTTGAGATCACACCACAAGTAAGAGACCAGGGATTATAATGCAAGTTTCCTGGTTCTCATTTGAATATACCTTTCATGCATTATGTGAACCATAATTAGAGAAACACAGTAATTTCCAATTTCTAATTTTGTTTAGCACAAAGGAAAAATATATATAATTTAGTAAGGAGTGTTTAATTTTATGATTTTTATTAAAAACAATGATTAACGGCCAGAAAGATTTAATTCTTAAAGAAATATTAATAATAAATATTAATTAAGTATTGCTACTATGTAGCAAGTGTGATGCTTAATCCTGGGGTCAGTGGGGTAAATAGTACAGGTAAGATAATTCCTGGAAATTTTCTAATAAATTCTAATTACTCAGATTATTTTTTCTTTCACCACATTCTTTCACAGTTTTTACCAGTTTGAGAAAGTGGCTCTGATTCTACTTATAAAGAAAAAATTATCCTTGCTGATAACAATTTGATAGCAGCTATAACCATAATCTGTAAAAACTGATCATCAAGGCACTTAAAGGAAGAGATTGTTTTAATTATTCTTCTATTGGACTTGGTTTATTAAGATTTGCACACATTCATGATCCACTCACAAATGAGTAAAATGCCTAGTGGTGCTAGGACAATATCTCCATGACTTTAAGAGCTTCCCAAAGAGGTAGACCATAATGAAGGCATTCATTAGAGGTCTATGAACCAGGGAGGTGGCACACATTGAAGTTCCCACATCATCATTCATACTGATCTGATTAACTCTCCCAGTTTCATTTCCAGAGTGCAAAGATCAGGAATTTTGGCAACCATCTGGGTAACAGGAGTCCCTCCCCAAGGATCTTGTAAATTTCTGCCCATATGTTCCCTGCAAAATTGCACTGCCTGCAGCTTTCTTCCCACCGCTCATGTCTGCAAAGATGACCAACCAACCAGATCTTGTGACAGGGCCCTTCAGCCTTCCAGGAGTATGCCAATGTTGTCATTCCTCACTGGGACATATACCTGACTTTTATTGATAGTGTGAGCACTGAGAATTGTAGCCAAGACCATTAGACATGAGAAGACATTGTCTGACACTAAACTTACAATACATAGAGCCATTAAAAAAGGAGTTTGTATATAAAAGTCACCAAAATATAGTGCCCCTTCTATCTTACAGTACAACACCTGGGAAGCAACCTTTAGGAACATAGAGTCTGATGTAATTCTCTCCAAATGGGGAACCTCCAGGGAGAAAAAAGATACAACATTGATTTATTTGGATTATCATACAAATGCCATTTTTAACAACCTCAAATCAAGGGTTGATTCATGGAATTATGCTTATTAAAATGATAGCAATCCCAGGCAGGGTTTCCCTTATCTGATTTCCCTAAATCCCAAGATAGCCCTTGGTAGAAATGTCTTATACTTGTCAGCATCTTTCATCAACTGAATAATAAATGAAAGTTTCCCTCTTCTGAATAACTCAAAGGAGCATGTGCTTAGAGATTCTACATGCTCCCCTTTTCTCTAGTTTTCAGTCTGAGCTAGAATATTTATCTCCTTGCATTCATCAGAAGATATATATTTGAAGGGTGTTCGATCATGGCAGTAAACATTGAATATTTAACTCATTTTTGAGAGCGGAAAGATACAGACTTCTCTCTAAGAGTATTCTTCTACAGATTTTGTTTACAGCCCTGTTATTGAAAGGGAGAACCACATAAACATCAGGTTTATCAGGGGGTAGAGCTATTAAAATCTGCCTCCTGTTCTCAGATAACCAGAAACCCAGGTGTAATCAGGTGAGAACCGGTAAAACTTGACCTTACAACACCTTGATCCCTTGATGAGAAAACATGTCATAAAACCTAGATTGTGTCTGCTGAAGCTCTCAACCTGTCCTAAACTATTGGAATTCCCCTCCAGATAGTATCTGACACTACTCTAATTAATGCTTAGATAGAAGATTGTGTGATTTTCTCCTTGTGACCCAAGGCCCAACCACACCCTTGTGGGGTAGGTGGAGCATACTTAAGAAGAAATAGTTGTCTCCATTAGCAATCAACCTGTAGAGATGTGGGTCACAGGGCAGGACAGAAACTCATTCAACCTGAGAGTTTCATGAGTTGCAATCTTGTCTACTTTGTGGTGTTACGGGTTATTGTGGCCCAGCTTTTGGTTCCCAGACATAAACAGAGTGATTCCAATGGTAGGTATAAACTGCCTCTTGCCAAGTTAGGCATGTTGGAATAAACAAGAATGTGGCTGGGTAAGGGATCCTGAGGTTCTGTTTGAGTCTATGCACAAACTGTGCACAAACTCTGTTAATCAGACTCCACTTAATTTATCGGCTTTACCCATTCTCTGCTTCTCTTCTATAAAGCATAGCCACTAATGCTCATAGCTACAGTGAGCAACCAATGTAGTCTGCCCCATTCTATCCTGATTTTAGCATTGACAGTCCTGAATCCCAGGAAACCATCAGTGCTAGGAGAACCCAGATAGTCACTTTATTCATTACACACTAAATTTGAATTTCTAACAAGAAACTCGGTAGTGACTCATACACCTTTTTTCCCACCAATTGAGTTGAATGTTTACCAAGAATCTGTTAGGCCATTTGTTCCCAAACCTGTTTATTTACTTGTTATAATTATGTAATTTAATTAAATACAGTATAAACCGATCAAATATCTGTGTGAAAATAAAGTGTTGTGTCACTATGGAAACTAATTGCACTGTTTTAGAAGGACCCAATAAAGGAAGGTTGCTAAAGAAATTTTGTTCAATTATATGTGACAAGATAATAGTAAATGAGTCAGAAAAAGATATATATCACATATATCTGTAAGTTCTTATTCCTTGTAGAAATTGAAAGTGGATATTACAGATAATCCATTATGAGTGTGGCTTACTTAATACTCTCCATCAGTCACCGTAGGTTGATGCCTGGCATCATGCAGCAGAGAGGAGCGCAAGTTAAGTTTTGTGTACCAGGGACCAGATCTGTTTTACTCCCTGTAACCAAGTACCTTGATTGCTACCAGGAAAATACTAAGAGCTCCCTGTATGAAGAACGTTTAATAGATGAAGAGTCAGTGAATGAATGAATGAATGAATGAATGAATATCTTTCAAGAACACTATAGTTCACCTTGGAGAATTAAATTTTAAATTATGAAAAATTAAAATATGTGTTATTTATTTAATTATTTCATCTTTTTTCCTTAGAAAAAGAATAGATAGGTATCTGATTTTCTAGGCATTGGAAAGATTCTAAAGATGAATAAGCTACATAATACAAAAAAGTACAAGGACACATGTGTTCAGAATGTAATGATGGCTTCAGCTAGGCATAGACCAATCAGAAGAAGACTGGACAGTCAGAAAGGATATCATTATTACACAGTAGTGGTACGTGTGGACTGAGGAATTGGAACTCAGTTTATGGAAGAAAATAATCAATTCTGAGTTAAGTCATCATGCATATAGGCTTTGGAATCAAACAGACCTGAATTAAAGTCAGACTCTCACACTTAGAACCATTTGCACTTGGGTAATTTATTTAACCCCTCTCAGCTTCAATTTTCTCATCTGTACAATGGGGATAATGATGGATGCTGAAGTCGTTACAAGGATCAAATACAGTAATATATTTACATACATTACACTTATGCACAGTTTCTCACCCATGGCAAACACTTTCCATCTGTAAACTATTATAAAGAGAAACAGGCTGTAAAAAGTTGAGACTTCAAGAAGAAACTAGCATTTGAGCTTCTAAAAGGATGTAGGTTTAGATATGGGTAGGAAAGGGTGTAGGGAGGACAGAGAATGCAAGAGAAAGAGTTTTCAGGCACAAGAACAAGAGGTGTACAGATTCAGGGAATGCTGGTAAATGTACAAGAAGAACAAGAAGGTTGGAGCATCAGAAGGAAAGGGAGTGGCTCCCTAACTTTGAACACCCTGGAAATGCTTTTGGAGTTTTGGGAAAATACTTACTGCAACCTGGAATATTTATCAACTGTATTGCAGAGGGTAAACTCCTAAATTAAAGAGAAAGGGACCAGGTATCAGTCAGTCTGTCCCTTGGAAAAGTAAGAGCTATTTGAAAACTGCCTAGGCAAACATGGGCATGAAAAAATGAGAAAGGGCAGCCAAGGAAGTGATCCAATCCCATATCTTTCTACTTGCAGAAGTTAGCAAACTGTCTACAGGTGCCTACACTGTGACGTTAGCCACAGAATATTTCCTTATCTCTTCTTTTGATTTTGTTATAGATTTTGCAGTGCTTAAGTAATTTGGTTTGAAATAGTCTTTCTTCCTCATGTGATGTGCTTTCAGTCACCTCATTAATTTTGATTTTATGGTCAGTAAAGTTTCTGTTATTTCTGCAAATTTCATATCTGGTTAGTCTCTAGGATTTTTTGCCTTTTTATATTGTTTTCACAAGTACCCATCTTTCAGCGTTTGCCATTTCTTCCTTCCCTTCAACTGGAGTCTTACTGTCTCTGCAGAAGATCTTTCCCACCCATGCCAACCTATATATTTTTCGTGTTCTAATCTCCTATGGACCTTATTAATCATGTTTGTCACTGACCTTTATATCACATACATAATTCTTAGATTTTAGGTGAGTAAATAGGTTATGTATCTTTCTATTCCATTAAATCATAATCCTCCCACCATGCTATTTATTCCACAAATATGATCTAAGCATGTCCTTTGTACACGACACTTCCCTGGGATTATGTATAGAAGAGTAAACGGCCATACTACCTGCTATCATAGACCTTAAGTATAATACGATGACAGAAATGAGATGTAACTAAATGAGATAATTTCAGATAATGATAAATCCTGAATGAAATTAACCAGATGATGTGTTAGGAAGAGATTGTTAGGACGAGGCAGGGTATGTTAGGGCATTCAGGAAAATCTTTTTGTGGAACCTATGTTTTGAATGAGACCTGCATCATCAGGAATAGACTATGTCGTGATCTAGGAGCAGTTTCTTTTGGACAAAAAGAACAAGTACAGAAGTCCTGAGGCAAGGCCAGGCTGACCTGTTTGAGGAACACAAAATGGTAGGTAAGACTGGAACCCAGTAAGCAAGCAGGTAGTGGTGCAGAGGAAGAAGGAAGTGAGACCGTGTAGGTCTGGGTGATGTACACAGAATTTGGATTTTAATGTAAGTGAAATGAAAAATCAGGGTACACTTTAAAAATTTTTTTTTTTTAATTTTGAGAGCGCACAAGTGGGGAAGGGGCAAAGAGAGGGGCACAGAGGATCCAAAGTGGGCTCTGCACTTACAGCAGCAAGCCTGATGTGGGTTTTGAACTCACAAACTGTGAGATCATGACCTGAGCCGAAGACGGACACTCAACTGGCTAAGCCACCAAGGTACCCCAAGACTTTTAAGCAGAAGATACACATAGTCAGACTTCAGTTTTCAAAAGATCCCATTAGCTATTGGATCCTTTGGAGCAGGGGTAAAAAATCATTAGGAGCAGGGGCAAAAAATAAATCTGTTATGATGTCATTGCTAAAGTCCAGCTGGAAATTTATTTTGCTTCACACGAGGATCGCAGCAGGAGTATCAGAGGGAGGTGTACGGATTGGGACACCTGTTGAAGGTCATATAGATAGTCATGACAGGATTTGCTGATGAATGCGAATATCAGAGGAAGAAGAAGGGACAACTTCAGAATGAATCCTCACTTTTTGTCCCAAGCATTTGAGTGGATTGAGGTACCATTGCTGAAAAACCAAAAAAAAATGTTTTTAATTTTAATTTATTGATGTGTTCTCATCTGAAAAAAAAAGTTTTTTTTTTTTCGAACTAAAACTAATGATAGTCCTTTCTAAAAGGTGTACAACTTTTCCAAGTTATGCTGATGGCTATGCAATACCTCCCCAACTTTTTTTTTTTTTTTTCACAATTCCTATAGTATATGTCAGAAGTTGGCAAAACTTTTCTGCAAAGGACCAGTTAGTAAAAAATTTAGGCCTTGGGGGCCATACTGTCTTTAGCCATAGGCAGTTTATAGGTGTATGAGTGTGGCTGTGTTCCAGTATTGTTTTATTTAGGAAAAACAGGTGTGGTCTGAAGTTCCCCCACCCCTCTTACACCTGGTCATAGAATGATATCCTGAACAAAACTCATATATGCTTCTAATTCATACTACTCATAAAACATATTCAAGTTAGGAATAGAGGCTACACAAAAGAATACAAAACCAGTCTTATGTTTTGTTTTGTTTTGTTTTTAAGAGTCATTTTATTTTCCTTGTTAAGAATTCCGGTGAGCATTGGACTGTGTTCAAACCCCTAGGCTTTGCACTGAGCATGGAGCCTCCTTGGGATTCTATCTCTCTCTTTCCCTCTCTCCCTCTGCCCCTCTCCCACCTCCCCTCTCTAAAATTAAAAAAATATATATTCATCCCCAAATGTACAAGGTATAGAATCTCGAAATATGATCTGTGTGCTTTGATTAAAGGATCTCTCTGTTTTCAAACCTCAAGAGAAAAATGGAGGTTAGGAGGCCTTTTAAAATTGAGTGACAGAGGTGGAATATTTATTGTTATTTTTAATTCAGCTCAATTATTCCAAGTGGCTTTTCATTCTCCTAATTTCTTTTGGAAAGTACACGTCCTTGAAAGGTGTCATCTGAATTCGACAATTACTTCCCCTTTGCAGGGGTCAGAGCTAGTTACTGTCTGTATCTCACAGAAGAATACAACCCCTACATTCTAAAGGTTATTAATATTTACTCCAAATTGTGATGTATTGAAGTCACAGCTTTTATCTCGCCTCTGAGATCCTGATAACAAAAAAGACAGGAAGATCAATAACCACATGATGGGTAACTAATTGCTTTTGCTTCAACCTGCAACCTTCCATCCCTCTCAGAGCTCATTCCAAAGTCCATTTGACAATCTTGGATATTGTTTTCAACTGTGGCTCTCAACAGTCTGGATTCCAAACTGAGTTGGAAAAATATGTTGATACCTTTTCAGTCGATAATGCATTACACATACGTATTCCTCAGTACTATCCATACAGAAAATTTATTAGAGGTAGTAAGGTGATTATCAAGAAATGGAATTTCTTTTTGCTAAGAGTAATTATCTATTAAATGGTATTTAATTACTTTGGGGGGGTATGTTTGTAATGGTGACTATTGTGGTGACTTGCAAAGTCAAACTTCTCATCCAAAAATTGTTTATTTAGCACCACTATTTTTAGCTAACACATTCTCATCAATAACCAGAGGCCACATTCTCATCCAAAGGCTTAACAAAATTAACTTATGGAATCTTTACAGCTCCACAAGGTGGGTTCTCCTATTTTCTAAATTGAGACACAGAAGCTTTATGGTAAAAAAAAAAAAAAAATTCTGGATTTGCTTCTTATCAAATTTGTGCCCTTGGGCAAATTTATTAATCTCTTTGTGCCTCAGTTTTCTCATCTATAGATTGGGAATAACAATAATGCCTTCCTCACTGGGTTATAAGATAAGTTAGAATTTTAAAGCTCTTAGAAGAATGCCTGGCCCACGTTAAGGATTTTTAACTACTAAGATAAAGCTAACTTGACCAAAGTCACAAAGCTAGTAATAGCAGGAACATTATTTATAAGATGCTATGAAGAATACAGAGATGAATCAACAGACTGGAAGATCTGGCATACGTGTATCCTAACAGAACATTTTAATGGCATTTAAATGCATTATAGAACATTTTAATGGCATTCAGTCTGTTTTTTCCTTTTAGCATCATATTTCTATTTTACTGAGTAGGGAATAAATCTCCACCCATGCAAAGTGAGAGAGAAATTGCGCCTTTCCCAGTCAGTTTATATCTACTGGTGGGAAACACTCATCTTTGAGCTAAGAGGCAAACAGTTCCCCCTTATCCAAAGTTTTCTGCAGATTCATTACCCTCAGTCAACTGTAGTCTGGAAGCAGGTTATCTTTCTGTTGTATGTCAGGTCAGCAGAAGCCTAACACCACATCACAATGCTGACCTCATTCATCTCACTTCATCTTCTCACTTAGGCATTTTATCATCTCACATCATCATAAGAATAAGGGTGAGTACATTACAGTAAGGTGTTTTGAGAGAGACCACATTACAGTATGTTATTACTAGTTATGGTTGTTAATCTCTGTTTCTTTTTTTTAAATGCTTTTTATTTTTGAGACCGAGAGAGACAGAATGTGAGCAGGGAAGGGGCAGAGAGAGAGGGAGACACAGAATCCGAAGCAGGCTCCAGGCTCTGAGCTGTCAGCACAGAGCCTGACATGGGGTTCGAACTCATAAACCCTGAGATCATGACCTGAGCCGAAGTCAGATGCTTAGCCAACCGAGCCACCCAGGTGCCGCTATCTCTGTTTCTAATTTATATATAAAAATTTATCATAGGTAGGTATATATACAAAAAGAAAACATAGTATTTTTAGGGTTCAGTATTAGCTGCAGTTCCAGGCATCCACTGGGGGTCTTGGAAGGTATCCCCTGTGGATAATGGAGGACTGTATATGAGTTCATTCTTGTTTATGTTGTTTGCAATGTTTGCATTAATTTACAACTACATTTACAACTTCCTGTTGAGAATGTGCTGGGTGGAAAATTGTAGAGAGTAGTTTTACAAATAAATCAATTACTTATCATTTTTCTATTAAAACATTGATTATGTTTTTGCTTAGTAACTTTTAAAATTGTAATAACTTCTTACCGACCACTGAGCATTAACAGTATGGCTATTCATAATTAAGAGTTTTTGAAGGCCATTTACATTCCTATGGTTATAGGTATGTTGCTTCATGACCCACATCCTCAAACACAGTATTTCTTGTGCATTTTGATGGGTGATTAATTTTAAAGATGACGGAGATAACTTTTGCAAAAGTGCACATTTATTCTTTTCTGCTCATCTTGCCCAATGGCTGCCCTCAATTTTGATCAAAGATAACCTTCTCGCTTTTTCTTAACTAGCAGTGTTTTAATATTTCATCATCTTAATTTAAACACTTGATTATTCACTTTCAATTCGTTTCACTTTGAGCCCAAAGTTATTTCTTAGCTAGATGAGAATTTAAAAAGGAGGTAAAAGAAAAGCTGTAAGAGAGAGTCCCAGCCTATCTGATGAATGGAGCAAGAAGTGTTGAGTTTGTATCTGTGTCAGGAATGTGTCTTCTTTGGTTGATTAGCCTTCTATGCCTCGGCTGCAGTGAGAATGTTTTTTTTTAACCAAAGTACTAACACAGAAAGCCAACTGAAAGCCTCTTAAAGATTTCTCGCTTATATCCATAAAATCCTATCCTCAAATGTGGACAAATTGATGGGGGTGGTGTTGGAAGTACAGCCTAAGAGATTTAGTTAAGTCAGGAGATACTTTCTGCATAGAATGAAATGGCCCTGTATATTGAGAACTGAGTATTTGATGTGGCCATTGCCTTAGAATCATTTCCTTGTTGTTGCAAGTCCTTTAAAAGCTTTCCGGAATAAAGCCGATTTGCTTTCTTGGAGTCTTGTACTTTTAATGGGTTTCATGCTGTTACAAATACTCAGACAGGACTTCCCTTTCAATTCCCTGAAACGTTAGATTGAGACAATTAAATTCCCTTTGCGAATCTTTTGGAAGTAATCTGGAACTAAGAGAGTGGGGAAATAATTGCTATAGATCAGTGGGCCTCTAAGTGTGGTCTCCTAACCACAAGCATTAGCCTCACCTGCTAATTGTTAGAAATACAAATTTTGCAGCCTGACCCCAGCCCTCCTAAGTCTGAAATGCGTTGGAGGTGGGGCCCGGCAATCTGATGTACTCAGGTCACAAAGAAATGCATGCTCTTCTGTGAAGTCTGTGAAAACACCATTACCTGTGATTCTGATTTTTGACTCTTTAGCACGCTTCCAGAGTGAACCATTATTTCAGTAAGTACAAATCTCCCCAAGCCAATCATCCTCTCAGCATAAAACCTACCTGGCATTGTCACGCATTATTTTCTGATGTGACCACTACCTATGTACCTACCAAATTATACCAGTATTTGTCTCTCTCATTTCCATCAAAACATAACCCCTTTTTCACCTCTCCTTAAAACATCCATAAATACCTTCAGTGGTTCATTCTTTCTAACGTGTTGTTGTAAGTGCTGTTTCCCCCATTAGGGAAAGAGCTTTATGGATTTGTTGGTGTATTCAGTCAAGAAACAAGTAGTCTTCTCATATGTTCAAGGTGAGGGGATGGGCTATATTTTGTTCCCATCCCTGCTCTGCAGGGCAAGTGCATTAAACCCTCTGAGGTTCAGTTTTATTACCTTCAAAGTGGGGATGCTAATTTCTATTGTTAAGTATCTGCATATTGCTTATTATGTATCAGACATCTGTTTTAAGCTCTTTATAAGAACTAATCAACAAATTCTCACCACTCCCCTTTAGTGTAGGCATCATTTTTATCTCCATTTTGCAGACAAGAAAACTGAGGCAGAGAAATGATACTCACCCCACGTCCTGGTCCTATATGTGATAAAGCTGATAATCCAACAGTCTGGAGCCCAGTACTAGATGCTGGATCCCAATGCCTACACTTTCTAATCTGATATTGTAGGTAATGCATATACTTTGACGGGGCCTGACATGGACACCTTTGATATTGGGTTGCTACTTTTAACCTACTTTAAGAAACGTGCAGTTCTGTGGAAGGAGAAAAACATGGAAACAAAATCAATAAAATGTTATGGGTGTGCATTGGTTTCCTATTGCTAATACAATACATTACCACACACTTGCTGGCTTAAAACAACACAAATTTATTATCTTGCCATTTGGGAGGTCAGAAGTCTGAAATAGGTCTCAGTGGGTTAAATACAAGGTTTTGACAGAGTTGCATTCTTTCTGGAAGCTCTAGGGGAAACATCATTTCTCTGCCTTTTCCAATTCCTAAATGTCACCTGCTTTGCTTGTCTTTTGTGCCCCCTGTATCTTCGGAGCGGGCAATGACATCACTTCAGCCTCTTTCATTGGCACACCTTCTCTAACTACAAGACTTCTGTCCCCCTCTTCCACTTTTATGAACCCTTGTGACCACATCGAATAACTTCCCCCATTTCAAGATTTACAATTTAATCCTATCTACAAAGATCCTTTGGCCGTGCATGATAACACATTCACAGGTTCTGTGGAGAAGGATGTAAACATCTTTGGGGAAGCCTTTATTATACCTACCACAATGCATTTTACAGTATGTTTGCATACACACACGTACATGCTTGCACACACAAGCAGAAGACAGGGTGAGGGAAGTCAGGAAAGCTTTTTGAAGAAGTCGTGCTTGAACGTAATGCTTAATCTTAAATAGGTTTTTAATTAGTCCAATCAAGGAGGAAGGAAAGGCAATTTCCAAGACCCTCCTATCCTTAAACAGTCATGGCACAGTTAGGTTGCAGGGTAGTTCCAGTGACTGGAGGATTGGGTTCCACGGGTAGCAGTGTGTGGAGTTGAAGCCAAAATGGTTAGTAGGGTCAGATAATCAGTGTCATTGAATGAGAAGCTAAGGCATTTGGCTTTTATTGGCCGACAATAGGCTTCTTTTCCTATGAGACACAGTAAGGTACATATGGTAAACACTCAGTAAATACCATTGATTCATAAACTATACAACTGAATAAATACAGAGGTTATTACACAGTTTGGTCAGGAAAAATAAACCTGATAACTCCTTCTCTGTTCTGAAAGCAATATCTGATTTGAGCATTTCATTGATCTGCCTTATGTTCCCCTGGGAAGCAGAAGAGCATTAATTGCCCCTGAGCTGCCTGTGCAGACTTAGTTACACATTCTGGTTAGGAAACCACTTGGATTTAAAGGAACTGTTGCTCTCCCAGGCCAAAAGGTTCTGTCTGTTGGTGAGGTACAACAGTCAGTTTGGAATTCAACGCATATGATGCACGTTCCACCCTACACCTTCATGCACCCTCACAGAGTAATATGTTAGCCTTTGATCCAAAAGTAAACAGGACTCTGTGAGGCTGAGACTAGGTTGTTCACCAACCCATTGTTCACCAACCCATTGGGTGTGTTCTCAGGGCTCACTTAGTATTAAAATCACATTCTATCGCCTCTCTCTGTTGATATGCTTGTCTGAGTGCAAGCTGTGCCCTATGGCCACAGAAGTAATAAGAAAAATCATTGATTTCATAGCTTCTTCCTACAACAGGCTTTAAGTTCTGTGGTTGTGTCATCATGGCAGCTTGAAGCCTCAGGAGAGGGACGGGCATTATCAATCATGCCCCAAACAAAGGGAAGAGAACATAAGATACAGACCTGTGACTTCTCCAAGAATTACCTCCTATCTATTAGTTCATTGCATTTGCTTTCTCCAGACTGACTCGTCTCAAGAATGTCTCAACACGTTGGCATTCTTACATTTTGTCTCTTGTCCAAAATTCTTCCCCTTGGTAGAATCAAGGGGTAGAGTGGAATTTCTAAAGTTGAACCATCCTGGTTTCAGCTTTCTACTTAGACTTTATAAATAAAGCAGCTCTAAATAAATAAAGGGCCTCCCTTTTTCAAAGAAGATAGCCATTCTTTTTTCATTTGTTTATTCACTGACAGCATATTAGCTGAGTTCCTACTACATAGCTGGCACTTTGCAAGGTACCATTAATATTGCAATGCATGAGATAGGAGCACTGTGCCTGCTTTTATGGAACATGTCCAGGTAATGGGGGAGCTAGACCTTGGCAAAATAAATAAATGGATAAAATAGTGACTGCTCATAGAGTGCTACTCAAGGGCTGGCACTTAGAATGCTTTACCCTCTGTAGATCCCCACAACTCAGTGAAGTGTAGGTGATTCTGTCCTATTTCAACCAAATTATCAGAAGTCATAGAGTTCTAAAGTATTGGAGCCTGGATCCCATTTTCATGGCTTACCTTCTTATGGTCAGTGCTCAGAAGAAAATCACTGGGTGCCCAGGGAGGCTGCCATCAATTAAGGTTTGACACTTCCCCAGAAAACCAGAAACCCACAGCCTAAATCATGACAACCAATTCCGTAGCCAGGCTGCATGTTGCATTTCATCACCATGGTAATGAGATGCATTTCTCACTAACCTCTCCCTAGACCTCCCCAGATCTCCCATCCCCGGGGGAGCTCCTTGAAGATCATTTATGAAAATCAGCAGTAAGCACCAGTGGCCTTTTGAAACCTCTCAGTGAGTGCTTAATGCAGTAATTGTTTACTCTGATTTGTAATGAGAGAGAATAACCTGGTGATGTTAGTGACTGATTAATTTTCCTGCATGTATTCCAGAGCAGAAGGCACCTTGAAGAGCGAGACTCATTTTCTCCTCCTGCGGATTACCCTGTCTTGATTCATGCAACCACACTGTACCCCACCGGCACACCTCAGATCACAGCTTGCCTTGGATTTGCATAATATGAAATTACTTAGCTAAATTATTATCACATGTAGGATCTGTTATCACTTTCTTACCTCCGAACCGGTGAAAATGTTGCCATGGAATCACTAGTATAAAGGAAGATGTCTGTGGGTTGCTGGTTTATTCAGAGGATGAATGGACAGTTTTATTTTTCCCCTTTACGACAGACACACGGAAAGCAGCTAGTATTTACGGGGCTCAGAGTGGCCATTTTGAAATTGCCAAGAAGGAATATAAATACTGAACAGATGTAGCAGGTCATGGGATAAATAAGACAATGAGGCTTCTATGAAATCAAGCTAGTGTGTTCGGGGCAGGAGGAATTTCTCAGATGTGTGTATGTGCCTTCCTATTTGGAAACGGCTTGTTTACACCAATTGGGCTTTTGTTACAGGGCAGCATGTGTGATGCTGGAGAACTGAGGCCTTGTAAATTGGCCCTTACCAGCTGCTTTGTCTTGTCTTCTAAATTGCTTGAAAACCTATTAAGATATATGACCCACATAAAAGTGGACCAGAGGGTTTCTGTATCATGGCCCTTGGGGATCAGATTTTACTTTATCGCCCATTAATGCAGAAGGGATTTCATCAGTCGGCTTACCTTCTCCCACCTCCAGGGGTTATAAAAATCCTAAAGATTAGCCTCTCTAGCATATTAGCGAAGATGTGAATACCTAGACAGCCGTTTGACAGACAGATATGCAGGGATTTAAGGGATAGATGCAACGTGGGTCATGGGGTAGAGATATACCAAGTTTGTGGAGAACTGGTTGGCCCGAAAGGGCCTCAAAATATTAGACAATTAGCCCCAGAATTAAAAAGATGTGAACAGATCTTTGTTACTAACTTTCTAATGAGGTGGCTGTCCTTTGTTTTTCTTACAAAGCAGGAAGGCAGTCTCACATCCTCTGGGCATCCTGTTCAAGGCATCTTTGCTTCCAGTGTTGATTTCTGTGGCCTGGATCATGCTGCTGTCACAGCTTCTTAACCAAGTTTACACGTTGTGTGTGCTCAGAATGAACCACAATGCCATCTTGTTTCACATGATGACAGGAAGCTAAGTCTTGCCATCTCTATTCAGGCAGGAGAAAAGAGGTTTCAACTATGAGCTTCTGTATTTCATTCATTCATTCATTCATTTATTTATTTATTTTATAGACAGTGCATGAGCAGGGCAGAAGGGCGAAGGGAGAGAGAGACAGAGAATCTTAAGCAGGCTTCATGTTCATCATGCGGAGCCTGATGCGGGACTCGATCCCACAACCCTGGGATCATGACCTGAGCCAAAATCAAAAGTCAGACGTTCCACGGACTAAGCCACCCAGGTGTCCCTGAGCTGGTGTATCAATTAATGAAGGCAAATGGCACCAACTGCTGGCCTGCTGGCTGGGTTAGACCTGGCAACATGTTTTGTTGGGCTTGTGCTGTATTTTAAAACTGTTAAATTTCCAGTGTATATAGATCGGGAGATTCCACCAAAAACAACAGGTTTCCTAAGTGCTTTTGACAGAAGTCTTCACTGTTCCCTGTGATTATACGTACTCTTGCTTCATTCCTTTATGTTACTTCCTGGCACCCGTGAACATTTCAGTTTTTCATAGCAGAGTATGCCAACTGCATTGTTCTGGCTTTTTCTCAGTGGTCGTGCCTGAAAACTGTTGATGGGTCCATCAGCCCTCTATTCCACTCTTATCTACCCCTCGGGGATCACCTTCAACCTCATCCCTAGGCTTCTCTATGCCTCACCATCCCAATTTCTGCTGCTGCCCTGGTCTCCCTTCCTTTCCCAAGGACGCCACGGAGAGTTAATAGAAAGGGTTTGTAAGATGCTCTAAGCTCTCAGGGACAAATGCACCACTGAGGCCAAACACATTGTTCCTGTTTGTATGGGTGGTTTTCATCTTGCCTCTGAGAGCTGGTCTGGGGCTTCCTCCCGCTTTGGCTGTGTTGTCTGCTCTGGGATCAGAGGAGATGCAAAGCGCCATCGCTCCCTCCACCCCTTTGCCCGCCCCCCCCCCCCCCCCGTGGCACAAGATTGGCAGCCCTGACTCTGCAGCCTTGCATTTATTAGTCGGGAGATGACTGCCCTCCGTTTATCTGTGACTGGGCTCTGCTTAAAGAGGGTGGCTTCCTGCCAAAATGAGATGCATGCCTAATGAACTTGAATGCTCAGAAGCCTGGGTCTCACAGAATCCCTCCACATTAGCCTGCAGCCACTGGAAAAAGTGGAGAAGATTCCAGAAGGTTAATATTGATTGAGTTAACCTCTTGAATTAATTTTCCATGCACATAACTCCACTCACAGAATTGCAAATCCTTATTTTCTAAAAACCGTGCATTAGGAATTGAGATGGGCACTTGCTAGTCTCACCTTTTCTAGTAGAATTATAGTTTGTTTCTTGTTTCTCTTTCTTTCTTTTCTTTTTTTTTCCCATGAGAAAAAGACAAGTATGAATGTGTGCAGAAATGTGGCAGCAGTGGGGGAGAGTGTTATATTCATTTCTAATCTTGAAGCAATTCTTCTTTTGTAGGGAGGGAAATGAAGCTATTTTGAGTTTCTAATCTGGAAGTGAATGCTAGGTTCAGAGTCCACAGTTGTGCCTGTATCAAAGTAGGAAATTGGAAAAACAGAGAAATAATGGCTGCATAGATTTCTGAGCTCACCTTGGCTTCTCAATCCCATGGAAGATTAGGTGGTAGGAGCAGAATGAGTCCTCAGATTGAGTGATTTCAGGCTGTGTAATACCATGTTATGGGCTTTGTGGGAACACAACTGACGGTTTGCAAAATATAGTGGCTGCTAAACCCAAGTGTCTGAAAGATGACAGATCACAGCCTGTCCATTGGTGACCCTGAAACGACAAAGCCAGAGCAGCCACCCGGCCCCATTGTTAACTCTTTGATTTACATGTGGGAGGCTTCGCTCATCTCATTGGCAATAAAGTCGCGATAATGTGGTCCCTGACCTCACCGGCACACCCAATAAGCCCCTTTTCCCCCAGTGCATTAGCCACACACCAGGAGGAAAATTAGTGCACTGAAGCAGGGATTTGCCAAATGCGTTCCCTGGGGAGTAGAAAGAGTTAATGCAATTTTCCAACCTGCCTAATTTACTCCAAGAGGGTATTATGTCCTCTGAGAGAATTGTAGTCAATGTGTGCCTGCAGAGAAGCGGGGGGAGCAAATTTAGGGAAAATACATAAATGATTCCCAGCCCTTTCCCAATATCACATTACAGTACATTTGCATATAACTTTTCTTAGCCTACAAGTGCTTTGACATTCCGACAGTCTTTCAAAATAGATTCAATTTTTTTTTCTTTCTATTTGCAACCGCTGTGGGGTGTAGAAGAAAGAGCCCAGAGAACCAGTACACCCTAGTTACAGTCTTAGCTCTGCGCTGTCTTGTTGTGCCTGAGCTGGTCACTTCTCAGCTTTTTCAACTGTAAAATAAATAGTTTGAGTCAGATGTTTTCTAAGGGTCATTATGCTTTTATGATTTAGTGCTGTAGATGTTTGTAAATATTAATGCTTGGAGCACCTCTTTATCACAACATTTTTAAAATGCATGTAGCATCTCTTCTCCTCATTACTCAAGGCACTACCTAAAACAAATTTATGCGTTCCTCCCTCGTGGAATACTTAAGAACAAATGAAGCTGGTGAGGCTGCCAGGTCACATTTACCAGCAGCTCACGCAGCATAATTGGGGCCACCTTTAACTGCAACCACATTTGAACTCTGAGAAAGGTTTGTGGCCCACAGACCTGGCCACTCGTGACTTCTGACTCTTTTCATCTCCCATTATATTCTGATGAGTGACCCCAGTGCCTGTCGGAAATCCTCAGAACTTAAATATATCCAAGCAGGCAGGTAGAATCTTTAAAAGCTGACTCTAATAAAAGATTTTTAAAAGGGGGTGTTGGCGGCTATAATTGTAGCACCCGAAGCTCTCTCTCAAAAATGGGAAATTTCACAAGCTTTTCCAGTTTTGTGGGTGAGAGCAGGATAAACAAGGAACCAAAAAAAAAAAAAAAAGAAAAGAAAAGAAGAAACTTACTCATTTTGTTTTTCAAAAAATGAGTAAGTTTTTAAAAATTTTGTACTAAGTCCAAGATCTAGTTTCCTGTAGTTGATCCTTGACATTCACTTTGATATAGTAGCCATAAGCCACATACAGGCGTTGAAATTTGGGTGAATTGAATTTATATAAAATTTATATAAAATAAAAAAGATCGGGGTGCCTGGGTGGCTCAGTCGGTTAAGCGGCCGACTTCGGCTCAGGTCATGATCGCGCCGTCCGTGAGTTTGAGCCCCGCGTCCGGCTCTGTGCTGACAACTCAGAGCCTGAAGCCTGTTTCAGATTCTGTGTCTCCCTCTCTCTGACCCTCCCCCGTTCATGCTCTGTCTCCCTCTGTCTCAAAAATAAATAAACGTTAAAAAAATATTTAAAAAAATAAAATAAAAAAGATAAAGGTTCTCAGTCATACTACACAGTTCAAGTGCTCAATAGTCTCACATGACTAGTGGCTACCATATGGGACAGTGCAGATATGTAACATTCCCACATCACAGAAAGTAATAGTTCTGAAAAAAAGTCGATGAATGTTTAAACCTTGAGGAGCTCTTTGTTATGTTTTTGTTTTTATCTTTCCCATTTAATCATTCATTCAAAATATATTAGTTTAAAGGCGGTGTGCTAGATGTCAAAAAAAATTATCCCACCTTCTGAATCTTTATTGTAGATTAGATGTTATGCAAAGTACTTCCCAATACATTATCTGGATTTCTCCCTTTGAGCTAGATACGTTCTATCTGTTGTACAGAAGAGACATCTGAGGCCCAGGATCACACAGTTGGCCACTGCAGAGCTGAGATGCATAAACAGTCTTTCAGATTCCAAAGCCCATGTTAACCTGTGATAGAAACGGTTTCTGGAATACTCTATAAAAAATTAACTTTCTGGACTACAGGAGCAGCAGCAGCATTTGTGAGAAATGATCGAGCTTTCATTTTTGTTGTTTTTTTTTAAATCATTTTGGAAAAGATTTTCTTTTAGTCCAAGAACCTAGGGTTTTAATGTACGGATCACTTCCAAGTCACGTTAAGACAGAGCAGGAGAAAAGGCGCCAAAGAAAGAAAACAAAAGGCAAGCATACATAAGTAACTCACACATTTGTATTTCAGTTGTGTATTTGTAGTCATTTTGTTTGGAGCTGCTGTAGACCCAGTTTAGTCTCCCTGAGCAGACAGCATCCTTCCAGGTAGAAATAAGTGTTAGGTACTTGTTATGCGGTGCCTTCCTTCCCTGTGAAGCAATTCAGCTGAGAAACGAAGAATTGCACTTGAGACTTTATACATTTTATCCCTTGGCAACCCACTGCAGTGATATTACAAACATTGAGGCTGTTAGACTAATGGGAGTAAATATTGCTAAAGCTGTGAAAGATGCTGTAAAATATTCACTCCTTCGCGGGAGAACAATTTACTGAGCACCCGCCCTGTGCTAGGCACTGTGCTGGAGACAAGCTCTGAAAAAAAAGACGTCCTGAAAATCAAATCCTTTCACTGGAGGAGCTCACAATTAAGTAACAGATGTGGACTGTTATATCAGTAACTATAAAATAATACAATCACTAGTGTTGGTAAATGTTTAACCAGATTTTCAAGAAAACATCTTTGTATCAGGCATAGTTGCCATGATGCAGTACCACGACCAGTATTAAGTTACCAACATGATGTCATAGAATCTGGAGTTGGGAAGAGAATGGTTAATGTAAGCAGGACCCGTCAGCCCCAGCTTACCATTTATTGCATTGTATTATAATGTTATAATTATACATTATAGCGTACTGTAGATAATGCCATGTTAGTATTCTGGTTAGAATAAGCAGGTATCCTGAGCAGCGCTTTTAAGGTTAAACACCGCAAGAGATCCTGAGCTTCTTAATGGTAGAGCAGAGATTAGAAATGAGACCGCTTAACTTCTTTCTGTTTTTAAATGTTTATTCATTTTGAGAGAGTACATGCATGCATATATAAATATATGTATGTAACATGTAAAATATGATAAATGCAAAGTAATCTAAAATCATATAAGATAATGCCATGTTAAGGTGATATAAGCTATTAGTTAAAAGTTTGGGTTTTAGGGCACCTGGGTGGCTCACTCAGTTAAGCATCTGACTTCAGCTCAGGTCATGATCTCGCGGTTCGTGAGTTTGAGACCCACGTCAGGCTGTGTGCTGACAGCTCAGAGCCTGGAGCCTGCTTCAGATTCTGTGTCTCCCTCTCTCTCTGCTCTTCCCCCGTTCGTGCTCTGTCTTTCTCTCTCTGTCTCTCTCAAAAATAAATAAACATTAAAAAAATTAAAACAAAAATTTTAGGTTCTAGGACAGGAGCAATATGACCTTAAATTTCAGCTTAACTACTCATAGGCTGTGTGGTTTTAGTAAATTACTTCGCCCCTCTATGCCTCAGTGTTCTTGTCTATTTAATGGGAGAAATGCTCGTACCTATCACAGAGGGCTGTTGTGAGGAAAAGCCTAGAAATTCCTAGTCCCTGATTCATGGTAGGTCCTTACTAAGTCCTGACTTCATGCGTGAGGGAGTGATTAGCAGCATCGCTGGGTAGGAACTAAATGGTCCTGAGGACCTAGAGAAAGCAGAGATTAAGTCATTGTAAATCAGCCAAGGTAGCACAAGAAGACAAAGTGTTTGAAATGGCCCTTGCAGGCTGAGGAGGATCTTGCCAGGCACTTAGAGAGGAGAAGCTCACCCCGGGTCGGTGCAGTGGCAGGAGCAATTCTGTTTGTGGTGGTGGTGCTTCTGTCAGATGACTATTGTCCTTTGAGCACATCTGCCTTCTTTCCCCTCAGACAGCTAGGACCTGCCACGCATCTGCTTCTGCTGTTACTCCTGGAACGCCAGCTTCCTCGGGACCCACTGGGCCACTCAGGGTGACAGCCACATATTGCTAATCCTTCCTGAGGACTTTGTGAGTACTTCTATGAATAGCTTGCACTTTTTTGCCAACAGCCTTTGTTTACCGAAGCCCCAGAAACTGGCGAGGGAGATGTATTAATGATGAGGGCCTCGTTTCTATTGTATCTTACTGAAATTCCATTTCAGCTGCAGAAATGCCAGATGCCTTCCAGTGAAACATAATTTCTTGAAGTACACATATTAAAGGACATCATATTTCATCTTGCCATGCCTGTGGTTTATCCAAACAAAGGAAATGGGTTGTTACTAAGGAAAGCATAACTCAAAATTCCAATTATGACTGTTAAATCACATGTGAAATTACTTTTAATAATTAAAAATAGCTCTCCCCACTCTGCAGTCCTAGCCCGATATTACGTCTGGTGCCATTTTAAGGAAAGCTAATAATCCCTAGGAAATCCCAGTGACCTTAATTGTCTTCATATCCACCCTTCAGTGACCTTTATCGCTTAGATGGTGAAAATCTAAAATAAATGATACTAATATATCTGATGTGCAACTGCATCAAGTTCATTCGTTTTATGCATTTGTTATGTTTCCATGACACTATTTCCTCTGAAGAGGTGAACACGCTTTGTAGAGAGTATTTATTATATCTCTTTCTTAAATTCAAATTTGAAAGCAGCGAGAGGAAAATGTCAACGAGGAGATCGTCATTTGGGGAAGATGTGAAAGCCACACAAGGAAAAGAAACTGAAAAGAAGTGGAGCTAAAGAAGAGAATCAGTCATTATAAACTCCCCTGGCCAAAGGCCAGTGTTGCATAAAAACGGGTAAGAGAGCAGCCAAACCTATTTCCAGAAGCAACAAATTAAACATTTGTGGAATAATTCCTTTGACAAAAGATCCTAAGGTTCTAAGAGAGCCCGTAGGTAGCACCAAGGCCAGACTACCTCCTGGCTGTTTATCATAGGAGCCGGTTTTTATGTCTATATCTCCTATCCAGGAATATTCTTAGAGTCAACCCCATAACTGGTTCTCTAGGGACTGCACATGAAGTGTACGATGCCAAATTTCTTCTTTCTCATGCTTCAAATTAGTGGTGTCACTTTCATACCATTACAGGCTACATTTCCATCATTTTTCCTCAACAACACTGCAAGAGCTGCTCTTCTGTCTATTCATGTAATTAGTCATTCGTTTATTCATTCAACAAACACTTCCTGGGTGTATATTATGTGCTTGGACTGTATTTGTTTGCTTGTTTTTTAAATGTCTGTTTTGGAGAGACAGACTACAGGTTGGGTAGGGGCGGGGGGGGGGGGCGGGCAGAGGATCTGAATCAGGCTCTGCGCTGACAGCACAGAGCCCGATCTGGGGCTCAAACTCATGAACTGTAAGATCGTGACCTAGCCGAAGTCGGAGGCTCAACCGACTGGGCCACCCAGGAGCCCCTGTATTTGCTTTTTTTGTTTTCAGCTGCTAAGTTTGAGAGTCACTTGGTATGCAGCGGCAGATAGCTAATAACACCCATGCTGTGCTAACTGCGAGGCCCTGTTCTTGAGAAAGAATCTCTCACGTAGTAGACAATCAACATTTGTTGGATATATTAACAGATGGAAAGGTGGTGGAGAAAAACTCCTTAATGTGATTTAAAGCCATTTACAACTAAGAGTAGCTATAGTTTCACTGAAAGATTAAAAATAGAACCAATTACTAAAAAAATTACTTTACAAACTATGGCTACCATGTAATTGATATCACATACATGAATACTTAATGCAGCCTGCGCCTTCTTTCCTATTTAAGTCCCAAGTTTCTTTGGCTTAGCAAAGGCAATGAGCAGGAGGGAATTTGTCTAATTCTCTCTTAAAGATCTTTAACTTCTATTTGCAGGTGTTTTTGCCTTCTAATCTTTGTCTCCGTTGTTTCCCCAGCCTTTGTCACGATAACAGATGTACTTTTTGTATTCTTTCAAACCCAGCCATTTTGGTTAAGAAGGAAAAAGATTTAAATCAAATTGTGGTTCATTTGTGGTACTCTCCACAGACATTTATAACTGACAACTGAATGCATCAGTTGCTTTAAATAGCCTGACTCTATAGTCATTCATAACAAAAACAAAGGGGCTGACTGATGAACAGTTCTCTGGAGTTGGAGGAAGGTTGGAATACTTTAGATTTCCAATTTAAAGTTTCACAGAAATCTCTGAAACGTGTTTGTATTATAGATCCTGGTTCAAATTTTATAGCTGAGGGCAACTTTTGACCCAACTGGTTGACTCTGACTTCTTTTCAATATGTTTTTCCTCTGTGAACATCTTTGATGACTTTTCAGACATTTGCTTCTGTCTACCAAAGGCTCATTTTTATTAACAGTGATAAGTAGCCTCCATTTTATCTGCATGAATTTTATGATAGGCAAAGACACAATAAACCTTGTTTGAAATGTGTTTCATGTAGGAAGAGTAAACTTACTCTTTGTAACCATGTGGGCCTTTAGCTGCCAGTTTGCAATGGGGAGTCACTTTGAAAAATGTACGTTATTTTGTTTTAATGATATTTTATGCTCATGATTCTCATTTTTGTGTAGATAAAACAGGGCATCATTAAGAGCAGCACCATTGTGATATCTTGCAGTGTTGAATTCTCTGAGCAGGATATGTTTAAGCCTCAGTAGTTTTTGACCATGAATTCACATTTAAAAGAAAATACATTCAGGGTTAGGAAAACAGCAGGTGCAAAGGGAGTTGTAACTATCTCTTTTTACTAGGAAGGAAAAATAAAATTGGCAGGAATAGACTTGTTCATCCTCTGCACTTCTATTCTTAATGATAATTATATGACCAAGCAATACACATTAGCTATGGCAGTTGGGGGTCTCAAATTATATAGCATTATTGGCACCATCCCACAAATAGAAAGCAGAACTGGAAAAAAATAGAGGCATTAGATTTATTTATCATTGATGAGATGTAGCAATGTGAGATTAGCATTCTGCAGTGCACAGTGGCATTAAATTCTATGTAGCACAGGGTTTCCTAATGGCAGCACTATTGACATTTTGGGCTGGATGATTCTTTGTTGTGGGGACCTGTCGTGTGCAGTGTAGGATATATGTGCAGCAGTATCCCTGGCCTGTACCCAGTAGACGCCAGTGGCATCACCCCAGCCCTGACAATCAAAACTGTGTCTAGTCCTTGCCAAGTGTCCTCTGATGGGCAAATGAGCCCTTGCTCCCTGCCCTGAAAACCAATACTTCAGAGGGGTACTTCAGAGTAAAAATGCAAGATACAGACAAGCTTAAGACCTACACTATGTCTGTCAGAAATATCCCCCTGAAAGGGCACCCAGTAGCTTGACCAGGCAGAAGCAGAGACTCACACAGGTGGAAGAGGCTGTGGGAGATAGGTAAGCCATCTTTATTTATTGAATCGGACCCTGAGAACCTGGAAGGGTGTAGATTGGCTCAACGCCACACAGCTGGTTTGGGACAGGCCTGAAACTTGATGTTTTCCTACTTGTATACTGTCTTTTCTTCCTATCTGAACCTAACTCAGCCTCAATAAAGCTTGGATTCAAATATTAATTTTGGGCTTGCCTCTTAATGAACTGTGTTTGCTTTGTCTTAATCCATGGGAATGACCAGTGGTGCTGTAAAGAAAAAATGTTACCCCTACCTAGGAAAATTGTCTACCCCTTCACTGGAGTGAATAATGAGGGATCTTGAGGTTTAATTCTGTGTTTTCTCTGTTAAATTATTCCTATAACTATGCTAATGATGTAAGTTTAAAACTTTGAAGTGCAGCCTATTCAATATGAGTATACAGAATACAGCCTTATTGCCTAGGTTCAATCACTCACTCTCTATGTGCCCATGGACCCATTAGATAACTTCTCTAAGTCTGAGTTTTTGTATTTGGGCAGGGGATGGCCAGAGGGGATAATTGAACGTAACTCATAAGGTTGACATGGAGACAAAAAGCAATGACAGGCATAAAGAAGTTGAGCATATCTTCTAGTATACAGAAAGCGTTGCCTAAATACAAGTGCTGTTATTGTTGCTATTGTTGTTATTAGTAGCACTAGTGTTGAATCAAATGATTTCCGGGGCGCCCAGGTGGCTCAGTCAGTTAAGCGTCTGACTTTATCTAGGGTCATGATCTCGCGGTTCGTGAGCTCAAGCCCCGTGTCAGGCTCTGTGCTGAGAGCTCAGAGCCTGGAGCCTGCTTTGAGTTTTCTCTCTCTCTCTCTCTCTCTCTCTCTCTCTCTCTCTTTCTCTGCCCTTCCCCTGCTCACGCTCTGTCTCTCTCTCTGTCTCAAAAATAAACATTAAAAAATAAAATAAATCCAATATTTCCAAATAAGCTAACTGTGCATGGAGAGATGTGAGTACTATTCTTTGTAAAGCACACATCAGAAAGACTAACTGGGAAATAAAGGTGTGTGAGTGAGTAGGGAGAGTGCTCAGTCCTGGCAGGACTGAGAAAAGCTGTGTGGAAATGTCCAAGAAATCCTATTCTGAGAAAAGGGTTTTAAGATAACAAGAAATCTTCAGAATTATCACAGTTTAAAATAGAATTTTCGAAGTTAGCTTTATTTTGATGCTGAAATAAGACAAGTTAACATAAGTCTGTATGTTTGAATGTGATTTGTTTTTGTTTTTTTTAATTTTATCTACTGAATGACTCCTATATGCCAGGCATTCTCGTCTCCACGGCTCACAGTCTTCACCAAGTGAAGTTAGTAACAAGACTCAAACACAATGCAAACCACCTATTATCTTTCCCCTCATCATTTCAATAACCAAGAGACTCTGGGCCATTAATGAAATATAATAAACGATTCCAACATGAATTGTGGTTGGAAAAGAGATGGGAAAATGTCATGTCTTCTCTGTGAATACTTTGAAATGAAAAAGCAAATCGTATACACTTTGGAATAATTTCAGAAGTTTCTTGTTACCTCAGACCATTTCTGGTCATTAAAAAAGACAATATTGTTGGCTCCAGTTAGTCTGTTGGCACTGTGTTTGTGGGGATATCTAGGCATGTAATTTGGTTGTGTTACTTATTAGGCTTTATTGGTATCCATTTGAGTTTTCTTGGCTTTTTTGGGAAAGTTTTATTTTTGTGTGTAAAATATACACCCAATGTTTTTGTTTTGGTGCCTCAGCAGGTCTTAAGGATGCCTTGACACTGTATTATAAGAACCTAAAATGCTTCGCTGCTCTCATATATACAACAGTGAGGAATACATTATTTAATATTATTTTATTTTTAATCAAAAATTTTTTGATGTTTATTTTTGAGAGTCAGACAGATAGACAGGTTGTGAGCAGGGGAGGGGCAGGGAGAGAGGGAGACACAGAATCTGAAGCGGACTCTAGGCTCTGAGCTGTTAGCTCAGAGCCCGACGTGGGGCTCAAACTCCCAACCGTGAGATCATGGCCTGAGCCGAAGTTGGACGCTTGACAGACTGAGCCACCCAGTGGCTCACCCACATGTAAAGCCACCTACTTTACATGTATGCCCCTATTTTTAATTTGAAAAAAGGAAAAAATGGAATATTCACCATGGTATTGAAATGAGCAACAAGTGAAATCCTGCTGTTCACTAAGCAAAATGTCCTACTTCTCTGCATAATAAATAGCAAATCCTCATTGTTTGTCCTCTGGTTGCTCATTGTCCTGATAAATTCTCATGTGGAAATAAATTAATTCATGCCCCCCTTTAAAGGAGACAGTAGAAGGGAATAAAAAGAGCGCTGGATTGAAGTTAAAGGAGCCTGATCTAACGTATTTACTGGCTGTGTGAACTTGGATAAGACAGGGTTTGAGTCTGTAAAATGGAATTAAAACTATCTATCCTGCCTCCTTCTGAGAGTCACATTGACAATCAGATGAGATAACATATGGGGACTATGTTGTAAAATGAGCAGCATGATGGGAGGGTGAAGCATTACCAGGAGGGACGAGGGACATCGACACTGCGCCTATCACCAGGGTTCAGGCATGTCTGAGCGTGACTGCTGAATGGTGGAGCGTTCTCCCCGGAGTCTGTTTGCCTAAGAGACCTGGTGCCTGCTTCAATAGAAGTCATAATAAGAGAAGCCTGTGGCAGCCATGACATTCTGGAGCCAGTTTCAAAACAAAACAAAACAAAACAAAACAAAACAAAACAAAACAAAAACATCAACCAAAAAACAGTTTTGCTCTCTTGAGAAAGCATATGAGTGTGAAACCAGTACAGGAGCTATGCTTAGATTTCTCTTCTGGCTCTTCCTCTTTGACCTCTTGTGTAAGTCACATGGAAGGAGGGTCAGGGGAGCTCTAAGGAAAAATGAACAGATCCTACAGGATATTTGGAGAAGCAGCAGGTCTTGGAGACAGTTTATATGGAGTGAAACTCTTCAAGTAGGAAGAGGCATTCTCCCCATGTGCTGTGAACAGAACATCATTCACCTTTGACAACTCAGATGATGCGACAATTCATCATTGGCATGGCAAATACCTGGCATTGCAGACATTCCAAGGTCATTACTAAAAAGTGGTGAGCATCTGTGCCCAGCTCTGGCAGCCACCAAACCTATTTGAGGTGGCACAGCTCCCAATTACCAGGGGCTGCCGATCTCCCAGCAACTACCCTTTGTGTAGCCCTGGTACCCATGTCTGGGCTCTCGGTGGCTATCTCTCTCCAACGTGAGCCCCTTCCTTCTTCTTGTAGTCTGTTTTCTAGGTTTGATAACTGATTCAGGCAGACAGTAAAATTTGCCTTACTCTAAAATTAAATTTGATCTAATTTAAAATATTGAATGGGGGGGTGCCTGGGTGGCTCAGTGGGGTAAGCCTCTGACTCTTCATTGTGGCTCAGTCATGATCTCACAGTTCTTGAGTTCAAGCCCTGCTTCAGGCTGTGCACTGACAGCACAGAGCCTGCTTAGGATTCCCTCTCTCTCTCTCTCTCTCTCCCCCCCTCCCTCCCCTACTCGTGAGCACATGTGCTCTCTCTCTTTCTCAAAATAAATCAATAAGCTTAAAAAAAAAACATAAAATATTGAATGAAGAGACAGATTGAAAGTCACCAAATACTCCTCACCTAATTATCCCAGTTCTAGAAACAGTCCAGAGAATTGGCCCTGAAATTGTCTGGTTGTGCTTCAGTTCTTGCTCTTACTGAAGATGCTTTGCCTGGTGATTCTTTTGATTCCCAATACAATGTTAGTATTCTCTTAATACTTTCTGCTGAAAAGAACAAATTTCTTTTTTTTTATGTTTATTTATTTTTGAGAGAGAAAGAGACACAGTGACAGAGCATGAGTCGGGGAGGGGGAGAGAGCGAGGGAGACACAGATCTGAAGCAGGCTCCAGGCTCCAAGCTGTCAGCACAGAGCCCGACATAGGGCTCGAACTCACGGACCAAAAGATCATGACCTGAGCTGAAGTTGGACACTTAACAGACTGAGGCGCCCAGAGAAGAACTAATTTTTGTTTTTTCAAACCAAATGAAGTTTAACAAGTAATTGGATAAAGAGGACTTTAGAGGTGATAGGGCTTAGACTTTAGCAAGTGAGAGGAAAAGCTAGTATAATATAAGTTATTTGGTCAAACATTATTCTGGATGCTTCCATGAAGGTACTTTTTGGATGAGATTGACATTTAAAATGGTGATCTTTGAGTAAAGCAGATGACCCTCCCTAATGTGAGTGGGCCTTGTCTATTCAGGTGAAGGCCCAAGAGAACAAAGAATGACCTCCTCGAGCAAAACGGAATTCTGCTAGCAGAACACTTTTGGGCTCGGACTGCAACTCTTCCCCAGATCTCCAGTTGCCCACCTAGTCTTCACACTTTGTACTTGGAACCCCACAATTGCATAAGCCAATTCCTTAAAATAAAACTGTCTTTGTACACATCTTGTTGGTTCTGTTTCTTTGGAGAACCCTGACTAATACATGCACTGTTACCTCACTTTGTGGCATAGATATCAAGCCCCTCTGAATTAACAGTTCTCACTCTTACTGCTGTAAGGTAGGTAAGGATCAGCTGATGACAAAGGAGTAAGAATATTAAAAAATAAATTGGAGATTTTTAAAAAATCCTCAGCCTCTCTTATCTCTACCGCAGACTGGGATGCGAATTGTTTATTAATGTCTATATTAGTTTCCTATTTTTGCTGTAGCAAATTACCATAAATGTATTGGTTTAAAACAACACAAATGTATTATCACTGCTCTAGAGAGCAAAAGTCTAAAATGAGTTGGCAGAGCTGTGTTTCTTCTGGAAGTTCTAGGGGAGAATCCGTTGCCTTGTCTTTCTGCTTCTAAAGGCTCCCTGCATCCCTTGGTTCATGGCTTCTTTCCACAATGACTCCAACCTCACCTGTGTCATCACATCTCCTTTTGATTCTGACACCTGCCTCTTATGAGGACCCTGTGATTACGTTGGATTCACGTGGATAATCCAGGAGAATCTCCTCAGCTCAGGATCTTTAATTTCAACATGTTTGCTAAGTTCCATGTGCCATATATGGTAACTTATTCACAGGTACTGGGGATTGGGACATGGTCATTTTGGGCAGGGATATTACTTTCCTTTTCATAGAGCCACACATGGGAATGTGGTCCTAATGGGTGTTATGGCTCAGATAAACCTTGAGAACGATTTTTCTGGAAGCCAAAAGAGAAACAATTCACTGATTTCTTTGTCGATATTGTCTTCAAAAGTTGGATTCAAGAGCTTCTTCTCTCCAGACTTGGGGTAGAAGTAGAAAAACCAATCCAAGGACAGAAGATATGTCACCAAGAGCATAAGAATGCTTACTGATTCCTGGGAATAAGTGCACAAGCATAAGTGATGGAGTCCTTATTCATGTGGAAATTAAATTCTTTGGGAAGGAGAGAAATAGTAAGTATACAATAAATTGGGATACATTTTGACAGTGGAACTGAGTGGATTTGCTGGGAAATTAGACATGGGGAGTGAGAAGAAGGGAGAAATCAGGACTCGAGCCCCCTGCTGAGTCGGGGAGCACCTGCTGAGTGGATGATGCAGCATTAGGCCCTGCAGAGACTGTGATGGCAAGGTAGAGACCAGATCCTCCCTCAGTGATCAAAGTTCGGTAAAAGGATAAACTCAAAAGGCCAAGAACACGCATGGAAGTACTGTCTTGTTCCACACAAGGAAGAACCAACCAGGGGGCAGTACACATTTGTAAAGATGCTTAATCAGTGCTCACCAGAGAAATGTAAATTAGCTTTATGACTTTTTTCACAAAACTGGAAAAATTAGAAGACTGGTAATAAAAATTAACAATGTGGTGAGGCTGCCTGAAAGACTATCTCAGTCATTAACTGCATGAAAAAGAGACATCAGACTCTTTTTTAAATTGGCAGAGCTGTAGGGAAAACAAATACTTTCCATTTTTGTTGGGAGTGTGGGGTTGGAAAAAAAATGTTTCTCTTCAGAAAAAAAAATGTTTTGGGTCACCTGGGTGACTCAGTTGGTTAAGCGTCTGACTTCATCTCAGATCATGATCTCATGATGTGATCTCATGACTGGGAGTTCGAGCCCCACATCGGGCTCTGCACTGACAGCGTAGAACCTGGAGCTTGCTTCGAATTCTGTGTCTCCGCTCTCTGCCCCTCCCCCACTTGAGCTCTGTCTCTCTGTCTCTCTCAAAAATAAATAAACATTAAAAAAATTTTTTTTAATGTTTCTGCATCTCTTAAAATTAAAAATGTGCCACTAGCATGGTCCAGCAATGGACACTTTTAAATGTAAAGGGAAATTACGGAGGTGTACAAAGAGGTAAGTTCAAAAGTTTCACTGCAGTATCATTTATAATAATGGAAAAAAATCAGAGGAAATTTAAATACCTCTTAACAAACTACTTGTTAAATTGACTATCCATATCCAAATAACAACTATTCATAAAGAAAGCAGTAGGTAGATTTTTATGTACTGTCATGCATAAACGTTAAAAACACATTGACAAGTGAAAATGCGTTGCAAATATTTATGCACAGTATAATATAATTTATGTCTGAAATCTTTATAGACAAAACTAAATAATCCTTATGTACGTATGTAAGTTGTAGCATAATTCTATTGGTGAGGGAGTCAGAGGGCATTCACTTTACCTATATTGTTTGATTATTGTAAAATGACATTGTATTAAGGTAGCATCTAATTAAACAATTAAAACAATGACAAAAATAAGAAGTCAGCTCAATAAAAACAAGGACTTACTGTGATGTATGGCTGTACATTTTCATCAAAGCTTTTTCCATTGGATAAGCCCCAAATTCTCTTGATCATTTAGTGCTTTTCATATTGACGTGAAAATCAGATATTTTTTTCAGACAAAAGGAAGTAGAACATCTTTGAAATGCAAAGCAACATATAACAGTGCAATACTTAAGGGTTTTATTCAACTGCAAGGTCAATATAAATCAACACTATGATAAGGCTTCCTGCAAAGCTCTCTCTATCATTAACGGCATTAAAAGAGACATAGAATCTTGAACAAGGGAAAAAAACAGCTTGTCTCTTTTCTATGCTGCTCACACTCTACCTGGAGTATTCCATCCAGGTGCGAATGCCACATTTGAATCATGTGCAAAGAAAGAAAGCATAGCCATTAAAGGGTTCGAAAAGATGACCTGTGGGGAATAGTAAAATGAATGGGGAATTATTTAACCAGGAGAAAAGGATACTCAAATGACATACGACGGTTGACTTTAAGCATTGTGATACTGCTACACAGAGGACAAAAGGAGCACATCTGTTTTTATGCAGTGTACACAAAATAATAAGTGCCATTTTACAAAACACTAACATGTGTATGTGTTCTCAACCCTGTGAGTTTTGACCATCCTATTTGACAGTGGTGGCAGAGAACAATAAAGTTCATGTTTCCCTTTTCTGTAGTGTTACCACTAAGAAGTGACTGCCAGCCAGGGACTACATTTCCTAGCCCTAGCTGAAGTTAGACATGGCCCTCTGACTGGGCTTTCCGGTCAGTGGAATATCAGTGGAAGAATTGGAAGGCACTTCTGTACTTACATACACACACACACACACACACACACACACATGCACATTCACGCACAATGCCCTGTGTGAATTCTTCTGTGTGCTTTTCCCCTTCTGGTTAGCTGTAATAGTGTTACAAAAACTTGGGGCGCGTGAGTGGCTCAGTCAATTACGTGTCTGACTTTGGCTCAGGTCATGATCTCACGGTTCGTAGGTTCGAGCCCCGCATCGGGCTCTGTGCTGACAGCTCAGAGGTTAGAGCCTGCTTCAGATTCTGTGTCTCTGTCTCTCTCTACCCCTCCTCTGCTCACTCTGTGTCTCTCTCTGTCTCTCGAAAATGAGTAAATGTTAAAAAAAAGAGAGATACAAAACAACCTAATCATAATTATGATGAAGCCTCCATCCACCTGGGTCCCTAACTGACCGTGTGTAGAAGGGCTGCTCCACCAATCTGTTAATTCACTCGGTACAGTTATGTAGTAAAAATTCAGTTTCTAATGAGTTTGAGCCATTAGACACATTGAAGTGTATTGTTGAAGCAGTTAGTCCACTTCAGTTCATTGAATAGACTCAGAAAGTGAAACTCAACAGGTAAGTGTAGAGTCCAAAACAAACTTTCAAATCATTCAGTTAGACTCCAGGCCACCTCGTTCTGAATCCAAGTCTTTTTCTCTTGTGCTATACTGCCAGGCAGCTAAACCAGGACAAATGTTATAAACGAAAGGAACAGAGGTCACCGCTGAAGATAGAAGACTTCTGTAACAGGCCTATCTTTGCATTTCTTCAAGAGGCAGTATGCACTCCATCACAGGAGGCGTTCAGAAGGGAACATTAGAGAAAAAAATTAAACCATGGTTGAGTGTCAGAGTTAGATGATTTGATGTTTTTTACAACCTGAGATCCCATGATTCAGTGCACACTTCAAGCCCTCAAATGATATTTATTAGACAAACACTATGCACTCAGCAGCAATTTGGGAACCCTGTGGTCTCCTTAGCAAGGTATAATGGGAATGCTAGGAAGTGAGCCAGAAAGAGAAAGTGAATGAGAACTATAACTGGAGCAAGTTCCAACAAATTTATCATTTGGAAAGGTTTGTAAGATTGAGAGTGATAAAGAAGCTCATTAGGACATGTGAATAATTCTCTCAGCAAATAAAGTTTCTTGTGTAAAATGTTGACAATAGAAGAGTTTACACAAATGTAAAAACCCATGCTTCTGACATTTATTCTTCCTACTGGAATGAGGGTCATAGCCAGAGAACCTTGAGTAAGGGGTAAAATATTAGAGCAGATGTCTCTGATTGATACTGGTGAGGTTAATACAGGCATGAGGGCTGCAGGAAGGAGAGGATGATTTCAAGTTTTTGTAGCTTTACTGTAATAATGTCAACAGGTTCTTGTAACACCTAGAGAGTTGCGTTTGAAGCAAATTCATTTGTGTGTACAATTTTCCCATCCTCAGCAAAGCTGAACATGGCTGCTACTTCTTGTCCACCATTTTGTTTTCTAGGGGGAAAAAAACAAAAGGAATAGAAGAGAAAGCAAGGAGGGTATTCAAGTTAGCATGAGATAAACAGCTGAAGTACAAGTGACAACCCTATCTTTTTCTCCTTAACACCTTATTGGCATTTGTCTAGAGTGCCCCCCAAAACAAGATAGATGCAAAAAATAAGTTATTTATCTTAGTTCTTTTTACATAAGTTTCAAGGTGATTTGCTGATTCATCAAATACTTTTTAGTTCTCTACACTATGTCAGAGTGTGATCTAAGTACTAGGGTAGCAATAATAAACAGAAAACAACAACAGCAATCACTACCGTCACTGAGCTTCCATTCCAGTAGAAGAAAGAGACAATATACAAATAAAAGATGTGTGACAGTGATGAGTGCAGATAAAGAGCTTAAATCAGGGCATGTTGGAGGAAATTTTAGTAAAGGTAGTCCTGAAATGCCTTAATGAGACTAGGAATTGTGAGCAAGTTGAGAAGGAAGTGAGAGAGTGAGCCAGACAGATGGTTCAAGAAACTCATTCCACGTTGGAGGAGTCAGGTGTCTAGGTCCTAAGCTGCCCTTGACATCAAAGAGCTGACATGGTTGGAATAGAAGGCAAGACAGAAAGAATGCAAGACAATGATACTAGAAATATAACAAGGGTGAGGACAAGTACAACCTTGAGATTATAGAACCCTCAGTCTGGTTGCAGTGAGAACTCTGGAGGAGCTTAAGCAAAGATGACAAAACCTGACTTACTTTAAAACAATGTTTTGTGTTTTTTAATTTTTTTTTAGGGGAGAGAGAGAGAGAGAGGGAGGGAGAGAGAGTGCACGTACATGGGGCAGGGGCAGAGAGAGGGGGAGACAGAATCTGAAGCAGGCTCCAAGCTCTGAGCTGTCAGCACAGAGCCTCATGTGGGTCTCAAACCCACAAGCAACTGGCGCCCCCTGAATCTGACTTAACTTTTAAAAAATTTATTTAATGTTTATTTATTTTTGAGACAGAGAAAGACAGAGTGCAAGCAGGAGAGGGGCAGAGAGACAAGGAGACACAGAATCTGTAAGCAGGCTCCAGGCTCTGAGCTGTCAGCACAGAGCCCAATGTGAGGCTCAAACCCATGAACAGTGAGATCATGTCCTGAGCCAAAGTTGGATGCTTAACAGACTGAGCCACCGAGGCACCTGAATCTGACTTAACTTTTTAAGGAGATCACTCTAGGTACTATGTCAAACAAATTTGGCCAAGGTGGAGGCAAGGAGATTAACTAGATCATTATAAGAATCTTGGCATAGTGGTTTGGTTCAGGAAGATGGTTGTAGGAACAGTGAGAATGGGATGAATTCTGAATTATGTTCTAAAATTAGAATTGAGAGCATTTGCTGATAGGCTGAATATGGAGTGTAAAACAAAGAGGAGAGTTCAGGAAGGTATCCAAGTTTGGGGCCTGAACTAAAAGAATAGATATGGGGTGGGGGCGCCTGGGTGGCCTCAGGTGTTTAAGCATCCGACTTTGGCTCAGGTCATGATTTCATGTTTATTGTGTTCGAGCTCCTGTCAGGCTCTGTGCTGCCAGCTCAGAGCCTAGAGCCAGCTTCAGATTTTGTGTCTGTCTCTCTCTCTGCCCCTCCCCTGCTCGCACTCTGTCCCTCTCTCTCTCTCAAAAATAAATAAACATCAAAAAAAATTTTTTAAAAGAAGAGATATTGGGGCACCTGGCTGGGTTATTTGGTTAAGCATCTGACTCTTGATTTCAGCTCCCATCATGATCTCATGGTTATGAGATTAAGGCCCATGTCAGGCTCCTTGCTCGGTGTGGAGCCTGCTTAAGATGCTCTCATTCCCTCTCTCTGTCTCTCTTTCTCTGTGTCTCTCTTTCTTCCCCCCTGTCAGGAAAATCTCTGTAGGTAAAGAAGTTTTGATAGGGGGAAAGGTAGTTTGAGAAGAAGAAATAATGAACTCAGTTTTAGTTACACTAATATTCAGGTCACCTTTTAGGTATTCAAGTGGGAATGACAAATAGTGGGACATACAAATGCAGATTTCTGGTGAGAGGTTGTGAAGAAGGTAGAAATTGAGGAGACATCAGGACACAGATAAGTATTCAAAAGGATGTTACTCGGTGAGAGCACCTAGGAGTGACTGGAGATTGCACAGAAAGGTCCTAGGATTGTGCCCTGGATTCTTACTACATGCAAGAGTTGGAAATGAAGGAGAGCCAGTCTAAGAGACTGAAAATAAGTGATTAGAAAGGTAGGAGGCAAGTTATAAAAGTGAGCTGTCTTGGAAGCAAAACAAATAAACTTTTCAAGGAGAGAGATCATTTGTGGTGAATAATAGGTAGACTGAGAGATGACCTTGGATTTAGTAACTGTGGGGTCATTGTTAGCATTCAGAGGCCAGTTATGATGGAGCGACGGAGTGAAAACCTGGCTGTAGTAGTGGAAAGAGAGATGGATGTAGAATAATCGGTCACAAGGCATATAGTTATCTTTTCAAGGAAAAAAATATTAGGTGATAGTTTCAGGGGGAAGTGAGGTCCAGAGAGAGAATTTCCTTTAATAAAGGCTAAATGGCAGTGTATCTATATGATTGTGGGAATGGTCCAATAGATATTTTAAAACTGAGAGGGGAGAATTGCCAGGGCAACCTGAGAGAGCAGAATAGAAAGAATGGGATCTGGATTTAGTGTATAAAGTAGAGGGTTTGACATTGGTGAGGACCCTGAATAGTCCATCCTTACTAATGGGAGATAAGGTAAGTGCATGACCCCAATTGCAGGACTGTAGGAAAGTATGATGAGCAATGCTTACAGGATTTCTACTGTGATTTCTTCAATTTTCTAGTAAAGTAGGAGGCAAGGTCAGTCAAAGGTTGAGAGTGATCATGGGGAAAACATAATGGAATTTTGAGAAAGGAAAGAAGGATCTATAATCATTATTGGGCCATTCCTTCTTTTAAAAAAATTTTTAACATATATATTTTTGAGAGAGAGAAAGACAGAATGTGAGCAGGGGAGGGGCAGGAAGGGAGGGAGACAGAGAATCTAAAGCAGGCTCCAGGCTCTGAGCTATCAGCAGAGAGCCCTACCTGGGGCTTGAACTCACGAACTGTGTGATCATGACCTAAGCCGAACTTGGACGCTTAACTCACTGAGCCACCCAAGCGTTCCACAGAAGTTCCATATCAACTTCTTGATATACCAGCAGCATTATTATCTAGGAGGCTACTAGAAATTCAGATTCTCAGGTTCCACTACACACCTACAAAATTAGAATGGGTATCTCAATAAGGTCTTCAGTTGATTTTATTTTTGCCTATTAAAGTTTGAGAGGCACTGACTAGAGACTAAGAAAGAAGGGGTTAAGGGTATATACTATGTTTGGCCAGCAGCAACAAAGGCCAACTTGCGGTAATTGATGAATTTAAAATGAGATCAGTCAGGATATTTTGTGTCTTCTCCAGCCAAGTTCAGCAGTACTGGTGGAGGCATTAAGTACTCAAAGAGATAGACTTAACCAGGGATGTGGTTTTGCGAAGAGAGTAGAGAGGGGTGATATATTTGAAGAGAATGACTATAATAATAGATTAATTATAAAAGGTAATAGTAACTGACCATGAAATATGAGTGGAATGTAGCAGGAGGAGAGGGCTTGGGAAGGCAGGGAAGAACAATGCCAAATTGATGGATCGAGGCATTAGATATTCTGGAGGGGCTGAAGTGTTATTGGAGCTTAAGTACTACAAGAAGGGAATTGAAAAATAGAATGGAGTTTGATGCCATTATTGGTAAGTGTCCTGGTCAAGCATATGGCAGTGATAATAGAGTGCCTGAGATAGAGTGTTGGACAGAATCACTGGAGCAGAGAAGATCAAGAAGTTAAGATGAGGACATTGGAAAGATCTTATGTGTGGCTACAGAAATTATCTAGAATTATCTGGGATGCCTGGGTGGCTCCATCAGTTAAGCGTCCAACTCTTGATTTTGGTTCAGGTCATGATCTCAAGATTCGTGAGTGGAGCCCCACATCAGTCTCTGCACTGACAGCGTGGAGCCTGCTTGGGATTCTCTCTGTGCCTCTCTCCTGTTTGTGTGCACATGTGTGTGCACTCTCTCTCTCTCTCTCTGTCTCTCTCAAAAATAAATAAATAAACCTATAAAAAAAGAATTACCTTATCAATAGTGTCAAAGGAAGTGAAATATACCAGGAGAAAAATTTTCCAAAGAAAGAGGGAGGGTAATCTGACAGTGGATGTAAAATAAGGAGGAATGTTCAGGGAAGAATGGTCTGAAAGTGGCATTGCAGAGCAGTAAGACAAGTATTATGCCTCCAGATGCCTTGACAGGAAAATTGTAGGAGAAAAATAAACCACTCCCTTGAAATTGCTTCAGGAAAAGTAGTGCCATCAGCAGAGAGTAGATTTTTGAGCAAAAAAGGAGCAAACATTTGCTGATGAGCCTGAGAATATGTGCTTGCTGATGATTAACCTAGAGCTCCATGAAAGGGTTTTAGGAGATGGGGCAGGAAAGATTAGAGTCACAACAGGCAATGGGGATAGAATCTGATGATGAGCAACAATGTGAAAATCCTAAACATCCCAGGATGGTCAACCTGAATCCAGCAAGAGTCATACTCATTAGCCCCTGGTGGTACCAAGGCAGAAGGACGAAGAGATTGCTAGCATTGAGGAGAAAGAGTGATAAAGGGGGCCTTGCTAGAAGGAAGAAGAATTATTGAGTTCCCCCTTGACTCATGCCATTGGAGACAAGATGTCCTACTGAAGGATGGTCTTCCTCTGAGGCTGTGGGCACTGCTTGGCCCCTACTGAATGGAGCCCTGAATAGGATGGGCCCTCTTGGTAACTACACATACAGCAGCCTGCCAGAATGACGCTTATGACAGTAGTAGATTTGACTCAGCTAACAAACTGGTAGAACATCAAGGGGAAAAAACGGAATATCAAGAAGGGATATACCCAAATAAACTCATTGCAATAAGAAAAAATTGCTATAGTTGACAAGCATGTTGGTCGGTATGCTGAAATTAGAGTGGAACAATCCATTATGATAGTTTGTTATACCCTGTCGACTGCCTTGTAGCCATTTATTTAGACTTTGTTTTGACAACTGCGTTATTAATTAGCTGTGGTGATGCTATTGATTCTGATATTGAAATGGACCTAAACTTTATGACTAAAACTAAATCTCATGGGATTTCCTTTTTCTTTGCCTCTTAGTCAATCACAGAAGTCTCACTTTCCTGAACACTCTCAGGAAAGCTTTAGCATTCTTAGAACGCTATGGAGGAAAAACATGGTGAGTGCTACCCACTGATGGTGGAGAATGGAATGTGAAAATAGGATATGAAAGCCTTTCTCCTTTTTCTCTTTGTGTGAGACCTAAAACACTGTATTTATGGCCTTGAATATGATCCTGTAGGTCAAAAGCTTTCTAACTCCTGCAAATTATGCTTTTGTCAAACTGTCAGAATTTCTGTAGATACCTAGAATTCAAACCCAAAAACCTAGCAAATAGTTCCATCTTCTATGTTTAAATCTCAGTGGGGCTTTATAGTTCCTTCCTGGGGAGCACAATTCATGTTTTTAAAGTCCAGCTTACCATTTCATGTTGAAAAATTGAAACAAACACGGTGCAGTTTTTTACGACCATATAAAATTGAAGGACCAAAGAGAACAGTGTGCATTTCAAAGTGTTTCATATAGTGTTTGAGCATAACCTGAGGGAATCAATGCACCTTTTAAAAGAAACTCTTGGGGCTCCTCATGCAGCAAATTCAATCATTTGGTAATCTACTCTACAAATCTATTGTACATTTACCATGTGCTGTACGCATCTGAAGGAACCAAACCAGCTCTTGAAGAGTGGCCTGTAGGAGTAAAACCTATTGTGTGTTGAAAAGACAGTATAAAAAATAATATAGCTATGAGCTATGTATTTCCCGGATTTCTTTAAGGACATCATTATCAAGTTAAGCAGATACTGTGCATCAAATTGTGCATCAAAATAATAACGCCATTCAATGAAATGAAGAGATTCACGTTTGTTCATGGAAAATGTAGCAGATTACAGTGTTAAAATTATTACTTAGGTAGTATGAGAAACTACCCAAACTAGTTTAAGTGAAAATAATAATAATAAGAGGTAAAAGAATGTATCGGCTCATGGAAGGATGAAATCCAGGACTGTTACAGCTTTAGGCATAGCTCGATTCCAAAACTGAGGGCTCATTTTCTCTTCTTTAACTTCTCAAACAATCTCCACTGTTGCATTATCGTCTCTGTCCCTAACCACAGGTGGGTTTCTCCCAAGAGATCTTACTTTATTATGATGAGAAACACGAAGGCAAAGGAACAGTTTCCCCTTCCTTCCAACTCGTCCCTAATATCTACATACCATTCCCTGGATGGGCTCTTATATCTGGTATGTTCTCAATATTAGGCAAATTGCTTCTCCCAGGAGATAAAATATGTGTTAAGCCAAGGTCACTGTAGCCAGGGATGGCCAATGGATGATTACTGACATGTCTCCAGAATTAAGGGAGTGGTAGCGTCCTCAAAGAAGTAATGCTGGGGAGGACATAAAACAACACATCTGTTATAAGCAACATGGCAAGAAGGACTGAAGCAACCTAGTTCTACAACATACAACTTAATTATGATACAGCTACACAACAAAACCTTATGCAGGTATTAGAATTATGTTGTCTAAGAATATGTCACATCCTGGAACATATTCACGATGAATGGTTATATTTAAGAGGTAGTTTACTAAACAGGAAATATAACATGATCCTATTTAGATAGCATTATGGTCTTCTTTTCACATTGACTTATTTATTTTGAGAGAGAGAGAGAGAAGGTGCTTGTGAATGGGGGAGGAGCAGAGAGAGAGGGAGAGAGAGAATCCCAAGCACTGACAGCATGGGGCTCTAACCCACCAACTGTGAGATCATGACCTGAGCTGAAATCAAGAGTCGGATACTTAACTGACTGAGCCACGCAGGCGCCCCATATTTTGGTCTTATATGATGAAAAAGGTGTATTTTATCTGTTCAGAGAAACAATACTGTAAGGAAATACACTAAAATGTTAACTGACCATCTTTGGGAGGTGATATTATAGAGATATTTTATTCTTATTTTCACAAAATTGTATTGGCTGCTTTTTCATAACAAAAGGTGTTACTAGTGAAGTCAAAGAAGAAAGAACTATCATGGTTAAAATGCAAATCTAGGGGTTTGGGTTTATTTCCAAAAGAAAATGTTGCTCTGATAGAACCCTTGCAACAATTTTTCACAGATGCACAAAATGAGTGCATGTCAGGTCCTCCTGAGGCCGAATCACAGTTCGTTCATGGACTCTCATCTGAGCCCTGAGAAATCTTATTTTCAGTTTGATTCCACACATATTTCAGAAATAGCAGGATGAGATGAGAGAAGGATTAGAGGCATGTCTAAAAATTGGCTGTACTAGGGCAAGTTAGACGTTTTTACGTTGTAATTCTCATTTTGAACTGCAAGACATTTGGGGGAGAATTCCTTAAACATAAAAACAAAGACTTTTTATTGTCACAGTGTAGTCCCAATTTCAGCAAAATACAGTGCATACAATAAAAAATAGATGGAGGAAGACAGAACAAAAAATATTCAGAGTAGATCTAGTACTGATTAAAGCTTAATACTTTGTCTAAGGGTCTGAAATAATCTTTTCAGAGAAAATAGTTGTCAGGACAGGTGGTATAAAATTGTGTGTTCTTTTTTTATCATGTTGTATAAATTTTCAGGTTTCTCCTTTGTGGCATGATGCTAAAAATCTCTATCAGGTTTTGAGAGATGTATATACTTTATTATCTGAATTTGTTAGAGAAGAGAGTGATCTTATCATTCACATGACATGTATTTATTGGTTGCATACAAAAAGACATATACTCATCTAGCCACCAAAAATACAATAGTGACCAAGAAACAAAATCACTCTCATCTTGGGGCTTATACAGTAAACACAGTAAACAAATAATTCAATAAATATATAACGCAACATGATTTAGTGATGAGTGCTATAAAGACCAAAGAAGTAGTCAATGGGAATAGACAGTGAAAGAAAGTAGATTTTATTTATTTTATTTTTTAATAAATTTTGTAAATGTTTATTTATTTATGAGAGAGAGAGAGTGAACATGCGCGAGCCGGGGGAGGGGCAGAGAGAGAGGGAGACAGAAGTTCTGGATCCGAAGATCCACTCTGACAACAGAGCGCCCGATGCTGGCCTTGAACTCACGAACCCTTAGATCATGACCTGAACTGAAGTCAGACGCTTAACTGACTGAGCCACCCAGGTGCCCAGAAAGAAGGTAGATTTTAAATAGAGAAAGCAGGAAAGGATACTCTGAGGATGTGACGTTTAGGTAGAGACTTGACTTAAATAAGGGAATGGGCTATAAGAATATCTGGAGGAAACACAGTCCAGACAGAAGAACATCAAGTCTAAAGTCTCTGAGGCATAGACAGGCTTTCCATGCTTGAGGAGGACTGGAAAGGACAGGATAACAGGGAGAATAATGGAGGAGAATGTTCAGAGGAAAGTCAGCGACAGAACATATAGGGCTTTGTAGTTCAATGGTAAGGAGTTTGGATTTTATTCCGAGTGTGTTGGGAAGATATTAGATGATATTGTGCAAAGGAGTGATGTGATAAAATTATATTTCTAAAAGATTACACTGCTGCTGGGTGGAGAACTAGGTAACATAGAAGGGATGCAAAAAGGATACAGAAAAAATAATCAGAAGATCCTGGAATTTAGGTGAGAAATCATAGTAGCTTAGTGTAGAATAGTAACAGTGAAAATGCTGAGTAATAAATATTTTAAAGGTAGACTTGAGAGAACTTGCTGATATGCTCTATGTGGAGTACGAGGGAAAGTGAGGGTCAGTGATTAACTCCCGAAATCTGAGTCCACAGCCAGTGTCCTCAGTGCTCTACATATATTGATAAATACAGTCAACATCACAACATTATGCGATGTTACTATGATCATCATCCTCATTGAACACATGAGGAATGTAAGGCAGAGAATGGTTAATAACTTGCAGAGGCCACACTACTAGTACTTAGTAAAAGCGGGATTCAAAGCCAAGGCCTGGCCCCAGCGTCATCCTCTTCTGTGCAACCCTATTCTGAGATGCCTGTTAAAGATCAAGTAGCAACATGGAATTAACAGTTGCGCATACGAAGGTGAAGCTCAGGGGAGAATCAAAGTTGGTGACAGAAACTTATGAATCATTAGAATGTAGATTATAATCAAAGCCATGGGACAGGATGAGATCTCCTAGAACAGAGGTTGGTAAACTCGTTTTGTAACGGACCAGATAGCAAGTATTTTAGGCTTTTCAGGACAGACTGTCTCTGTCATGAGTACTCAACTCTGCTATTGTAGCTTGGAAGCAGTCAGAGACAATAGTCAATGAATGGGTGTGGCTGTGTTCCAGTACAACTCTCTCTGCAGGGGCAGATTTGGCCTCTGGTCTTAGTTTACTCTCCTGGTCCTGGAAGAAAACTGAGAGGAGGACCCTGCAAAGAAACCAGCAAAGGAGACTGAGGAGGGGAGGTGACAGAAGTGGGAAGAAAATCTGAAGTAACGAGTGGGGAAGTTCCATGAAAGGGAAAAGGAGAAAGGACACTGATTACTAGAGGACAAAAGAGTTTGTCCAGAGGGTCAAATCCCAGAATCAGAGACATGGAAAGGCCTTTGGTTATTCACTCGAAGATGGCTAATTCTTACAGATGAGAAAACTGAAGCTCAATGTGGGAGATGGGGGAATGATTTGCTCAAAGTCATTTAAAGATTACAATACATTTTCTGAGGCATCCACTTTAACAGATGTTATGGAGTTTAGCCTCAGATAAGACAATGTTGCCAACACCACCACCTTGTATGAACACCCCAGTTTGGTTCAACAAATATTTGTTGCACACTTACTGTGTGTCTACAAGTGTATCTGGCCTTGGAGTCACAGAGCCAAAAGATGCAGGGATTGCGTTCCAAGTCACTTGCATTCCAAAAGGAAGAGCAGAAAAGAAAATGCATATGCAGTAAGTTAAGGTAAGATTTCTGGGAGAGGTTAGCCAGGTGCTATGGAGTGAATTGTGTACCACCCCCCAGATTCATATGCTGCCCCCTTCCCAATGTGGTGATATCTGGAGGTAATGCCTTTGATAATTAGGTTAGATGAAGTCATGAGGGTGATGAGATTAGTGGCTTTATATAAAGAAGAGAGATCGCTCTCTCTCACCAATTTCCTAGAGGAGAGAATAAGTGAAATGCCTCCTCCAGACTTATTAGTGTTCCTCATGTATGTTCACATATTCTCTAGTCTTTTCATCACCAAACACATACTCTTCTCTAATTAAGTGACCCTGATTATATGTTCATCCATCTGCCAATGCCATCTTCCCACAAACTCCTTGAGGTCAGAGAGCCATATTGTTTATAGTCACGTTTTATTGAATCACTACTCAATAAATTATAGTTCAATGAATGAATGAAGGCATGACCAAATGACTCAATGATGAAATGAAGCATTAATTGGAGATATTTAATTGAAAAAAGAATAATGTTAACACAGGCAAAGGAAGCAGTTTTTCAGGAAATGTGTGAACATAGGATACAACATGGCTCATGCAGCAAGCGACAAATACACCAGAATGTCTAAGGTACAAAGCTGAGGTCTGGGAAATATTTAGAGTGCTTATTGTTTATCAAGTAGTATCCTAAGTTATTTACTATATTAACTCCTTAATGCTCATAACAACCTTTTAAGGTAAGTAGTACTATAATCTCCTTTTACAGAAGAGGAAACTGAAGCTAAAAGGTGTGGAGAAACTTGCCCAAGGTTACACACCAGTGAGCAGCAAAGCTGGGACAGGAACTCAGTCAGCTTCCAGTCCACTGTATGCAGATGAGGCTTGACAGAAAGGCAGTGACCACACTACTCAAGCCCTTTAAGATCATGGTAAGGAAACTGAATTTTAGAATATAGAATATTGGGGGGCACCTGGGCACCTGGGCTCAGTTCGCTAAGCGTCCGACTTCAGCTCAGGTCATGATCTCATGGTTTGTGTGTTCGAGCCCCACGTTGGGCTCTGTGCTGAACGCTTGCTCAGAGCCTGGAGCCTGCTTCGGATTCTGTGTCTCCTTCTTTCTCTGCCCCTTCTCCGCCACGCTCTGTCTGACTGTCTCTCAAAAATAAATAAATGTAATAAAAAAATTTTAAAAAAGAATATAGAATATTGGAAGCTGTTCAGTTGTGACAGCCCCTTGGTCAGCTTTCATTTCCTTAAAGAGAGATCTGAGCTAGTGTAGGACTAAAGGTGCAATACTTCTTTTGAGAAATGTTGGGAAGCTAGGAATTTTAAATGAGACAGATTTCAGAAATACTTATGGGGTAAAATTGACAGGGCTTTGTGCCCATGAAGAATGAAGAGTCTAGAAATAGAACGCATCCAGGATGATACCTGGAATGATAACTTAGGTGACTGGGTGGATGATGAGGCCATTAACTGAGACTGGGAAATCTAGGAAGAAAAGGTAGTAGGAAGCATAGGATACATTTAGATTTGCCTATGTTAATTTGGCGGTGCCTTGGGGCATTCTCATGCAGATGGCGAAAAGGCAGCTGAATTAGAAGTCTGACACTCACAGAAGAGGTCTCTGCTAGAATTAAAAAGTTAAGAGCCATCAGCATGTAGGTGGTAGTTAAACCACGAGAGCAATAAGATTGTTATTGTCAAATTTATGTGCATGAATATTACCTGTCAGTGCACACACAACTTCGGAAGCCCAATTATTAAAAGCCTTCCATGGGGGCCTGCTGAGTTAGCTGAATCTGCAAAATACGTTAGAAGATGCCAAAGTCGCTTTACTGGTTTCTGCCTCAAAATGTATCTTCAGAGACCTCAACAGGGAATAAATAAGAGTCTCCCTCATAAATGCCTCCAGAAAATAATTTTTTAAGTTTTTTTGTTTTGAGAGAAAGAGAGAGAAAGCGAGAGAGTGGGGGGGGGGGGGCGGGGAGAAGAGCAGAGAGAGAGGGAGAGACAGAATCCCAAGCAGGTTCCAAGTTGTGAGCACAGAGGCCAACGTGGGCTCAGTCCCACAAACTGTGAGATCATGACCTGAGCCGAAATCAAGAATGGTATGCTTAACCGACTGAGCCACCCAGGCACCCCCACCAGCAAATATAATTTTAAAAAATTAAACTAAATAAAAAAGTAAACAGCAATCCCTCCCACTCTGTCAAACATAAATGAAGTCTAGACAGAGGTTGGACTCTGATGGATTTCCAGTACTCTACTGTAGGGAATTTTTCTTCCTTATATGAATATTAGTTGTCTCAGTTTGCCTCAACTCTGTATCTTTGGTTGTTCCTTTTAAAAACTTTACGTATGGCATTAGGAGAGAGTCTTGAGGAATTTCTTATAAGGGCAGACTTAATTAATGTTTCCAGCTGTGTGGGACTTTCCAAGCCTCAGCTGGTAAAGACGGATTTATGAACCAGAAGGCCAGTCTGTCTTCATCCCTTCAGTGTAACAGCTCTTAATCACAGCTCAGGAAAGTGTTAAATTTGGGAAACAGGGAGGGGATGTTTAAAGTGTTTACCACTGTATCATGACTCACTTCTTTTTTCAGCCATTTTCAAAATTAAATGTTCCGATCAATTCCTGTATAGTATGCTCAGAACAAGACGTGTGTATCACAGAGATAGAGCACCATACCTGGAAAGGGGCATGTAGAAATGTGCTTTTCACAGCATAGATCACACGGCTTTGCTCCACTCCAGGAACAAGATAGCTGAGGCAGCAGAGAGGCTGGGTCACAATAATAGATGTCCTCCCTGAGGTTTAATACACTTTAAAAACAATCATGCTCAGTTTCTAGAAGGGCTTCTCAGAGTAAAAGAACATGGGGGTTTGAAAGCAAGAGATGCATTTATAGCCCAGTGGAATGCTGAATTACAAGTGATTTTGAGTAAGCCATTTAACCATTTGTAATCTCTGTATTGAGTTTAAGAAACCATGAACGGCCCAACGCTCCAGCCTTACATGCTGCAGAATCACTAGCTTTTGCTGCATAGCAAATTATACCCAAATTCAGGGGCTCACAAAAGCAATTCATTATTATTACAGTTCATGCAGTTGTAGGTCAGCTGAGGTTTCTGCTTAGGTTGGGCTTGGTTGGGAGAGCTTTGTAGGACATTTCTGCTCCATGTGTCCCTCATCCATCTCCTGGAACCAATAGGCTAGTCTAGGGATGTCCTCTGCATGATGGTGGCTGAAGCCCAAGGACAGAAGGAAAAACCCATAAGACATCCTGAGGTCTAAGCACAGATTATGCATACATGTACCCTAACCTCATTCTATTGGCCAAAGCAAGCCACATGGCCCAGATCAAATCCACGGCAGGGCCACATGGCAAGAACATTCAGACTGGCATGCATACCAGATGAGTGGAGAAATGTTCAACAGTTAGAATATAAAAGTACTTTGGTAAGTTTGAAAGACTATGTATTATATACTATATATTACATATACACTGTAATAGTATATATAGTATATAATTGACCCAATTCCAAAAGGTATAATTAATTAGATTTTTTGTATACTTATCTTCTACCCAAACGTTCAGCAAATAAAAAATATTCTAATTTTTAAAATCTACACTATGTAGTTACCTGTTCATAATTAACTATTTCAGAAGCAGAATAAAAATTCTTTCATCATTATCATAATACCTTGAGTTATATAAAACAACAAGAATCCTTCATATTAAACAAAAAGTTTGATGTCTTTTAATAAACTAATACAAGATTGTCAAAGGATGCACAACAATAATTTCAATATCTTCTGTGTCTGTTAGTAAATTACCTGGCTGACACTTAGTGCTGAAGAAATACTTTTCTTATTTTATCCACATTTTAAAGGAGAGGATCATTGATCCTTTTTTTCCCCACTCTAATCACAGATGTGACAGGTGGAATCCTTTCCACTTTGGCATCCCTAGATCATTCCAGAGACAGGCATGCTTATGTGAATCAGCCTGGTTAAATGCCACTCAGAAACCACTACACCTGCCCATAGCCTTTACCTGCAGGTAGATTTGTCTCTCTGTGCACAAATTCTAGTGAAAGAATAGGGTGTCATACACAGAAACAGGTTGGGCATTTCTTTTTTTTTTTAAGTTTATTTATTTATTTTGAGAGAGAGTACAAGAGTGAAAGCACACACATGCAAACACAGTCACACAGGGGAGGAGCAAGGAGAAAATCCTAAGCAGGCTCCACACTGTCAGTATGGAGGCCAGTGTGGCGCTCGAACCCAGGAGTCATGAGATCATCACCTGAGCTGAAATCAAGAGTCACATGCTCAACTGACTGAGCCACCCAGGCGCCTCTAGACTGGGCATTTCTAAAGCTAGCTAGCGAGAGATTAAGTAGCATTCACATTTCTATTGCTATTTGCAGTTTGTTTCTCTGGCTTCTTGGTTAACTAAATGTGTGAGTTTTTTCATTAAAGAAACAAACAATGATCCAATCAGAGAATTTCTTTGTTTTGGATTTTTAAAATTCTCTTCCTCATAGTGATAGATATAGGCAGTTTAGCCACCCCCATACCATCCAATTCCATATGAGGGTGGCCTTGGAAACCAGCCAGATTGCATTGTTATCCTTCTGTCAATTACAAATGTGCCAGACACCCAAAGCATTGGGGAGGAAGTGCAATTATTAGAAGCTACCCAAGAGAATATGCCCAATGTCATCCCTGACTTGCCAGGCGACCTTTAGAAAATCAGATGTGTAAAAGAGGGATGATAAATTGTTCTCTAGGCCAATCATGTAAATGAGTAGAAACACCAAAGATGGAAAGAAATAAAGGTAAAAATAATTCCAAAGAAACCAGTTTTTTGTTCATAAAAGAATTGTCAACTATACAAAAGGAACCTAATCCAAATAATAGCTGAAGTCCTTCCCCAGATACTGGTAATAATTTACCCCCCTATCCCTATTCATGTTTGTTAATCCCAAATGCCTTCCTCCTGCCAAATATCCATGTCTCTAACACCCATTCTTTCATTATTTTGGTGAAGCACTAATGGTTTCATAAAATAAGTCCTAAAATCCCCAATCCCAATGCCAGAAAAACATTTTTTTGCCCTTGGATGTAGGGCTGTGGGGAGCAGAGTGAGAAGAGAATTGAGAGCACAGACAAATCCATTTATAGTATGTGTCTATGGTGATCACAACTTCTGTGATCTTATTGGGGTCCTCCACTGAGGGTAGTATATTTTCAGAACAGGTATTAAAAATGGGATTTTTTTCATCACTAGAGGATTTACTTTCTCAAAGTCTGTGCTAATAAGATATAATTTGAGCTACCAAAAGAGTTGGACAATAGCCAATATGAAATGACCACTGAATTTGTATATAATACTTTCTTTGGAGGGCACCTGGGTGGCTCAGTCAGTTGGACATTCGACTCCTGATTTTGGCTCAGATCATGATCCCAGGCTCTTGGGATCGAGCCCCATGTTGGGTTCTGCTCTGAGTGTGGAGCTTGCTTGGGATTCTCTCTCTCCCTCTCTCTGTGTCCCTCTCCCCCGCACCCCCCCCCCCACTGTCTCAAATTAACTAATAAACATTTGTTTTAAAAAGAATGCTTTCTTTGGCACCTTATATATGTATCATTTAATAAGTGCTAAAATCACTGAGTAATTAAAT